>NC_140202.1:23628083-24228083 GCF_965226575.1 Pagrus pagrus
GTACCGCTGCTTCGGATGAGTGCGATGACACACAAATGCTCCTGTTTGGACAGTGGGAAAGAGAGGGGCGTTCATGTATGTGAAGCGAGGTTGTGTGAACAGGGAGGTGACGGAGCGAGAGGACGCGGCCTGACCCTGTGGGAACATCGTTCGGTTGACTGAACAACCGTCAACTTGGGGAGCGTATTGTCTCCTGGGAGGAAAAGAGGGTACTGGGCGTTATCTGGGAAAAAGAAAGGAAAAAAAAAAAAATCACTCGAACTCCGGAAGAGGGCAATAAAACCTGGAACTAGCTGATACAGTGAAAAAACTCTGTGAAAACAACCCTGTGTCAACCCAGCTCCTGGTGTCTGACGTTAGACGGTCAAATGGGAATGTGTCTGCGGGGCCAACAGCTGACCTTTGACCTCAGCGTTTGGGAAACCATGACAGCTGCCGCTATCATGAGCGTACTGCACAGAGGGACAGTCTGAGCGGGTAACAGCTGAGCAAAGACTGAATGTAAACTTTGCTGGATTGTGTAGGACTTCAAGAAGCTTCCTCTTTGTTAACTTGGGACTCGTATATCAACATCGCTAGAGACCTGCACGAATGAGAAGATATGACATGAATGTTTCTCCCATACTTGTTTGTTTGTCCCGGGGATATCTCAAAACCCTACGGACAGACCTCTGAAGACAAAGAGGCCTTAAAGGAGATGTTTTTTTAGAGCTGCAGCTGATAATGCAAAAAAAGACACATCAGTTTCCCTTATACTGTCGATTGCTGCTGCTGTGTATACCCCCTCTGTCTGAAATGCTCTGTTTTAGCTACTGTCTCTTTAAGGCCCCCCCTTCTGAATACCCAGTCTGCTCTGATTGGTCAGCTCACACATGCCTGAGCAAGTAAAGGAGATGTACTAAATCTATACATACCAGACTAACCACAAGGTATAAATCATGCAAATGTGTGACATAGTGACATATTTGATGTCACAAAGTCACAGAATTAAAGGCGGGGCTACTGACGAGGCGTTTAAGGAGCAGTGTTTCCCGTGGGAGAGAGGAGCTTCCGTTGGTGTGGACTTTGATGTTTTTAACTCTCCAGAACTTTTACATGAACAAGAACATATACAACACACTGAAGGATAAAAAATAAAAACGCATTCTAGGTCTCCTTAAAGACCTATCTCCTCGTAAACATAAATTGAGGACATTTCTTGGATTGGAGGGGCAGAAATGATTACATCGAACTTAAAATGTTGAATTCAAACCCAAAATAGTAAAAACAAAAGCACACTCTCTGCATCCTTGCCTCCTGCTGTGTTAAGATACTCCAGCTGAGCCTTATTTTCAAAGATGGGACTATTTCAGTCTCTAAATCAAGCTCCATTTCACTTGGATCACTTAGTCGCCATTATCGTTTTAAGACCCTGCCAGTCACACTCATCTTAAACGTTCACCACACACTGGTGGTTTCATTACAGATCTGTCAGGTCTCTCACACCTGACCTTTCAGCTGTCCTAAACCCGAATCCAATTTCTCTTTCAGCTTCTCATTTTCCTCCCCGTGTTATAGGGACGTTGAGGGAGCGCCGGCCCTCGCTTGGTCCGGTTAACAGTCAGCGTGTGTTCGGTGACAGAGCAGATGAAATGAAAAGCACTTGATTGTCTGTAGGCGTTTTTCCACAGTGTCTGTTCGAGAGCCTGCAGAGCTCACTCCTCAAAACCAGGTCAAAACGTGCCGTGAGAGTAGAGGCTGTTTTATTTCCACACAGCTTACGGCTACTTCCTGCTTGGTCAAGACAACGGTGCCATGGCTGGAAGGTCGGCATGTGGAAAAACAGAGAAAATGTGTTGAAGAGCACTACGGGGCAGAGGCCACAGCTTCAAAGGTCGACATTTGGAAACTGTTGTCAAGCTTTCTTTTCTCTCCAAGGCAGTTAGCTGGGCGTGCTAACGTTTACAGCTTACTTTAGAGGAGATAAACACATCCCCGACACTTCTGCTTTAAGTTTTTAGTGCTGGAAACGAGATGGTACCCTCCAAACTCTTAGGAAACAGTCAAATCATCCGTACGATGAATGATGAGAGCTGTTAGTGGTTCGAGGGCCCATTCAAGGTTATTACACTGATGCAACATGAATTCAAGCTTGTTTAGGGAAATCAAAGCATGCAGTATTAGTGGAGGAAAAAGGATGTTTGCGATGAGCTATGGAGGATTTGTTGAGGTGGTGGGGGGTTTAGGATGTCCTGCTATTTGGGAGCACTAATCATCTCAGTAATTAAGCCGAGTGGGAACACGTGCATGGCATGAATAATTCACCAGCAGCTCCAGGGCCGTTTGGTATGCTTCATTTTTCTTCTCTGTGGCCGAGCGAACTAGCCAATCTGTCACAGGAAAGCGAGGATGTCAGAGAGGCGTCAGAGCCAATTTGGATTTAAGCCCCCACTAGGAAGTGGGAAGTGCAAGGAAAAGGAGGAGGAAGGTGTAATGTCACAGCTTAAGCTCTTAAAGCCGCAGCGAAGGAAAAAGTATTCCTCCTCGATTTTGAGTTCCCTTAACCTACTTTCAAAAGGCTGTGTTTCCTCTCGCAGATTTTTTTAAGTGCCATGTTCCTTCTCAAAGCTTCAGGGTTAAGTACCTTCTCTGGGGTTCTTTAAACAGTCTCTTTAGCCTAATTTAATCCTGTGTGTAATACACAGTCGTTTGGTAACACACTGTAAACAGACGTAAACTAAGAGTGAGGTCAAATTCTGGTGAAAGAAAACTTCCACTAATGCTCTTTGATGAGAGAAAGAGAAAATTGATGTGATTTTTCGCAGCTTGATGACTGATTGTGTTCCCCCCCTACAGTATCAGTAACCACATGAAAGGTTGCGGTTGTTTACACGCACCGCCGCAGCCCTCAGAGAATACACTCTGAAATATTAAGCGGCCGACTTGATGATATTTACCGTCTCGGGAGCCTCTCTGTTGTTAAAAATTAAGCTCTTACATCCTCCGACACGCTGGAAGAGTTAAGATTTGGCCAGATTGTGATTCTCCTCCGTGTTTAACAAGATCCCATATGAAACCGTCTTCCACAAGCAGAACCCTAAGTGGCTGGTGCATTATTCATCGCTTATATCTGCCGTCATCAATAATGCAGAGCGAGTCATTAACTATCCACACACACACACACACGCGCGCGCGCTCACACAAAAAAAGCAGCGAAACTCGAGATAATAATGCCGAGGGCTTTTGAAAGTTGCCACAGTTTCTTCGTGTGAGAAACAGAGTCCTTATTTGACGGGCACATGGGACAGCACAGCAGGAAATGGGGCAGAAGTGATCTATTCTAGTCAGCCCTGGATTTATCTGGAGAGGGCGGCGGCGGCGGCGTCTTCTGCACATGATCAAGTTTGAACGTGTCAAACAGATTACACGTGGTCGGAAGAAGAAGTGTTGATATGTCCTGCCGGGTCATCGATTCAGGTTTTAAAGACCTGGTATTAACATCCATCCTGGGTGACCTGAACAGAAGTGTAGAGCTATGAGCCACAGAAAGAAAGAAATATCATCATGTATAACTTTGCCGAATTAGCAAGAAGGCCAAATAGTTCGATTTTTCTTCTAGGCAGCATTTCATGAAGTTTATAAAGTTCCTCACGACTCTACAACTCACAAAATTGAGCTTTTTTTTAAGGGAGTCTGGGGTCTTTCTCCACAGGTGACAAAGAAGTAGACAATATTGGTTACTGTTAACTGTATTTGGGAAATTTTACATGTTTACCATAAATAAAATGGTGCCTTTTTACTTAACGTAAATGCTGAGCTGCTAGATGTTTGGAGGTAAGACGTACTGAAACAGGCAGACTGGTACAGCGCTGCAGCCTCTGAGATACATGAATAACTATTTGCCTTCTCTACAGCACATTTGTTGGTAATTGCACGGTAACTGTTTAGCAAAAATGATGTTTTGGGGGTGCTTTGGCGGCCTGGGGAGCAGCAACATTAACTGTATAATAAAAGCTCCCCTAAAAGTAATTTCAAAAAGGATGTTTCTGCTGCTCTTTGGATTTAACATTTGAGCTTTAGCCTTTTGCTACCAATTTTTTTAAATCGCTGCAATCCTCATCTTCTCCTTTCAACCTCCTTTGATGCTGCGACAAACAGATGTTTTTGATCTCCGGGTCAAGTTCAAATAGGATATAAGTCGATTTGCTAATTATCCTCCTCAAAAGATTGTGAAATCCTCTCCGGGCGCCAGTTTTCATTATCCACTCTACAAGTGGTTGTTGAGCGAGTGGGAAGTTTCAAGGTCCAATACACCCACACAGGTGTTTTCCATCACCGTGGTGAAGGCTGTTTTTTTTACCAACTTCACTTCACTTCATACAAAGTCTTACAAAATGGAGGATAAAGAAGATAAAGAGTACAGAGCTGTAACATCACCACACTATGTGTGCTGGAAGGTGTAAGTTGCCTGACAGGTGCAGCAAAAACTCAAAGGAAAGAAAGAGAGAGAGTCAATAAAGTGCAGTTTGTTCAGAGGAGAGGAAATAAGTGAAAACACCTGTGTTGATGGACTGTAGGTGTGTGTGTGTGTGCGTGGGGGGGCTTTGAAGGACTGAGGCGGAACCAATTTTAAAAACCAGCCGTTAAGCTGTTTAAGCCGTGGATTAAATTATTATGGATATTAATAGTAGGTGAAGTAAAATGTGCTGCTTGTGTCAGGTGTCCGGGGACATCGTGTTTATTCACAGCAATGTAACGGAAAGTAAGACACGGACGGTCAGGGTGGACATCTTTTTGGTTTTTCATGCCTTATGTGTTGGATATCCCAATGCACACTTATAACAGACACCTGTCAGCCAATCAGAAACAATCGTTCTGATCAATTACGTTAATGATCACTATGTTGATGACGATTACGGCGATGGCGATGATGTAACCCGTCCTGATCATCTGCTGCACAGACTTCAGGTCGAGCTCACGTCTCATGCCACTGGTGTCCCCATTTTAATGTGGGCTGACTGTGTGAGGGCAGCCAGATGTAACGGAGCGTAATCAGTTATTCTGTTTTCTTTAAATGGAGCAAAGCCTCCCAAAGAATTTGACAACTTGCTTTGGGTTTGGACTCATTTATGTGCAGAGAAGAACAGAAGCATCCGATTCTTTTCTTTCCCAGTTGGGCCACAAAGGAAACTTGGCACAGTGGAGTTTGAAGGCATTTATCTTCCTCCAATTCCCCCCCGCCTGGAGCAAGCTGAAATATTCAGTCCGGTCTGTTTCCCCACCCAGAAAAGTTACGTAAAAAATATGTGAAAACAAAAACACCTTGAGTGCAGGAGCATACGGACACAGGAGTGTAAACTAGACGTGAAATATTCTGTTGAGTATCTCATCAAACTCGCCTCATTTACCCCTCTGCTCCGTCTCTGTTTCGCTTCCTCTCTTCTGCCATTCTGGGTCATTCCGCTCTCATTTCCCTCTTCTTTATCTCCCTCTTTCATTAACATTTACACAGCTAATCTCTCGACATGGCAGCTCGAGGGGTAAATATCACTGCCCGTAATGGAGCGGCGTCAAGCTAAACGGCTTTGAGACATCCAAGCCCCCCTACTGCGAGATGTCGTTCTCTATAGACCTCAGTCCCGCCTTTTGTCCTCCGTCTCATCCCCGTATCAGTGAATCACAGTCCTCCATCACGAACAATCGGGAAGCCGTGTCTTTTATCTGCGTGGAATCACTTACAGAAGGGACGACGTACTTACAGATTTAGTCCATGTTTTCGCCGCCGGGCCGCTATTGACTCGTCAGATTGACTGTAGGACTCAGCGGGGGCATTAAGGACTGATGAGAAAAAGCACTGACACATCGGGAAGCAGTTGGGTGATATATGGCCCTAATCCAGGATAATTCCCATATACTTAAACTGAGAATAGCAACAAAAACAAATGACGTCAAACTAACTGTTACACACTGATCACCCCAGAATCCTATACTGTTCATAATGTCATTAATCAGGAAAAACAGCTGATGTTAAGCCAAGAAAAGTGACATCGTGCTCACGCAGTTTAGTTTTGGGACAAAGGTGTTAGCAAACACATGGATATTGACGAGGAATATTGAGTTTTGGTGTCATATTTCTACTTATCTAATGAATCCCAGTCCAATAATTATCTCCTTACAGCTTTTGGTCTAGTCTACCAACTTATCAGAAAAAAAATATCTGGCTGTTTCACTGCTAATCGCTCCACGATGCTCGCCAGCTGGTCACCAAATGTGTCGAATCGGTTTGGCTGATGACGAATGAAAGTTAACCAAAACAATAAAGTCGTGGGCTGCAAGACCAAAACAATGAACTAAAGGAGGCTAGGGGAGCGAACCTTGAAAATGTTGTTTTCCATATTTATGTTTCTTGTTAGGCAGCAGCCTCTAGTGGCCGCAGTATTTATTACAACAGCAAAGGAGGAAGTCAGGTGAAGTAGTATAAAGAGTGAGGAAGTCCACATAGGGAGGAGGTCGGAGGTGGATGGTCAGGTCAAACAAACACATCTGTGTCCAGCGTGACACTCAAAGTCAACGGCGGGTTAATTGAACTTACGGACATATTGAAGTTACATCACATACATAATGTACTTAATTGTGCAGGTAGGTAAAGTAGTTATTTTAAGCCAAACCACAATATTTTCCTACTTAAACCAAACCAACCAACGACTGTTTGATGTCTAACTTTTGGTTGCAATTTTTTTGGTTGCACTGGTTGCACTGCACCTGCGAACATCCGAGTTGCTAATGAATGAATTCCCACCAGTTTCTGTGAGAAAGAAGCCGGACACACGTTTGTTTCGCATTCAAAGTCACCATCCAGTTATTTATACGCACAGGGCAGTTTCATGCTGGTCTTTGTCTGCGTGTCCTGAGTGTTGTGCAGCCACTCAGCAGGACCTACTGCTGCTACAACGGATCCAGACTGACAGTCAGCCTCATTACTATTAGCAGGAGCGAAGGACGGGGGATCCCGCCGCCTGTGTCTGGCCTTTTCAAGGCTTTTCCTCTTCTCCTGCTGAGCTCAGGCAGAGCTGCAGGTAGCTCATCCAGGAACAAATCAACTGCAGCTGACAACATCGACATCAATATGGGGCGAGACTTTTAATATTCGCCCCGGTACCTGCCCTGTCTGTCCTCATTAGGCTGCCTTTTGGGGCATATTGGATGAGAGCTAGCAGAGCATCCGTCTGTGTTAGCTGTGTGTCAGGGCGTGCAGGCCGCCTGTTTATGTCAGGAGGTGTAGGATCAAACGCATGGTGACATTAAAGGGTTGCACATGTGCACACTAAAAAAAAATCACCTGCAAATTCCTCCAATAACTCACTTCTACAACCTTCTGCTGCCGGCATGCAGAGCTCAAAGGGAAATTTTCAGGTTCGTCCGGGTTAACGTCTCCTCCTCTGCTTCTGATTATCTTTCCTCCCGTGGCATGAGGGCAAATTACTAATTTTCTGCTACAATCTTCGACTTATTTTCCGCACACCCGCGCATCTTTATAAGCTCCTACGTGATTAATCACCTCTAATTGCCTCTAAACACACTGAGGCGACAGAGCTTGGCCTAGATTGCATTCAGGGTCCTGCGCGACCTCTAATGACATGCGTGAAGAGCCGACGACCACTCGGCGCCTTTACTCGTTTTAAACGTGATTTACAGAGATTAACACAGACATCCTGTCACCACATAAAGCCCCCTGACACAAATCTGAAGAGGCAGACGAGAGCCGCACCAGTCACACTGCGTAGCTCTTAAATTTCCACTCGTCTTTTGTGACTGAAATCGACTTCGGAGACATGAAATTGATTACCAACGTGGTTTAGACACGGTCACGCAGTCCAAAAAAAAGGGGGGTTGGAGATGAAACGCTGCAGTTTTTATCGCCCGTACGATCAGCAGGAAAGTTGAAAAGACGTCAGGAGTAATGATCTGTAGCGTTCAACATTTAATTTAGTATGCAGACACACACGTACTGTCGAGGAAAGGAGGGGAAAGCCTGCAAAGCATCTGGGATGGATTCCTCGCGGGGTCCGGTATCTTAGAGACCTCTGCTGCTCTGCACAACATCAAGAGGGATTTGGTTGGCATGGCAGCAGGTGGTTCAACTCTTTCTGCGCGAGGAGAGAGAAATGTTTTCACGGAGACGGAGAGAGAGCACAGTTTGTCCCAACGTACCGAGACGACGACGAGGACGATGATGGTGCAGATTAAAAAAAGAAGAAAATCTCGGTTGGAAAATAGAAGAAGATCTTATTAAATGATACAAGAGCTGGAATGTAAATGCTGCAGGTGCGGATTTGAGATTCGTCGCTATGAAACAAGGCTGCAGTGTCTCGCTGTTGTACTTCCTGCATCAATATTAGACAGTGATGCAGCAGCAGCCCAGTCACACAGCACGATCAGACACCCAACAGCTTTGATCACTGTGAGAATAAAGGAAAAAGACAGATGTTTACGTCTGTGTTCATGTTTTATTCGTGTCCTCTTTTGAGGTTTATCAAGTATATGGATTTGAGCCTATAAAGTGAATACTAGAAGGTTTTGCATACGGCCAAAATTAATCCTCAAGGCCCCGACACACCAAACCAACATCAAAAAACTAGTAGCGATGAAGGCCGACTGTTGTGTTGGCTCGTGTCCCGGCCAAAAAGCTGCACTTGAACACAACGCAAAGACTACAGCCGACGGCCAACGAGCGTGGACGGTCTGCGCCTGCGAGAGAGGATATACGTCTCCATACTATGAGGTGCTGCTACATTCATCATTCAAAGATGGAAACCAGAATACTCAGGACTGCAGGTAATGATAAAGAAGTGTTTTTTGACACCACTCTTGCTGATACAGTCGCTAATAATCAAGAATACGTTGGATAGAAAGTTGCAAACGGCACGGATCAAGAGGCAGAGGTGAAAAATAAGGAGAAATCGCATTAAATGGATGAAATCATGGATACTAAAGATACGAAACATGCTCAAGAGGCTTTTCTGCTCTTAAAATCGACTGTACACAATCTTCCACGCACCAAACAACAGAGTCAAAGTTAGCAACTAGCTGGTGAACATAACTGAGTCCAAAACAGAGTTAACTGAAAGGTAAATGTTGAACAAACATTTTCCAGGAGGCCGGAGACACGAGGTGTGAGTCAGGAACCGTTTGCTAATATGTTCACCACAACTTTATAAGACAATCATATATCAGAGTTGTGTTTATATTTTGTTGCACTGCCCTCAAGTGGCCAAAAACAAACCGACTCATGCTGCTTCAATGATACCAAAAGCTGACAACTGCAGCGTGTGCATGCTGCTTTTTAACACTTGTGACCACAGGGTAAAAAAAGACAAAATAAAATGTTTTTGTATACCAAGATTGGGCTGAAAATGTCCAGCTATTCAGTGAAATGATGGTCATTTTTCTATTTTACCATTTTATGACATTAAGGTGGTGGGTAGGTGCAGCCCCACTTAAAAACTACAAAATCTGACTTTATATTCAGAAGATTTGAACTCAGAAATCAGAGTTTAACAGCCAGTAACATGAGAAGACCTGTTTCAGAGGAAGCCACCACTTTGGGTAGCTTCTTGAGTTTCAACACTGCATTATGTACAAGTACACGTGACACACGAGGATGTACAGTATGTCTGCAGGGTATGGAAAACAATCTCCTCTTCTCCCCTGGTGAATTGTGTGAGGAACACCCCGAAGCTCTGAAAGATGCCCATCTCTAACTCTGCCAGCTCCGAGCTCTCAGCCATCTGTCACAGTTAGCTTCAGATAACAGGTCAGGAATAAGCAGGTGTCACCAAAGGAGCCAAAAACAGGGCGACAGGCTGCGTACTGGCACAGATGCCCCCCCTGGTACCTTCGATTGGTTTCTAAAAATGCTCCTTCAGCTCTTCTTTTTTCCCCCAATTCGGTTCCAAGAAAGATGAAGCAGGAGAGGTCGGCAACTTCTCAAGCGATGGCAATTTGATGTGAGTGAAATGATCAACCCCCTCTGATTTTTCCATCAATTTTACAATTGCCTCGTACATCTGAGGTGACACACTATCTGACCACCATCTAGAAGAGATGATTGCACTGGAGGTCGGTTAAACGGCTGAATTGGAGACCAATTCTGACTGTAAATCACGAGGAGACGCAATGTGTGTGTGTGGGTGCACAAAAAGCTCAAATACACTCACCATATTTTTGGTTTTCACGTGGAAACCTGGAGCTACCATCAGCTACACACCACTCTTCCTGTGTAGGAGTACTCAAGACCGTCTATATCCAGCTCTACATCCTGCCTTTGCCTCTGCAAGCTGCGAGTGTGTGGAGGTGAGGGTCCCTGCTGCTGCAGAGGCGTAGATAAACTGAGCCCTGCAACAACTCTGCTTCCAAAATAGCCTCTCAATCCACACGGAGGGCCTGTATCTGTGCTCCACTACCGCTGGCTCTTATTAAAAGCATAGCTCCAATGTTAGCCGTGCCCAATGATCCCTGGGGCGCCTGTGAGTTGTCACAGCAGAGGAAGGAGTGGAACATATATATAGATATATGGAGAGAGAGGGTGAAGGAATGTGATGAGGAGACAGAGACAAATGGTCACTATGCAACTTCTCCATTTTAAGAGATAGAGCAGATGTGATGGAGGCAGATTCCTGTTGATAAAGGAGGCCGGGCTCCTGGTTGTCCACTCGTGAACTGAATTTCAAACAGAGCTGCTGCCTCCTGACAAGGTTTTTGCGCACCAAACACAGCACAGAGTTCCCACTCCGGCGACGTGCGTACTTCTCCTGTCTGCCTCACAAAGCTGACTGTAATGTGAGCTAGAGGTGTGTGTGGCGGAGGTAAATTTCAATCCACTTACTGTACTGTGCATTGTAAAGCTTTCATTTAAATCCGACGCGACAGACGGGAACATTCACGCAGCTCTGTGGATCCGCTGGATGCTGAGCGGAGCTGACAAGACAGCGCAAATCATTTGCGAGGCGGACTTGTTGCTCAGCTCAGAGGATGATGAATCATTGTGAGGAGAGGAGAGGCGACACACACACACACACACACACACACACACACACACACACACACACACACACAGAAAAGGACGCAAACAAAGATGTACAGCCTTTTTACGCACGTACCTTGTGCAGTTTCCACATTGCGCCCAAAGCTTTCACTTCATGCGTGCCGTGTTTTCCTTCCTCCAAGCACTGATAACACACGGGTGTCTTACACTGTACACAGTACATGCTTAGATTCTCCAGTTCGTGCTCTGTGCAAGTGGAGATTTTGCGGGGGCTTGCGCGGCGACTTATCCGCCCCTGCGCCGGCGGAACCAGGCGATGCTTGGCGAGGGGACCGCGGGGAGGATGGCACCGCAGGCGGCACGGGTCACAGTAGAAGACGTCGCACTGCTCGCACATCACCGTGGCCTCCTTTGGCATCTTCTCGCAGAGCTGACACTTGAGCGCGGCCGCTTTGCTCTGCTGGTACCTGTCCACAACCCCCTCCAGCACCCGGTTCTTGGGGAATCCGCGGAGCCCCCGGTCGTCCAAGATAAGGCTGCGGTGACACTGTGGGCAGGTGATGCAGGAGTTGCGGGGGATAGGCGGCAAGGAGCCGGGCTGCAGGAGCAGGTGCTGCTGCGGAGGAGGCTGGGGGACAGTCGGGGGGAAAACTCGCACCCCGTTCGGTGATTTTTGGCATGGGGTGGTGGGAGCGCTGACGAAGCCCCCATAGGAGCCGTATCCACTGTCCGCCTCGCTGTACAAACTCATTTTATCCAAATCCAGATAGTCATAGTCGGAGACGCCGGATCCGGAGGCTCGGCTGCTCTGTGGGGACTCGGCGTCGGGGGTCTGCACAAGGATATTCCGAGCACAAGCCAGGCAAATGTTGTGGGAGCACGGCAGGATGATGGGCTCCCGGTAAAAAGAGCCGCAAACAGGGCATTTTAACTCTTCCTCCATTTCATCCATGGCTGCCTGTGCGAGGTGAGAGATTCCTCCGCGGAGTGCAAACACGATCAGGAGAAGTGACAGCGGAGTCTCGGCTGCTCAGGCTGCTGCTCTGCTTGTGCGTAAACGTCGCTCCAGTCGCGTCCTACTGCGATCACTGCAAGCGCAACCTTGACCAGAGGAAAGGCATCGGCAGACTAAAACCCATACGGCACACTCTCCTCCAATAGGCGAACAGCATCAGCTCACACCGGGCTGCCATTGGACAATCAGTGGATTCCAAACACCCATTGGATGAACGGAGCGTCAGCGTGGAGAGGGACGCGTTAATGAGATTTAGACGGAGATGCAACAACAGATACGCTGCTGGTGACTGTAGACATGATTGTTTAGAGGATTAAAAGAGAAACAATGCGGGACTGTCCTTTAAATACCGCATCAATTAACATCAATTAACATGAATTAATAATCTGTTATGATGAGGCAGAAATGATAAGAGATAAACTGCAGAATGTTCTGGTAAATTAACCAAAGAAACTAGTGTTTTGTTTGAGAAAATGCTCTTTTAAGAGTCTGGCAGTGGGATAAATATACAGAGGATTCATCTGAACATCATCAATTACAAGTCCCCAATTATCAGTAAAAAGTATTTAAGTGAGTCTATCAAACGTTAAAATAGGATTTAAGTGTTTAATGATCTTGTTTGATTTCAGATTACAATATTGGATTATTACTGTCAAATATACGTCAGTCGCATCTTTTACTTCTTTATAAACTGTTAAAATACATTTTATCAGCTCATTGGATAATTCTTATTCAAAATCATCATTAGCAGAGTAACTTTAATTGCTCTAGGGCTGCATTTCTTCACACTATTGTATTATATTAGAGTTTGCACATCACAAGATCAAAGCCCAGGGTGACGTCTCCGAGCACTGTGACACGAAAAATGTCCAACACAAGCCTGATTTTTGTCATAGATCCATGTTTTATCCATGAAATTAAAAAAAGGTCGAAAAATGGCCGAGACCCGTCCTCCATCCAAATTTCATGAACATCCGTTGAGTAGTTTTTGTGTAATCGTGCTGACAAACCAACCAACAAACGTTCACAGGTGAAAACATCACCCGTATTTACAGTTCAGTTGTTTGGGTATGAGGATGTGTTGGAGCTGACAGCCAGGTGAGACACCTCTGATATCCATTGTTTACTTCCTGTTTGAACTGACATAACCAGGTAATTTTAGCGACCACTGGGATATTTTGCAGCCATCTTTGTGGCAACAAAACCGCACGAGCGGGACATTTTTCTAGCTGCGTTTGTGGCGACAGAACTAGATTTTCTAAGCCAAAACATGATCTTCAATGTACTTCATTACTTTTTCAGCTGACAGCAACAGAACAGACTATTTTAAGATTGCTTAACAAACTCCATGCAGCCTGGTGTAAACTTGCCAGATTTTGGTTGTTTGCTTGTTGGAAAGCTTCTCGTCTGAGCTGCCGAGGGAGCAAAGATCAGTCCCGGTCCTGGAGGAGATTGAAAACATGGAGACTGACACCTTGTGAGATAAGATAAAGCAACAGCTCTCCACTGCTCTCAAAGGAGGTTTTTTTCTTCGGTATCCAGAGCCATCTCCAGTTTCTATGGCCAAATACCTCAGTCATCTCTGAGACATCCATGGCAACGTGAGCTCCCTCTTTTAGTTCTTCGGCGGGGCTGTTGATAGGGAAATTTAACGCAATAATCCCATTTTACGGAGTTGCCAGTTTTCTCAGACCCACCGAGGGCATCGTGGGGCCACTCGGTGCGACCACATTTGCATATTTTGTAAAGCAAGACCATTAATATGGACGTCTTTGTCTCATAGAGATAATAAGTCTGGCATTTAGGAGAATGTAGGCCGGCTGATAAACATATCAAAGTGCAACTGTGAATAATCTCATTGAGAGATGAGTGATGTTGATTCAAGGCAAAACAAAAGACAACATGGATTTATAGTTGGCGATACAGCTGACAGCTATACATTTATATTTCTGTTATTAGATATAATATGTTCAGTTTTCCCAGCTGATAATGTTTCTGCTCATGATTCTCCTTACATTTGGGGAAATATACAACAAATGGCGAGTTCATCCGTGCTAATATTTCCCTGGATTTAGACAAACACAGCGTTGATTCAAACCAAATGTTTGTAACAAGACCATCAGCTATTTTTGGACGCGTTGCTCGCTGACGTCTCCGGCATGATGACATTGTTCTCCGTGTAATCTCCTCAGTTTGGGGGCCACACTGCATCTTCCTGTTTGCTGCCTTCAAACAGACAAGTTGCCAATCCCTCTAAATCTATCTCCTCTTCTGTCTTTTTGTGTCAGTGCCAGCTCTCTCTCTCCTGCTGCCAGGACACACACACACACACCAGAGAGGAAATCTTCACAGATTTTTACTTTTCTCTGATCACTTCCCAGAATGCTGCCGAAGTCTTTGATTAAGTTTCAGTTCTTCGGCGACCTCATGTGCAGAAACATAGACGAGGCATCGTGGGGACACGTAAATAGCTGCTGGTTAACTGGCGTGTGACGAGGCGACAGTATCAGGAAGTCAAATTAAAGAAAAAGTCACATTTTTGCCACGTTAACTGACTATAATTTCAATATTTTCCTGTTTATATAAAAGACAGCGCTTGTAGTTTGTAAAGTTAACAGTGGCAGATTTACTACTCGAAATTCTTAGTCATTATTTCGCATTATCATGAGTTATTTCATTATTTCGCCCAGCTGGCGACCATCATTTTTGCTAACTGTATGTATCTAGTTTGCTATCAAAGCTAACGTCAAGTTAGTAAAGATGTACTTTTACCAAAGTAATATACAGAGTACTTGAATAAAGGTATCTATTACGTACTCAAAAGTCAAAAGTACAAGTAACTAAAGTTATTAGAGAAATGTAGTTGAGTAAAAAGTACAATGTTTGTCTCCAAAATGTAGTGCAGTGGAAGTAGAAGTAGAAAATGGAAATACTCACGTAAAGTACCTCAAAATTGTACTTAAGTACAGTACTTGAGTAAATGCACTTAGTTACATTCATTCATTCGTCATGCATACTATATATATTGGATATCGGATATTCCTACAGCCTCATGCACACTGACTCAAACACATTTTGAGACCTGCTGCTGTGCAGTTACGGTTGCTAAGCTATGATTGGACAACAAATCTGTCCTCGCCTCTAAATAAATGTTTTTGAATGTATTGTTGCTCCACTCTGCGATCACTTCTCACAGAAAGTCCAAAGCTAATTAATGCATCAGTTCATCACAGCACCTACTCATGGATCTCTTTCACGCCAGAGAAAACAGCCTCGTTGTTAGTTACAGCAGTGTTAACCCCACAGTTTAAGGAGCTCCCGTAGTTTATCTGCCCCTCCATCGATAAGGGATGAAATCTCCTTCGTGTGCTGCTCTGAGTCTAATAACTGTCCTCAGCACAGACTCCCTCTGCAGCGCCGGAGGCATCAAGCTGTCTGTGTAAAGAAATACACAGACTGCAGGAGCTTTACAGTGAGATAGGAATCTCTACGGGACCAAGTGGTGATATTGTCAAGATATGAACAGAAGTGGCTGCTGTTTTGTTACCGAGCTCTGGCTTTACAAAAGTTGTGGTTTTGTCAACGCTTGAAAGGATGAACTCAGTGTAATCTTAGAGAACTGATGGTTACACTGGGCCCAAAATTACACTGTGAACCAAACGTACGTCCTCAACGAGCTTTGAAGTTTCTTTTCTTTTGCGTTAAAGATAAAAATTGAGATGAAAAAATGTTCAGAAACATTTCTATGTCAAATGTTATTCTCACTTTCTGCATAGCTTTCTGTAGTATCATAGCAACTACAGTTGGAGATTGCGGCGACTGAGGCTTTCTTTCCCCAGATTCAATGTTGAAGTGTTTTTTTTTATCACTTATGTCTCACTTTATGTCTCAGCTACACACTAATACCAGGCACAACCATCGCAAAAAATGTTTAGAGGTACCAAGGTGATGTATGGAGTTACACAGATTCTGGTAGTTTGATACGAGCTGCTGTAGTTTTCCAGGTGAGTCATGCAGCGAGGTTGGTAGTCCTTTTTGCTGACTCAGCTTTGGGCTGCCAGAAGCCAAACCTGGCAAGAAAACCACCTGGGGACTGTATCACCTGTCGTCAGCTGGCCTCCGTCTTCTCAGCGGCGGACCACTTGTGCCAATGGCGAGGGGAGGTGTAACACAATATTGGCTGCTGTTAACACAGCGACAGGTCCCTCCCTATAGCCGCCTGTTTTTCAGGAAACACATAACTATGCCAAAGGAAATCGCGCTCCACTGGCTGTTTCATGGGGACTGTAAGGTTAGGGAACACTCTGGTGTCCTACATGTCAGACTTTTGCCTTGCTACATGCAGGGCACCCTCCTTCCTACGCTGGCACTCAACGTCGGAACTGGACTGGACTGGAGATGTGCAGAATCGCTCGATATAGACATAATCTTTGGGGACTTCTGCAGATTGATTAAGTGCTTTCACAGTTGACAAAGTTCAGGCTGTATCTAACCTTCAGAAACTGCTGAAAGTCATGAAGCCGCTGTCTATACACGTCACCTCCTGTAACCTTTCCTTATGCAACAGTTTGTATCGCCATCTGCTATTATGGCTCTCTGTAGCAGAACGAACACAATGGGTGCCGAAAGCCCAAAGTCACTCTGGTGACTTCCTGACATCTATGCAGAATCTTGTCCAACCTCAAATGAACTCATGTTTATGGATTCAGGACCATCTGTGCAGTTCAGAGTGACCTGAAAAATACACTTTCCTAATGCAATATTTGCAAATTAGGCCTTCGGGGAGAAACTGGGGCCGATGCCTTGTGTTTATGATTATTATTTTCTAAACTCAATATGCTCCAGAATTAATGACAGTAAACAAAAAAGTCAAGATGTTTTTTGCTGATGGTACTGGAGCATGACTTTGGACCGAAGATTGATAAATATCCTGAAGAAGAAGTGGGAGTGAGCGAATATTAAACAGGAGCTTTATAAACATGGCCTAAAGGTAAAAATGCAAAGTTACAAAGGTCACATGGGTGTTTTGCATCAGGCCACTCATCTGACCTTTACGAGAATATTCAATCATTTTACAGCTTGTTGTGTGTAATACTTTAGAAAACCTGATCACGGTTGATTTAAGGTACCGTTAACTGTCATTTTACAACACAGGTGTACGACGAAACGTAAGTTGTAGTCCTTTAATGCAACAGAAGAAGGTCAAAGGTGCTCTGTTGGTCCATAGTGCTTTGTCTGATGTTCCTCATTGCCTCAGGGGTTTGTCCTCTCACAGCCTGGTCGGCAGGATGTAATGTTAGCAGCTTACATTTCTGCAAACCACAGATACGTCCAAGGTTGACATTTGTAGCAAATGTGGCATATCATGTTCACATTATGTGCTTGATATGGAGGTGAAGGGGACTGTGGTGGTGTTATTACAGCCAGCAAGGCTGCCAAACAGGCGACCAAGGTTTTAAGGACACCTACGAATATTTCCAGCTGTTTTGTTGGCGACAAAAACTGACTATTTTTCATGGGAAGTCAGACCATCACCATCCATGACCACGAACCAAAACAGGTATTTTAAGCCAATAAGAAAAGAATTCAGTCGTCATATCCTTTGACATCAGTGAACTAGTGTTGCGCCTGTTCGTATTTCCTTTTTCACACGGAGTTTAAATACTGCCGTTATGCACAGGGAGTCTGCACAAGAGGAATGCCATAATAATGTGTTTCGTAGCCACTGATTTGGATTGGCTCTTTGCCTCTCGGAGCCATGTTGTCAGTGAAAATACAAAAAGGCCAAAAGCAGCTGGAACTGCGGCTGAAATTCACGTAAGTGCTCCTTTGTGTGCTGGACGGTTATTTCTCTTTCTTGCTTGTTGCACGCAGCCTCCCTATAAGAGTGGCCAGGGTCAGAGTTACAGTGAACAAAACAAGCAATTGACGATGTACTGCTGCATCTCCAATGGAGAGCAGCACGACGAGAAGTGCGATTGTCATTTTACAGTATGTGTGGGCTGCCTGAAGAGACATGTGAGCAGGGGAAGGCCTCCACGTGCAGCATCTCATGCAAACGGCTCTGCGGGGAATCTGTGCTGCAATTAATAGACTAATGATTTTTTTTTTATTCTAAGTGGGTTGGGGATTTGCTACTAAACTGATCTCTCCTGTTGCACGGGGACTCTCACAGTGTCCTCCTAACCCAAAGAAACCTGAGTATTGAGAGCTGAATGTAAAATATTGATCCTCTCGAGTGTGTTAAACATGCAATCAGTCAAATGTGAATGGGGTCTGAGCTCCTGTGGGTGAAAGCAAACTAATTATCCGACATGTAGTTTGACATCGGTTGAACCGTGAAGAAATCAATGTGTCCAGGGATCATTTATTTGAATGATACAGTCGTGCCCTTTTTTATTGACTAGATCCACCTTTCCCCTCCTCCTCTGAAGACTGGTAAGTTATTCTGACTAACTCAGATATGCCAAGAAAATGAAGAGTTATGTTGTTGTTGTTGGTGGTGTTGTTGTTTACCCTCTTCTCCTCTATTCTCTTTATGTGATTTTTAACCTGCAACATTTGCTTCACAAGCCTCCATCCATACATTCAGTCCTTCTCCCAACCCCCACTCAGCATCCAGCAGGGACTCCCCGCTCATGGACTCGGCTCCTGTTACTGCAGGCTTTGTTACGGGCTTGAGGACTCCTTTGTTTACCTCCGATTTAGTGAAAACAGAACAGGTGCGGAAACACGGAGCTCAAAGAGAAAAAAAACCAAAAAACAGCTGTATGATGTTACAGCCAGTGCTGGAGTTCATTCCTCAGGAGGAGGCAGTGAAGAAGATTGTGTTTTAAAAAAGAAAAGGTATAAATGGGGAAGAAATGAATTCTGGTCCAGTAAAAGTTTGATGGGGATATCCATCAGTGGACATAAAACATGGGAAGTCCATTGGGAGTTGTGAGAACAGAGGAACAGCCTTCTTGTTACAGCCTGAAGATGAAAAATGAAACCCCATTAAACACCTTTATCAAATATGAAGAGCCGTTAACAGCAGCTGAAGTCCTCACTATCTCCACACTGCTGAACTTCAGGGACTAGAACTGATAAAGTGAGTTATTTCATATTTAAAATATACCCTCCAACTCTGATTTAACTGATCTACAGCAGCCGTGCTAAAATCTTGAGGAGGCACACTAACATCTGTCTCTACTTTTGTTCGGCCTCAGATACAAGCAACAAGTTATTTTGAAGCTTTTGAAGGGTTGCAGGCACGAATCTCCACAAGAGAGGCGACGAGGGAAAAATTAGCATGACTCATAACGACCACAGTTTAGACCCAAGTAGATACATACTGGAATTTTCCTTTAACGTCTGTGGTCCCTAGATTTCAATTACTTGTGGAGCATGACGGATGAAAAAGAGAGAAAAATATTCTTAATTGGGACCCAACAAGGACCCAACAAGGTCCTAACATACTGTAGATTCTTATATTTCCCCACCGTCGCCTCCCTTTTCCTTGTTTCTTTGTTCCCCCACCTTCCTTTCACCTTACCTCTAATTCCTCTACCCTTCAAGGCCATCCACGCCCTGGTCTCCCTGTAAATCTCTCCTTTCTGCCATTGAGAGTTGACCTCCCGCAGACACTAGATTAGGACAGAGAGGTTGGCTTGGTGACCATTGATCGGCCGGTTTGCTCATTGATGCCTCCCCCCATCTCGGCAGCAGTTGCCCCCTGGGGAGCAATAAGAGGCCCGGTGGTGAACACTGGCTCCGACAGAAAAGGACATTAGAAAGCCAGCGGTCGAGTCTTGGCATTGGCCTTGCTGAATAAATCAAGGTGAAGGTTCATGATTGAATGGTTGGATTTATGTTTTTCTTGGAAAGCAGCATGTCTCGTGGAAATGTAAATGAGCAGGCAAAAACCGGGTTGAGTGGATGAATATAAACTTTTCCGACTCTGTTGCTCTGATATGTGGTCAAATCGGTATAACGTGAGCTGCTGCTGTTGTCCCTGGCCACGTCTACCTTTATATTATTCCTGGCCTTTTTTGAGGAGTTCAAAAATAGACGCTGAAATGGGCCAAAGGCAGCCGAGTTTGTTGGGAAACCTCTGTGTTGATGCACTTCAAACTACACAGAGACCATCACTGAAAGCTTTAAGATGTCATCGTACAGTAGATCTCCCCTGAACTAATATTAGACCCCTCTACTATACTACAAGGAGACACTGAGAAACAGGAAACAGCACACATGCTGTACCTCTAATGGCTGAGGCTACGGAGAGTTTCTTCTTGTTGTTAATTATTTATTTGCTTTTATTTGTGTATTTTTCTGTTATATTATTCTGAATGAATTCAACACAAGTGCAAAGAAACATTTTCATTTTTAAAATATATACACTTGCTTCTATAGATGTGTACGAACCTTTTCTTGACACTGGACGAGCTGCTCTACAGGAGTTCAGTACAATAACGGGAGACGGACCCACAATCCTCTGTCAAGTACAACAAAAAGCACTGCGATCCACATGAAAGCCACGCTGACATCACTCTTCATCGAGGCTTTGAGCTGTATTAAAAATGTACAGTTTATCTCAGCAGTTGCAACAGATTGCAGCAAGAAGGAGGGAAATGAATGACAGACTGCAGCAGCCTCATGTTGAAGCTTCAGCTCAACCATTTTGTGCTTTTTCTTGTACTGAATAAGGATTGTTTTTTAAATGGCTTCGTTATGTTTTGTGTTTATGATGTTTTTGTGTTGTGACGATAATATTGAGGCTCTGAAGCTGAGAAATTGTGTCTTAAGTGATTTCTTACGAACTCCAATGTCTCTCTGGAGTATACTTTTTGATACATGATGTTTTTCTTCTATAATTCCAGGAAGAAAAATACAGTCAAGATGTTAATTGGTACAATCGGCAACTATTTTGTTATTATAATAATTTAATGGTGCATAATACACATAATTCAGTCTCTTTTTCAAAAATAAGTAGTCTGAACTCCAATCAAACATCCTACAGTGAATGATGTACTACACAGAGTATTGTTCACACGTGAAAACAACATGACAACATGAAGTTTTGTTTCAAAAGTGTGCAAGTGGTGAAACTGCTTACATCTGGAAACCCTTCAGAAGTGGTGGATGGTGTTGCAGAAGCTCTGGTGCCTAAGATAATGACAACAGTAACAAAAAAAGCTATTAAAAACTTAACCGAACCAATCCTTTTTTATTTCCTGCATGCTATCTGCCAAAACAGCTGTAGACATAGTGCACTAAATATAATGAATGTGACTGGGATGCACTGGGAATCTTGGCATTTTGGTTTACGGGAATTATTTCTGAATTGTTTCTGATATACGGTCATGTTTGATTTTGAGTGTCACAGTCCCCATTTACTTCAGTTGTTTAGGACGACGCTGCAACACTGTTTTGCTGAGAAGCTCCAGAAATGTTTTGAGGACCACAAAACTTCACCCGACTTTCCATCAGCATGAGGGTGAGCAGATAAAGACTGAATTTTGGGGGGTTTTCTTTGGGATTTTCTGAAAACGTCTCTGGAGATAAAACTGTGCAATTTTCCTCCTCCTCTTGGAAAAGTGGGTGGACACACTTCAAGCAGAAGACGAGCTCCAAACCTCTGCAGATCTTCATCTTTGTTCGCTCGATGAGGCATTGTGAATCCATAAATTACTCAGTGTGGTTGCCAGCTCAAGTCCTCAATGCACTTGGCATCTTGACAGCATAATAACTGAGGGGCGCGCTATGACGAGGGGAGCCCGTTACGTCACATCCGAGTAGAGGTGTCTGTGCTCAAAGGATGGGTTTATTTTGGTAAAGGAAACTGATTTACTCGTGTACTTTGCTCCAGGCAGGAAGCCCGTTACGTAAATGTATATTTTTAAGGGTTCTGATGAGTGTGTGTCTGTGTGGGAGTCTGTCTGTGAATGATTCGACATTGTGCGCCTCCCACCTTTTTTTTTGCTATTCAGGCTGTTTTGCTCACACTTGCTTGTCCACCCACTGCTTCCAACAATCCTTCCTCTCTCTCAGACACCAGGAGAGGCCTGTGTGAGCATCATCTGTCACTGAGTCATGAATGGGTGTACTTATATGGGCATCGGGCGTCCTTAGAAATAAAAGATATCCGCCTTATATAAGGCTCTTCCTCTGTTTATTTATGAATATGAGCAGGATTGGTGGTATTTTAGCAACACGGGCCTGCAGGGAGTACAAACAGCGCAGGTTGTTGCGTCTGTTTGCCAAACAGTGAGCGCAGAGCAAGGAAATCTGAAAATATTACTTCCAGAAGTGAAAGTAGTCAGAGCCTTTGCTTAAACTGCGTTTCAAAACAGAGACGACTTGAGAGATCATTCGCATCGATTGTTCCAGGATCACTGACGTTCATGAAACAGAGATTACGTATGTAAACAGTGGCGTCATGCCGCCGTCCCGACGGCACATTACTCTGGAACCACGATAGTCCAAATGTGTCCCACTGGAACGAAAGCCAATATGTCCGACAGCTCGTTAAACGGCCATTGCTCCAAAGGCTACTTATAAGGATTGGATGGACGTCTGAAATTAAGCCATACGATGCAGATAGTTTTACACTAATGCTGATTAATGTCTGTCATCTGTATAAATAAAGAAAATTAACCCAAAAAAAAGGTACTTTCTACCACTGATCACTCCTGAAATATGGATTTAAAGTCTGAGTCACTGCAGGATCTAATATACATCTCCCACAAACTCAATCTTTCACTCCAGGGAAGCGGAGCCTGTGTGCACAGATCCAGATATAACCGTCTGACCAATCAAATTACCTGAAGCGACACTGTACTTGAATCAATAGACCGGAGGCCCCTTTGAAAACACACAACAGCCTTTGAGCAGGCGTACGCCCACGTTACAGCAACCCTTCATGGTCAGAAAACGAGAGAGACGACACAAAGCTGCATCTTTCTTTTAAACTGATTTGAAGCAGACTGAGTTTGTCGGCTCCATTATGCCTCGACAGATGAGCGATCTCCTGTGTTTCACGTCTCGCCATTAAATATGCCATTAGCAGCAAATGAGAAACCAGAGGAGGCAATTTGTTTGGCTGTTTTTAATGTCGCACGTTCGACACGCGCTCAGAAGTGCACAGGAGTGTCAGCGTTAATGCGAGCACGTGTGAACTTTAATGGCCTCCTCGGGTGCTCTTAGCGTTAATGCGTCTGAAGCAGAGTTCGGGGTGAAGACGGGGAGCCGTGTTCCTTAATATTTGGATCAGGGTGAATCATCCACATTGAGTCACGGACAAAGAGAGAGCAGAGTCGCTGTTGTAATCATCGCTGCTTTTAAATTAGATCGGATGAATGTTCAGGTACATTGTGTGCAGAGAAGAGGCTTGTTTGGTAGCACGTCTCCTCGGGGGATCACAGCAGCGACAGCAGAGTATTAAGGTAAAAACAGCCTATTACAATACGTGGCTGTGAATGGAGGGAGAGAAGGAGCAGCTGAAGCACAGCACTTTCCAAATAAAACCTTGTTGTCCTCTGATGTGCAGCCAGCCAAAGTAGAAGAGCAGCATGTTTTTTAAAAAGAAAACATTCAGTGTCATGCTCAGGGACACCTCGTTATGTTAACAGGTTAATTGTCCAGCCACCGGCCCAGAGCTAAAGCTGGTCCCTGGGTGCTGCACAGAGGCTGAACCCTGCTTCTCAGGGACGGGTTGAATGTTAAATGGTTAAATATAAAGATTCTTCTTCTTCTTAAAGTCACTCTATGTAAGAAAAGTTGATTTTTGAGTCACAGCTGCTCAAAATCAATCAATGCTAATGAGGTTTGTGTGGATTTTCATCTTTATTTGAGGGTGTTTACATCCACAGCAGATTAACAGTGTTAAGCGATGATGATGTATTTGACAGTGTAGCCGAGCCTCTTGTAGCTGAGCTCATGACACTGAACTGCAAGCATCTCCGGGTTGTTGTAATCCTGTTTCTTCTTCTGTGCAATTCTTTGAGAGAATTCAAATGTTTGATAGAAAGAGAAAGCAAAAAACTAAAGTTCAATCCCATTTATAATGTTATATCACCATATACAATATGTGTTGGTTTTTCCTTCATGCTGCAGAGTTTGTTAAAACTACGCTGTCCTTTTCTGAACCAGTTTACCGTGACGAGCGAGCCCATTCTCGGCTGCACTTCTGGTTCAGCTCCAGCTCGGAAGTGAGGGAATTGAAAACGCTGAACAATAGGCCGGACTGTGTAGGATGAGTAGAATAAAGTCTTTTGTTCCACATGAATCCAGGCCTTCTTCAGCACGTGTGAATCCAATTAGAGCGACCGGAGGAGTTTGGCTTTCCCCTGCTGATGCCTGACACATTTACAGAGCCTCATAAAGAGGCATCCCAGGCTGCACACCATTAACCACGAGTGCTCCCGAACTAATCGACAGCATGCAAAACCCCAGTGAGCCCGTCGAGCCGATCTGCAGAAACCAAATAGAAGATGCAAACACGTGTCTGCTGCAGATTTTCTTTGCATTCAGCACACTTACTTTAAACGCAGTGGAATAAAACAAACACAAGCAGAGAAACAGATGAAGTCAGTCTCATTTGAATATCTCTGACCTCTTTCCCCCCCTGGCTGGATATGTCTGATACATGTTTTTCACCACTTCATGGGCTCTTTGTTCCCTAATTATACTGGAAACATAATTGCATGGAAACATTGAGGAGGTTTTATTCAAAAGTCTAACCCATGAATCAAAAAAGAGCTTAAAAGCGAAGGATCAGAGACGATTCAAGTTTCTTTTGGCAAGTCACACATAACAGAATTAAGTTCATTTGGTCAAATGAACCCTTGGCGAGTTAATCTCGAGGCACTGACACATTCAATTACTTGTGTAGCGATAATTTATGCCCTTCACAGCCTTAGTGGAAGTCATGAAGTGTCAGTAAAGATCAAATCTGAGAGCCGTTTCTCCCGTCAGGAGTTGGACTGCGAGCTGAGCTCAGCAGAATCAGCGCCGCTCCCCGGCCCAGTGACCCACTGTCCGACTGATCCAGTTTTCAACCACGCCTCCTCCTCTTACGTCACTCAATGCGTCAACGCTCCCTTTCCTTTCCCTTCGCACGCGACGCGGCCGACAAACCTCAGAGCACCGCAGTGACAAGCTGGGAGAGTCACTTTTGGCAGAGCCTCAGTGGACTTGGAGAGCAAGAGATGCAAAATCACTGTTTGATGATTTATAAGACAGATGATTCACACAAAGAGATACACAAACATGCAGAAACACACACAGGCATACGCAGAAGAAAGAAGGGAGAAAGACAAAGACAGGAAGTGTGAAGTCACAACACAACACATGAGCAAACAAAATTAAACAGGAAACATCCAAACTGGAAGCAATGACATGCTTAAGATGCGTTAATCAACACCTGGCTGCTCTTTCAAGACACATCCTCTCATAATTAAGATCTAATTTGGAGCACACTGAATGTTGTTGTTACGGTGTTGTTGCTGCTGCCTGAAGCTTGTAATGTGCGCGCAGTTGGCTGTGACTCTCTCTGGAGAGGCTGAACCGCAGGAAGTCCTTATTTCTGAGCGTAAGTAAGATGTATGACAGGACGCGGGGCACGATATGAGATCTCACAGGGAACGAGGGACCGCTCCAGCGGCTCCAGATGTTGATGGGGATCCTGGAACAGCTGGTGTTTAGATGTAATTGTCATGCTAATCTTTCTTGCTCACAGGTATGTGTGGTCTTTTCTCCACGGTCCTCTGGGAAACACGATTACCCCTCACTCCCCCTGATTCTGCTGATGGACCATGTTTATAGTTGGAAAAGGAACAAACACACTCAGCCTCTTTGTGCACTCAGTGGATCCAGTGAGGTGATGATGATGAAGCCACTTTGACATTATGGATTAAGTTTTGGCATCATTCAACCATGCTGCTATTATATGTGTTGATCTGTGATCTTAAACATAACCTGGTTAGCTGCAGCAGGGCGATGTACCCCAGTAAGAAGTGAACCAGCGTCGTAGCCCTGAAAAAACGTAAAGTTACCTCGGGAAGCACAAAATCTGCTTTGTACAGACCTCAGGTGGACAGAAACAGAACTCCAACTCCTGTACATAAATGTGCACATCATGCTTTTAGAAAAGTGAAGCCTGTATGGAGCATAAATAGTCAGGAGATCAATAAATCAGCATTAATGTGTTTCCAGCAGTGAACAGGTCATCAGCTGCTTCTACTCTGCTGCAGCTCATCTGAATTCAACCGCCCACACACTCATCCACCGCGATGATGACAGTGTTTAACATTTTTCTCACATTTCATGACTTGTGTTGAATAGACCGCACAAATGTAAGACTTTGATTTGTCATTATGGCCTTTAAAAAGTTAGCAAACACTAAACTGTCTAACCAGGGAGAGACCCAAGTTGAGAGACGTTTCAACTGAGCTTCAGAGTTCAGTCCTGATCTTTTGCAACGGCAACAGACAAAAACAATCTCACCTCAAGGTCCCTATAATGGGTCGAGTAATGTACAAACTCACGGCCAAAGAAACATATTTCATAGAAAATGGTTTGAGGACGGCAGTCAGTCTGCAGCTGGCATTCACAGGCTGCACTGTAACAGTAACCATGGCAACAATCGGCCTCTGGCCAGCCATCAAGCAGCAAATTAAATGTAAAATTAGAAAAAAATCTTTCCACAGGCGAGTGTGTGTGTTTGTTAGTGAGAGCGGCGTCTTGTATCAGCGGGTCTTTCAGAGGAACTCGGTTGAAAGCACCATTAATCTGAGAGACGTGGAAAATGTATTCAGCGGCCGTCGTGATATTTTACCTTGAACGTGAACTACCTGAAGTGTGGGGACCAACAGATTGATCAACAACACGGTTAAGAAAAGAGAAAATGCCACAGTGTTCCTGCTCCCAACCAGCAGCAGCAGCAGCAGCAGCAGCAGCTTGAGCAGAGTAATGGAGTTCGAGAGAGCAACACACCAAAAAAAAACACAGCATTACAACTCCCCGGTCTGCCACTTATTCTCCTCACTGCCACATTAAGTTGAAGTGCCGAGGAGGAAGGAGATTCTTTCTGCGCTGTAAGTGGAGCAGAGCTGATGGCTGGAGAAAAGGGGCGATGGTAGGGGCACAAAAGGATGTCATCTGGAGGGTATTTTTAGAGCGTGAGGTGCACTGATAACCGGCTGCCATCGCAATCTGCCTGCAGGTTCCCGGCAATAATAACTGCTCTCATTCTGCAGATTCACTCAGAGTGGAAACCTCTCATGCAGAGAAACACAGGCAGCCTGATTGACTCTCTGCCGCTCTTACACACAAACACACACACACACACACACACACGCACACACACGCACACTGGCACATGCTCAGAAATACGGAAGTTCATAAGCGACAAAACTAAGTCAAGATCTTGTAGGTTTTGATGGCAGAAATGTGGCTCGGTCTGCGCTCAGACAGTCTCACAGCCGGAGGAAAGACGCTGCTTGCTCTGACTCAACAAAAATGGTGGCGAGCTCAGTCGTCCTGCTGGCTCTTCCTGAGTTTTCCTCTGTCTTTTTTCCCAGTTTAAAGGTTTTCTTTTCCTCACCTGAATCGAGGGTCTAAGGACAGACGATGTTGCTCACTGTACAGATTGGAAAGCCCACTGAGCCAATGTGATTGTGATTGTGGGCTATATAAATAAAATTGATTTTAAATTATATGAACAGTACTTATCTTTGTTTAATGTTGAATAAAGACCATATTATTTCTAGTTCTTGTCTAATTTGACATATTCAACTTGTGATAAGGCTGCGTTTATGTTCTGGTTACGTTGACGCACAAACACCACTTGGTTAGTGTGAGGAAAAGATCATGTTTTAGATTAAAATACATGCTTTTGTTGCCACAAACACGGCTAGAGATGTTTCTCGTCAAAAAATATCTGGGGTTTTTTGTCCCCACTGGTTTCAAAATTGCAAATGTTGAATCACAAACTGCGGCCACTGGCTTGGCAGCCTTGCCCGCCTGTTGCTTCACCGCCTTCCCACATAATATAGGAATTAAAAAATGTATCCTTTGAAGAAGGTTTATATCTGTGGAAATCCTGAGTAGAGCCACTTCTACTTCATATTAAAAGAACTACAGGTGGTTGGGTGCGTAATCTGCAGTCACCACAACAAGAAATGTGATCAGAAATCAGAGGATTGACAGATGGAAAGACAGATGTTCACTTTAGCAGATGAAGTCTTTGAAGATATGGCAGGCCGACAGGCTCCAGGGGAATGTTTATATATTTGGCAGTCATGATATTTTCTTCAAAGTTACATCAAGGTTTTTCAGACAAATGAAAATGTCGGGGGGAAATATAGCTTGACGTTCCTTAGACGGTGGAGTCTAATAGGATTGCACTTCACCTTCAGGTCAAATCAAATGGATTTAACTCGGCTCTCATTGGATTTCTGCGCTTGCGGATGCAAAATTCAAAACACTGCAGAGAGCTTTGAAGACTCTGAGCGAAGGACATGGTTCCCTCTTAGATCAAAACATTGATTACATGCTGTTAAACTTATAACTCTGGCCCTCAAACCTTGACCTCCAAGTTGATGAATACTTAAAGATACCCACGGTGACGGTGAGTTTCATTTTTCGGCTGTTGCTATAACTACGGGTAGAGAGTGAGATGGTGAGGGAAGAAGTGGGCGAATGTGACCGAACTTAAAGCTGCTGTAAGTGAGAGATGTACATTAAAATAAGTGTTAAATAGCTCTGTGTTCCAACAGTAATCACAGTTAGAGGGTGTTTGGTCAGTAAGTCATGTTTCTCCTATAGAAAATATACAGTCTGGTATCCCTGCCCACTTTATCCAATCAGGACAGAGAACTCCATGAAATGAATAAATACCTGGTACAGCCCAATTCATATATCGGTTGTATATTTAAGCTGATATATAGATTTTTTTACTCCCTAATATTGGCATCAGCCAGTATCAGTGGGCTCTAATACCAAGATATATATATATATACAGTCTGTAATATATTTATATACCATTATTTCCTCTCACATGCAACAGATATGCGCCGCCATTTTGAGTTATTTTAGGGACGATGGCGCCCCCTGCTGGCAGTAACCGTTTACAACAAATGAACATGGGATATAGTACTAATTTATTCCTTAAGTTGTAATAATAATTATAATAACAGCAACAATAATAATGACTATAATAATAACAACATGAATAAAAAAAAAAATTATAATTATAATATAATAATGACTCAGACGTTAGGGCGCATACCGGAAGTGAGAGCGGGCTGTCTCAAACAGACATGGCGTGTTTGCTAGCAGGCAGGAGCTCAGGCTCAACAATGTTTCCTTTAACACGGCGAACAACACACCGCTCATGGATATGCTGTTTATTTATGGTGATGTGTCTAACGTCGCTGCCAGCTTCTGCAAAGCGGGACAGCCTCAGAGAAGTGACCGACGAGAACTGGGAGGAAATCCTGTCTGGAGAATGGATGATTGAATTGTCAGTGTCCTGCTAACGTCCATTGCTAACGGCTAACAGACTAGCTAGCTAGCTGTCATTTAACTTAGCTATTTTGAGCTCGTGGAAACGGGGGCACAGTTTGCCGCTTACCTTCAAATTCAAGCCTTATTGCTCTGCCTTACCTGACTGTTATCGTGTCTTTTATTATTTAGTCCTGACAAGTTGTTAAAATGTGTCGCTATGCTATCAGCTATCTTTAGCTAACTGTTAACCAGCTTACCAGAGTCGTATGCTAGCCAGTGTGCAGGCTAAAAAAGTACACAAGCAGCTAATCAGGTCATCAGTACATTTTAGCTGGTGCACTATGCTTATCTACACCTTCATGTGAGTGATTGTGCAGTCTTTCCTGAAGCCTCACCTGTGAAATGTCTCACCCCTCAGCTACGCACCCTGGTGCCCCGCATGCCAGCAGCTCCAGCCGGTGTGGAAGGAGTTTGCGGACTGGGGGGAGGACATGGGGGTCAACATAGCCAAGGTGGACGTGACGGATCAGCCCGGTAGGCCTGAATGACATTTCCCTGCTGGCACCATGTTTTATTTGTTATGCATAACAAAACACAGCTTTCAAGCCAGGGCTGGATATCTCTACTGTACTAAATAGCAGTGCAAAGCAGCACAAACAGCTCTGCAGCAAACGCCAGCTAGATGAGGCTGATAATGTCCTGTTGAAACTGCATATGGTGCCTATATTGCAAGAAAGGGTCTCCTTGCAGCCACTGTTTAGTTTGATGCTGTAGTCAGTATTTGTACTGTAACAACCAGATAAGATGTGTTTCTAATACTTTGTCCACCCTGTTTCTGTTTATGATGACCTTGGACCAAATATAAGAAACATTCCTCAGTATATAACATTATAATTCAACAGCACTGCAATCTAAGGCCTTCAAAATCCCTTTATAGTTGAGTCAACACCTCTCTGAAACAGGCTCAACAAAAAAAAACATATTACAGCTTAAATTAAGGCAGGGGAGGGTGGGCGATCAGGCTAAAAAATCATATCATTATGATCTATTTATTTACACGTCGTTTCGCTCAGTTTTGAAATGCCTTGCGGATCGAATCCAGACTTGAAATGCCTTATTTACTCCATCTGCACCATTAAAACACAAATTGCATTAAATATTTTTTGTACAAGCTCCCCGCTTGTTACAACTCGCATTGCATTTTTTGCATTCGAAGTCAAGAAATTGGATAATAAGATTCAACAAAGTGTTATTCATATCGAGGCTGCAGTATTTTGCTTTATTGTGTGTTGCTCTGTATGAAATATCAATAATAATGGTTGCCAGCGGTGCTCTGTAGCTGCTTTCAGACATTAATTCAGACCGTCTGCCAAGTCTGCGAGCCCTTTCAGTTTAGATATGAGTCACACTGTTCCTTCCTGCACACTGACAGCACCCGTCTGCTCCTTCTGTAGGTCTGAGTGGGCGATTCATCATCACCTCCCTTCCTACTATTTACCAGTAAGTTCTTGGTTATTTTGTGGTTTTTATTGCTTCCTCTTTCGTGTCGCTAATGTACACCATGTTGAAAGAAAATAGGCTAGTGGGTTCAACTAAGTATCCTTATACTATTAGCTCTTCTGTGAAGTTTTTTATGTCACAGGGGTAGGGTTACAAAATGGCTTCTGTCAAGGGGTTCAATGAATGTTTATTGATTGATCAAGCATTTATTATGTTAACCGTTCAGTCTATAAATGACAGGAAGTGATGAAGTGGAACTGCAGTCCTGAATCCAACTGGTCATTAAATTAATAAAATTGTTTAAAACAGTTGGAACCAGTGAAGGATACTTGCTTGATAAATGACCTAAATGGTTAATCGAGTCTCAAGATTTTTGCTGATTCATTTTCTTGATCATCATCCAGGTTTTTCAGCGCTATTTCTTGCCAACATTGAGGACAGAAATAGTGCTGAAAGAACATCTCACCTAATGAGATTTCCATTACAGAAAATGTGGATCATGCACATCAAATAAAACACTGCACTGTTCCTTAAAGTGACAGAGTTCAGCAGCGTGTTTTTGTTTTGTGTTTTTAGCTGTAAGGACGGCGTCTTCAGGAAGTACCAGGGAGCTCGCACCAAAGATGACTTCCTCAGCTTTGTCGATGAGCAGAAATGGAAAGCGGTCGAGCCGGTCTCCTCTTGGTTGGGGCCATCTTCCATTCTGTGAGTTGGTCGTGATGATGGGGTAACCAGGGTTGGGTCTACTACATCTTATCTAGCTAGTTGTTGATGGAGTTGTCGAAAGCCTCATTTAGGTTTCGGTGTTGACGAATGAACTTCTTCTGCGCTGACTGCTGTTGGCTTCCAGGCTGTCAAACACAGAATCACACTCTTTATATTCTAGATATATTTTATCTTTGAGCAGGTGTTTCCTCAGGTTTGTCAGGTTGTCCTGGACAACCTTGCATTACCAACTATTGCATCAGGAGTGTTGTCTGTGTCAAGGTTTTTAAAAATAGTCGCCACACCTGTGACGGTTTTCAGCTCACCATTACCCAGGCACACTGTGACTTGAACAAGCTGCAGGACTGATGCAGTCTTACTCTCTCAGGCACCAAAATGTGGCATGAATTTATTAAATGTGAATCGTTACTCAGCATTACAGACATAATGCTACAGCCTCACCATTTTCAGTTTTCCACGGTGATAATAAAGATAGTATTTTCTTTTGGCATCATAGTGAAAGTCCACTGGTTGTATCTCTTTGAAATAACAGAAAACAACATCAGATACCTTCTCCGTGTGCTCTATTTTTAGTGTCTTTCTGTTGGTTTAAACCACAAACGCCCCCTCCTTGTAGTTTTTTTGTGTTCAGGCTTTGTATTGTTGTTACAGTTTGACAAATCCCTGATGAATTACATGCTGTCGTTTTGTCCTCTTTTGGCAGAATGAATTCGATGTCCGCTTTGTTCAAGCTCTCCATGTTTATCCGGGTAAGTGAGGATTTCACTCTTGGTAGTGCTGGCTGTAAGCATGTAGGTTAATACATTCAGGATGGTATTTATTTCACTTCCCTCAGTCGGTTTAGAGAATAATTTTGCTGCTCAGTGTGAAACTGCATGAGGAAATCACAAAAAGCAGGAAACAGGGCTGACACGATAGACAGGAAGAAATGAAATTATCTTCCATGTAGCTGAGACGATTATATTTGCTGTTATTGACTGAGTATGTGTGTTTTTTCAGCGTTGTCATAACTACATGACCGAGCAGCTGGGCATTCCTGTTTGGGGCTCCTATGTTATCTTTGGCTTGGCCACTCTGTTCTCAGGTCTTGCTTTGGGACTGGTGAGTAATTTTACAGCACTTATTCATGTTTTTTAAACCAGTAAAACTACAGTTAATGCTCTTACAGTGTTCATAAGCACATTTATTGCCAGTAAATTAACGGTTATCGTCGGCTTGTCTTTGCAGCTACTGGTGTTCATCGCAGATTTTGTCTTCCCCTCGCGACGATTTTCCTCTCCGGATTACTACCAGAGTAAGTTTCATGTGTGATTATACGTAATAATCCTTTACTAGCTCTTTCACATTTACCTTTTATACAGAAATGACCAAAGAGATGCACAGATTAGAATAATTTGAGCATCACTGACTGTTTTTTCTGCAGAAAAACAGTCATTGCAGCAGGCGAGGTTACTCCAACAACAAGAGGACGAACACGAAGCTGACGGCGAGGAAGACGACGATGAAGAGGAGGACGAGCAGGATGATGTGTGGAGGAGGAGGAGAGGCTCCCCAGAGGGCCGCCCAGAACCAAAGGGACACGGTTTCTCTGATGAAGCTCTGAGGAAGAGGGTGGTGGGCAACCGTGATGACGACGACGACGACGAGGAGGACACTTAGAGAGTCGCAAGACCCCTACTCCTTTAAGAAGAGCGTGGAGTCAGCGGAGTCGGAGGAGCCTTGGTCTTGAGCAGCAGTGTTTACAGCAGGGAGCCCTAAATCTCCCCCTAACCTCCCCTTCTCCTCCTCCTCCTCCTCCTCCTTTGGGCCCCCTCGCTTCTTTTCTTCTCCTTCCCTTGTTTTTAACGGGATCGCTTCAAGACTCTCACCACCGGGCTCCACCTGGAACAAGCACTCCCGACACCTGTGGAAACACGTCGCCTGGCTGAGGTTTAGGTATGAAGTGCAGCAGAGATGGATTTTGCAATGTTGTTTATGCTATGCATCGTTTTTTAAAGAGTCATGTGTTTATTATATGTTTATCTCTTGATTCATTATACCAGGTTTGTTTGAGGTTTATTTTGTTAAATTTTACTATTCAGCTACTGCATACACACAGTTATTTTATGTTACATATACTTTACAAACCCGGACGGTTCAACCCAACTTGACAACGTTCACCCTCCATTCAACATTCAGTGTACAGTTTAATGGGGAAAGAGGGAAAGAAACGGCCCCGCGATGTTACAGTTGTAATCGTGAAGACCTCACTCCTGGTTGGTTACACCTGTGGTTACCGTGGTAACAGCAAGTGTGCTTTAATACTACAGCAAACACTCAAGCAGATATTTTTTCGGAAATGCAAGAGAAGTGCAACGTTTGTGTGAGTTACAGGGAAACCAAACAGACTTGTATTGTTTTAGTAACGCTGATAATAACTACAGCTGCAATCTGATGTCGTGCTGCCGACAGCGTGAGGAGATTTCCACACAACAGGACAAAGTAGAGTCGGTTACCTTGTTGAGGAGTAGGAGGCGTCACCTGCAGCTCATTTAAGAGCCAAGAACAAAAATGTTGCCGAACACGACCGCCGTCTTGTTTCGCATTTTTGATAAACGGTTGCGGTCAGTGCTAACCGAGATGACGAATACGTGGCTGCACAATGAAAGCCACCCCCTTGAGTCGCCGGAGTGATGCTTTTAATGTGAAGCAGGAGCAGAAGCAAATGTTTGGTGTGAGCAGTAATTTGACAGTGTTAGCGAAGTAAAAACGGCTATTTATGGGATAAAATTGAAAACAATAGCTAAAGTCAGGTGAAGTTTCCACAGCAGTGTTGCAGCATTCTTCTAAATAACTGAAGGAGATGGGGACAGCACCAAAAACAACCATAAAATAGCTCCATACAACTTATTCGGCGTAATCCGAGACTTCGTAAGCAAAATTCATTTGAAAAGGTATTTTTTTATTCGTACCCATTTCAGACGCTAACACTTTTAGAGGCAGGTACAGTGAAGATTCAGCCAGGTGTTATTAACGGCTTCAAATCAAATCGGACACTCGGGGCTTCAGGAGACTCAGACCACGCCAGACGAGCTGTTCAGTTGAATCTTTACATTTTAACACAAGTCCCCTTCTACTGAAGTTGTTTAAGACGACGCTGTTTTGCTGCAGAAATGTTTTGTGGACATCGAAACTTCCCCTGACTTTCCATCGGCTTGACAACGAGTAGTTAACGACCGACTTTTCATTGTTCACGGTTGAATTTATCCTTTAAACACAGGACAGGGAGATTTAAATCTTTGTTTTCCTCTTGTCTGTAATGTGTGCGTCCTCTCTGCACAGGTACATATGGGGCAGGAACCCTTACTACAGCATGTGTGTGTTCGCTCAGTAATAACACCAAAAGCTTTTCACTTCACTGAGCAGGAAACTAGATCGCACAAGGTAGACGCTGAATTTAAAAAAGAAACAATATTCACCTCAGATCAAAAGCCTGGTGAATGTTGTTGTGTAGATACTGTATGTCTGTGTAATGTATCATATAATCAATCAATGTGAGGTTTTATTTTATTTTTTTTTGTTGATATTGTTTACTTTTGATTCTCTTATTATTAAAGGATGTTCGCTGAATGAACCCAGATGTGTTGTGGACCTGTCAGCGGGTCGACAGTAGAGCACCTGTATGCCACAGAACAATTTTTAAAAAAGAGAAGCAATTTAGGGACTGGAGCTCCTTTTTATTAATTGTCACATGCAGAGAAAAGTCTGGCATATCCGTCCTAACGCTGCTCCGCTCGGTGGGACAGTGAGAGAGGACTTGAATGAAGTTGTCTTCTTGACAAAGGGAGGCGTAATTAATCATGTTTTAACTGGATCTAACCACGTAGTCACTTATTTTAAGGCTCAAAGTTAATTAAACCTCGACTTCAGAGGTTAAATTTATCTAAACGAGTGCCATTTTGTGTACGTTGGTTTCCCTCATTGAAATCATAAACACATGGCTGCATCTTTTTCAAATATTAATGCCACTTAAAGCTGCCTGTATCCATTTCAGTGTGTGTTTGAGTGTGTGAGAGAGAGAGAGAGTGACAAAGAGAGCGAGAGAGCAGTGTTTTTAGTACACATTACACTCTTTTGCTTATGATGACTGGTGTTATTTTTATCCTGCTTCTTCCTCAAAATAAATGAACTGCTCATTTCAGACGGTTAAAACAGGTTTTTTTTTTTTCTTTCTTGTTGTTGGTTTTTTTACCCGACCACTATTAACAGCTTGTAGCAATCACACTTTACTCTGAGCCGGCTGTGCTCCTTCATTGTTTGAACATTTCTTTAAATAAAGGGTTAACTCTGACTCACTGTCTCGCTTGTGTCACTTCTGTTGCTTTTGATAGTTAAATAACAGAAATACGAACCTCCAGGAAATACAAGAGTGGCTCAGAGCAGGAAGAGATTACAAATTAAAGATGGTGCTGAGACAGCTCCAGGAAAAACAAGCATCAGAGTTTTGCAGAGACAAATGTGTACACTATGAAGGTTGGTACATACTGCAGCAGTAGTGGAAGAAGTATACAGATGATGTACTTAATAAAAGTACCACTACAGCAATGTAAAAATACTCAATAACAACTTAAGGTAAAACCTAAAGCCACAACAAGGAACAGTATCCAACCCATGAAAAATAACTATAATAACCATATAAATACAACTATTCTTCTTTGCTAAAGGTCTTGTTTGCTCATGTTGGTCATCAGTATTAAATTGAGGCTGTTTCAAGGACTTGAATAAAACAGGTTGTACAATGTCAGTATGATCAATTAGGATTTTTAAGAAACAGGACAGTGATTTGCATGTTACTGCGTAGCATAGTCTAATACACAACATCATGTTCATTAAAAAAATTCAATGTCAGAAAATATAAAGAGCTCTGGTCCTTGCCAGCAGATGTCACTCTTGTACAAATCTTTGTCTGTGTTTGTAAGATTATTTGTTTTTAACGACATGGCATCAGACACTAAAGGCATTCAGACAAGAAGCAGAAGGAAAATAAAAACATATAACAGGATTTAAAAGAGTAAAATATATATAAAAAATGTGACTGATGAATAAAACGGGGGAAATGACTGATGCACAGTGCAAGAGAAAGACAAACAGCAGACAGGAAATCTACCCAATATCACTGCCCTACACTTCAGGGAGCAGGTGACAGGAAATGTTCAGTGGCACTTAATGTCCCAAATGTGAAGCTACAGCTCACATTTCCTTCAATTTGCTCCTCGAGGGACTTCCCATTCCTCCTGAGTGGTGTTATTCCCCCTGGATTAAGAGGGGAGCCGGTCTCCGGGGTGGATCTCTAATCAGTGCTGTCACTTCAGCCCGAGTAGCCTTCTGCTCGCGCTCTGCTAAACAGGGTTTAATCTTTCTGCGGGTGGAGGAGGTGGAAGGTGATGGTAGGGATTCCCCTGCTGTACCAGGCCGCTGCAGGCCCCTCTGATGTTCACTGCAGTGAGGGTGTTGTGTGTGCACGTGTGAAACACTGAGCAGATGCTTGATAAAAGCTGCTGTACACTCAGCTGAAGCTGCCCTCCTGGCTTTGATTAATCGGGCACATACAGATCTCTGTGGCCCGGCCCGGCCCGGCAGCGGGCTGTTTCATTGTTCTGCAGTGTAAAGTGAACGCAGATGGCTCCGCTGCTGGTTTAGCGGTTTCTGTTGTTGTTCATTGAGCTCGCTCTGGTCTGTGTGGTTTTCTGCTGTCCTTGTTTTCATTTAAACAGGAAAGTTGTTCAGCAGCAAAGTTCTGTAATTACACAATTAATCTACAGGATTTTTTTAATAAACGATCCTCTCTGATAGCTGTGTGAGGAGGCACCTATGATGGCAGTGTTTGTTTGTTTGGTCCACCACTTTCCAGATTGGAATATCTCAACAATCATTTGATGGATCGCCATGAAATTGTTCTGGGTTCCCAAAAGATAAATGCTGCTGACTCTAACGATCCTTGGACTTTAGCTCTTGCTCCACGCTGAGGTTAAAATTAGTAGTTCAGAGTGAAATATCTTGGATGAACCGCCATGAAATTCCGATGACTCTGGGGTTTCTCTTACGCTAGTGGGAGTATATCAGCATGGTTGCATTAGCATCTTGCTAAAATCACCACGGTCTTGCATTATCAGACCCACCGTCATCAGAAATCGCTCACTGCACTTAATATCATTCTGCTATAGAGGGAAGAAAAACACTCTGGACAATCACAAAAACTTGTGTGTTTCTCGCAGGCTAGCTAGCTTGTTGTCCAGCGAACTACCAAGGCAACAAAAATCTCTGTCAGATTTTTTTCATTTCTTAGATAGCGAAAGCACTTATTTGAACTTATTTGAAATGTGCGCAGTATCATCGCGAGAGCCAACCAGGAGCAGAGAAGGCCGGGTCTTGCCTGCCGTGCTGTATGATACCATATACCTTGAAACCTTGATGTTATCTGAGAAGACTAATGTACAGCGAAAAGCCACTAGAGATTTTTAACAATGGTGGCTAAAATAAACTAACTGTAACTTAATTTAGACCCTGTGGTGGAAACGAGTTCCTCCAAAGGTTCCTAGTCTAGTTGCTGTGGTGGAAACGTGGCTTGGGACTTAAATACAGCTGAAAAATTAACAAATACTCAAAAACATCAACCCATTCATAAAGTTCCAGTTTAACCACTATCGCAACCGCTGCTGCACAATAAACTGAGCCTTTTTATATAAACTATAAATCTGTTGCTGCTGCAGATCCGTCTCAGGCCAACTGGCACACCATCTCGCAGAGTGGATTTCATTATTTACCTTCACTCACCTTCCTGTCAGTGTCACCATCAATCATGTGGCGACGTTGTGACTCGCAAAATGGAAAAGTGTGGCTGCACGCTGACGATTCACTTTTACAATCAGCCTGGTTTGTTGTGATCGGGGACGGTGTGACTGATGGAGCTTGTTCTGCAGAGAGCATGTCATCCTCTTCTTGAAGCAACTGTTTTTTATCTTTTTAAAGCACTTTAGCGGTCGTTGCTGAGGTAATTATGTTCAGTTCTTGAGTAAATATACTTAGTTACTTTCCACCACTGTAATTAAGAGCGTGTATAATGGAGTTTCCCTCTCGCTTGAGGAAATCTGCGGGTCAACTACACTTATTATTTCTTTAAATGGACCTTGGTGTGTTTTTTTCTGTCTCTGCTTCAGCCCTCAGTATATTTTCCTGTGTTTATACCTCAGGGAGTGCGTGCTGCTATTTTAGTATCCCGCATACAGTGAAAGAAAGAGCTTTGCATCCAGGCAAAGACAAGGGGCAGGGTTCTCTATGAGGCGTGACCACAACGGTTTCCTGAAAATATACCTGCTGCAGACTGAAAGGGGAGACACAACAAACCTTTGTGCTCATTTTTTATTCCTGTTTGAGCAACTGTGTAATTATCTGGTCGGAGAGGAAGTGACACACGGCTCATAGATGTAAATGTGGGTGGGCAGAGGGCGGTGTTTGTGGAAGAAAAAATCATTTCGGTGGAGTGTAATCATAGTGGAGAAACAATTAGTCACTAAAGAGCCTTTTGATGGATGTGTAACGCTGCAGTGGACACATATGGGCCGAACAAAGAAAGAGGTATTGTAGCTGCGACATGGCGCCCGAGCTCCAGACAAACAGATTGGAGCGATTAGTTGACAGTTTGTCATCCTCACATGACCTACTACATTTTAAAGCGTTGGTATAAACCTGCTTGACAGTAACAGGAGCATTAAACTCATTATTTCCTTATTTACACCAACTTTGTGCATATAAACTAGTCAAAATCAAGGGCTTAGGTGGAAAAACAGCCTATACAAAGAGAAAATTGCTCAGGAGAGACAGGAAAGAAGAGAGACTGGGTTTCATGTCTTCCCGATCACTCGTTGGCTGTTGCAGGACAACAGAGGTGTCAATCAATAGGTCAATGGTCGGTAGCCATCTTAAATAACTTGCAGTTGCAGTTTAATGGTGTTTGCTTTGAAATAGAGGAGTTTTGGGACAGATAAAAGCTTGAAAAAAGCTCCAGTGCTTGTTTAACCCGATCATCCATCCCCGACCTCTTTACACTACTTCTCCCCGCATCCTCCTTTGCAGCCGCAGTATTTCCCACAGCCACTAGAGGTTGCTGTCTAACAACAAAACATATATATGTGTCTTAATAAGCTGCTTTCACTTTTCAACCTATAGTTATAGTAACCCCTCGCAAAAACACTTCTCCCATCCCGCTTTTGCTCTTTCTTTTATATCATGAAATCCACATAAAATTAATATATTTTGTAAAAAAGTTGCATTCAAAAATAAAATGACCCCATGCCATCTACATCAATGTGCATAAATAAAGTAAAAATGACATAGTGGCATTTAGATCCAGACCTATTTGCATGTAATAGGCACTATTATGTCTATTTTGTCACTGTTAAGATTTTTGTGATTTTGTTTGTAGCGCTAGGGAGATTCTCCTCCTCTAAACTTTTATTTTGAATGACAGTAAAAGTTGCTGAACGTATGGAGGGCACAGTGATGTTCGCATAACTCTGGACACATAATATGTGACTGATCTGCCAAATGTTTTTCTACATGAAGGCAGTTTTAGAAAGAAGGAAGTCAGACAGAAAGAACAAAAACAATAGCAGCCTGCTGACTGTCCTCAGCAGCATTTCAGATCAATGAATTAATCATCATCACAAACCAAAAACAGAGGAATCTCAATCTCTTCATCTTCTTTTTTAGGCTTTAATGGTCTAACCACATGGAGGACACTGAGGGGACACAGCAGCTCAGAGAACAAGTGCTGCCTTGTTGAGAGCTCACACTCGCACCTCGCTGGCGTCCAGTAGCTCAGCGAGCGAGGCGGGATCATATAACACTGCCTTGTTTTTCTCAGGGATTTTTGTGGTTTGAGCAAAAAAACCCTCCTGGACACTGGCCCGAGGATTTATATTCAAAAAAGACGTTGATCCAAAAAATGCTTCTGCCTCGTCCTGCATACTGAAGAGGAGCCCTATTCTCATACAATGAAACTCTCAAGGCACTTTGCCAATTAAGTTGATGTATTTCATCATTTGTTGGCGTTCAGTCCTATAATCATAATGAAATTAAACAAAAAATGTCTTTGCCAAAATGGAAATGAAGTAGATTTATAGTGAGAATCAGATGGATGTTGAGTCTGGAAACAGGATGGAGGAGTGTGGGAAAGCAGACCTTCAAAGTTTCTGTTTGTGTTTGTGGTCTGCTGCTCACCACTGAGGTGGAAACAGTGACTCAGGTTAAAGATGTCGACATCGTCCCAACATGACAGCAGATAAAGAGACATCTTCAGGACAGACCGATCTTAGAGATTTCCTCCACTACAGATAGTAGTGGACACTAAGATCAATTTACTCTGTACTGTACTTATGTACGATTTTTACGCACTTTCTACTTAAACCTCGATATCGAGTCATCAGCGTAAATAGAGACTGTTATAACCGGTTAAAGATCTTTGTAGTACATTAAGGTAAAGATTTAAGTACTTCTTCCACCACTGATCAACCCAACCACCAGCTTTATCTTGTGACAACGCTGTGCTTATGGTCTGGTTAGGTTCGGGTACAAAAACAAAGGAAAAGTTCACCTCCTCTATGTTAGTGCTCAACAGTGGAGGCCCCCAGGGCTGCGTGCTCAGCCCCCTCCTGTTCACACTGTACACCCATGACTGCATCAGGAGAATCAGGAGAACTCTACTGTGAAGTATGCAGACACCACCACCATCAGCATTATAAACAAAGATGAGAGTTCATATCGGGAGGAAATCAACAATCTTGCACAATGATGCACAGAGAACAATGTGCTACTCAACGTCAATGTCAGGTGTTGTAAAATGATAAATAAATGAACCTTGTACCTTGTCAGGAAAAGATCATGTTTTGGTTTTAAACAACATGGTTGGAAGTTGTCCCGAGGTCTCGTTGGAAATATCCACTCTCACAGTTGTTGAAGTGCTGTCTTGAACTGCGGTCACTGGCTTGGCAGCGGTCTCCCCCTGTAACTCTGCCAACATCCCCTCCACCTCCCAGAATGAAAGTCAGGTCATCAACATGCAATGTGATCGAGTTTTGTGGAAATGTCATTGTGGTACATTATGTCTATGACATGTAGTGGTTTGCAGAAACGTTAACCGCCAACATTTTAGTCTGGCAACCGGGCCGACTGCTTAAAACATGTTTATAACCACCTCTGAATGGAAAATGAGTGAATGATAACTGTGTAAATGAGCTACAAAATGAGCTTTCACAACTATTCATGACCTTCTAATAAACAAAACCTAATAAATACATGTGAAAAAGATGTCAGATGGTTGAATGTGGATGTTTATCTAGGTGCTGAAGTGTTGATTCACTCCTTTATGTGTCTTGTGGTTTGTGTTGGTGTACAGACAGCAATCCTCTGCTCAGGAGGAGGTTGATGTTTACTTAAATCTCAAAACTTTAAACTGAACTCGGCGAGCCGTGCAGCAGTTTCCATGGATCTGACGGTTTGTTTTGGAGCGCGTCACCTGATGCGAAACACACATCTGGTCCTTTTGGCTTTTCTAAAAATCCCTAAGCTAACACATGAAACACACCCACAGTTTAAACATATCAGGGGTCAGCAGAATTAGAGAAATCTGGGAGTGCTGAAACTCCTGCATTCCTGACTCACAGTTTTCTACGTCTTAAATCTTTTTACAGGAGCAGGACAAAAGGAAATAAAAGGGATGGGATTTTTGTTTTCTGTTTTTCGAAGCCTAAAATGTGACGAGTAATATCTTCACGTTACTCCTTGTGCTCTTGTGCCTTGAATTTACATGTGTTAGGCTGTGTGAAGCGGCCATTATGGTAATCAGAACAACCTTAGTTTACCTCACTGCTGCAGAACAAATGTCAGAGTATGGATATTTGTTATTCATGGGCACCAGTGAGAAATCTTCACTGACTGGTGAGGCATACCATTCAGCATGGGTTATACTGCAGTTGCATAATCAGGCGATGCCCCAGAGCACTCTGTGTGTAATCCACATGAGTGGTATTGTGCTTGTACAGTCACATTTGGCATCAAAGCACTTCCTCTAACCAGTAGTGACAGGTTATTTTGGCTTTAACCACCGGTAACGTTAGATCTACCTGTGCCTAAGGCTAACCGAGTAGATTTTGTGCCTTCAACTAAATGAGTAGATTTTTGTACCTACCTGAGTAGTTTTTGTGCCTAAACCTAACCAAGTAGTTTTTTTTGCCTAAACCTAACCGAGTAGTTTAATGCTGAAACTTAACCCAGTAGTTTAATACTGAAACTTAACCAAGTAGTTTTTGTGTCTAAACCTAACTGTGTAGTTTTTGTGTCTAAACATAACCAAGTAGTTTTTGTACCTAAACCTAACTGAGTAGTATTTGTTCCAGAAATGACACTAGAGGGGTAAGTACAGCTTAAAAAATTACTGACAAATTTTTGGGTCTGGTCTTTCTGTGATGAATCTTACATGACTTTAAAATATGAACTGCCTCATCCTACAAACTATGCATACTAATGCTAATGCTATAAAAGATGCAGCAAAGACAGAAGACCATGATGTCGTGAATTAAAACCAACAACCACGCCAGCCACAAGTGATGGTGTGTGCAGTGTGTCACTGTAAGTTATGACCCAGTCAGGCGACAGCAATTTGTGTTGCTGTCAAGTGACCCACCGCCTCGGCTTCACAGGCAGTGAAGGACTCTTTATGCATGAGCGCCTCAACGGTTAATTAAATTCTCTGACCTCAGATCTGCTGACAATCTGCTAAATCATCACTGTAAAGACACAAGTGACAGAAGAGGACACACACAGAGTCTTTGGATACGGAGGGGACCAACAAGTTATGGATTTTAGGCATCATATCGACTCACATGAACCCATCTATTATTCCTGAGCCTTCCCCCTAAAAATACATGTTGACAAACACCAGAGCCCTGCAATTAAAAGGCCTGCGAGACACAGTGACTGCTGCTGACGAAGTTCAATAATTGTTCCCCTGTCATATAAACCTTGTAATTACCTCATGTACACGGAGGCTTCTTCTCTCTGCAAGGCCGGACAGAAATAGTCTGTCTCCTCTCCACCTCCTCCTCCTCCTCCTCTCCAACAGCTGCAGCTCTCCAGAGAGAAACACCGGAGTCATAATCCTGCTCCGAGGCTCGGCTGGAGCACTTTTCCTGACACTTTGTTTCAGACACAAACAGGAAGTATGTGCTGTATGGCAGAAGTTATACCAGGAAGTAGGTTGCGAAGGGTAAGGGAAGTGTGGAGGCCTTGACATGGTCGGGATCAGAGGGTCGGCTGCTCTGCGTGGTGGATGAGTGGATAACAGAGACGCTCTTTCATTATTTGAGCATCAGTTATCATTTAAAGAGACAATGACTGTGAGGAAAAGCAGACCAATCAAGAAAAATGCTCTCTGCAGCTGCCTCATTGATATTTGGGGCAGCAGCAGGTCACAGAGGAGGTTTCATGCCTGGAAGGTTGCCAGTTTGGACGTCCTTAAAGAGCCTGGCAGAAAAAGGGGATTCAATTTTAATTGATTAAAGACTTAAGTGGTTTCAGACGTCTAAGCTAATATACTGTACATATAGAGGGGTAACAAGTGCAAATACATCAAAAGCCCTGAGCCTTAGTGTTCCTAATATTGTCACATTTAATGGATTTCTTCAGTTGAGATGTTTCCTTGTGTGTCTTGTCGGGACTTTCCACTTCCTGTCTTTCTCTCTCTTTCCTGCATTTCCTCACGTCAGTCCTGCATTACCAATCCAGTCTATTCCTGCTTTTGTTGGGTCAGGCTCAGGTTAGGGTTCGGGTCAGATTACCAGTGGAATAATATTATGGTAAAATGTCCACCGGCCGACAAGCTGAGTCTGTCTGACTTTGCAGCGAGGTTGGAGTCCACAGAAACAGAAAAGGACAACAACAACCATCCTGTCCCTGACCAGGAGGCAGGACAGATTTTATGACCTGCTAATTAGATTCAGAGGACGGACGTGGGCCACAACTCACCTCGCTAATGAACTTATCAGTGACTGCGCTCGTGTTTCACGCTGCCTGAACTCCACTGCCTCCTCTGCTGTGGCCAGCTGATGAATATTAAAACGAACTCACTCCGTCCTCTGACACGTTCATTACTCTCCACACATCACGTATGGATTGAACACGAGAATATATCACGCCGACGTCTTTAAAGCTTTCAGGTTTCACGCCTGTCGCCTGAAGGACGCTGTGTCTGTGTCACGGATATCTTCTGCAGCATATTAATGTTCAGGTGGCACTGTGCGAGCTATTCCACCGGTATTCAGAAAGTTATGACAAGTGAATATGCGGCTCCAGGATGATACTTCAGCCATACATTATGAATTATATAACTCTGTAGAGTACTGAGCAGTCTGTGGGAGGACACAATGTGCCTGCAGTAGAGAAAAGTTTGAATAAAGTGAGTTAACAATAGAGACGAACCGTCAGTGCAGCACCTGATCAGAGCTCCCATACGACTCTCTGTAGAAACATCTGTTTACTCTTCTTGTTGTTTGTCCATGTGTATGTTTTGTGGTCAACTCCTTCAAAATGTCTTAAGTAGAGGCTTGTTACATGATTTATGATGTGTTCAGCCTCTGAACGCTCACGCTCCCTCAGCTGCTTTCATCTCTCACCACAGCTACTGTAGTTATGTTTCACACGTCACCTTTTCTGGTTTCCTTACATTACAGTTCTCTCTTTAATTTGGTGTGAAGTGCAAATAAACACAAACCACAGAACTGCACGCTAATTTGCATAAGATCACAGTTTTTTTAACTACATTTAAACCTGCACTTTTTGATTTTCTTATCTGCCTGCGGGCAGTTCAACAAGTGCTGCAGGTTTGAGTCCATAAACCTGGAAATAAGTAAACTTTTGAACCAACTTTTGTTTTGTTGAATGGGTTTTTGGTTAGATGCTTGTAAGATTTGTAAGTTTGTTCTACGACAGGGATTCCCAAAGTGTGGTGCTGCCGCTAGGGGGTGCGCAAGATGAAAAATGTAATGGCGGTCTGATAATTACACAATTACAGTTTCCCCAATTTATCTGCTTTCTGCCTCTAATCCTGAGCCTGTCATCCATCCTCTTTGCTCTTAAAAGTGGAAGCTTGCACATAACTTTGTTGCATTATATTGAAACTGTGTTACAGTGTTTCAGATTAATTCAAATGCCAGAGCGCATTGTTGTGATCGTGATTATTTTATTATATGTGTGTTCTGGTCATTTGAGCATGATTAAACATGCTGCCTTTAATATGGCTACAAAAAAGCTTGTTGCATTTTGTTTTTTTTTTAAGGTGTGGGGGATTGGGGGTGCGTCAACCCAGTTGGGACATAGAAGGGGGTGCGCGGCTAAAAAAGTTTGGGAACCGCTGTTCTACGACATAAAATATGTAGGTACACACCACACGTGATGATTTGTTTGGAAATGTTTATGGGTCAATGACGTGACGCAATTTTTTTGTGTGTTCTTATGGTTCAGTTGAATTTAAAAAGGTTAAAAATTGAAAATAAACTCCAATAATATGAGAATTGTCCAACTACGTTGCCTTAAAACAGAGAAATTGGACTTCTGCCCTGAGACCAGAAGAGACAGTTGACTCCCTTTTTTCCAACTACATTGCCCCGAGAACAGAAAAATACGACTTCTGCCATGAGACCAGGAGAGATTCACCTGCCCTCAGACAACTTCTGCCCTGAGACCAGGAGGGATTCGGGGGGCGACCCCCGTTCCGAAGGACCGCCATTCCGACAGTCTGCCATTCCGACCGGGTTATGGTTAAGGTTAGGGTTTCAGGTTCGAAATGGCGTCCTTTTCTCAAAAATAATTAAGGGCCGGCATTCTGAAACATGAAAGTGAACGTTCGGAATGGCGGTCCTTCGGAATTCCACCCTGGACCCGAGGGATTCACCTGCCCTCACACAACTTCTGCCCTGAGACCAGAAGAGACAGTTGACTCCCTTTTGTCCAACTACGTTGCCTTAAAACAGAAAAATTGGACTTCTGCACTGAGACCAGGAGAGATTCACCTGCCCTCAGACAACTTCTGCCCTGAGACCAGGAGGGATTCACCTGCCCTCAGACAACTTCTGCCCTGAGACCAGGAGGGATTCACCTGCCCTCACACAACTTCTGCCCTGAGACCAGGAGGGATTCACCTGCCCTCACACAACTTCTGCCCTGAGACCAGGAGGGATTCACCTGCCCTCACACAACTTCTGCCCTGAGACCAGAAGAGACAGTTGACTCCCTTTTGTCCAACTACGTTGCCTTAAAACAGAAAAATTGGACTTCTGCCCTGAGACCAGGAGAGATTCACCTGCCCTCAGACAACTTCTGCCCTGAGACCAGGAGGGATTCACCTGCCCTCAGACAACTTCTGCCCTGAGACCAGGAGGGATTCACCTGCCCTCAGACAACTTCTGCCCTGAGACCAGGAGGGATTCACCTGCCCTCACACAACTTCTGCCCTGAGACCAGAAGAGACAGTTGACTCCCTTTTGTCCAACTACGTTGCCTTAAAACAGAAAAATTGGACTTCTGCCCTGAGACCAGGAGAGATTCACCTGCCCTCAGACAACTTCTGCCCTGAGACCAGGAGGGATTCACCTGCCCTCAGACAACTTCTGCCCTGAGACCAGGAGAGATTCACCTGCCCTCAGACAACTTCTGCCCTGAGACCAGGAGGGATTCACCTGCCCTCACACAACTTCTGCCCTGAGACCAGAAGAGACAGTTGACTCCCTTTTGTCCAACTACGTTGCCTTAAAACAGAAAAATTGGGCTTCTGCCCTGAGACCAGGAGAGATTCATCTGCCCTCAGACAACTTCTGCCCTGAGACCAGGAGGGATTCACCTGCCCTCAGACAACTTCTGCCCTGAGACCAGGAGGGATTCACCTGCCCTCAGACAACTTCTGCCCTGAGACCAGGAGGGATTCACCTGCCCTCACACAACTTCTGCCCTGAGACCAGGAGGGATTCACCTGCCCTCAGACAACTTCTGCCCTGAGACCAGGAGAGACTCATCTGCCCTCAGACAAAATTTTGGGTAACAATGGTCTCTGCCCTGGGACCAGACGAGACTTAACAGCCATGAGGAAAATCCTACAAAACAACTTCCGCCCTTTTTTCCCTCTACGTTGCCTTAAAACAGAAAAACACAAATTCTGCCCTGAGACCAGTTTTTTCTTCATTGAAAATAATTTAAAAAAAAGTTCAATTGACCTTGTTCACTGTCATGTGATTTTTAGTGCCAGTTTCTTCAACAAACAATGGCCTTTGACTGAAGAAGCAACATAGTCAGGAGGTGTAACTGGTTTGTGTCAATTAGTGTAACCAGTATTTTTCATAAAAACATTATAATATACAGGAAAATTCATGTGGAATAAGATGTAATCCTCTATTGTAATGTGTTATTTTTTAACAGTTTATACATAATTTGTCAAATATTATTTAAAAAATATACGTAGCCTACAAAAACACGTCACCCTTGCAGCCCTCTATTGTCATGTGATACAGTTGATACGGTGCTCATGTTCCTTATTGCTCTGATTTAGTCCCAGCCACCTCCAGAGCCCGCCTCCGTTTCTTTGATTTTTTTTCACTGAAAACAGCTTCCTGTAGTGTCTGAAAAAGAAACCGCGACCAAAATAACGATATGAAAGATGCTAAAACGCTGGATTGAATTGTTGCAGTTTTAACGTTCAAGTATTGAACCTGCTTCCTTGTAATCAGGAAACATAAACTCTAAATTAAAAATGAAGTACTGACACATAATGGCATTTTATGTCATCATAAGAAAATCATGGCCGGCCTTTTCTTGGCTTTCACCATCAGACCGTTGCAGAAGCAGCAAAGAAAGTAAAAAAAGTGGCAAACACAAGTAAATGGAAGTGAATTAGATAAATATGTTTAAGTGCAAATCAATACAAACATCTGTAAAAACTGCTTGTTCTGCATTTATTGTATCAGTCAATCAACCAACAGAGAAATAACACAAGCCTCTGAATATGTTCGGGCGCTGCCGACAGATTCTGCAGAGACTTTTCTTCCTCTGTTGTCATTCATGAAGTGCAGCCACGCCGCTTCAAAGACTCCTCGCACTCAGATTATATGAAATGTGACACCAACACGTTGTCTGGGCTGCAGGCACAGTTGACACTGATTCAACTGTGCAGCACATCAAAAGATTCCAGTTTTGTCGTCCTGTGAAGTTCACAGACTCTCCTCTTTAAATTCCAGTCACTGTTTCAGTAAAAGAAAAAAAAAAAAGGGCAGTCAGACGGTGATAAAACTCCGGTAGAAACTCCTGGTCCGAAAAGATGTCTGGGTGATTTATAAGGTGTTTAAAAAAAGGTCAGAATGGACTTCACAAATTCTGTGTGTGTCATTCATTCACACTTCTTAATTTATGGACACATTTCTTGTCTTTTAAGACCGTCACACACAGACACTGAAACCATTCAGGGGAACATTTCACTGCAGATGAAAATACAGATTATGTTAGTGCTTTCAGCCGTGGGAGTGGCAGTGTTGGTCTGTCGGTCCACCACTTTTGTCCTCACTGAGACATCTGAACAATTATTTGATGTATTGCCCTGACATTTCATACATACATGTTCCCCAGAGGATGAACCCTACAGACTTTTGTGATCCTCAAGCACCCCCATGACGTTCACATTTGTGTTTTTAATCTCGCGCCATCTAGTGAAAAGTTTTAATTTGCCCTTTACCGAAGTTTATGACCAAAAACCTGCAAAACTAATGACATTCACATCAGCCTCAGCTAACTAAGATGGTGAACATGGTCAACGTTACACCTGCTGAACATCAGCTTGTTCGTCATTGTGAGCGTGTTAGCACGCTGTCGTTAGCGTTTAGCTCAAAGCACCGCTGTGCAGAAGTGCAGCCTCACAGAGCTGCTAGCATGGCTGGAGAATCTTTGTCAACTTGATGAAAACGTACATGAATTCAAGTCTTATCCCACTGTCACTGTTCGCTGAGGATAATTCACATCACATTATGAACTGAAAGAGAAACTGCGAACAGATGGCGGTAGAAAGGTTTGTTTTACAGCTGTTTAACACCAAACAAATGTGTAAAAACCTCATGGCAGATGATCTGTGTACGACAGGGACTCTCTCTCTGACATGGCATGAATGACAAATAAAACATCTTCCCCTCCTCCAGTCGACGCGCCTGAAGATGCACTTAAACACTAAAGGGCTTTTCACAGGTGCCCGAATTCCTGAACTCCCGGGGGGGGGGGGGATCTCCGGACCGTCTGGACCACGACATTCCTCCCGCAGCATGTGGAAGATTCATTTCTCCTGGCTAAAGGGGCTCGCCTCCAGCCCTCTGATGCCACAATCAGCGCCACAGCAGCCGGGCCGAGGTCAGTCAGAAGGTGAGAGGTCACGTCTCAGGCAGCTGAGGTCAGGAGGGTTCACACCACGATGATTACTGTTCGTCTCTTCCAAGAATTCCCTTCCTGTCTGATGGAGAGAGCAGCGGAGAGACTTCTTCGATTATTATTATCATCTGTGTGTGTTGAGAAAGATATTTCTTGTCATCATGAAATTTACTGTCTGATGTGTCGAAGCAGCTACTGGAAGGATGTGAGAACTTTATGAAAGTCGAGGCTGTGAACAGATTACAGGCCTATATTTTCTTAACTAGACAAATATGGTATCCGGATAATGAAAAACATCAACTTTATATAAGAGACGCATCAAACTTTAAGTCTAATGAGTCTGAACATTTGACAATCATCTGTTCACGTTGTCACGCTGCTGCCTTGTTTATTGTTATAATTGTACATTTGAGCTGCCCACACTACTAAGATCTTTTTCTCCATCTCTTTGTCATCATTTTGGAGCATACAGAGCAGATTGCATTGCACAGATTTCACGCTCTACATGGAGACACATTCCTGCATGTCAGCTTAGATCCTGCCCTCTAAACGCAGGACAGGCCTTAACCTGTTCACAGCTCTCCTGACATCCAGCTCCCTCCCTCACAGCACGGTACAACAATCACTCACTCATGCTCCTTTTTTTTTTTTTTTTTTTTTTACTGGCCACACTTAACTGGCTTTGTTCCACACACACAGAAAAAAAAAATCAATTTCAAGCTTTGATCTGTTATCTCTTCTCTCGTTCAGTTCCTCGGCTTGCCATCGGGGCTTTTATTTCTTCTTTTACGCTTGTAAAAACGCTCTCGTAAACACCGAAAGTATTTACAGGAGCTTTACTTGGACAAATCCCAAACTCGGGAGCGAACAAAGCAGAGAAACAACACAGAAACAAAACCTCAGATTACTTTGTAAGGTTCGTCGGGGTTTGAAGAGGAGGCGGCTCAGTTCACTCCTTCAGTAAATGTCAGCTGCGGGTCCGGACATGTCGAGCCAATACACAGGCTAAACAGAGCGCTGCATTTGAAAGATGCACTCAGTCGTGCACGGGGGTTTTAGTTTGTGGGACAAATATCAGTTATAATGTGTGTCACCAGTATATTAAGCAAGTACTGCACTTAAGTATGAATTTGAGGCATTAAGCTTTTGTTTTCATGCCACTTTCTACTGATTTACTTGATGATTATTATTTTTTGTTTTTACTTTTTCAGATTTTGCGTATGAGGAGGTTAAAAAACATGATGTTTTATGATGTTACTAATTAAACTACCCAATAGTTTATACATGCAGAGCTCAAATAATTAGTCGAGTGGTCCAGGTCGTCCATCCATCCAACAACCATACAGGTGGACAATGAAAGCAGCTTATTACGACCCATATTTACGTTTGTTGTCAGGCAGCGACCTCTTATGGCCGTAGTATTTATTACGGTCGCAAAGGAGGAGGTCCGGCAAAGCAGTACAAAGAATTATAGTGTCAACACAGGCAGGAGGACAGGATGGATGCTTTAACTTACTAACATAGTAAAGTGACACTGCGTACATTAGGTTACTGAAGTCGTGTACGCAACGCAGTTATTTGAAGCCAAACCAAAATACAAAATGGTTTGAATCTGTTATTTTAAGGTAAAAAAGTTGCATAAAGTTGCTTTAAGTAAAGGACCTCAGGACTGTGTTTCACAGGCCGTTTGTTCTATTTAAAGCTCTCTGGTATTTGTGTCATTTACAGGCTATGAAAGAATTTTTGTTTTAGGGGAAATGTAAATTATGCATCACTAATAGCCCTGCTGTTATTTTACTGTAAACGCTTCCTAACATGAGTAATTTGGGCATCAATTTAGAAGAGATTCGTATCATCACCATCACAGTGATTCATTAGCGTTATGGGCAAAACAAGAGAAAGAATCCAATTATAGGACCTCATCTTGAGAAACATCCCTCAGAATAATGCTGTAGAGAAAAAACACTCAGACACTAACAAAAAAAGAGAAAATCCTCCTCCTCTGACCTCTTGGACTCTTCTGTTTCTACCACTATCACATGTTTACGTGCAGATTTTTTCCCTACACTCCCACATTAAATGACAAGCGGGAAAACACCACTTCAATTTAAACACATCATCGACTTTAACAGCCAGCTATTCTGAGAGCAAGAAATCTGGTTCTCTCTGTGGGCGATCCAGAAACTATCAAAGCCCCAGCATGCACGACAGATGCATGAGATGTTTGGGTGCCAAATGGCTCGTGTTATTTTTGTTGTTCTGTGGTCCGTACCAGCACGGTGCTGGAATGATAATTGAGGGTGTTTTGAAGATTTCCACGCCGACTAGTTTGGGCTTTTGCTGAACGCAGAGTTTTATCAGAGCACATTTGTACGAGGCTAATTATTTGGAATCACATTTGCATTTTGGGTTTCGAAGCTCATGGCTGCTGACAGACATATCGGCTGTGGTGTGGAGCAAACTTACGACCCCTCTTGATGTGGGACGGAGTACAGTACCAGCCCTGCCGCAGCTGTGTGATCGCTTGAGCTCGTTGTTATTGGTGGTCTGTCTCTTAACGATGAGGGGAGAGCATGACGAGGACGAATGGAGGACAGGGAAGAAACTAAAGGAGGCTCGCATTCCTTTACTGCACTTCCAGCTCGGCTTTTAGGACTCTCCATTTGACACGAGATACACCATCAAAAGTTTATTTCCCACAGTAACCGTTACCACACTTTTTCCTTGTCTTTCATTTATACGGTGTGGAACTTCTAACAAATTTCACACTTCCTGGAAACTTCTAAAGCTGCTGAATTGTCATATGTCGTCCAGAAGACTCTCCCCGTGTGGAAAAGCATCCCACAAGTTCAGAAATGTTGGTTTAAGGTTGGTGTAGTCTGGGTCTGATCAGCCCAGCTGGCAGGATGAAATGTTGGCATAAAAGGTTTCTGCAAACCACTGACACATCCACATTTGTTCCTGTCATAGGCTCCGTACCATATTGACATTTCTACATGTCACGTTCACTGCATTTCTGCATTTTTAAGCGTGACATCACTGGATATTTTCAGGGAGAACGCATGATAATTTTCAGCTGCATTTGTGTCAATGAAAACTGATCATTGTGACGGGAAGTCGTGATATCAGCAGCCATGTTTATGGCAACAAAATCTGGTATTTTAAGCCAAAATGTGATCATTTCCTAACCCTCACCAAGACGTTTCTGTGCCTTAACATCCATCCAGGGTGCAGGCTATGCAACGATAACAGTAAAATTAACTACTTATACATAGAAGTCAACTTAAGTTTTCTCATTGACACATATGCTGCTCGATCGCTGAGATCAGAGAGAAAAAACTATGCACATGCAAAGGACCCCTGGAAGGCCCTCTTAGTTCTGCCTGACCAAATTACCTTACACAGCGATGCCCACTGAATTCAGAACACCGCTAGTTCCAGATGTTTATTTGGGTCCGCATCAAATTGTACCAACTTAAAGATACTATCCACCTAAATCCACCTTATTTTTTTCATCAAGATCCATGCATTATTCCCTGAGAAATCAACAAAAATGTCATAAAAATGCCCTATCCACAACAGAAGTTAATGGGGTCTATTCTGGGCTGTGACCCAAGAACATAACCTCCATGTCTGAGGTAACAAAAAAAAAAAAATCACACATGAACTACAGACCTCAAGAGAGCAGAACATAGCTTGTGTGTTGGATCTGTGAGTGTGCATAATAAGGACCAGCTACACTGTATGAGTCACAAGGTTCGGCATTTTTACCGAGCACTGATTCTTCATCATCTGCTGCACCATGACAAAGCTAGAGTTTTTTCATCCCGTCACATAAATGGAATTCTGTACCACAAGCACAAATGAACAGCTTCATTTTGAGTCTAATAGATACTCTGTGGGTTCGGGAGGCTGGGGTTTGACCTGCGGAAAGTGCTGCGTATGTAGCTAACATCAGCATGTGAGAATGCTGCTCTCTCCAACCCACCGGTTGTGTAACAGCAGACGGGGAGCTGTGGCTCCAAAAGTCTCTAGTTGGAGGGAATGGAAGCGGTTTCCTCAAAAAAAAAAAGAAAAAAGAAAAACGAGGGTGGATCTAGTCAAGTCCCTGCGAACTGGATGCGCACTTTATTTCAAAACTTCATCCAGGGAAAAAGAAAGGAGAAAAAAAAAGCCAGATTCCACCCAAGAGGAAAATATTTGCATCATCTAATAAGGCGAGTCTGAAACCATAATGCTTGTCAGATGAATAAATGATGCTGAGGAATGTGAAAATCTGTTGTTTTCAGTGAAAATATACATGGGCCATGGAGACTAATCCCACAGAGTTGTTGCCTCTCCAAACTTCCCCGGCACAAGTTTTGAGTTACAACAAAAGCATGTTCCTCCTGCCAAGACAGCCATTAAGGTTTTCATCTCCAAAATTTATGGACTGTCATCAGTGCGTCAGGTTAGAAGTCTTGAGAAATATCAAGGGCCTTGTTTTCTCCTTTCGTAATCAAAATTTCAAATTTGTACCATGTTCCCAGGAAATTATTCACACTGTGTTACCCAGTATTTTCCTTTTACTACCTGGATTATATGTTCTCAAGACCAGTAAATCGAGTACACAGAGTATATAGGGTAGGGAGTGAGTTAGATTAAGCCATGAGATTACAAAGTTTATGTTAAAGGGCAAGTGGTTGAGCTCAGGATGCATGTAGACAGGGGATTTCATTATCACCATTCAGCCAAACAATCAAGACCACTGGTGGATAGCACAGCCATCTCTCTTATGATATACTGGAGCATTTCTGGATGCAAGCGGTCGTATTGCACGCTTGACCAACAGAGAAAACTCCCTCCTACAGCCGTGCAAACACTTCCTGGCTGCACCTGATTGGACAAACGTCACTCTTTGGCTCTTAGAAGAGAGCCTTGCAATTGCTAAAGTTGTCTCCATTTTCGATTGACAGCGGTTTCCAGAGGTAGCAAGTTGTGTTGCACCTGATTTCAATAAAGTAGCTTTGACCTAAACTTTATGGAAATGCAGAGCGGGCACTGCAGCGTCCCGCCTTTCAAAAAGCAGCGCAACGCTACCAGAATGCATTGCGCGGCTCCTTACTGTACATAGGGAGTTTCAAGAGGCGGCGAACCACATCATTGGAGGAACCTGATCTGAATAAAGGAGCTCAGAATCATTTAATTCAATCAAGTTTGTCATCCAGCAAATACGCAGGTCCGAGTCAAAAGAAATATTGACTGACAGAGGCCACGTCGAGGCTAAAGGAAGCCTGGTGACGCACTTCAGGCCTCATAGTCACTGGGTCACTTCTGAGACATCACTTCAGTCGCTCGTACGTTAATATTCTCTAAATCAAATGCACACACAGCAGAATAAAGAGCCTCAGAATAGGAATAGTTGCTCCTGTGAGGCACAGGAAGAGACCTGTTTTGCTAAAGGCCTAAAGCTGGAGCTGGTTTGCCTCGGTGACGCTTTGGGATCAGCCCAACCCAGAGCGGGATCACAGCGCTCTCCGGTTCATAGCTGGAGGAACATCTGGTTCTGTTTAGGCACAGTGTTTATTCCACGCGTCGTTCCAGGGGCTGTTTGTAATGCGTTCCTGTGTCTGTCGAGTCTGCGAGGTCCCAACGATGGGAGTTCAGCCATGAGGAAGCAGAGATAATGCTCTCCCTCGTCTTCAGGATTGTCCCTGAGCTTCGTCGAAATGGATTTAATCTTCCCTATCCTCGACCGTCGGATAACATCTCGTCCCTCCTCAACTCGATCTACAGTTTATTCCTTATTGTCCTGTGGCTGTGTTTAGCGTAGAGGCAGGTGGTTTAGCTCTGCATTTAGACAGGGAATTTCCTCATTCAGCCATTTAAAAAGCACCCTTTGTTTTTAGGAGGAGAAAATTGCACTGTTAAAGCCCTGAAATAGAAAGTGGAGGGCATGACACATACTCATTTCCGTTGCTCCAAAAAAAAAAAGAAAAAGGAGTAAAGTTACAGCTACACAGAGACCTCAGACCTGTAAATTTTAATTTTAAGAGAAGTGTTGTGACCGAACTGTGGATTGAAAAACCAGCATCATTCCCGCTCTTGTTCCCATTCCCATCGCTATAACCACCATCTCCACCGCCACGATCATTTCCAACTCCAACCTCAAGACCTAACTGTATTCCCAGAGCTCCTCTCAACACTCTACCAGTTTCCCCGGCCCAGTTTATCACCACTACCTTGCTGATCTCGCTGACAATTAGCAGGAAGTGGATGACCTCAGTCGGCTTCAGATCAGGCATTGTGACCTGCGGGCCGACTATCAGGAGCAGCAGGGATACAATGTCCCATGTTTTTCTAGGAAAAGCCGTAAACATATCTACAGACGAGGACTGTTTACAGAACCCTGCGGCCTCCAGATCTGGTGCCAGACCGGCTGAAGAAAACTACAGACAGACTGGTGCTGCCTGAAGAGAACCAACAACAGTCTTGACCACATATTGTTGTAGTGATTTAAAGGAGCCATTACAGGCAACAGTAGCACACAAACTGATTAACAGGTTGAGTTTACAGTCAGTTTACCTCGCAGAGCGTGGGAGCTGCTGGTCTACCGCTGCCCCGGGACAGTCAGCTGAGACAAACCCGCTAAATGCGACCTCTCTGGACCTGTCAGAGAGCCGGTCAGTGCTGCAGTGAGACCCCAGAGGACCCCGGGGCCGTCTCAGAGGAGCCTGGCCCGTACTATCGCATATTTGCGTAGCTGCCATTGTGAATGGTTTTGACTAAAGAAAGCTTACATTGCTTTATATTTAGGCGACTGTACAGACATGAATATGGTATTAATCCTCTCATTTCTCATTTCATTTTCAGCAAGAAAGTAAGAAGAATGTTCAAGATGTCAAATTATTGCATTGAACAACTGAATCATCTCATCTAACACTTTGTTTAAAGCAAACTGTTATCTGGTACTTATAGTGTTTAGTTGGTAAAAGTCCAGTTTGAGTATAACCAATGAGCTGCATACACAAGGACAAAAATAAAAAATCTACAGGCAAATGGATTCATAAAATACAAAGAAACATTACCTGACATTTATATTTCTGTCTTCTGTCTTTAGATTTTAAGTAACTTTTAGCTGATGCTGAGTTATGAGGCGTTTATAGGAAAAGCTCCTGGAGGCTCGTCGTGTCACTCAGGTTGTGTTTCTCAGACATCAAAGGCTTTCATTAATCCACACACTTCACCCCGATAGGAAAAAAAATCAGCCCGGCAGCCAATGAGAATCAGTTTTCAGTCGGGACAGACAGACTAATGCGGTTGTGAGGAGGGAGGAGTCGGTCTACAGGTGCTTTGAAGCCGACCGGCCCGCCGTTGGGGGCTTCAGGGTTTGATCACTGGAGTATTATATTGACGGTGGGAGGAAGGAGGGAGGGAGGCCGGGGCTAAACGCACAGCACGAGATCACACAGTGAGGAGCCGGAGGTGAAGCGGCTCCCAGAGAGGAAACAAGGCACCAGTTAATCATTACCTAATGTGTTTAAAGAAGGAGAAACTACAGCAGGCGCTCGGATTTCTTTTCTTGTTTGTGTGTCCAAAAATAAAGGTGATGAGAGTGACGACGCAACAAGTAAATATCACGGCGTCCTCCCATCTAATCACAGGGTGCTCTGGAAGTCCCCTCAAGTGTTTAGATCCACTGTGTACTAGAAAAATGTTTTAAAACTTAGGGAAAAATAGTTCCAGCGCTGCTGTATCTTTATTTTTATAATATATTTAAACATAGTAACTGCTCAGTAACACTAACGACACATTTATCTGTGTCCTCCCCTACTGTCCTATGATGAAACAAGATTCTTTTGAAAACCCGGCCCGGCATTTTGTTCCACGTCATTAACAAGAAAAAAACAGCCCGTCTTTGAACGAGACCTCCTGACATAGACGGCAGGTTTGGTTCACAGCGCAGGGAGCACAAGGTGGGTGGTGCTCCCACGGGTTACTGTTCTCCTTAATTAGCCCATTACTAGATGACAGAGAAACAGGCCGACCTGCAGGGGATTAATAGCTCACAAAAGCTCTGTATCCAACCAGCTACCATCCTGCCAGATACTGTAAAGAACATTTACGACGGAGGGCAGAGTTGTAAAAGATAAACCTTTTAAAAACAATAACTGTAATTACAGCCTGTCACACATGTAAACTGGGATCTGCAGTGTGTGACGGCAGATAAGGTGTTTGATTATGAAATATGATTGATCCGATGGCGAGCACGTACAAGCACAATGCAGGTAAATGTCTGTATGACGCTGTACTGCTTAATCATAAACTTCCAGAGGAATCCGGATACCACGCAGGATGAACTGATTCAGGTTAAGGGGAAACATTAACATGTCGCCTCCTCATGTCTCGTCATGTTGATGTCAGCCAGAGGAAGGACACTCAGCGCTGCGTCACTGGGACTAAAAAAACACAGAGAGCCAATCAAAAGTCAGGATCGCTGGATCGTCACTAAACACCTGATGAGCCTGCAGGGATGACTCGACGCCAGGATGCTGTTTGGTCACGTACAGGGAATGTGCCTTCAGGTGTGTTTTTCCTAGCCTTCTTTAAGTGTTTTGCTTCATCATAACTCAGTCGTGTGCCTGGGTTGTCTCGAGGTTTGGACTTGTTTTCCACTCCTCATCGGGGACTCCCAGAAAATATTAACGTTGGAGATCAGGGGGGGGTTTTCTCGAGCAGTTTCATTTTTATTTTCTGCTCTCTGTGGTAAACTTTGTTCAACATCACTGGACTTTATTTTGAATTATAGTCATGTGTCCATAGACTGTAAAGTGACCAAATAAGTCAGACACACATTTACTATTACTACTATTTTCTGTCAACGGTAAATAGCTAACGTGAGTTAGCATACTACTGTTTACAGAAACATCACATCTCACCTCCAGTTCTCACTGAAGAATAGAAAACCTGTGTTGATGGCGCCTCAACACTCATCCAGACTCGGTTAACATTCTGCGTTACTTCAGCAAGTAGCTGCACCACGCTAATCTCCATTTTGTTTATGTCTGCTTAACCATGAGATCACGTGAGGTGGTGCATTGCCCCCCCTGGTGCGATAACCTTATCCGTAGTGTGTGATGTGCTATTATGGATGAACGGTTCTCGAGGTATGCGAAGGACAAACAGAGATTCCTTGTTCCTCCTTCCTCAGATAACTTGCAGGATAGTAAAGTTAGGAGTTAGCTGTTGCTCTTCAGAGGAACATCTCTCTGACTCTACTGTGGATTCTACCGATTAGTTGGAAGTGTGATGATAATGTATCCTCCTGATAGATTTGAAAACATCAGCAGATTGTGGTTGATATACAGTGTGTTATGGATGTCGTTTAGACTGAGAGACAAGCAGCTGCTGTGCTGGGCTGGGCGGGCCTCCTGCTGGCTCCACGGAGCGCAGCGTGAGTCACACAACACTCATTTCATTCACTCGGAGAATCATAATTCTTCACTTTGCTCATTACGTCTGACGAGCAGCCAGGAAACTTCCACTCATGAGTCTGTTAATCGAGCTCTGTTGTCATCAGCGTCCTCTGAGGCCTGTTGCTCGTTTGTATGAAGCGCAAAACATCTTGAATCAGGTCGATCGATTTCAAAGTCTTCGGATGTGACGCGACATTGACTTTCATTCAAACAGGCCTTTTGGGAAATTTGAGCAAGCGGAGTAGAAGTGAAGGAAAGATCTCGTGCAGTGGGATGGAAAATGAAGTCCAGTCAGGACTTTAAACAAACATCAAAAAGCACAAAGGCTGCGAGTAAAGATCAAAACTGGCGATAAAACCACATGACTGAACAGACACATCACGAACTCTCGAGTATGAAGACCCAGAGTGTGTGTGTGAGTCTCTAAATGAATGAAACAGCAGTCTTTTCCAATCATTAGCTCAGTTATTTTGCACTAACAGAAGCATCCGGTGATGGAAATGCTGATTAAACAGGGATTTCTATCTGTGAGGGTAATGACAGGTGAAATTACTGACGGCAACATTATCCCACATAAACACAGTCCATCTGGAGCAAAGAAAAATGTGCTGTTCCTCTTCTTGTGTCTCCTCGATGTCTCCCTCCATTTTGTTTTTCCACAAGACAAAAGAGGCCTCTGAAAGCTGAAAAGTGATTCCTGATTCATGTAATTTCATTGTTTGATGACATTTCCAGCTAATGTACATAATTATCTGCCTACACTGAACCGTAAAACACAAATCCAACCATCAAAACAAGATGATAAATGGCTTTATTTCAAGGCTCCTGCTCAAAAACAGAGCATCTTTGTGGATGAGAATAAAAAAAGTTATGCGGAAAATATCAATGAATGCAGCTCGAGAAATATTCCTCCTCCTCTCAGACAGACAAGGCTGTTGAACCGCTCGAAGCAGAATAACTTAACTCCGCAATCTCGCAATTAGCAAGTGCAGTGTTTGGCAGCCATGAACAGTGGATTGTTTCTAATCTGAGCGCCTTCATGACTCGTTGCATACAAAGTGCCTGCTTATGCCACATTCTCTTCCTACAAAAAAAATCCCCGCTCACTGTTTGCTCTGATAATATGTGCGTTGGCTGTTGCAACAACAGAGAAAAGCCGTTAGTGTCTCCAATTAAAATAAAAACTTATTACGCCCTGAGCAGGACAAACACTGGGATACAGACACCATCTTTCCCGTGTCTCCATCTGAGAATTCATCTAAAGACCTCTGGTGAACAAACCTGGATGTGGTTACATTACTCTAGGCAGACTCCTATTTTTTCGGGGGCCCCTTATACACACATTTTAGCTAACAAATGACTTAAATGCCACATGATTATTATTATACTTACGAATTTAGTAAGAAATACAGTTTAGCTAATCTATTTATATTTGGGTATTCATACGCAAATGCTCAGTGATGCACTTATAAGAAAAGTATAGCTAACTTTGTTTATTTAACATATGTCTCGGCCCCCTAGTGGCAGTAAGACCTGAGGCACGTGCCGAGAATGCCTCTGTCTGGAACCTGCCCAGCCCGACATGTGCGTAACGTAGTGATTTAAACCCATACTGCAATGTTTTCCTAAACCTAACCAAGTAGTTTAAGTGCCAAACTGTGACATTATGTTGAAGGTTTGGTACGCCTGTTGATGGCATGCTGCAACGACCCTATTGTTTTAGCAACAGTGTCATATGTCATATTGGGAATCACAAGCAAAACTAACCTCCCTCCCCTCAGAGTGATTTGTAATAAATCTGGTGATCCGCTGACTTTTCATCCATCATCATGAGGTCAACAACACTCACATCACAGCCTTGTCTGATGTGATACTTACGAACATTATAAAACAAGCATAAATGAATACCAGCACCTTCAATAACGATGTTAGTTGTGCGTCGCCATCAGGGAATATATTTGAGTTGATGTAACATCCCACTTAAGTGGGTGAAACCTTACCTGAAGGGTATAAACAGGCTTAAAACTATGCGAGACACATGATCAAAGCTGAGCCGCTCCGGCCACTCGTCTGTTTTATTGCCTCAGTCAATCTTTGGATTTGTCTGTGCTCTCAAGGCGAGGCAGGCAGGCAGCCACAGAGCGAGTGAAGCTGTTAACTTTGACTGAACTCTCTCTGTAGCTATGTTGAATTATTACAGAGAGAGTGAGCCATACAGAAGGACAGACACAATAACAGAGAGAGGGATGTCTTTGCCTTTTCACAATCGCTCCACAGTTTCACTAACAGCATCTTGCTCTGTGGTATGGGCTGCAGCAAAGGTCCAATCATGAGGAGACGCTGGGTCGTCTCACCAGTCCCAGTGGGAGATGATGTAATCAGATGGTGATGTAACTGACGGGCAGCGGGGAGACCCGCAGTGTAAGCATTAACCCCCCGCCACCACTCCCTGATGTCAGATCTGATCCTGCGCTCTGTCAGCGTCAGGTCTCCCTACAATTACTGACTGTAACAAACCATCAAGTCTTTACCTCGCTGAGTGATCAGTGTAATCAGTGTAAGCCTCAGCGTCAGCAGGATGACCTGCTGTCGCAAACAACCAGTGGTTTACATCACGGTCGTGTGCACTCGGGCAAGAAACGTTACTTATATCTTCCCTCGGTGCCATAAACGCTCGCTAACATTACCAGTGAAGTGGTAGGAAAAGTACAGGTGTAATCAATCACAATTTGTACATTTGGTACATATGATATCAACATTTATTCACTACTTGTCATATCATGTTCAGGTACTTTGTATATGAGCTGACTTTCATGTCAGAAGGAGGAGGAGGAGGAGGAGGGGGTGGAGGTGGGGTGAACAGCTGCCAAGCGAGAGAGCACTGTTTCAGATGGTGTATCTGATGTCGCCATGCTAGTGCTGCTCCAGGACAACTCATTGCAACTTATGAAATAGCGACTACATCCTCATCTGCAGCAAGCTGCTGTGGCTGAGTCTGTTAAGTGTTCGATACGGTCCTTTCCTACAACTGCACTACAATACAACAAAAACATAAACAAATAAAGTAGACTAATGCTAACTTTAATTAATGACCTCACTTAATAAAGTTTCGAAATTCAATTTCACGCTCATCCTACAGGAACAGGAATAATGCCCGGAGGAAAGAAAATCAATCTGGAAATCTAATTAGTTGTTAATTGGGGCTAAATTATGGAGAACCAGCAGGATGGTTTGCCGGCTGGTGCACTCGCTCTCCTCCACGGCTAAACTTATCTTTTTGTTGTTTGTCCTGTTTTATGTCCGACACAGCGTACCTTATATTATTGCCGTTGCGTGGAAGAAATAGTACAAACCTTTAAACCTTTAACAGTGAGCGCACAGCAGGACTAATGTGCCTCTCTCACACAACCCCGAGGGCCTCAAAACGTTTCATCCAAACTGCTATTTTTAGGTTCCTGACAGTGTGGGACACATTTAGATGGATGCATAAGATGCAAACATTGAGCCTTTGTGTGAGCACATGATGCTCTGCGCTGCCAGAGGAGAGAGAACAGGAAGGTTCCTTCACTCAACACGTCCCTCGTCCACCAAAAGAGCCTGACCTCTCAGCTCCTGTCCCCCCAGTGCTAAATCAATGTCTCCACAGAGCACACTATGTTTCTGTTCAACAAGGGAAAAAGAGGTTTTACTCATTTGTCTCATGCACCAAACATGAGACAAAGTCATGCGCTTGTCAAGTTTGACATGATGTTTGCAGGTCTGGTCAGAACAAAACAAAAGAAAGGCCAGCCAGCTCTGGAGCAGAGAGTCAGGGGCAGAGCCACACCTTCTGGAAGAATAAACACCTGGAGTAACATCCGATTCTGCTCTGATCCGGATCCATTTAACTTTTCGGATTAAAACGTGGATTCATCTTCACTCCTGTTAATCAACCTGACTGCAGCAACGAGGTGCTGCAGTCAGGTTGATAAACAGGAGTGAAGATAAACGTGAAACAATCCCGCTGGTGGTCAATATAACACTAAACAACCACCACTGCTGATAAAACATATATCTGACATGACTCAGGCACAAATGTCGACAGATCATTTCAGATGATAAATTTAGTCTTTTATGCAACTTCTCTGTCCTGGAAGTCTAGTGTCGGGCCTCCAAATGAAACTTGCTGTAGTAAACTTGTGGATTTCTCTGGGTTTGAACATTGTTGGAAACATCTGGGTGCACAACTCAACAAAGTCTATAACAACGGACATTTTAATGCCGAATTCTTACGTGTTATGTTTCTAAAGAGAGCCACCAGTCAGCCAAGGACAGCAGTTTCAGCTAGCCAGCTAATGTTACTTTAATGAGCTAGCTATTTGATCAAATCTGTATTTGCCTGCCTGAATAACAGTTAACAGCTTGAGGTGTGGTAAATCTGTTAACACTGTTATCATTGTAAATACATAGCAACAGTATAATGGCACTTAGCTTTGAAAGCGCTGACACAACTGTATACAAGCAACAGCCTGAGAACATAATTAAAGCTTCATGTGGTGTAGAGTTGTGTATCTAATAGCAATAACAGCAACAAGTCGGAGGATTAAAAGCACAAATGTTGCCGCTATAGGTGTCATATTAACATGACAAGTTGAGCTCTTGAGTAAATATAGCTTGGTGGTATTAACATTAGGAGTTAAGAGTTGTCTCTTATCAGTAATTGTGCTGATTCATTGTCTAATCCTTTAAAACTTCACACATCTCCCACAAACCCCATCTCAGTAAATTTAATCCAGCGTTCTCCTCGTCCCCCCCCCCCATGGCTGGCACCGCTGCTATCTCTGCCTGTGGAGATCCAACATGCAGGGAGTCAAACATGTGGGAGGACAGTCTGTATCGGTGTATGTGGTATTTCTGACAGGGCTAGGTGAGGAAGCTTTCCCAGCCTTGACGACATGCGTCAACAGGATTTATAATCCCCAGTGCAGACACTCCAGAGCATCGTATCTGTCTTCATCCTGGCAACAAAAAATGACACGCATGTAGGAATCCAAGGTCGAACAACACCTGTGGGGTCAGACCTCTGGAATGGGATTTTATGTTTTCACCCGCTGGTGACGCCTGTTTCGGTTTCGACTGGCAGACAGAGTTTGGGAGAGTGAAACGAAGAGCTTAGGGACAGTTTTAGTTCCTGGACTTTGGACGAAGCGCCCGAAACCCAAACACCTCACCAGCGAGGGTAAATATTTACTATCGCCCCTTTCCTTTTCCTTTTAACACAGTAATCTCTCTGCAGCCCCCTTGTCTGTTTACCAGAGCGGCGTGTCCTCAGTTCTATCCTGTGGCATAGATTGCATTGTTTTACTAAAGCTTTTAGTTTACAGGATATCATCAAGGTCTCTGATTTAGACTCAGCACAGATAATAAAAGAAAGGTTGCTCAAGGATGTTGTGCCCTCAGAGTCTCTTGTGTCCCAGTCACAACCCTGCGCTCTCTGCCTGGCACAAGTGAAATATACGAAAGGAGACGAGATGACAGGATTTAGACATCTCTTTTGATATCGTGCACTTGTCAGCTTTACTAGATCGTCGCCTGCAGAAAAGTAACAGGACAGTTGGAAGCGGAAGGAGACAGATAGATTCACACCAGAGCTGGAAGTGTCAGATCTGTGGCACACAGTCTGCGCTGTTCATCTTTGATCTGACCACATTTGCATATGCTTCAGATCACTGTCATCTCAACTCTGTGTTTTGACCAAGAAAACACGAAGAAGGCCTCGAATGAATAGCCACAAAAAGAGAACATCAGAGACAGCTGAGGGGTTATATCAATGAAATCCTCTGTGGACCACTGTTATGGTGTTTCTTCTATTATTGTGGATGTAGATGATACAAGGCCTGTTCAAACTGATATCATATATATAAGAAAGACATTGGAAAAAGAGGACCTAATTAAAACAAATGTCGACACAAGGGAGTGAATGGATGTACCAAAATAACACTGTTGCCAGTCTTCTGCAGCACATTACGCATATCAGTGAAAAGGGATTTTCATAACTTCAAACACGAGTTAATCAAGCTTCAGATTTAGTAACAGACGAAATAATAAGGTGATTTCCAGGAGCAGGAGGCAACCGTTTTCATCAAATAAGCTCTGATAAACCCCTCTCACAGATAGCACATACTTCTTGCAGACGTTGGTAAAAGACATAGTATGGGGAGCTTTTGCAAGTTGGGAGGATGATGGTGAGATGTTGGCATCTGGTAGACGTCCTGTCAACGTCTTCCCAATTAGCAAACGCTCCTCATACTACGTCTTTCCAACATAACTCGCGTCGACATCTGCAAGAGCAACCCAACTGCCAGAATAAATGTTAATTGAGTATGTTTCTGCAAACCCAGATATTAAAAATGGTTCTTTATGTTGCAACATTAAGTTTGTTCAGGTTGAATTTTCTATTTCTCTCTCGTCACAACGCTGTGCTTACGCTCTGTTTAGGTTTAGGCACAAAAAAGAAAGCTGCGTTTAGAAAGCATCATGGTTTGGTTTAAAATTGTGGTCACAAAAAATAGCCGTTTTGGCTCGCCCCAAACACCGCTGGAAATGTACGCAGCTCTCCTGAAAAAAAAACAAAAAAACGGTTCTGTCTGCACAAACCACAGCTGGAAATGTCTACGGATGTCCTTAAAAAATATCCAGTGGTTTGACTCGAACTCTGGTCACCCGTTTGGCAGCCCCGCTACAAGAGAGAAATAGAAAATTGAAGCTAAAGACACGAAAAGTTGCAACATAAAGAATGTAAGTCTTATCTGTGGTTTTCCCAGAAACCTACATTGCAAACTTTTCTCCGAGGAATTAATTTGGCTTCGAGCTCGAGGACAGCTTAAAACTTTTGACTTCAGTCATTACTACAGTTCTTGCGTGCATCTGTCTTGGGGCTTTGGCTCGACCAGTCACCTGTAAAACAGTTTTGGTCTTCATCACCCGCCCCACTCTGACTCTGCACTCAACCCCCAACTCACATATTCAGGGAATGTTTTTATTGCAGTAAAGGGGGAGGCAGTCAGAACAGGAGGGGGTCACGCTCCAATAGCCTGCAGATACCTCGGCCCCACACTGACCTACTCGACTTCAGCCTGCAAGCGCTGCTTTTTTCGGGAACATTAACCTGCATTTATACTTCGGATTGATACATTAGTTAGTACAACATTTGTGTTGCAGACACTGAGCGTTAACAAAGGGGCACCAGAGCAAACATACATGCACATTCCATGCAGTGGGGGTGGAGAGGAGCTGAAGGAGGAGGGGGGTGTTTGTTTTGTTGCAGCCTTTCCGCGGCCTCCGGCTCTGTGACCTCCACGGCCGGGAAGGATCAGTGATTACAATCAACACTAATCCCTGATACACACTAACAACAGATATTCTAATCCCCGCTGTGACAATCCTCAAACCTGACGCGAGACGTTGGACAAGGTGAACTCGGATGATTTATGACTCAGGAACAGCCAGTGACCCGTGCTGGGGACGGACAATAAGCCGCTGACTGAGAGCTGCTGTTCATGTTTCACCAGAAGGTAAACATCTTAATTCATGTTAATGGACTTCGGATGTGCGAGGGAAGTAACAATAAACTCTAGTCTTTCAGTGTGCAGCTAATCGCCCGTAGCTTGGGTAACGGTAGCTGATGGGCTTGGGGAGAGAAAATGGGTTTCAAGGTGTCCTGTGTTTGTGCACACAGCATCGCATACAATGGAAGTGCTTGCTCAGGAGCTTTTCAGCAGCACACTTTAACCTTGACTGCCAGACAACATATAATATATGGTAGTTATTAATAGCACAGGTCACAACCTATACGCCAGCCGCAGGTTGTGTGCTATTTTTATTCCACTGTTCAATACATATTTACAATAACTGCATGCTCAAGTCAAATCCGGTTGTGACCATGAACGACGAAACCTCTGTTGAACTCAGCTTGAATTTTGACCCGAGGACGGCTGACCGTATATGCATTCCTTCTCACTGACCTTGCTCAAAGGCACAAAAACCAGCTGTGACGCCCACTGATTCCTTGATCTCTGGCTCTGGACGATCACAGCGAAGTTGAACCAACACTGACAGACAGAGAAAATCAATAATTGTTTACGATTGTTATAAAAAGGTCCATTAGCCGTCTATCTCAATAGTCTGTTCAATATCCGATCTTTTAGTGGTCAGAGAGGCCACACATGGGCAAAGCGCAGATAAATTTTGCATCACGCAATGCTCAGAATTGCGTTCAGTACCTGCAATTAATAATTTAGCACGTATACCCGTCAGTGATCTTTATGAGAGTGATGCTCAGAACCGGTTTGAGAATGACCTCAGATGTGGACTTCAGCAACATGGGATGAATTATCTCTGAAAAATGGAAATGTATCCATCAATACAGCTGCGACGTAAAGGTGCTTTGTGAAGCAGTATGGAGTGTTTTGTTTTTAAACCTTATTTTGGCGTAAAGTCAGCAAAAATTGGCGACTTGTGATCCTACAGATGTAGTTTTTAAGTCCAGGTGACCATTAAAAGTGAAGTTCTGGCTCTCTCTCCATTTATTTAGTTAGGGTCTGGTCTTGTTAGCCCAAAATAACTGCGAGGGGGCGTTGCCAAGATGGCTGTTCAGTGGCAAGATTTGCCTAAAAGGACTTTAATTATAGGTTAGTGGCACAGTGTTAAACCATTAGTGGGAATGTATATCATGTGACCGCTGGGCCCTTTCATGTCCATGTGCTTCCTCATGCCTGTGGATAAGTTAAACATAACAGGGATTCTCTCATAAAAGACTGACCCAGAGCGTTACCAGAGGTTAAACACTCCACAGTGAATCTTTCATTGATAAACAAGAAGTGATAGATTTTACTTGTATGTTGCTGAACAGAGCAACATCTGCACAGACTTCTTTAAAATGAAACCACTTTCTGCCCTACTTGATACCCAACGTGTCTCTCTCCAACACTGATTATTGTTTCCCTTCTTAGTTAGTTTTCTTCTTGTGGGTCTGACTGGATGATGACTGCAGTGAACCCTCAGCAGAGCTGACAAAGTGCCAGGTGGCTGTGTGAATGCATGGGGACAAGGCCAGGTATGACAGCTGGTGCTGAGAGCTGGCCCGTATTGACTCACAGCTACCGAACGACCCCATGTTGCTACATTAGCCACGTGGATACCATATCAAAACAAAACAACCTCCCTCTGCACCCAAAACACACTCAGACTGTTGACTGAATCCTGGCTCGTATTTCTGGTTAAAACAAAGGTATCTCGTGAAGAGAGCAACAGAAAAGTTTGGTTCCCTCGTCTGTGGTTCACGGCTGTTCCCGACTGAACCCTCATTTGTGCTGGCATGATATAAGGGGCAAGGCAGGTGTCGTCAATTTCAGTTGATTTGAGATTTATAGATCACAGCTGCTTCAATTACAAATTGGATTCTTGGAAGGTACTCTATACTCTAATTATCTCAGAATTTAATTAAAGTATAAATCTAAGAATGTGTTTATAGATGAGGCCTCAGAATGGAACAATCCCATCAGGTTTTTTTCTTTTTAACAGAGACCTTTTATGCTTTTTCATTTTTTTCTCTTTCCCTCTGTGTTTTATAGGTTCTTGTGCATGTAAAAAGATCTTGAAAGTTAAAAAGGTCATAGTCCGGACCAGCAGAAGCTACTCCCTCCCACAGAAAACACTGCCGCTGTCGCTGTTAGCGGTGCTGTCTCAGACGTGTATGAGCTGACCAATCAGAGTAGACTGCGTATTCAGGAGGGTGGGCCTTAAAGAGAAAACTGATGTGTTTCCAAAATAAAACTATGAACCCGCGAAGGAGCATAATACGTCTCCTTTAAGGCTGAACAACAATGACAGAAAAGATTATTTCACTATCTGTAGTAACAATATTGGATTATATTGGCCTCCAGTACTGTAAGTATGCTAATATACTGCATCTGTCTTCTTAGACATCATCCAAGAATGCATTTACAGATGATGTCCATGCCAGTGATGTACATAAAGCTACATTCTCCGTCTGAGCGACCTATACTAGCGCGGTATAGGCTTACATAAGCACCCTGAATAAGGCCAGTGTAGTGTTACCATTGTGTATTCTTTTCACTGTACCATCTGGTGACTCGCGCTCCTCCACCCCCCTCCACTCCTCTCTCACTTTCTTTCTTTGTTTACATTTTCCTCTGTCACTCCATCCGGCACCGTCCGTCCGTCCTGGTGACAGTGCAGATGTGAGGATGACTTGAATGTTTTTAGCGGCGAGTGCTTGGCCCTTTTGTGTCAGCAACACAGCAGCAATTGTCTCTGCTAAACAATGAAAAAAAAAAACAACGAGTGTTGTTGGTGAATCACATTTTATTCACAATGAGAAGAAACAATGTTCAGATCTAGAGGGACGTGGGGGGAGATCTCACTGGCATTTGCTATCAAAAGCTGCACGGCAACAGTTTTGTGTGTATAATAATTAGACAATATAAAAAGCTGTCTAATCTCTGCTCTATTATTTCTGCTTACAATGCCATTACTGGTGCCACAGAGAAATGAATGGATTCTCAGACAGCATCTGAAGAGGGCCTTGGCACAATAACGTAGATCAATGCACTCATCTATCCGCCCGCCTGCAGGGATCTCGGCCGGTTTTTACAGTACTGTTCTTGAACTCACTTTATGGCACACCGGGGCTTCAGAATTACGGTTGCACTTTCCTTACAATATTGCAAGAAGAGGAAGTTCATTCTCAAAACTTTGCGAGGGATCCGTTTCAATAATGTCCTCCAATAGAATTACTATACTCTGGAGTGCACCTTGCCGCTTCCCTTTCACCATAACACTTTGTAATTTATCTTCCCAGCAGAAACCCCTCCCCTATTACCCTGATATTTCCCTGAGGGGTGAGAATATTGGATCAAGGAGCTCATGCAACTGACCAGCCATCTGCCTTTATTGCCTGAGAACGGGTCTACATTCAAATTTAAAATAAAGGAGTACATAAAATAAACATGAGCGGCGATACCGTACAGATAGCACTGTTTGATCTGGCAGCTTCCAGCTCTCTCAACCCGACATTGTTCAGCGGGACTGGTACGCATCCTTACATAACAGAGCGCCGCCAGATGACTGCAATTAGAGAACATCTGCTGCGGGCTGATTGAACGTGCTGCTTCATAGATTTCAAGTCCGAGCTCTAAGGAGTCTGAGGAGTTTCAGGAACACATGCTTGTTGTCAGACTTGAACTGCAGCAATTTGCAAGCAGTCTTTTGAGGGCGAGGTGAAGAAATAATACAAGGGTCATCAAGTTCAACACAGACATGTAGTGTGCAGACACATTAAAGTACGGGTACGGGTGTGTCAATAGCAGCCGCTGCATAAACTGTAGTAGAAAGTGTTTTTACGTGCCAAACACAGAGGCTCGTCTACCCACTCACTAGTCCGTCGTTACAGGCCGACTTTACTTACCAACTATTCAAACTCTGACTTCACAACGTGTAGATTGATCAATTTATAGTCAAGTGTGTATAGTATCGTGTAGACGAAAAGTGAGTGGAGGTGGCGTTGAAGGCATGCGGCCGCTTTTGACGTCTGGTGATTGCATTTACACCTCAAAAATCATCCAAGTGGTGTTCATTAGTGACGATTTATCTTGCTACAAAACATGTTAGTATCATAAACTACAATGGGGTAATGCTAACATCTGAGTTAGCCAACAAAAAAACACTTCTGCACATGATATGACCAAAAACTTGTATGTGAACACTTTCCACATTGGATTAGAGGGGGTGCTGTGTCCGACATCCACAACCACTTTATTGGGTGATTGTGCGGAGCTGAGATAGGAACGTCTCTCTCTGTCTCGCTTATATTCATTCGTGATGCGACTATTTCTGTCAGTCTTCATCTGAACAACTGAGTGCAACAGTATGAATGTCTTAAATCTTAAAAAAAGCCTACCCCTCTCTATGAAGGCCGGCTTTCCACTACATCTTTGTTTGAAAGTGTCACCACTTGAACCTTGCTTTGGAGGTTGGAGAGGCTGCACGTGTCACAAGGCAAGGGCAGGGCTGATGGCAAGGACTCTCCGTGATGACTGAAGACTGGTGCGAGGGGGGCTACTCATCTCTTTCCCTGGGGAGACAGAAACGCAGAGGGAGTTCATTCAATTAGTCAGATACTGCCACAACAAAAAAGCCCAACCTGCTCCCCGCTGCACCTCCAGCCCGGCCAGAGACAGCTAATCAAATCAAGAAGCAGACAAAGAGTGGACGCACTCTGCTGTTTGAGAGGGAGGAAGACGGGGGGTATGAGCTACAGAACTTGTCAGGTGTGCCAATCATTTAAGTGGGTCTGGATTGTGTTTAGTCAGTGTTTCAGGGGACAGAATCTTTAAATGAGCAGTCCATAACAAACTGTGAGGCAGATGGAGAAAGAGCAGCAAAAACCACAGCCAAAAGACATGAAACTGTTTTGAGTATGTTGCATAAGTCAGTTGCAGACATGCAACAAAATCGTATCTATTTGACGAGAAGTTCTGACAATTTCCTGCTGTGTTAGTGTCAACAAAACCGAATACTTCTGGCGAGATGTTCAGACAATAAACAGCTGTGTTCGTGGCAATAAAAAGAGGTATTTTTGACAAGATATTCAGACAATTTTCAGCTGTGGTCGTGGCAACAAAACTGGATAATTTTGATGAGATGTCAGGATAATTTCCAGCCAAGTTTGTGGAGATTTGCCAAGTTGTTTTTGCGCCTAAATCTTCCCAGACCATGAGCTCAGGGTGGTCGCAACATCAAACTGAACATAAAGAAATGTACAGTTTTAACATATCCATGGAGAAGTAAATCACCAACATGTATTCTGCGGATTGGATGAAGAAAACTGTATGCCGCTCACAATCATCCACCAGATGATGTCAGACTGACATTTTGACTCTTCTCATCTTCAAACATGACAGTAACGTGATCAGTGTGGTGTCTGATCCAGGGGATTGTGGATTTGTGGCCTGCAAATTTTTTTTTTGAAGATAATGGTCTCTGGGCACCTTTGTTGTTCACAGGACCCTTTCTGATGTCACTTCAAAGCCGTGTACGATCTGGGCCAGAGGGGGTTTAGCCTGGCTTGACCAGCCACACTTCCGCGCCCCTTTTCATGTTTGGCACTCCATTTCTCTCTCTGACAAGCAGTAGGAACAGAGCGTGGGCCCCCGAGCACTAATTACAGGTCACCATGTCAACTAAGAAGGGCTCTCCCCGCTTTTTTAACCTGTGGCTGACATCATGAAGGGGGTGGAAGGAACGAAATGGATCGTACATGAAATTTATCTTAATAAAAATGGAGATGAAGCGTGTGTGCATTCATTATCATGGCACAGCTGTTGTCCACTCAGAGTCTTGCATGCTCCATACTCACAGAAGTCTGGTGGTCCTCCAATATCATAGCATCCCCTTGACTTCTCACCTTCCTGGTTTCATTCATATGCCCTGCTAAAAAACTCTTTGGCTCTACAAAATATCTCCTTCTAGTGCTTTTTTTATTTTAGCCTATCAGTGATTTAATAGTCTTTATTTCTTTGCACTACTTGTACTGTTAAAACCACACTAAACAGCTGACTCTTATACAGATTTACGGCGTTTACTTTGAAGGTGTCTGCCATTGTTTTTTTCACTATACTGTACACACAACTACCTTCTATTTACAGGCTATTGTTTACAGTACAGTCCTGAACATTCAGAGTTTCTTCTATTATTAAATCATTCTTTCCCTTCATTGTTCAGGTTTCTTTGTTGTCACTGAGAGCAAGTGGTCCAAATATATGTATCAGTACAAATACTTGGCCAATAAAGCTGATTCTGATATTGAATGTTTTAATAAGCCAATCTATAATAATAAAGATGGTGTGTATGCCATTGTGAATTTTCTCAAAATATAACTGAATAACTGATTTTGGATTTAAAAGTGGCATATTTTATTAAATTGACAACTCACTTACTCTGCTATAATATTCATATATAAATGCACTTAAAATTTGACACCTCATTAAGTTCAAAATCATCTTAACACAGGCTGCATTATGATGATTGCATGTCCTATGATATCACATAAGTATTTACAGCCTTGGCATCCTTCCTTTATCCTTGTGAAAAGATTTATTACAGGGTAAGTACTTTTTTTTTTCATCATGACACGGGTCAAAACGGGCATATAAAAGAAAACCAGCTGCAGAGTGTTGGTGATCCGGTCGTAAAAATAAACTGCCCTACATCACAAACTTTTCTGAGCATGCTTTTAATACATACGGACGACGCCGACCGACTCCCGGCATGAATGCGGCACCGCTCCGGTCAGTCCGGCCCGGCCGGGAGGAATGGAATGAGAGGCAGCCGTGGGCGATACCAACTTCGCCTTCCATGAGGGGTGTGCATTGCCAACACCGCGGCTAAAACCCACAAACACACACGCGAATAAGATAACACGTATTTAATTAAATTCATTTCTGGTTGATTTAATAGCACATCTAGCCTATGACCATTTATATCCGCGTTGTTGTCCAAACAACCACAAAAATCTTCACCGTCACCCCCTTTTACGCTTCCACCCACCGCACATGTATTCCTATCTACTTGTAACAGCTCCAGCGGGGACAGAATGTGGCTCTCGTCGAAGGCGGCAGAACGGGTACTCTTCTCCCAAACTTGCTGAAGTCTTCGCCAAACTGTGGATTTCTTTTTCGCTTTTTGTTTATAAAAGAACACAAATTAACCCGCTTGGATTAATACTTTGACAAAGGAATAACTTGTTTTTGTTTTTTCATTTTTAAAAGGTGAGTTTTTGCTTTACTGGATGCTTTGAGTGCCTTTAACCGTTTTTTTTTTTTTACCCGTTTGGAATCTTGGCGGCGACGACGACGTCATTTCACCAACGTCCCATTTCTTTTAAATGTTTTAAAATGGAGCACATTTATGTGATTTTTTACATCTGTGTCGGTTTATATGAGTGTGTTTGAGGTGTTCAGAGCTAACTTGTGTCTTGCTCCAACTAGGGTGATGCTGCCAGGATATTATACAGGGAATGTTGGCACGAAATATGAGGGTTTTTTTTATGCTAGCTCAGGCATTTTGTCTTTCCTTGACTTGTCAGATAGGCAAAGTAGGACAGTTCAGTTATAACTTAGTATGTTTGCTCACTTTTTCAACTTCATCACGTACTCTTCTCGTACTAATGTTGCTCCAAAATCCAACGTGGTGCCCTCCTAGAAAAGAAAGCCAAGCTCTCGTGCAAAGTTGCTGTCTCTTTCTCCAGTGTTTGCTAATGATAAAGTAAAAGAAATTCTTTGGAAAAGATAGCACAGATTCCTCTTTTGTTACAGTTGTTTAGTTACCATGCAAGTAATGCCAATATAGCGTTCTTGAATGGCACAAAACGATGTGTAACCCATGCTAATCAATCCTGTTTGGAGCTGCAAATCCCCCTTTTCTTTTCCCCTCAACAAACTGCAAAGTTGTTGTCTTAGTACTCAGGAATGCAAACTATTTCCTCTCTGTTTAATATTAGACCAGGGAGCAATTAAGGGAAGAAAGGGAATGGGAATCTTCATGTTTTCCTACAAAGTTTTAGCTGGTTTTAGGCTGTGGACATTGTTTTAAATAGATGGGGTGACCCATGCTGTGCAACAGCATGATAATTTTACTCCCAAGGCAAATGTTTCTAGAGATGTCAGAGTCAGATGTTGAGCACTCCCTAAAGCTATGGAGACTTAATGTATTGCTCAAGGGCACTTCAGAGGGATGCTATGACATCTGAACTTGTGTCCTGTGGTTTAACTACCCTGTCTGTCCTTTGGCAAGTTATAATGAGGTCGTTAGTTAGTTTTGTTCACATCCTTTCGGAAATTCTTTTTGTGTCACACAAATACAAACACAACAGTAAGACAGACATTTAACAAGAAAGACTTTCACAACATCGACAACAATAAAGAATAAAAATATACAAAAATTTAAGTGGCACTCGCAAGGCTTTGTTTAAAAGAGCTATAACATAATATAAATATAATGTAATAAAGGTTGCATCTCTTACATTTGTACTAATGTAAACAGACCATTGTAATGCTCTGCAGACACTAAAATGGTCCGTCAAGGGATCCCTTGCAAGGACTGTTAATACTTGAAACTCATCCAGTACACATGGTAGGTTCATCAGCTTTCTTGTGTGGCCTGGTGTGTGTGACATGCCATCCAGGTCTCTGCTCCAGCTGAGGGGAGAAACGGAAGAATAACAACTCATGTTTTTGTGATTGCAACGTTGTCTTCTTGGCTCGATGTTGTGACAGAGCAAAGTGAATGGGAGAGAGCGATGATGCAGGTGCTGTCTGGACAGGAAGAGCTCTGCTTGAGTAGGAAACAGAGAGGAAACGTGTGAACAAAGATGGTTGGTGTGTGTGTCGGTGACTCATTCAGATGAATCGGTGTTGGAATGTGTGATGGGATGGCCCATTATTGCACAAGGCAATCCCCCTTCCCACGTTTAACTTTACATGAGTAACGGATATGTTTTGGTATCTCGATTTTGGGCTTTTTTTACCTGCGCTGTCATAAAACCAAACATGACATATGATACTCAAGCACCAACTGGGATTTCAGCATTGATTTCTAGTTGATTTTCTTATGTGAAGACTTCTTTTCGCCCTCTTTTCAACCAGCTATAATGCGGTTACAACATCACCATGTCACAAAACAAAGTTGTGTAATCATTTCAAAGAGTTGGTCATTTTTGTAGTAAATACAAGCTTCACCCTATAGAAGTGCGGCCGTCCATCAGTCGGATGACTGACAGTTCAATCCTTGACCTCTGTAGTTAAATTTGATTTTGCAGGGTAGCATTCCCATAATAAAGGCATCTTTCATCCTCTATAGTGTGCAAGTAAGTGACAGTCATCATTTTGGATTCTGTCTAGTTGGATGCAATTATTTAAATTTTGTGAAGTATCATCTAAATGTGAACGTTTAGTCGATGCTGGTGACAAAACTTCCACTTTTGAACCAGTTTTAATTGTCTTTTCTCCGGTGACCATGACCATTTTTTAAACTCTTATTCAATGGAAAAATGGTCACTGGGTTGTTTCATGCACTCTAAAGTGAATGCTGGATCTGTTGTTTTTCTGAATTTATGAGTGACTTCCTCCGTATCAAAAGCTCAACTGAATCCTTAGCCTCTGGGCAGGCTTTCTCTGATGCTAAAACTCTGCCGCAAATACAAAAACCGTACTTGAGCTGAAGCAAAAAAAGCATTTGTGGTTCTACACATGGGTAACTGGAGATAACCTGTTATACGCATTTTACATAATCATCTCTTCACAATGCAAATTCTTCCAGGGAAGCCTGATACACACTAGCAGGGGATTTTCATACCGTTGCAGAAGCTTGTTTATAAAACACTCCCTCTGGAATTTATCACTCAATCTGCCTTTGGCCTTGTTGCCAGAAGATAAGGTGTAAGAGGAACCATATTTTGAGTGTGTGGACAATGTGACCGAGGAAGGAGGATGGCACAGGTCCATGAGAAAGTATGAGATTACATTATCAACGTAATGAAGGCGAAACGTATGCTAACCATTTTGTCTACAGTATACGGGTGTGTACACAGTCAAATGTCCTTGTTGGTGTAAGGTATACAGGTGCCCTGGGCTCTACACTCATATCACTCTTCGCCATGAAGTCCATGTAACAGTTTTTGAATGCAAAACTTGATTCTCAGGAAAGACAGCTTTTAAAGAGATTTTTAAAGAGAGTTGGCCATATGTTTTTAAAGATTAACCTTTTGACTGGATTTATGGCCTTGTAATTCCTGAAAATGCTCGACAGAAGACTGCAAAACCCTGATTTTAAATGAAAAGATTAGATCTGAAAGAAGACATCAGTGCTGCATGTCTTTTCTGCAACTGTAGGGATGTTGCATGACTCCTTACATCCATGTCTCAAGTGCACCAAAGGGGACAGAAGAAAAAAATAGGTCAGTCCTTCCTGCATTTGTCTCCCATTTTCCCTTTTCCTTGGATTGTGTTTTTTTCCTTCATAGTGAAGCTTGAATCCTTTCATGGAAGTGGCCCAGAGAGATTTAACCTGCTCGCATCCCCTGAGGATATTATCAGCTTATCTCACACGCTTCTCACTGGAGCTCCCAGTGTTTCCTGTAGGATATTTGGTTGATTTTTGTTGGATTGGAAGCAGGTAGTTGTGTTACTGAGACCCAAGTTCAGTCCTGGGTCAGTAGATTCCAGATTGTAGGAATAAATCTTTGCAGCATATTTATATCTGAGCATCTCAGTTGTAATTCCTGTTGTAAGACTTGTTTCAGGTTGTGGTGTGGAGTGAACAATCGGGAACAATTATGGGCTTACAATGCCTTCACTTTGTCTTTCAATTGAGGTAATTTTCAGGCTGTAGAGTGCTTTATAGCTACAGGAAATGTTGGCACTCTAACAAGTGACTGCGAGAGGTGAAATTCATGCAGCTGTGTGTTGTTAGCACTCTGCCAAGTTTCAAATATTTACAGGTATTTTTTTTTCATGAAACGCTGCAGTTAACTTTGTGCACAGTTGAATGTTTTCCTTAAACAAAAAGACACATTTGAAACTTGTGACTCTCCTCAGGTGTGATAGTCTAAACAATAGCAGACATTCCTGTTACAAACCCAGGAAGTATTTCATATTGGCTGCAAAAGCCTTCTTCATTCTGTCAAAACGGAAGATCTTTTGCCTGAAACAAAACAACAGGGTTTTGGTTTGGGTTTGTTATAATTGCAGCTCATTTTTTTTAACCCTCTGCTTTAAGGCCGCTTGCACTATTTCAAGCATACGTAATGGTCGGTTTGACGTCTCCGCGGTGTGTTGCACTGCGATTGCTAGTTTTGTGGCGTTACTCATGCAGAGTCCAAGTCTGAATGCTGGGCGGGGAGGGAGGGGAGCGACTGCTGACTCTGTTCTAACATGTCTGTTGGTGCCGGCAGTTTTAGAGGTGTGTGTGTGTGTGTGTGTGTGTGTGTGTGTGTGTGTGTGTGTGTGCACTCGCTCCTTCCTTAGAGCCACATGGAAGCCAGGTGTTATGAATGTTGAAATTTTTCTTTGCAGAAAAGCATACGTGAGCTGCTTGTTAACACTTTTTTACTGATGACAAAGAAAGCCAGGGTGAAATCATTTCAGCAAGGGTTGAAGAAAAGTCACATAACAATTGCGATTAATTGATAGTAATTAACTTGGCCCAGACTCTTTCTCATTTGAACAAACCTGTAGCTGTACAGCCTTGTGGATAACATCAGATTTCCCTGGTACTAACACTGCAGCAGAGTCATAATGTTGGTAACAGCCATGATTGCAACATTATGAAATTTTCCTGGTACGGTAACCATCTCAGAAAATACCGCTGTATTAGGGTACACTGTATTACCCAATTATTATTAACAGTTACAGTGACCCTTAAAGGGCAACTAGGGAAGTTGAAAAGCTGCTGTTTTGCCATTTCGAAGGTTGTTACTGAAGGCAGCCGTTGCGTAAGTCCTTCACTGTCACTTTCATACTTACATCTTAATCAAGAAGAAGAATGATTCAACAAGGCGCTCCAGCTTCTTAATCCGGTGTAAGGGTGCGGGGATGATTTAAATTCAATGCCAAATGATGTCTTTCCAGTGAATTCAGATAGTGTATAATAAATATTGCAGCCGCAATTACTATACGAGTTAGCCCGAGGCCACACACCATCTAATTCCTCCACTTCTCTTTGTGAATTATATAACGGCTAACAATACCATGCTGTGTACTGGCCTGACCTTCAGCGGTTAATGAGCGTGACATTTGATGAAGGATGACATCCAGGCATTTGCTTCTTAGATGTTTTGTATGAGTATACATAGGTTATATATAGCGTGAAAGAATATTATATTTAGAGGGGTCGGTCTGTGTTGTGGATAATTACAATAATTCACGTCTTACATTTCATCAGGTTGAGATAAATTGTTGAAATGTGGTTTAGGTTCTCAGACTTTTAGTTTGACTCTGAGCCAGAAACAGATTGTTTATCCTCTCTGCGAGCTCAGTGGAAATAGACACACAAATATCTGCTAGATGATCTTATGGGCAAGGGTCTTACAACTGTGCAGTGTGTTCACCCCCTTCCCCCTGAGATTAGGCTTAAAGGCTAAAAACACACATATAGTGAGAGCATCCAGGTATTTATGGGGGAGCAACTAAACACGCCTCCAGGCTCTATTAATACCAGCAAGAGTCACAGTTATTTGTTTACACCGCCCATAGGCTACTGACAGCGGAGAAAGTCAAATATGTACTTTATGTATTTAAGACGACACTATCAGAGTTAAAATAGCTTTATTTGCCAAGTATAACACACATAACAGCATGTTTCCTGTCCATAATGACAGCCACTTCCCGGCATCATGACAAGCCAGCCTGCATCCGAAATAGATGTTTAGACGATCCAGAATGTGTGGTTTGGGTGGTCAAGCATGTCGCCCACTAGCGTGCTTTTTCCTGTTTATTTTTTGACACTCAGCTCCTCCTCTTAGTATATCACTAGGTTAAACAGAGTAGAGGAGGGAAGTCTCACTGAGAAGGCAAATGCCATCTTGTGACCGATGTGATTTAGAGCTGCTCGTCAGCTCGGCAGCATTTCTCATCAGCTGAATAAACACATCTCTTGGCAGGGAACTCAGGGAAATAAATGACCAGTTCCCACTCTGATCCAGTCGTTGGCACCATTTATGAAAGTCGTGCCCTTTGAATGGGAGGCCTTTAAATATTTCAGCGAGGGCAGAATGGGTCAGTAAAGTACAGCCCATGAAACAGGCTTCCTCTCAAATGACTGGTTACTCAAAATGAGAATTTGCTTTGTCTTTTTGTTGCTTTCCCTCAGCCCATTGTAAAATCGCATTCCCACATGGTTATTTCAGGCATATTCTTCATCTATTTCTGTCTGATGGAAGTTTTAAATCCTTTCAGAATATTCAGAAAATTACAGACACCATCTTTTCTTACCATAAGGATGGTTATCAGAGTTTCTGTGGGCCAAAGTGACATATTCAGATTGATACAGCTTTGATGGTTGCAGATGAATGTCGATACAATTTCTGTTTATCAAGTAGTTGTTTCACCTCTGAATGCAACACAGGTGATCCAAAGTGCTTTATAGTTCAGACTGAAACAGAATAGAAGAACAGAGAGGACAAGTCAATATAAAAATCATGACACAAGGCTTCAGAGGAAACATTGGAGAAGGTTAGTTACCAGTTTGTATTTAGGTTTGACGGAAAGATAAAAATAGTAGGTCAGCAACTGTTGTTTTCATTATCGGTTAAACTTTAAAATGTACAATTTCTAAATGCCTTCAAATGTCTTGTTTTGTCTAACAGTCCTAAACCCAAAGCTTTTCCATTTACTGTGACATAACACAAAGGAAAGCAGCTAATATTTAAAATAGAGAACCTAAACTCAGTATTTTTTGACAATTATATAGATGAATAAAGTAGTTCAAGATTATTCTTCAGTTATTCAACTAATCGATTAAGACTGAATAAGCAATGCATAGATACATTAGCCCAATGTCTGTATCAGTCGATATAGTTTACTGCTATCAGCCTATCTGCAAATAAAATGATGTTCACTGATGGCAGAGGCAGATGTTTATCCGATTGTCTCACATCAGTTTTGCACAGGCACATTCATTAGGTACTGGCTCGTGACATGTAAGTAATGAAGAATTCTCATTATTGGTTGTATAGAAGGTTAAAACTTATTATAAAGCAGTTTAGTTGTAAGATAGTTTAATAAGAATCTTTACATTTAAAGGAAGGTTGTTTCATAAATTTGTATGTTCAAATTTGTCCTCTGTCAAAGATAATGTAATGAAGGCTTGATCGCTTTCAGTTATCTTCACATGATGCAAATTAGTTTGTTTCCCTGGAACAAAATAGGGAATAAACAACACAAACTAAATAAACAACAACAAAGTAACCATGGTATCTTTATCGCTATTTGCCAAAGTAGTGCATCCCTCCTTTGAAATGTCCTGATGAACCCATGTTGACCTCAAAGCACAAAACAAAAGTTAGTTAAATACGGCAAACGCTCCACATCAAGGTTTACAGTGCAGGTTTTAGGATGCTGTCAGACGATTGGAGTTTCTCTGCACATGTAGATGTTGCTGCTCGTTGTGTGTATCAGGAATCAAAGGCCGCCATTGTTGGAATGAGAAGCAGATGTTAGTGAGGAATTCTCCTGACTGCAGCAGTTTTTTCTTTTTTCAAGCCTAAGCTTCGAGCCTCACTCCATCTCCCTCCCTCCCGCTCCCTCTCTCTGCTGTGTATATCCACCCTCGTCTTTTTCTCTCTTTTTTTTAACTTTGACACGTACTGTACCTGAAGCTATTCTTAAATCAGCGTGGTGACAGCCTCCTGCCTGTTCCTTCTCCTCAAAGCAAGGGGAAATTTTTTCTTTGGCTCCACTGTCCAACAGTTGGACATAGAGACTCTCCACCCCTCTGATGTCAATGGAGGAGGGAAAGAATGAGAAAGAGAGAGGTGTAGTTGTGACAGAGGCCCTTTCTCTGCATCACAGTGTGGGATTTGGTGTCATGCCTGACTCTGAGGTTTGCCACGTTGACAGAATCCCTGTTTGAGACTGAAAGGCAAGAGGAAGCTCTGACGGCTGCTCTTTGTGCTGCTTTAGATTGGACTTCAGTGTTGCATCACAGTACGCACGGCAGTGAAAGGGGGATGGAAAGCAGCAGTAATTTCATTAACCAGCCACTCTCTTCCCTCACGCAGCACTCCCAGTACACAGTGTGTAAGAGAATACACCCTCTCATTTCACAGTGGACATCCCCTCTGTGGTGATGTCTCATGTGTAGACCAGACATGACACAATAGACCTTAAAACCCATCAATAATGACTATACTCAGTTATGTCTAACCCCTGTCCCAACAAGAGCCTAACACAAGGCATCCGCTTTCATCGTTAGCATCCGACAATGTAATAAACAAGCAGTAACTAGGATTGTGGAAGTCAGGAATCATATTTCTGAGCTGAAAATGCAAGATGATCTGACTTCAACAGAGTCCACTTCAAGGGCCATTAACTTTTCTACAGGGAGATGAAACTGGATGTGTGAATGTTTCCACCTTGCACACAAATGTCAACCCCTGGCAGGAAAAAAAGTTCTTAAAATGCTTCTTGAAGTTTAAAAAAAACATTTTAGGTTTTAGATAACATAAAAAAAAACTAGGACCATTTCACACACATTCAAACTAAGCTGTCTAAATAAGGAAGATGCCTTTTACCCATCAAAATATCCACATAAACATTATCTAGTAATTTCTGAAAAGGTCTCCTTCCACCCCTAAATGCTTAAACTATGAAGAAAGACTAAGAAAACAACCGCTAACTAAGATAATGGCAACAGCTCTGTGTCATAGACCTTTTACAGTTGGTAAGCAGCAACATTGCATAGCACAGCCCTCTAGTACAAAGTAAGAGTGACACAATTTTATTAATGAACCTCATAGTTAAGTTTTCTTGTCAGACTTAAAAGTGAAGCCAGTGTTATCATATACTCTGGAGACTGTTTTTGACTTCTGAGCTTCTGCAAAGACTGTGACTGTTCAGCTCCCATGTTTCCAGTGACATTTTTATGGTGAAGACTATACTGAAGGAATAGTTAGACATTTTTGGAAATACACCTATTGGCTTTCTTGTCAAGAGTTAAACAAGAAACCATCAGCTAAGTAGCCTAGCTTCGCACAAAGGCTGGAAACGGGGAAACAGGGTTTTATTTAATCAAAAACCAAAGAGTTAAAAAGAGACCACTTGTGGTTGTAATGTGGGCTTATGTCGAGGACTATTTCTGAGTAGAAAAACTATTTCCAGACTGATTGCCATAGTCTGGCAGTAGTCAGAATTGGAGACAAAGCAAACCTTCCCACAGTCTCCTCATATAGAAGGTGAAGCAAAAGAATGTAAACACAATTATTGTGGAGAATATAATGTATAATTAAAGCATGACACAGCCTGATCACACGCAATGCAGACAACCCACACATAGGGTATATGCGGTGGGCCTGCTGTTAACGTCACATATAAATCCAGCTTTAGTTGGTCGCAGTTTTTCGGTTCTATTTTTATTTTTCCTGTGTCTGGCACCTATGCAATCTGGCACACAAAACAATTACAAACACAATGTTTTCTGCAAATATTACCTCTGTCCCAGCCTGCTGGCATCACTCTCGATCTCTGCAGGGGAAGCGAGTGACGGGGGGAAGTGATCCGGTTAGATGGATCTCACTTCTAATTACCCCCGCTGCCATCACACAGCTCAGCTGTTCTGTAGTAGCACCTGACATATGGTCGTAGCAAGAGAGCAGGAACATACCCATTGTGTGTGAGTGAGTGAATGAGTGAGTGATCGTGGATGATGATATTTGTGGAACCAAAGTACATGTGTCTCTATTTTTGTCTTCAGTCTGTGTACATGTTCGTTTGTCTGTGTGGTGCAGTGGTGATATGTGTAGTCAAGGTCAGCTGCGGCACAGGAAGTCGTCCCAGTTATGGCTCATCAGCAGAGTTTGCTGAGTGGCCGGTTGCCCGCCACGCTGCACATTCAATGAGCAGCTCTAATGAGAACTGATGCTGTATGTCAACAGTATGTGTATTTATTGCTGCTCTGCCCACAATGCTCCCTGTCCCTGCTGCAACAAAGCGCTGGTATATGTCGACAACAGGCGTATTGAAGGGGTACTTAGCTGGAAAAGCACTTTATGACTTTGCAGCACAGGTCCAAGCCCTCAGTTAAAGGTGTTGTTTATTGGTATCAGTCCAGTCAGTTATACTGGTGTTGTGTCCACCGCTGCTTGCTTTGTTGAAGTTACAGTTTAGTGATTTGAAGGTAAGTTTTTAACTTAACAGCAACCCTGTGAACAAACCGTTAACTCTCTCACAGCATCTTTTTAAATGCTAATTGTTTGCACTCTGTAATGCGATCCTTCCAGTATCTGTTTTTAATGACAACATGGCTTCAAGGTGAGCGACTTTCAACAGGAAGAAGTGATAATCTGGATTGATTGTTCTTTAACATTCTTTTGTCTGGTCTGAGACTTTTCACACCCTCTGAAGGTCTCGCACGTCCTCAGGCACAGCTCATGCTGTGAGCTACTTGCTGCTCAAAGAACTGTTAATGGTCGAGAAGTGTGTGTGCTCCCGCTAGTGTATGTGCGAGAGGGGTACGTAGTTGGTAGAGAACAAGGGGACACATTGTTCAAGCAGAAGTGTGAATATTGAGCAGGCTTGCAGGTGCAGGATAAAATCAAAATTCCCAAACACATTGTCAAAACACTTTGATGCTTCCCCTTTAATAATACACGTTTCTATTTAGTAAAAAAGTAAACATCTCATCAGAAACAATACCACTGCAAAGGTCAGAATAGCACTTGTTTAGGACGTTTTAAGTGCTTGTATTTACAGTTTAACTCTTGCATGTGGCTTCTAGCAATTCAACCAATTCAAACAGTTGAAATCATGTCAACAAAACTGAATGAGTTGACATAACTGATGCCAGGAGAAGTCAAACAACCAATCTATGTCTGAACCCTCATGAGTTAAGTTCCTCAACAGCTGCTCTTCAAGCATGGTTATGTGTGCTGGTTTTGTTGTGTTTTAAGTGAGAAATCAGTCGGTTTTGGGTCTGAGTCACTCAGTCTCTGTGTTTCTCTACGCCATCATTACATCTCATCAGTTCCTCCCTCAGACAGATGTTCACATGTTCCTCAGGAGTCACTAACATTCCCCTGAAGTGATGTCACATGCTCATGGACACAAACAGGAATGCTGCCCTCCCTTTTTTCCTCGATGTGTCTGTTATTTCTCTTATCCTTTCAGACTCTTTTAGTGAGAACAAATTATTCTGCGGATTTTTTTTTTTTTTATTATTTTCATGTCAACCACATAGTCATTCCTGAAACTGAAGAAACACTGATGAGTTGCTTCTCTAACATCAAATCCTTCATCTTCTCTGTTGTCTCCACAGTGCAGACTGCAGCTCGTGCCCCCATGCTCTGCCTTGTGAATGCTGTTTGGCCTGCTGAGCCCGTAGGTGCTGGTTTGTCTGGACTGGGCTGCAGCTGAAGCAGGGTTACAGTGACTGGTTTTGGTGGTGTCGGTGCTTGCGGTGGTGGAGGTGGGTCGTCAGAGGGCCCAGAGCCCTGGTAGCAGGCGGAAGGGCCTGTCCTGTGCCAGCCACACGAAGATGAACAAACTGAACTTCCACAACAACAAAACCATGCAGGACCGCCGCTGCGTCTGTGTCTTTTTGCCCAACGATGACACGCTCAATGTCATAGTCAATGTGAGTACAAATGTAAACGTGTAATCTATTTTCATTATAACAACAGGACATTTTACTTTCCAGGTAAACTTTATGTCCTAATATGAATCATATTTCTTCGATTGAACAGTTACAGGAAAAGTTCAACATTTTAGCAAATGCGCTTATTTTGTTTAAGACTTAGAGCTGGTTAGCTCATCTGAGCATAAAGACTGGAAATGCGGAGACTCCAAGTCCGGCCCTGTCACCACAAACAAGATCAAAATCTCTTAAGACATGCACAACAAGACACAGAAATAGAAGTGTGCACCTCTCTGCACTGCCTGCTTATAATAGACATGTAGGTAATACAATAGGCAATGTGTGATTATTTATTATGGGTTGTTTATATAATGACTAAAAGATCATCTTAAAGCTAAAAGTGAGCTTCCTCCTCTTCTCTCCTCCTCAGGTGAAGACTCTGTGCCAGGAACTGTTGGCCCAGGTGTGTGACCTCCTGAGACTGAAGGACTGTCACCTGTTTGGACTCAGTGTTATTCAAAGTAAGACCTTTCACACGCATTGCAGATAACATTTGTTTCCTACCTCTGTTTGAGCGGTTCATTCTGTTTTGCAGTGTGCCGTAAACAGTTTATCTGTCTATTAACTTGTTTTCCCATCAGCTGAACAGAACAGCCTTTGTTTCTATAACTGTCCTTCAAATCTCCATTTCTGACCTAGTTGAGGGTGACTACTCAGCTGTGCGGATTCAGAATATTTGAAATGCATGGTCAAATCATGCAAATTGTGGAGTAAATGCAGTCAAGTACAGAGTCCCAGAGTCTCATAAAAATAGTGTAACCAGGCAGTTAGTTTCCTCAAAACAAATACGGGGCTGGGACACAGGAATCTGCCCTAAATGTAGCATCTCTCACCTATATGTCATGGCGGTCTTCCAGGAACCAGGGCCTCCGCTTCCTGAGTGGCTCCCATTGTGCAGCTAGCCTAAAGTTGTTTTTACGTTGACGGTGCTGTGAGGGCCGTACGTCTGGAATGAGTCACAGTGGCTGTACTGTGGCGAGGCAGACAGCGGGCGACAGTTGTAGGCAACTGCAAAGGGAGAGTAAATTGCAATGGCAGTGTTTTCAGACAGCTGGCCTCCAGATGAGCCAATGAAGGCCCAGCAGGTCAGTTGAGCAGGAGCCAATGGGTCTGATTGTGGGACATTCCTGAAGCGCTTGTCTGAACAGCGTGAAATCCCCAAGGCAAACAGAGGCCACCCACTCCCTGTGTGTCACCAACTGTCCCCCTGACCAGCCGAGCTGCCACATCGGACATGAGCTCAAATATGTCCTTGTTTGCTTGCAGTTAAGAGGGTTTACTTCAGATGACAAAAACATTATTTCTAACATTGATGAGTGCAAGAAAAGATGAGGTTGAGACTGTCTTAAATGAGCTGAAATGTTTCTTTGTTCTTTGTTAGTTTGTCAACAGAAATCTGAAAATCAATTAATCCTAGTATCTAAAGAATTTTTTAAGCAAAATTGATGATATTTCGCAGGCTTGAACCTCTCAAGCATGACAAATTGCTGTATTTGTATTCCTCTATGACAGTAAGCTGAATATAGTTAGGTTTTGCTCTGTTGATCAGACAGAACAAGCCATTTCAAGACATCATCTTGGACTCTGAACTTTTGTTGAACTTGGATGGATTTGTCGATTAAGATAAGAATCAGCATATTATCTGACAGTGGAAATGAAGTTGCAGCCGTAAAGCTATGTAGGATTGATTGGTTCAGCCTTTTTCCTCCATTACTCGACTTTTCATCCCAACATCTCATGAAATCTCTTCACATTTTCACATACTTCGTTCTGCATAGATAAGGGCACAATCTGACATCGCTGTGTTAGAGTTGTTACTGGAACATCATAATTACTTTTGCTCCACCATTGAAACAGACCAATTACATTTAATTAATGTCATAGCTTGGAGACTCGAGGAAAAAGACACGAAAGGGTATTTTTTATACTAAACCATCTCTTTCTAAACTCAAGTATTGCTGTTGCCTAAACCTAACCACACAGCAACAGAAAATCAGAAAGAAACAGAAAATAAGAAGCAAACTTAGTGTAAAAATAACAACTGAACTGTATAAGAATATGTTCCAAATGCAATATGAACCTGGGAGTCCTGTGCTTGACTCACCCAGCTCCCAGGAGTTGATCCAAATGTGGACTTTGTCACTTTTGTTGAAATTATGGTTACGAAACATCATCAATCATGATGTTCTAGGAACAACACCAACATGGCGATATCAGACACACCATGCACTCAGCATTTAGATAATCAACTGTTTCAGAGTCAGCTGTTTTTAAGTCTTCATCCGCAGTAATTGATGTAATTGACGTAATATTCTGTTAACACAACACAGACCCTCCTCATATTTTTAAACACATATATCAGCCCTGATCTGTTTACTATTCTGGCGATGTGCAACCACAAATAGTTCTCAACTTTTTACAATGAGGTCTGTGGATCAGCCCGAGCAGCAGAGATATTGTTTCTGGAAACAGACTTTGCCATTGAGCTCTTCAAGTGTAATATTTGGGTTCTTTGAGCACCACAAACCAAATATGATCGACCTTAATTGTATCTGAATGGCGGCAGAAGTCTCCGTGGTTGAGATCTCAAAATGTCCCCAAATAAATCCAAAATCTTTATTGGAAAGATGCAGTTCTGGCTTGTGAGAGTATCTTTTTAAATTAACATGGGGAAAACAAGGCGTTAACATGGATCACAATATTTAGGACATCGTATTACAACCATACTTCTAAGAATTTTAAGCATGAGTCATAAAACTTTGTCAGCATGTGTTGATGTTCTGCCAGACAGGCTTTGCTTCTTCTCTTTTGCTTTTCAACGAGTTTTCATTGTATAGAAAACTCAGAGTTGTCAGATCAGCAGGCCCGCAGCTCAGGAAAGTCGTCACTTCAGGAGCAGATTAAGACATGACAGAGTGAGGTGAAGAAATGAGCAGGAACGCCAGAGGCTTTGAGTACAAAGGGAAGTGAAGAGGCTGTCTGATGTGCCTCTGAGGCAGTCTTTGAACAGGGTGCATTCAGGGAGGATTTCTCAGTGCCTACACAAACATAAAGTCACCTACAGTATACATACACGTGTACGCACACACACACTGATGACGCAGAGTGTCTGAGCTAAATCTGTTCCTCTCCTCCTCCGACAGATAATGAACACATCTATATGGAGCTGGATCAGAAGCTTTCCAAATACTGTCCCAAAGAATGGAAGAGAGAAGCCAGCAAGGTAAGAAATGATGTGCTGGATTATTGTCTTTCTATCAGAAGTTTAACAGCTTGCAGAGGACATTAAATCCCGATTTCACAGGCAAGATACAGTTTGTAAAAATCAGTCAAAAAACTGGATTTATTAGAGCCTCTACCGGGGATTCTTAAGATGTAGCCACATCAAATTCATTGTCAAGATCGCTTTTCTCCCCGGAGGAAGTGGAAATATAAATTGTCCCCTCAAAAGCCATTTTCTCTCATTTTGACCAATACAGTGAATTGTACGTGTGCATGAAACTGCAGAATATGATTCCAAGGTTTTGGAAAAGTGTGTTTATTCACAAGAGGGGCGACAGACGAGCGCGGGTAACCAGACTAAGTTAGTGAGCACAGGTTTGAGTCTCTGCTTAGACTTGAGAGAACCGAACCTGGAAAAACTCCAGGAAGTCACCATGACATTTTTGCAGACTGTAACTCCCCCTAAAACCACAAATTGTTGTTTGTACACTTTTGTTTGTGTATGGGTTAGAGAAATAATACGTTAACCAGCCAGCTCGAGAGGTGTTGAAACGCCTTTATTTCAACATTTGAGATTTGTTTTTGTTTTTTAGCTGTTTTCTTGTAACTAGCCAGCCTACCTAGCATTTCATGGGAGTCATAGCCATTTATATTTATGTGGTGGGACTGGCCTTTTGTTTACATGTGATTACAGATTGTACCTTTAATAGCAAATAAAAATCACTTCGGTATTCTTGGGTATGAAGTGATGACAGATCAGCCCAGTTGGCAAACATGTTTGCTCATATCACGTTATCGCAACTGAGAAATGAAGTTTTTTTTTTTAACAGCTTAAGACACAGTCATATGTTTCTCAGCTGCGCTATGAAGGCTTATAAGTAGCCTAAAGTCTGCTCTTTTGCCCTATTTTTAAACCATTATGCACCTGATGAATAGTAGTTGAACAATTCTCTAAGTCCAAGGTTCAGTTCTGACCTTGATTTTGTATACAACAGTTTGGTTGATGCCTCTTTTTTGTGAGGGAGCAAATAAGAAAAATCAACAGTCCTACAAACACTATGAAGGTGAATTAACTGTAGTCTGTAACTTAACTTCACATAAGTGAACACAAATGTTGGCAGCAGGTTGGATGACAGGACTGCGACCCATGATCATACTAATTCACTTTTACTTGTGTAGTCTGATGGAAGTATAACAACAAGGCTGTTTCAGAAAATAAACAAGATTTCCACTTGTGTTTTTATCCAGGGCATCGACCAGTTTGGGCCTCCGATGATCATTCACTTCAGGGCTCAGTATTACGTCGAGAACGGGAGATTGATCAGGCAAGTAAAAGCTCCTCAACTGACTGCACACGGTTTATAGCCTCACTGAACATTAAATAGCTGTACAACCTGCCCTTCCATCACTCACTTAACCTTTAATCTGATTAATGTTGCTTTCCGTGTGCCCTGCAGTGACCGGGCAGCCAGGTACTATTACTACTGGCACTTGAGGAAACAGGTGCTGCTCTCTCAGTGTATCCAACGGGAGGAGGCCTACTTCCTCCTGGCAGCCTTCGCCCTGCAGGCTGACCTCGGCAACTTCAAACGTAACAAGCACTTTGGGAAGTACTTTGAACCAGAAGCCTACTTCCCCCCGTGGGTGAGTATATCCAACAAGCACCGTATGTGGGCTGAACCCTCACATGTTGAATTTATCAGAGAAGAAGAGATGATTTAAGATGACTGACCATCGTTCATTTACCTTCCTGTTCACACCAAAGCCCATCTGGCTCTTTCCTGTCCTCCTGCACCTCATCACATCCTACATTAATATCAAGGCTAGTGTGGCTAATGTAAAGCTTCTTGCTTTCAGGTTTTTATGGTGGAGAAGTTGGGAGGAGTTTTTATACTTTATCATTCCCTCCAATATGTTTACTATTAGAGCTGCAACTAACAGTTATTTTCATTTAAAATGATATATATTGGGGGAAAGCAGCAAATCCTTATTCTGGAGAAGCTGATTTTCAAATATCTTAAATTCTTATTGTCCTTGTTTGATTTCATCAGTCCTCAATGATTTCAGCTGTATTCAGGATAATGCTTATTAAAATATTAATGTGAATCAAAATGTGACTTCGAGGATGAAGCCATGAAACGAAAAGTTTGTAACTCAGTAACTGTTATAGTATAGTCTAATTCCCTTCTGGTGTGAGGCTGCAGCATACACAAGAAGCTTCAAAGTAATGTTAAATGTGACTAATACGGTTAACACATTGCTGTATTAGACTGGTTAATCCTTCTGCAGTAAGTCTGTCTGATGTCTCAGTGAGTTAAAGTGAACGTCCTTGTAAAACATCATTGACATAAACGGGTCGCCGCTGAAATACAGACCCAAAACAAAATGCTGTATCACTGACTGAGGAGATGAAACATACAGTAAAGGTGTGTGTGAGGCTGTCCGGCTGTGTACAGTGTCCTGACCTGCACTGCGAATACAATGTGTGGGTCCATAGCCACCTTCCATTAATCACGCTGGACAAACACGTAGCGACAGCTCCACATCTGAGCATGTGGGATAAAGAGAACTGGGACACTAAGTTTATTTTTGTCCCTGGAAGTGGCACACGCACTGTTGTTCTTTTTAAATCTTGAGAAATGCTCCGGCTGACACGGCTATTCTGGCCACACTGGCACCCTCCCCCCCACCACCACCACCACCATCCTCTACCTCTCTGGCTGCGACAGCCACGCCCGTCTGATTGCCCTTCACTTCCTGTAATTAGCCTCCTGTCTGCTTATCGCCACTTGAAACCAGCAGCGACAGGAAATTGTTTGATGATGAGCGCTACCCTACAGTAAACCTCCCACAGATTTAGCTGCTCAGAAAGCTTACTTACAAAACCTCCAGAAAGCCACATGCACAGCTTAATGAGTGTGTTTCCTGTTTGTGCCTCTGGCTCCCGTTCAGTCTCTCCAGGTTGACATCTGTCTGCCCTGCAGCAGGGAGCGTCATTACCCTCATTGGCATCCTGTGCTGCCAATCTGCTGTAATATGTCAGTACAACTTCAGGGCAGCCAAGGCTGACGTTTCCCGCTTTCTCTCCCTGCACAGGTGATAGCCAAGCGTGGCCGTGAGTACATCCTGAGGCATATCCCGAACATGCATAAAGACCAGTTTGCTCTCACAGCTTCAGAGGCGCACCTCAAATACATTAAGGAGTGTGCTCAGCTTGATGATGTCACCGTCCACTACTACAGACTCTACAAGGTGAGAGATGGGACACAGTTTCAGTCCAAGATGTTAATAATTGGATTGGTGCATTTTAGACTACAACTGCTACTTACACTACCTAATGTTTTGCTTTCTTGGATATTTTATGTATTACTGTGACAAAAGTCGATGTTTCAGTTTCAGTTCTGACACAGTTGTACCAATACTTTGGTTGCATTGCCAGTTTTTCGTGTGGCTAAGGGATCATTTCTTCCAGCTCATGGCTTTCATGTTATTCTACTGTATCAGATATGACTTGATCTTCACCCGATTAATATTTGATCTCATCTCTTTCAACAGGACAAGAAGGAAGTAGACGCTTCTCTCACATTGGGACTGACTTTACGTGGCATTCAAATATTTCAGGTATAACACGTTTCTCAAGATTTCAATCCAGACTTCACTGTTTTGCTGTTTGTTTCCTGCTTTGTGCATTCCTAATATTCTGAAAAGACGAGCACAGCAAACATCTCCTGTTTTATAAAGTAGTGTCTTTGTATTGTATTGAATCAGTGCCAGTGTGGTCAATCATTTCAGTCTCTGTTGAAGCCTCTGTTTTTGTCTGTTTTATATCATTGAAATTGAATAACTTCATGCATCTAAAGTTTGTGTTTTGAAGGTAGTCTCTGACTATTTTCTAACATAATATAGTTAAAAAATATTGCATTTTAGAATGAACATGAACAAGAACAGACATACACTGGGTCCTAAGGGATTCAGTTCAACATTGCAGATACAGTTGTAAGATTGCGAGACGTTAAGTGTTACTCTGCTCTACTCTTACTTTTTTTAGCCTGGTGCAGCAGTGTTGTCATCGTTGAGCTGAAAAGTAAAACTGTACCTGTAACTCTTTTCTTCATGTGTTTGTGTTTGCAGAACGTCGGGTCTGTGAGGCAACTGTTGTACGACTTCCCCTGGACCAACGTGGGAAAGCTGGTATTTGTGGTGAGTCAGATGCACCATCACACCTTTTTTCAACACATAGCCCAGAGAAACATTTTACACCTGTACTGTATTTTTGTTTGCCTTTTTTTTCTTTACACTTATTTCAGCGATGAAGAAACCCAAACACCCCCTGGCTTATAGGGATGTTTGTGATGTTTGTGTGCTCAGCGTTGTGGAAATTTTTACGCAGGGCTTCTTTTCACCACACTGCTGTTTTATCTTAACCCTGCGAGTCCTCTGGAACTAATCACGGATTTAGAAAGACCTTCCTTCCTTGTGCACACACACACATGCAGACATTGTATACTGTAAACATACATCATGTAATCAGCAGCAGTATTTTCTCTCATATGATACACATACCTTCATTTTATCAGTTATGACTGGTATCCCTGGAAAGGAAATCCTGGTAAATCTTCTCGTCTGTGCTCTGAGTCAGCCTGTCGTTAAGCTGAGCACAGCAGTCGGTTAATTTGCTTCTATAGGGTTTTTCTGTTATCGCAGGAAGCCCAAGGAGCTTACTATATATCTGTTTCACTGTGACGGCTTCACGGAGTCTGCCAGTCGGCTATTAATCACAAGAGAGGTCATTAATGCTTATCAGTGCTGTTGCACAAGAACAAGCCCTTTTCACTCTAATTCAGGCTACGTCTTTAGTTTTATCCATTTGAAGGGACTTTAGCAGCAGGTTTGATAACTGAAAGGTTCCTGAAAGAAATGCTTTGTTGTCCCAGAAGGTTTTGATCCAAGAGTAGTGAGTTTGGCTCCGTCCTAATTTTGGTGCAAGAAGCCGTTGCATCTGCCACACGGTTCACGGCAAAGACATCCTGTTTTCCTCATTCTTGTTTTTTTGGCGGTTTCCTCGCGTCCGCCGTCTGCAGCGTCGTGAGAGTGAAGCGGCGGTGGCGTGGCTGTGGTTCCACTGTGGATGCGAAGGGCCTCTTGTGGCCCCGTCCCGCCCTTCTCCTGAATAACAGGCTTTCTCCTCCACCCCACCCACGAGTCACGTCATCCAACACCGCTGCCACCACGGCTGCAGCTATGGCCGAGCGAGCCAGAGTGCTCAGCAGGGCGGAGGGACGTGTGGGTCAATAAACACCAGATGTTGCAATGGTTTCAGGGGGATTTTCTGTTGAGGATATTGGCACGGATGACTTTAGCTCGTCTTTGTATCAAAGTTTAGTGGAAGGAGGGCTATATGAAAATGGAAATCAGTGTTTCTGATGCAATAATTCTTTTCTTGAGCCTGTGAAAGTTTGACGTTCTCCCCCTGAGAGAGCTGAAAAGAAGTAATCACCCTCGTGTCCTGTGGTGTTGGATCTGAGACTCTGTTCCTCGCCAGTACTCTGATTCATGCTGGCCGTGTTGAGGGATTGTTGGATAAAAACGGCCCCTGGGTGCTGCTGGGAGTTTTTTTCGATGTGTGTGGCCTGTTTGGGAGGGTTGTTGGACGGGGGAGAAGGTCGTCCAGCTGTCCTGAGCAGAGAGCTTAGATGGACTGACCATGTGAACTGCGTGAAACAAGAAACTTTTCTAAGCGGCGTCTGAATACCTTTTAATAACCTGCCACTTGACACCAGTCTGCTGCTGTGTGTTTTTGGTCTGGAATAGTTACCACCAGCAGAGATGCCATTGATTCAGTATGAATCCCACATCAAACAAATTCATAGCTACAGTGCTAACAGGGACTCCTCGTAGTTAATGAATCAAATCATGACCTGCCAGGGTGCAGATCTGGCAAAACGTTAATGACTTTATGCTAAAAAAGATTCAAATATTTGCCACATTCATGTCATGTGGGATGGTGGTAGAGATGGGAAAGATTCCTGAGGCTGAAGGCCAGAGTTAACGGAGTCTCTTATTACATTCATTTAAGCCGAGCATTTCATTTTCAAAAACACCAAGATAGCGAGGGGGGTCTTCTACAGGTAGTCTACATGTAGTTATTGACAGTCTTGATTGTGAGTTACTAATGTTACTGCAGATCACCCTCAGAGTCTTAATCTGTCAAAATGATGAAATGAGGGACAGGCCTGAAATCTGAACTGAATGAATCAGCCGAACGTTGGTCCATCATCATCATCCAATGAGGTGGTGTCAATCAGCATCACAATGAACCGTGGCTCAGTTCATCAGTTCAAAAGATTTTTTAGGATGATTCAAACTTTTGGACCAATTACAGGGAAATTCTGGCAGACAAAAACAACACAGCTGAACAAAAATGTGCCACGGCAAGACATAATGAGAGGAGAGTCAGTTGGCAAAAACTTGCAGAGTTTTCAACACTTTTCAATAATTTCCTGAGAGAGCGAGAGAGAGAAAGAGGGGGAGAGAGAGCTGACTAACCAACACAGATCACATAGTTTATGACAGGGGGATGTAGGTATGTCTTGTATAGTTCTTTAGTGTGCTGAAGTGATGTGTAAAATACAACAAAAACTGGATGTAGAGATGTTTCTGTCAAAACAGGCTAAACAATTTGAAATGCATGTCTAAAACATCTGTAGGATCAAGTATGGCATGTATGCCCCCACGAGCCAGTGAATAAAATGAGTGAAAACAAAGCAGCAAGATCTCCATGGAGAATAGACATTTCATGCAGCAGTGACCTGTTTTGCCTCACACAGTTTGGCTCGCTCACACGGACTCGCTGCCCAGTATGATTTCAGTGTTTTAGTGGTGGCCACCAGGAGCTGCAAAGGGGCACTTTGAGGTTAAAGACAAATACTCAACCTGAGGGATGGCAGAGAATTTCTTCTTCTTCATTTTCCCACCCAGAGTTTTCCTGCTGGTCCAGGAAGTCTTTCAGCCTCAAAGACACCTCGGCCAAGAGAAAATGATCTTTTATAGGAAAACCACTGTCACTTTTATGAACTCATTTCCCTGTAGTACAAGCTGAATACCTATAATGTGCTTCCCTACCTATGCACAGGCTTTAAACATACTTGGATAAAGCTGGTTTCTTTTTAAAAAAAAGTCTGGATGAATAAAGTGAAAGCTCAGTCCTGTGGTCAGAATGTGCAGCTCTTTGCATTTTCCAGAACTTTAAACCCACCCGTTGCCTTTGAAAGTCCAAAGCCTCGCAGAAATGTTTATAGGTCTGTATTGAAAACAACCCCGCTGACACTAAAGACAGCTGTTATTGAGGCGCGTCTCTGCCAAAAGAAAAGGAGAAAGCACAAACCCGCCATTTTAGTTTTTCCATGCATTCAGCCAACATGTCCTCTTCCTGGAGAATCACCAAGTTTGCTCAAAAATGCGTTGTTTCAGTGTCTCAAGACCAGATATATGAGCTGATTGCTGCATTGTGTTTGGCTGCAGAATAGTTTTAAGAGCAGACTCTGTTCCTCCTCTGTGGTTTGCCTCCGGGCCTTACTGGCTCTTAATCATAACTTGAAATCTACATTCCTATTTCATAATCTTATATTACTGCTTGCTATAAATCACAGAGTCCTGTAATCAACATTCATGTGCTTTTCCCTCTCCTCCCGCTCTCTCAGGGGAAGAAATTTGAAATCCTTCCCGACGGTTTGCCCTCGGCCCGTAAGCTCATCTACTATACCGGTTGTCCCATTCGCTCCCGCCACCTCCTGCAGCTGCTCAGCAACAGCCACCGGCTCTACATGAACCTGCAGCCTGTCCTCAAACAAGTTCGTCGGTTGGAGGAAAACGAAGGTATTTATTACATCAATATGTATTCAATCATGTCTTACCTTGTTTAACATTGTGTGGAGGACTGAAACTGCCAAAAGCCACCTACTTTCTCAGAGTTTAAATGCTGTGCATGTCAGAAAAACATTTAAATGTGTCTGTATTTGGCTGATTTCAGAGAAGAAGCAGTACAGAGAGTCATACATCAGCGATGCTCTCGAACTGGACATGGATCACCTGGACAAACGTTCCAGGGCCAGCGGCAGCAGCGCGGGGAGTGTGTCTCATCACAAACGCCTGTCCCGCCACTCCACGACCAGCCACGGCAGCTCGCACACCTCCGGCATCGAGACGGACAGCTTCAGGGCCCCGGGTCAGGCCCCGCACAGGCCCCTACGAACCTGCAGCTCGTCCACAACCAGCCACGGGAGCTCACACACCTCCGGCATCGAGAGCAGCGGCAAGGAGCGCACCTTAGATGACGACGGTAAGAGTTGATGCTTTATCCAGAATTATTAACTGTACATACACAATGGTAAGTTTAAACATGCAAGTAATATTATTTTGTTTAACATTTAACAAAAATAACTAAAATTATAGAATCCTGCATCTGTTTCCTGAATTTTTTGCTCTTTCTTTTCATTCTTGTAATCAGCTTTAGCAGTTTGTTTAAAATAAACACAGTTTCACAAGTTTCATTGGTAATTATTCAGACAACATTTCTCTCTTCAGAGATTGAGATGCTGGTGGACGACCCCAAAGACTACGAGGAGCTTCATGAGATGGCTCTGGACCAGGAGCTGTGTATCCACATCACTGAGGACATGTTGACCATGTCGCCTGATCAGAGCAACGGATACTCAGGTACAGATACTGTCTCACTGATTTTGATCTACCATTACTTCTATTTATTTACATGTTGAAGTTTGGGAAATGAGGCAGAACAGAAATACTGTTTTATCCTTTTCGTTAAAAATGTAGTTTATCGAGTAAAGAGTCAACCCCACAGTGCACAGACAATCATAAAGAAGCTTGTAAACCTAGGGTGAATTATTTCTATATCTGTGTATTTATAAGGACTATCACCAACTAAGTCCACAGTGAGAGCTGTTTCATACTGCAGCTAAATGTTCATCATCTTTTCTGCACAGGACTGATCGTAAAAGACGTCAGCTCCTCCACCTCCAGCTCCTCTGAGACTGTCGTCAAGATGAGAGGACAGAGCATCGAGTCCCTGCCGCAGGTAAATCAGATCTAAGTTACAGCACTATGTTCAACTGTATTAACACAATAACCAATGCATGACAAGTTTTGGTGTTCGTTCTGCAGAATAAAATTTGTAGTGATGTTCAATAATCATACAGGAAGATAGATGATTATAATATCTGGTTTATTGCTGTCTACCTGCAGACATCTGCGTGCAGGAAGCCTCAGTCTTCGACCGACCGGCACAGCCAGTCTCTTGACGACGTCCGGCTCTACCAGAAGGACTGCCTGCAGTGGGCGGAGCTCTGCCAGGACACCGCCCACAGCTACACGTTTGGCTGCGCCCAGGAGCTGAGCGACGGCGGCGGCTATCAGAGCCTCGCCGATCAGCGCGCCGGCATGCTCAGCGAGCAGCACCCGTTTCCCATCAAGAGAACCAACAAGTACTTTTCCCTGGACCTGACCAGCGAAGAGGTCCCCGAGTTCGTGGTGTGACGGAGGTGGATACAAGGCGACCTCAGGGTGACCTGTTTCGCTCCTCCGTGTCAGACGTGGAGATGTTTCAGCCCTCAGGGAATAAGACGAGAGGAGGGAGCGCTGGAGGTGGTTTCTATTCTTGGCAGAGATTAGTGAAGTGGCAGCAAGTTGGCTGTCAGATGAATAACACATAATAAACGAACAAAGATGGAGGATTCTGGCTGAAACTTTAACGACGAACACTGGGTTCAAGAGAACCTGTGTCTTTAAAACATAACCTGAGCTGCTCCCCTGAGTGAAAGGAAACAAAAGGGATCGTGTTATCTTCTTTTAAAAAACATTTTTATTCAAATGTGTCTCCTCTAGACCGGTTTCAAGAACCACAGGTCGTGTTTGCCGATTTATAAAGTCATAAATAGACTTTGAGTGCATTCACGTGGGCTTAGCAGACAGACTCATGCACAGACATGAAGAGCATATCAAAGATCCTCTCTGGAGGACACAAAGGACAAATCACTCTGAGCTACGAACCAAAGACGAGAAATGGAAATAAACTGAGACGAAATGTCCAACTAATTCTCAGTGTGCAGCCATGACTGAAACGTTTCAGAGCCATGGTGGGAGGGAAGACGAACCCATAATCCTTCTTCGACGCCACTTCATTTTACCTCAACAGGAAGTGCAGTGTGCCAACTCCCCGCTCTCAGACTGGACTCTTAATCGTGTGAACACACACCCGACGTGCCTTCACCACTCTATGCAGGTGTCAAACCCTCGCCTTGACAATCGCACACCCTCCACACACACCTTTAGTCATCTTTTAAAGATCCAAGCCATCAGAATTCAAAGCTCTATTTTATTTTTAACACACAATACTGAGGCAGATCAAGCCAGTCTTTCAGCATCTTAAATATCAGAAAGAGTGGATTTCAGACTGTTTCATGTCCTGTGAAATCCCGGGAGGAATGAGGTCGAGTAAGTCCCTACATGTCCTGACGTGCGTTGAGTTTGTTGCCACAAAGCTTCCCTGTAATCTAAACTCAAAATGGAGCCCGGGCTGGCTGTCAGCCAAAACAAACTGTACTTTTTGTTGCACACATGTCCGTCTTCCTTTTCTGCTCGTTTTTTTAATTTCATTCTGTTTAGTTCCATCTATCACTTTAAACTGGAATTTGTTACATTTTTTTATTTCGCATCCTCTAGTTTTACCTGAGGTCTCTTTTGCACGTTGTGTTTTTGTATGAACTGTCCAGACTCGTGTATGTTAAACCTTTGATTTCAGTCAGTATTACAAGCAAATGTGCGTGACAGTATTAAGGAAGCAAGACGTTTTGGCTCTAAACAAGAAAGACTGATTTTTTTTTCTTTTTCATTTCTGTGGAAGCTGACTGGATGTGTTGCAAGCTCTTATTTCTCACAAATCAAACGGTATGAATGAGGACAGGAGTTGTAGACGTGATGATTCTACACATTAATCATGCAGCTTAAATTCAAAGTGCCACATTACATCTTTGTCTGATTCACATCCATACTGCCGTGCATCGTATTTTTAGCTTCTCTGCGCTGAAACTCGCTCATGAACTCTTGTTTGAATCAGGTGGAAAACACTGCAACACAACCTTTTATCATGGCCACTGAATTACATTTTGATTTTAAAATGAACTCCTAACGATTATTAAGTTCTACGATAAACTTTCCAGAAGTGGAAAAGATTGATATTAAAGGAAAAGTTGAGATGTTGAGAAATACACTTATTATTCTAGTAAATTAAGAGTTAATTAAACTTAAGTTAATATTTATTTAATGGTTAACGGACAATGAAATGCTCATAAGCAATTAAAGGTTTATAAAGTTCCAACTTTATAATAATATTTTATTATTTGTTAACCAGCGTTACAAAGTGCTTCACAATAAACACAAAAACACAATAATAAAATAAAAAGCAATAAAAGAGAAATAAAATGATTAATGGATACAACTCTTGTATGTTATGAATGGATGATTTTATAAAGCATTTCATTGTTTGTTTACAGTGAAAAAACTATTCACGTAAGTTTAATTAACTCTAAATTGAACATTTATGAACGATGGTTGATTGAAGTGTTTGCACTCTTTCACGCTCAGAGTTCAGAAGCTTGATATCACTCTCATGTCGGTTCACTAAATATGAAGCTACAGCCAGAAGATGATTAGCTTAGCATGAACAGCCTCGCTCTAGAGAGAGAGAATTCCTTTGATGTCACACGTCAGCAAACGTGTTTTTATTTTTGTTGTCATTTTCCATCGTAAATGAAACATTAAGAGGTAAACAGTTAAACACAGTCTTCTGCCGTCTTTGACGTTTCTGCTGTGCCTATTTTATGTACTGTGTTGTTTTGCTAGCATCTTTCATATCGACCCAACCCAACAGACTGCTAGCTTTGGGCAAACTGAAGCTGTCCTTTTCTTTAGTCTGTGGCCTGACAGGTCAGTTAGGTCTCCAACTAACATTAGTCAACGTGATGTTATTAATGAGACGTGGAAGCATCAAACATGCATTTTAGATGAAGGAGACGTATACACTTTGAAATAACATCATGAGAAAAGACAATAGCTAGTGTGTGATGCAGTGGTTAACCTAAACAAACATTGTGATTGGTTCTACTCAGCGCTCAGCAGGTGGTAACTGTCTTTTAAGGACTGTTTATTGTCCAGGTGATTACTGCTCTCAGATAACAAATAAGTCAGCATGCTACTCACTGAACAAACATAATGCGGGTTTTTGTACGGGTCAAACAAACATGCTACCCAGTGATCATCAGAGGTGCTGTTTGGTTGATGTAGTTACCTTTGGACGGAGCCATGTAAGCTGCTTCCCCGTTTCCAGTTTTTATGCTAAGCTAACCGACTGCTGGTGGTAGCAAACATGAGCGATATCAATCTTCTCATCTCTTTGCAAGAAAGCGAATAAGCGCATTTCTCAAAACATCAGACGGTTCCTTTATAATGTGTAGCGTTCACTGTGTTGCATGATTTTAACGTCTTTAGATGTCCGTCAGCAAAAACAAACAAATGACTCAGCTACTTTTAATTACTCCATTACTCCGTTGCCAGGTCGAGCTGTATGATGTGTAATTTTGTCTCCGTGTGGCTCAAACGTTGTCGGCTCCAAACTCGTTCTTCATTACAGTCATTTAGATCACTGAGTCATTCCAGTTCAGCTTTAAGTAACTATCATCATTCAAACACACAGTTTTCACATACTGGCGACACAGCATCTGAGCAAAGGTTTTTAAAGGAATACATTTATGTGATACATGGATTTGATACTATGTTATTAAAAAAAACAACGTCTATATTTCTTACAGTTTATTTTCTTTCACTGTTTTAAAATCATGATTATCTCTTCTCATTAATGGAAAACATCTAAGGTCATATTCTGATGGATGATGATGTTTTTTGTATTAAAACAGTATGTGTTAAGGTACATAGCCATACAGTCATAACCCATGTCCTTAAAGTCTTCATAATTGTTCTAACTTCCTTTTTCTGACTTCAACATATGGTCGTACTTACACTTTGTAAGAGTCTGTATGTCTGTGTCCATAATCCTTTCTGTGAAAGGATCCTCCCTTCAGGAAAAAGTTAAAGATACTTCTTTGTTTTTTGTCACCCTGTAGTTAAAAAAAATGATTTGTTATTATGAAGTCTGGTCTGTGCCTTCTTGGTACTAATGCCCTCAATATCCAATAAAAAGGTACATTTATTTGCCAAAGTTCTGCTGGTTTGTGGTGATTTCAATGTGGTGAAGTTTATTTGCAAATGTAACAAAAGAAAGTGATTTCAAGAGTTCAAATAAAAAAACATTTATGCTCTAGTCAGTTTACTTTGGACCCCTCCTGGCCGTTAATCTATCCCTGAATGTTAGCTTGTGCTGCCCTCTGCTGTTGACTCACTTTAATTTTCCAGGTGTTACGTGTTTATTTAGTTTGGCCTGAAGGTGGCAGTATTGTCTTTAACATGAGACACAAGCTGTCCATTTTAATTTTGATGTATCAGTTCATAAAACGTTAAAAAGGGAAAAAACAGTCACGTAAATATCGTTTTGGTGCTGTTGGTTTAGGCAAAAAACCAAACAAAAATAAATAAATAAGAAACAGGATATGTCTGTAGCTGTTAGACTTGAGCCGCAGTTGTTTTTCGTATCTTTAACTCCCTTTCCTTTCTGACTTTCGGTGAACAACACCACCAGCAGCTGGAGGCATGCAACGTGGACGAACTTTGGGCTAACAAGGAGGCTGACACACTTTTCTGGGAAGAAGAAAAATTAAAAGCTCAGAAGAGAGAAGGCCGTATCAGAATACAGGAGTAGTGCAGTGTTTTATTGGTTTAATATATAAGCTTTGCAAACGTCATGTGAGATGTATAATACTGTCCTTAAAATAAAAATATTAAGAAATGTAACTGTTAATTCTTTTACTTAAAATGTCAGCTTATGGTAATATTCTTTGCTTCTCCTTTTTATGTATTCAGGCCCACAGCACACTGTTCTTAGTCTGGAAACCAGGCTGATCTGTGAGCTGCTGTTGTCATTTTCATTTCATTGAGCGAATCACAACCAGCGTCACTGGTCCAGATTTGATCATTCACATGTCACACCAGGGGTCTCATTTATATTTTATTTTTTATTTTTTTATTTATCTATAACAACAAACTGTGATGATTGCTGACTGTTGTAGTGTTTTTCCTGTGCTTTTTGCAGAGGTGTGGCTTCCCTGGTTGGCTGGAGCTCCTGCCTCTCACACACCTGCAGCCCATCTGCTCATCAGCTTCGGCTTAAGTACTCTGGTCTTCTCTCCGCTCACTGCCAGATTGTTTCCGTTTGTCCCCGTGGTATCTATGGCGAAACCACTCTTGCTTAAACTCTGTCTGTCTCATTCCTGAACTCTCCTCATTGTTCTCAGATCCAGTGCCACCTCTGAGCTCCAGCTCCGCAGCCACACTGCCACCCAGCCTCCTCCACCTCTGCCCAGCACCTGCCCAGCCACTATCAGCTTCCCTTTCACCTGAGCAAATCAGTAAATTCCTTTCCCCCTGTCTTGGTGTCTGCTTTAAAGTCCAAAAAACAACCTCCACATTGTAACACAAGCTTGACAGGAGAATGTGCGCACCTGTAAGTAAACTCTGACCCATGTGTGCCAAGTTTTTGGTCACACAGCAGCCCAGCGCCTGAGCCACACTTCCTGTCGGAGCAGTGCATGATGGCTGCATATCTGAGCTGCTGCACACGTGTGTCCACGCAGACTGCGTCCAGTTGACCCGTTCCACAGAACAGTACCGCATTGAAACTTCAAGAAAATGCTGGTATGATGTCTGTGACTATACTTTTGCTTTTCTGAAACATGGTTAGTAGGCTGACATTAAATAGGAGAGGTTGCATCACAGTCAATCACACATTAGTGCATTTCCTTGAGGGATGTAATACCAGAGCACATCTCTCTCCCTGTGTGTCACTCTGCAGAGCATGTGCAAATGGAAATAGACAGGAAGAGCAGAGCGAGGGCAGATAGTTTATCCATCGGATGCTGTCGTTCTCTCGGATGGTAAAAATGCTAAAATGCGTTGTCAAATTTAATTGGGTGGCCAGTCCAAGTCAGGTCACTGTGTGGGGAACACGGCACGGATATGTGGCTTTGTTTTTTGCATTAAGAAAAAGATGCAGCAGCGACATTTAAATATGGAATAATGTTGATTTACACTGTCCTAGTCATAACCTCAAAATGAAATATATATAAAAATGTCCCACATCTTTTGGACGTGTCCAAGAATTCAAAAATATTTTTATATTCAGCTCTGAAAAGATTTTGGGACATGAAATTCCTATTGTTGTAAAATAATGTTAACTGCCAGTGAGAAAGCGACCACAAACAACTAGAACAACCCTGAGCCTCTAAGCCTCAAGCAGTGGATGGACTTAATCAAGCAGATCTTTGTGATGGAGACGATGACTTTCTGTCTGATTTCTAGAGGAGCAATCTCTGAAAACCTTCCTGTGAATATCTATAGATAATAATGGACATGTGGAATCAAGATTACTTAACTGGTGTGCCCCCACTTTGTGTTTTGTTCAAATTATTTAAATAATCCTCAAAAAAAGTGAAATTATTGATTATGTTATCGATATCGACCATGCAAGGTAATTATCGGTCATCGTTATCAGCTGAAAAAACATCAATATCGTGCATCCCTGTTAACTCAATACTCAGACAGCACTACAACATGACAAACTCACTGTGTAGTTCATAGTGAGTGATTTCGGACACAGCCACAGAGTCGATATTTAAAGAAAAAGAAAGAAAAAAGAAAAGGAGAGCTACTCGTGGCAAATACAGGCAGAGAGAGAGGGAGAGGGACCATTAAAGAGAAAACATGGATGCTCTCCTCAGCGAGCTCCACCTCCTCCTTCCTCCACCACAGATAACGCGTCTCCCTCTCTCCCTCTCTCCCTCTCTCTCCCTCTCTCTCCCCTCCGAGCTCCACAGCTGTACAGGAAATCAGTCATCCACCATCCACTGCTGTCGCCATGGCAACACAGAGGGGGAAATCCATTCTCCGTCTCTCTGTCACCACCACCACCACCCCCCCACCTCCCTTCTCCCTCTCCTTTTTCTTTTGTCTTGCTGAATTAGGTGTAGCTCTGTTGTTTTTGTGTTGTTGTTTTTTGTGTTGTCGTTTGCTGACCTTAAAAAAAAACAAATGCTTCTCATGTTTTGATTAATTTTATGGAGGTTTCTCCCATTTTTTTCATTCTTTTCTGATACTTCCATACATCTTATCTTCTCATCTGTGAGCATGTGTGTGTGTGTGTGTGTGTGTGTGTGTGTGTGTGTGTGAGATCATTTGAGCCGATTGTTTGAGAGTATTAGGTGACAGTGTGCGTCTCCAGCAGCAGCAGTGGTGACCTCTCCGTAAATCCCATGGGGCATTGGGGCAGAACAGGCGGGGCGGCTCTGCTCAGCTCAGGCCGGCAGCTGCCTGGAGGAGCCAGATGGTCGAAAAATCAGAAATGAAAATCCAAGGCCCCTCCCCCCGCCGGTCGTGATAACCCCACCCCTCGTGCACACACACACACACACACACACACACACATGCAGAAACAGTGCTCGTGCAGGATCATTTGAGCATCCTTCACCCTCCTCCACCTCACCTAAAATCACCTTTTGCTTTGTGAATATTAAACATGACCACGTTTAACCTAAACTGACAGAGTACACAATTGTACAACACAGATTCTGGATCCAAGGCAGTTTCTCCTCATTCCTGAAAAGCTGACTTGTGTCTCAGCTCCACCCTTTGTACAAAACGGCACCATTTATCGTGGTAGAAAGGGCTATTTCAAGTGATATTAAGACCGCGAGTCACCACATCTGCCCCTTTCCTCTTAGAGGTGGATTAACAGCTCTTAATAAACCAGCCTATTAACCAAAACAGCTGCACAGACACCACAGGCTTCAGAGATGATCCCCAGAGCCGATAATAAAACATAGTAATCAGATTACAAATAAACAAATCTCTGGATTTATCTCGTTTCCAGTGATGGAGGGAGGGAGGGACGGGTCTCGCTCTTACTGTCTCTGCTGATGCTCAACAAGGCCGTAACATGCTGTAGTTCAGGGCAATGAATACCGACCGGGGGCACCTCTCAGTGTGTATCTGCAGTGTTTGCCTGAAAACTAGTGAGCAAGTGAGCAGATGAGTTGATATAGCCAATGGATGAATGTGTGAAACTGTAGGCTAATAAACAAACGAGATGAAAATGAAATTAGGAAGGTGACGGATGGTGCCAGCTTGAGCCGACCTGACCGGGCTGTGTGGGGGCATCAGGCTCAAACGGTTGGTAATCGCTGACTCATGGGACCGAGGAAAAGGCTATCACAGATCAATGTTGTATCCTGGTGACAAAGACATTTCCTGTATTCTCCTCCAAAGGAACCATGACTCATTAATTCTCCATCTTCCTCCTCCTCCTCCTCCTCCTCCTCCTCTGTCTGAGTCTTTCCTTGAACGTGCACTGTTGCTGTAAGTTTCACGGAGAATAACAGCTGCATGAATGGAGCTGAGGAAAGTGTGATTCATAGAAAACATGGCGTTCGGTTCAGACAGTAGGGCGAGGATGAGTAACACTGAGCTGAATCTCCCTGCAGGCAGAGCACGAACATGCATGAAAGCAGATGTACAGTATGCTTGTACAAACACAGATGGATAGATAGTCGGCAGTGTACAAGACAAACATCACAAACTAGGAAGCTTTTAAATATAAAATACACAAAAGTGAGTTTTGTTTGCAGGATTTCTGGGTGTAGATGTGGTCAATGGTTTATGACAGTTTCCAGCAAATGAAACCATCACACAGGCTTATTTAAATATTTAAAGTATCAGGTTTGGGTAAGGTTGGATGAAACTTGGAGGAAGGTTTAAACAAGAGTCGACAACTACCCTGGGAAGCTGTTTTTAGGTGTAGCAGTAGTTTGAGCTCAGCTAAAGGCTAATTTCAGCATGCTAACATAGTCATAATAACAATGCTAATGTGCTGATGTTTACCAGGTAGAATATTTTTACAATGTTAACCATTTTACTTTGTTTGCACGCTAACAATTGTGAATTAAAGCTAAGCAAAATATACAGGTGAGGATAATGTCAGCTCATATGCTAGCATGGCTAAAAAGAGAGAAGTAGATACATTACCTTATCATCATGCATCCTGCGAATAGCCGAGTTTTAAAGAAGTAAAATGCATGGCCTCTTCCGTAACAAATGCACAAGGTAGTCATATCAAGATCTTTGGAAAGGAGGCAGTGGAGACACTACTGCTCATGTCCACAGGGGGCGCCAGAATCACTTAAAAAATTATTCCTTGTAGCTGCTTTAATATCAGACACGATCAACTAGAACATAGCTTATCAGTTATATTTAGGACACTTGTTTCTAGACAATTTTCACTTGTTTAACTGGCAGATTTTTGAACTTAATACAAGCAAGAAACACATTTTCATTTTGTACTTTTACTTAGTTTTGAAGCAGCATTTTCTTCCACACTGGAAGAACCAAGAAATCCAGAAAAATACATTTCTTACTTGTTATAAGCAAAAATTCAGCAAAGCAAAGCAATTCACTGCCAACAGAAACATAAGAACGTATGTATGAGGCTAAAAACACCCTTGGTGAAGGTAACAACTCTCCTCAGCTGCATGCATACACTCGCACACTTGATCTTGTTGATCTCGCCTTTAATCGAGTGTATCCTGTACATGCAGAAAACCCTGTGCGTAAACACTCAGATGTGAAAGAGCTGTGTGTGCGCCACGCTGTTTGTTTACGCGTGTTGTTCCAACTTTGCTGAACAGTTGCTGTTGCGTCTTTCTCTTTTAGTCTTTGATGCCTTCACTGTAATATACAAGTGGTCAAAAGATTAAAGCTCTGGCAGGGAACATGTCGTGTGTGCAGTGCAGGATGTTGTTGTTGTTTTTGAGGTTTGAATGAGTTTTTCTCATGCAAAGCCTGAAATCATACGAAGTAACGTTCACCGGGCAGGAAAATGTGACATTAATGTGAGTGAAGACGGCAGAAAAGTGAGCCGCAAGCGCCCGTCTGAATATTTATCAAGATGGAAATCCAGCTCGTCCAGACTGTCAGCTTTCCTGCTATGCATTTGTTTACTGAAGGTGTTTAGAGAGACAGTCAAGGCTTTTCCTGTGGACCTTTGGGAGATGGAGGGAGTGTGTCCAGATAGCAGAGAAAGACAGAAAGAGAGAGGAAGGGAGGAGGAGGAAGAGGAGGAGGAGGGTAGTTTTTCTTGCAGCCTGAGCGTTTGGCTGAAGGGTGGAGACTCAGAGCAGCAGCGAGAAGGAGGGAGGCAGGGAGTATCTCAGCTGGAGCAGAGAGGGAGAGGCATACAGAGAGGAGTGTGTGTTGTGTGGATGTGCTCGCCTGCCTCTCTGACTGACTGACTGACTGACTGACTGGCTGTGTGTGTGTGAGTGTGTGTGTTTGTGTGTGACAGACAGAAAGAGACTAGAAACGCGTGGATACTACTCCACAGGACTGGATGTGTTTGGCCTCGCAGACACACAAAAAAGGTAGGATTTTTTAAAATATTTTTTTAAAGGGGCGGGTTAATTGAATTCTTCTCTTTTGGTGGCATCTGGGTTAATCGCATCCTAAACAGGGTGTGTTCCAGAGGAGGAGGGGGGTTTTTCATTTCCACGCTGTCGTTTTGTCAGAGCTCGAGGGGCGAGATTGATGCCACTGGCTGGTTTACATCATGGAATCCCCTCCTCCCTCTCAAATCTCTTAAAAAAAACCCTCCTGGCTGTCAGGTGAACTGCTTTCCCTATCTCGTACATCCTTTCATACATGTGTATATGTGAAGGGGGAATAATAAGAGAAAGGACTCTCTTCTCCCTTCTCTTCTTCCTCCCTCCTTCTTCCTTCCCCCAGGATTGGGCAGATCTTATAATGTGGAGCCAGAGGAATTAAGGGCATCTGTTTCAGGGGATATTTGCACGAGCAGAGGGGATGAAAAAGAGAGCGAAAGAGGAGGATGAAAAGGGGGAGATGTGGCAGTCGAGAGGATCCCGACAGCCTCCTGTGAGGTTTTTTCTGCCATTCCTGCCCTCAGTACCGCGAGGAGAAAGGAGTCGACCACACACAAGGTCCATGTAGTGGTTGTATCAGGCAGATGGCTGGGAGAGGGGGGTGGGGGGGGTGGTGGTGGAGGGGGGGTGGGTGTTTTTATGTTGCTCATAGACAGATACAGTCGCTGACAGGGAGTGCATTCGCAGGAAAACTGAGAAAGACGTGCTGTTTTTGCCACTCGTAGCTCGTCACACGAAGGCATCGTCACGTACAACTCATTAAAACCATCCTATCATGTGCTCGTGTGTTACATATACAGGCGTGTTACAAACGCAACACAGCGAGTCACAATTACGCAAGCGCTCGCGTCTGTACTGTATCTCCAAGGCAAGCTGCTCCAAGGCCACAGATTGTTTCACACACGGCGATGTTGAGACTAGGAGAGCAGCTCGGAAAAAGTATCACGGGATAAACAAGAAACATCAAAAACCTTGAGAGTTTTTCCGGAAGAGTGCGAGTGTTGCAGATAGAAAGCATGGAGGGAGTAAGGGAGGAATGAAGCGAAAGACAAGTGAGAAAGAATGAGCAGCCATCCACGCCTTATTGACCACTCTGACCTCAACACTCCCATCACTGCCTTCGTCCAAGAAAATCCAAGTCAGGCCAAAGTGTGAGCAGTTCTCGCCTGCTGAAGTCTGGCCTGTGTGAAGCTTCCCCATCGTACTTTCAAACAGAGCAACTTGTTTCTCAGAGATGTTCGAGTGTTCAGAGGGAAGGTAGCACGAGGTAGGAAGGATAATGTCGCACTGAAGGCTTCGACCTTTGTACTCGCTGCACCTGTTTGCTTCTGACAGTGTTGATTGTTGGTTTTAAGCTTATTCAGCCGTGCTGTGGTTGGATGAGAGCATCCGGTGCAGTTTTTGAGTCCTTTTGGGAAAGAACAAGTCAAGTCACAAGTCTTCAGAACTTGAATATTTTGGATTTCAAGACTCTAGTTAGTTAAATCTCATAGCCGTAAAGTCTTATCCAACAAGGTCTCAACTAAAGTCTCTAGTACTTGAAGGCGAAATGTGAAACTTGAGTTAACGTGAGCAAACTCTTTGCAGAGTCAAGTCCAAGTGAAGTACCAAGTCTTCATCGTTTGTTTAAATCTGACTCGAGTCCAAGTCTTCATAGAGTCTCAAGTCTTGAATGCAAAAATTGAGATTTGAATGTTTTGCTTTCAAGTCACAAGTCAAGTGAAGTATTTTGGGAAGCGAGTCCCACAGCACTCACAGTTGCACACTGTGCAAAGGCAGCTGGATCCGTAAGATCATATGATCTCGCAAATCCATCTCACCAGACCTCAAGCTATGCACTTGTGACCGAACCACAATGTTTCAATCAATCAGTGGACTTTTAGGAGCCACTGGCGGCTACAAGCGTGGTTTGGGTGTGACAATCCGGAAGAGAAACGACTGTTTGTTGTTTGGTGGCTGCTCAAGAGGTTAGCGTATCAGTTGTATCAGAATCGGAGAGCAAAGAACACACTGAAGGTTTTCTCTGCAAGAAACGTTTTCGCTCGTTCCTGACTGATTTCGTTGGTAGCGCTTTCCTGCTGTTGATCTTACTGGTTGGAGTTAGCCGTGATAGATGGTGACAGTCAGATGGTTTGTCCAAGTACCTGCCAAGTATGTTTTTAAAGTGTCCTTTTCCAAACAAGTCCTGAGTCCTCGAGGGTAAAACATGAGACTTCAGTCGAGTCAATCACGTAGAGAGTCTCACAGCAGTCAGGTCTAGTGAAGTTCCTAGTCCTCATTTTTTTGTTACTTAAGTTGGACTCAAGTTTGAATAAAGTTTCAAGTCTTGTCCAACCAAGTCTGAAGTCAGGTTTTAAGTTTACGATTGAAAGGATTAGTAGATGCTGCGATAGCATCAGTCATATCAGAACTGTAGAGTATATTTCATTGAAAGAAGAGCAAAGAACGTCACTGAAAGCTTTTCTCTACGGCTGACTTCAGTAAAAGTTTGATTCACCAACCGCTTCTGCTGGTGGTAGCTCTCTCCAACATTTGGTCTGACTGGTTGAAGTCAGCTCATGATAGATGGTGACAGACCGATGAACCATCTTTCCAGATGGTTCTGTGTAACAAACCATCTGGTTTGTCATGATACTCACAGGCAGACTTGAATGAATGCCTCAAGTCTACCAGAACTTTATTTTAACCTTATGTCACAATTCTTGTCCAAACAAGTCTTGAGTCCTCGAGGGTAAAGCATGCGACTTTCTTGTTGTTGCTCAAGTGAAATAAAGCCTTTAGGGAGATCCAAGTCCTCATTCTTAAGTTGGACTCCAGTTTGAATCAAGTCTCAAGTCGTGTTCAACTAAGTCTTCAGTCAAGCCTCAGGTCTGTGACCTCAAAACATAAGCTTTGAATCTTTTTATAAATCAAGTCTCACAATTGTCAAGTCAAAGTTAAGTTCCAAGTCCTATTTTTGTGACTTAAGTCTGGCCCGAGTCCAAGTCCCAAGTCTAAGAGGATCATGGCAAGTCTCAAGTCATGTTCTATGAAGTCGTAAGAAGGGTCTCAAAGCTTTACAGCAAACATGAAACTTAAGTGTTATTGTTCTCAAAGCACTCAAGTCCTTGTTTGAAACTTAACTATGACTCAAGCGCAGCTCTTAAATCTCAAGTATCTTCAGTCTGTAGGGGGTAAAGTCTCTGAACAGTCAAGTCTAAGTCAGCATATCTGTGACTTATGTCTGACTTTACTCTGAGTCTCTAAAGTCCTCACCTGTGGAAGCATCAGCTACAAATGTTTCTGACAACGTGGATGAAATGTATGACGTGTTAAATCTTCCCCACAGCAGATACACTTTCATTACTTTCAGCCAAACCCACAGTTTGAGCAAGTCATGGTCTGAAACCGTCCGAGCAGCACACTCACGCTCTCAGCAGAATCTAAACAAGCCCGGATGTTTGTAATATTGTTAACAGCCCAGGAGTCTGGCCGTGTTATTCTTGGCATGCCGATTGATTCCAGAGGAAAAGTATGTTTATGCCTCCTCACTCAAGGCAAATGCACAAATACCGCTGAGTCCTCACAGTTAATGCACGGAGAATAGAGCTTAATGTACACAGAAGCTGCGTGAAACTATAATTTGTGACAAACTTGGGCAGGAAGTTAACCTTTTAAACTTGGCGACCACAGTCGAGATTATGGAAAAGAAGCTCCGCATGATGGCTGGTTTCCTGCCAAAGTTGTCTGGAGGAATTTAAAACAACCCTCTCACTCACAGCCAATATTCACCAGTATTACTTGACTTGTCGCTGGTGTTAACTTTCCACCCTGATCGCACTAAAACACATACGTTCATTTCGTCCCTGTGACAGCAGTGACACGCATTGTTTCTACCCCACCAACTACACTGGTGTTACATAACGCACACAAAAGGTTTTAAACATGAGTCTTTAAACGTTTGAGGAAAAAGAAAACCACTTGGTGGCTGCTTTAATGTCACAAAGAAAGAAACATGCCAGGCCTTCATCGTTTGATTTAATAAACATAATAGACCACATTTGTGCTCCCTGGAGCAATAAGCCTCCTCCCTGCTGCCTCCTTGACTCCCAGAGGATGCATCATTTCCTGGGCCACTGCCTTCTCCCCTCCCCCCTTCTGGGACCTAGATTAACCCTCCCCAACACACACACATACACACACACACCACTATCTCTAAGATGGCAGGGTGGGCAGGGCATGCTGGGGGTGGCACAGATGTCCGGGCTAATCGAATATTCACGGGTGGTCGTGGTCTGACCGAGAGGCAGCGTCACAAGGAAGGAAAGAGGAATAAGAAACACAACACATGAACGTGGTCTATATCTTCTACCGTGTTTGGAGGAGTGGTCGCATACTAAAATAATGTACCCATTCTCAATTCCACCGACAAAACTATGATTATTTGACTGTTTCTCTGTGAAAAAACATCAATGAGCACAACATCAGGGGCCTCATTCATAAAAATATGCTTACATTTGTTTTATAAAAGATGCTGAGCGTTAAAAACCTGGCATAGGCAGTTTCTAAGCATCCCTCCTTTGAAAATTGAAAGACCAGCAGTTGACCAAATTAAGCAACAGATGCCTTCACATTTAAACCTCTTGAGTATACTATCTCTGTATAATGGGGTGTATGAGGCTGCTGTGATGCGATCCCGGAGGTCGGCCTGAGGTCCTGGTCTGAGGCCGCCTCGGAGACAGAAATAGTGATGGAGAAGGACGCTCAGCTGTCACACTCAGCGTCATCTCCCCAGACAACCATTGCCTGACAGCGCTGCTCTCTGTGTCCTATCTCTCTGTGTGCTCAGGGAGGGGTGTCCTTTCTCCTATTCAAGGGCAGTACGTCCGTGCTGTATTACATTCAATAGTCAATATCCTCTTGATCGTGTTCATTAATAACTCCGGAGGTCAGTTTTATGTTACTTCACCTTGCTGCGGTCGCTGTGAAAGATTCTCTGGGAGAAGATATTACAGTCACATCTCGGCCTCTTTTATCTGATGAACTTTTTTCTTTTTTATAAATTAATTTATCCTCATTCTACGTAACCTCTCCGGCCAGTTTACGACTGTATAAAGCTGAGTGTGCCCTTCATGGTGACATCGCACACTGTACCTCATTGTCCTGCTGCACACTTGGGACATCTGAGGGTGACTTGATGACTGAACTTTCTGCATGTGCGCCAGTGTTTCTGCATGCTCAAGCACCACTGCTGAAAAAAAACAAGCTTGCATTTTTGAGAATCTGCAATGAGGTTTCGTATTTCTTCTGTGGGTTTTTGTAGTAAAACACATAAAAGAAACGACTCAGTCAGCACAGAAAAGGATCGAGTCAGCTTTTACAGTAACAAAATTGGAGTCAGGAGGGTTTTTTTTTGTGTGTGTGATGAACAAAGAAGCATCCCAGTTTTTAAAGGGTCAGTTCACAAAGATTTCTGAGTGGTAAATCTTCCGCCGTTATGATTGAGAACTGCACATGTGTAGTGTGAGAAAACAAAACTTGACATTCAAAGCAACAGTAGGCCTCAGCAGCCCTCGAAACTTAGCCTCGCTTATCTCCGAGCGGGGGTCCCATCCTGCCTCCTCGCCTCCCTGCAGACCCTTGCAGGTTAATCACCGGCTCTCCAGGGTCCAGATGGCTGAGCTAAGGACAGATTTTTAATTACCACGCTCTGATTTCACACCCTGGGCATCACAGAGGACGAAGCACTCCCTGCCTGGCTGCCTTAATTTATCTCTTTGGATGCCGTAAAAAAAAAATATGATAATAACAGAAAGACAAAGAGGGAGAAAAGGGGGGAGGGAGAGTCAGCGTGTGTCAGAGTGCGTGAGAGATCATCATTCTCGACAGGCCAGGAATTATATTTTCCTCACCAGGATGTTTCCTGCGGGGCTTAATCACCCTCTAAGTCAGCGACACCCAGAGTCGAGCAGCAGCTATAATCACATCTGTGGAGGCCCTCGTCATGAACACAGACCCCCCGACAACCCTGAGGAAGGGGTTCAAAACGTCTCCAAATGGCAGGGGAAGGATGGCGGAGGGGGTCAGATTGATTCGGCGGTGTTAGCAGCAGGGCGGAGCGTGCTGGGGGTGTTTTAGTCCCATCACTGAACACCTGTCCGCCACCGAGGGAGGGATGGGAAGCAGAAGGCTGGAACACAGGAGAGAAATGGATCACCAGTCGCGTCCCGTAGCGCATCTTTCTGTTTTTTTTACTTCAGCTCAAGATACTTTAGAGAAACATGTTGCCAAAGCATGAAGACAAAACAAAGTGATCTCACTGCTGCAGGGAAATCAAATTCAGCTGTTTTCTTTTTTAAGGACAGTCGGTAACATTTAAGCCACATTGTTATGCAGCGTAGACCTATGAGTAATTCTTCCTTGATCGAGTTAAAGGACCTTTTTTTTGTGTGTTTGCAAGATCTCGCTCCTTAAATCTGCTGTTTTCTGGCCTCTTCAGGGAGCACAAACAAGCTCTAAACACAACAACGACGCTTTTTAGCAAAACGTTGCTTAATGGCTCATCCGGCATTTATGGAGCGACATTATTGTTAAAGGATTAGTTCACCCACTTCAGTTGTTTAGGAGGATGCTGCAACACTGTTTTGCTGTAAAGGTCCATCAATGTTTTGAGGACTACAAAACTTCATCCGACTTCCCATCAGTAGGAGCACGACTAGATAATGACTCAATTTTGATTTGTGGGTGAACTTATCATTTAATTTAGAGTCACCTGATGACATAAGTCCAAATGTGTTTTAGCTCACAGTTAAATACTTCACTATGTTCACCAACTAGCTACCTGTTGTCTGCCTGCCTTGTGTTGCTGTGCAGGTATGGCAGTGGGTTTTAATGAACCGACTGGAAGATGCTAAAAAACCCGTAGAGCGATGTGGGGTTCAACACTACGAGTGAAACCTTTCACGTATATGTAGTCAACTGATCCATTGTTCGTGAAAATATTGATTGTATCAGGATCTCAGATATGCATTACCACATACTGATAATGTATCTCTGAAATAAATGAATGCAGACCTTAGAAAGCAGTGTTTGGCAGGAACGATGGACAAAATCAATCGAATCATGAACAGAAAACACTCCACCGTTATAAAACCTTACTGTCATCTTCACAACCTCCTTGTTAGTTAGTTTTTCTGGGAACTTCACAGCTGTAACTGTGAGTCCTGATGAGCGACGAGCCGGATGTCTGTGAGAGCGAACACGTGCTGCGAGCAAATAAAACTCGTCGTGTCACAAGTTACAGGTCATGTGACTCCGACTTTTGTTTGCCGTCTTGAGCTCATCTGTCAGCAGGAGAGGGAAAGTCAATAACGGTGGTTTGTTGTCACTGGGTCACACTGTGCTTTACATATTAACCGTCCTGAAACACGAACAGTGTCTTAATGAAATAATGCAATATTATGTGGGTTTCATATGAAATGTGATTGATAGACGCAGATGTTTTCTTGATGTTCCTTATGTATTTTTTCTAGTTTCTCTATCAAAAGTGAATGAAATGTGTCCTCCTCTTAACATATTTCTGATTGATTGCTTCAGATTTAAATGAAAATGATGCCAATTATATAATGTTGATGTTCTTGTTTGCAGCATTTAATATCTGAGGACTTTGGCACATTTTTTAAATGTTAAAAGCATATTATTATCTAGAAAAACTGAATTTAGCATCATACACACTAGTACACACTAGTTTAAGACTCACTGCACTGACAGAAATGATTATACAGCTTGTACAACATGGTGTAACAGCAAAGATTAACGGCTCCAGTGAATCAGGAGTGGTGATAGCACGCTACAGAAAGACATCCTGCTCTCCTTTTTGTTTGCTTTTTAAACTCTAAGCAGTTTCCACGTTGTTAGCATACTCTGGCTCAGGGGTTTGGCCGCTGTTGTCGAGCTTTCGTTAATGGTTGCCTTCGCTGTAACGTTGGTTTAGCGTTGCGAGCTGCCGTGATTTACGATGGGTGGATTCCCCCGTCCTCTGCAGATCTGCTCATGCAGGGTAATTGGCCCATTTGTCAGGAGCAAAAATGGATCTGTTGGCCCGGAGTAAGGGAGGAAGAGGAGGAGAGGCGAATGGGTCGGCACCAGCAGAAGCTCAACTTAAAGGAACTGATTGCTCTGCTATTTTTGAGTTTGATGAGAAGATTGACGCTACGGGAAGGTGGTGCCAGGACCCTGTTAGCTTAGCTTAACATAAACTGGATGAACAGAAGGAAACAACTGGGATTATTTCTCAGTTGAGGGTTCTGACTTTCTGAAGTAGTCCAGCCCACAATCCATTCTTTACGCAGAACTGAGATAACCATCTCCTGGCTGACAGACACGAGAGTGGTATCAACCTTCTCTTCTAACTCTCAGCAATCCTGAACTCTTCCTTTTAAAGTAATTTATCCCCTCAATTAAGCTCTCACTTGCATCTTCCTCTGTAGTTTGCTTCCTCGATGGAGTGTGACATTCTGACGCACAGTGATCAGAAGTCAGCGGCGACGTACGCGAGCCTCGGCGTAGTTTATCTGGAATGTGCGGCGCTTCTGCCTCCAATTTTCACACTCTTTATCTGTGTTTCTCTGTTCGCAGAGAGTCGGGCGGACGTGAACTGCTGACTGAACTGCAGGCAGACACCAGGGCAGAGTGCGGAGGAGTAAGCGGACAAGGTAAGTCAAGACAAGAGGGCGAGGTGCCGTAGCGTGTTCATATCGGTTAAAATCAGTTTCATATCGCAGCACGAGTGGTCGGTGACGTCACAGCCCTCGGCCTCGCTTGGAAACCGGTGCAAATTGTGCAATGGGAAAGAGTTTCGGCATCACAGCTCTCCACAGTAACAGGCCCGTGTCCATCTGAATGCATTATTTATCGGCGCCTGTTGCGATGTCACAGTTATCAGCATGTTGACACCATGTGCAACATCTCAGGAAGGTATTTTGAGCAGCTGACAGATAGGAAGGAAAGAAGCACAAGAGGCTTCGTGATATACGGTCAAAGAGGTGAAACTACACAAAACAGAACCCACGACAATCAGAAAAGCATCTGCAAAAGCAGAATGAAACAAGAGAGGGAACGATCTACGATGTTCATTGTTCATTAAACCCTTTCAGTTGCCTTCAAGGTACCAGCTCTTCTTACTAGAGTCGACACATGCATGGGCATCCGTCTCCTCGCCCTCCCTGTCCAGATATGAAAATGTCAGCGTGGCATTTTCGCACGCTCCAACGACAATGAGCAGGAAAATGACTCCGTAGACACAGTGACAGCTCTGCTGAATAGCCTCCAACGTGTTTTATGTTCTGCTTTTTTTTTTTTTTTTAACATGTTTTGCACAGGCAAGTTTGCATTTGTTTTAAAAACGTAAGTGAACAAAAACACAAAGTGAACATAGGAGGGAAATCAGACCTGTTATCAACATCCGTCCTGAGTGATCCAATCACGAGTGGACAGCTTTAAGCCCGTCAGTTCACACCTGGCATAAACATGTCTTGAGTGACCACCTGTGTTGGGATCTCACTTCCCTGCTCTATATGCAAGCAACATCAATGCATACAACGTTTTTACACAACATATCTTGATGTATAACTTTGCCGAATTAACAAGAAGGCCCAAATAGTGAAGAACATGTTGTAAGCAGCACTTCACTTCAAGTTTATAAAGTTTCCCCTTGCGCAACAACTCTCAAAAATTAGGGTTTTTTAAAGGGAGTCTGGGATCTTTCTCCACAGGCCAACAAAGAAGTAGCCTGTATTAGTTTCTTTTCTTGGTATCTGTAAAATCTGACATGTTTACCGTCAATAAAATGTTAATGTTCGTGCAAATGGACAAATCAGATTAAAAACAGCGTGTTCAAACAGCTGCTGGGAGGAAGGAAGCGCGTGGACACGAACAGGCTGGTCCAGTGACGCCTCAACAAACTGACCCTTTTTACATGGAAAGAAACAACTTACTGTCAAGCATTTAATGCCAAATTTACAGGGAGAGTCGAAAGATTGAGGATTTGTCGTAACCGATTTGTGCTTTTTTATAAGTTTTCTCCTCACGCAGCTCTTAAAATCTTATTATTTGGGAGGGAGCTTGTTTGACTTTAAGCAATTTGCAGAAATCGAGTGTCTCATGATCGCTTTAATTTCCATAGCTGCTGTGGCAAATTGTCTTATGTTCCCAAGAACTTGACAAACTCTTGAGATATAACACAATCAAAACTGGGTGTCCCTTCCTGCGTCTTCCAGCCCCTAAAGACACACTTTTCCATTTGTCCTTTATGGTATTTATTTAAAACATCATCTCTCATCATCTCCTGTCAATTCCACTCGAACCAGGCCATTGTGTCACAGCGTCTGATTATCTCCTGTAACGAACAAAGCTCTACTTTTGCCGTAGACATCCCAGAAACCTTAAAGAGTGACATCGCTCCCTATCAATAGTCTGATGATATGCTGCCCTGCTTCGACGCCTCCCCTGAGTGTTGAAACAATATTATGGCCTCGATACGAAAAAGACGCCAAAGACTAATTTCTACTTGTCAATCACACCTTTGTAGTAAGACTGTGGCCTATTTTTATTTTGTTGAGGGACGAAAGTGGGGTTCGTGTGTAAGTCCCAAGATATTTGTGCATAACTAAGTCTTTTAAAAGTATGTAATTCATTATGAACCTGACATATAAAACAAAATAACTTGCAGGAATGTGACTTTCACAGAGGGTCACCAGATTTTAGTATTTTAACCCGACAAAACACAGTTAGTCTGGACCCAGGAGTTGTTCTGCGACGTCTCTTTCTTCTGAAAAGAAAAGCTTTGGGTTTAGTTTTTTAAATTACAGCACCATGACCCTAAATGGTGGCGCGCTCATCTACGTGAGAACATCCAGGTTCCCTCTGCCGCAGTGACTATAAAACATAATGTTTATGTTACGCTGTTAACACTGTGCCGTCTGCTGCAGGTTGCGCTCATAAATCACAGCTGTCATCTGGTTTGCACCGATAATGATTCAAGATTTTCCAGCCCGGTTCTGAGAAAATGTTTCAGGCCTAAAAAAATGTGCGAATCACTCAGACAAACTGTAACCGGCGACCCTGAGCAGGTTTTAACTGATGATCGGTTCATCTGGCGTCCGTGTCAGTGTACTGTGACATCCGAGATTCCTGCAGCAGTTCAGCGTCCTGATGAGCAGGTGTGCCACCGTGGGTTATCAATATTCAGGCTCAGCTCCTGCACCTCGCTGAGATCAGTCTTAACCACACACTGAGTCGGACCACAGTGCACGCAGAGGGACGGTGGAGGGGGAGCGGCACGGGGAAGATTGATTTCACACGCTGTTTTAGAGCGCTCGCAGCTTGATCCATCTAATCAAAGAGGTTATAAAAGCCAGAGGAGCATCTGAGGACAGGGAACTGAAACTGTGCACCGGTGCGGACGAATTAAAGGAACATCTCACCGAGGCTTCTTTAAGTTGTGGTTTCATTCATCAGTATCCAGTTTGCATGGTTAGTATTAGGGCTGCACAAGTAATTGAAAAGTAGTCAAAATTGCAATATTACCACGTTTATTTTACCAACGACTCTGTCAGGACACTCCCACGCAGGGTTTAAAAGCCTGCACCTCCCCTCCAGTTAGTCAGAACTGAAGAAGCCTCTTGGATGAGAGCTGAAACGTCTTCAAGAAACCGAAACACGTCCAGTTGCCCACGATACAGCACTTAGGAGTGCACAATCTAAATCGTAGAGGCTAAAGTTTGAAGGATAAATGTGACAAATGTGAACTTTGTTTCAGACAAAGTTATAAATAAAGCTTTGTGATGGCACCTATTGACTGTGTGTGGACACCAGTGATGCACGCTGCCTGCGAGGTGACCTGTCCTACCTTGGATCAAAGACAAACTTCGTCAATTTATCGATTCATCATCCTTCACACGCTGCAGACGCTCGGCTTGACGCTTGTGTGCCCTTGTGTGACACAGTTACTAAAAGGTATACATATGGCGTAGGGCACGTACGAGGTTTTTCATTTTTGAAGCCAGTTATGTTAGTTATCCGTTTATCTTTTTTTAAATATAGAGTTGGACAAAGCGCTGCCCCCTCACTCTCCTCCCACCGTCCCTGCCGCCCCCTCACTGTCACAGGCTGCCTAGCAACTGACACCATAAATAATATGCCTGTGTCTTTGGTATGTGTGTGTGTCTTCACAGGCATGTGACAATAAACAGGGCATCTGCTGCCAGTGCCTCTCTTTAGATGCTCTGCTGTATCATCGTGCTCGTCTTCATCAGTGTCACGCTTGCGGGTGAACTGTGATGTTTGGGATGTTTGAGTCTGGTTCTCTTCTCGGCAGGCACAGCACAGCACACGAGACCTGACTGACAGCGCCCATGGCGAGCAATAACACGGCCAGCATCGCACAAGCCAGGAAGCTGGTGGAGCAGCTGAAGATGGAGGCTAACATTGACAGGATAAAGGTGAGCAGACACACAGTGGCAACAATGACAGAGAATTTACTTTATGAATACGACAGGTGGTTTTCTTTTTAGATTGATACCACTCTCATATCTGTAAGTTGAATATGTGGGTGGAGCCAGCAGGTGGTTAGCTTAGCTTAGTTTAGCTCAAAGACTGTAAACAGGGGGGCAACAGCTAGCATGCTCTGTCTGTAATCTGAATTAATATTTTGTACATAAGAGGGCTCTTTTCAGTGGAAGACACATGCTGGGAATACTTTGTCTTTATGCTAAGCTAGGCTAATCACCACCCCTGCCACCTGCTCTGGCCCCATACTCAAGAAAAAGTGTGATATATTGAAAAATATTTACTTATACCTTCTTATGTCTGTCCAATAAATATGTAGCTGGACCCAGCAGGTGTTTAGCTTAGCTTAGCTTAGCACAAAGACTGGAAAACAGAGAAACTGCTAGCCTGACCTACCAGCACATTTAAAGCTCACTAATATCTCTTTATTGTTTAATCCGTGAGGAAGCAGATGTATAAAACCAAATATTTTTACGGTGGGCTTTTTGGCTCCGTTTCCCTTTTTGCAGTTTTTAAGCTAAGCTAAGCTAAGCTAAGAAGCTGCTACATATCGAACATACACACATGAGAATAGCGTCAGTCTACTCATCTTACTCTTGGCAAGGAAGCAAGTAATTGTATTTATTTGTCTGTTTAATTCCAGGTGTCAAAAGCAGCAGCAGACTTAATGTCATACTGCGAAGCTCATGCCAAAGAGGATCCTCTGCTATCGCCGGTGCCGGCCTCAGAGAACCCGTTCAGGGAGAAGAAGTTCTTCTGTGCCATCCTGTAAAGTCGGCACGGGCCCTTCAGCAGTCTGCTCAGTGTGGGACTTTGAACGAGGACGTTCAAAATACGTAGAAATCTTCTAGTAGGAGGGGCACGGCGATTATTGCCCCCTTTCTTGAACGGCACCTTACGAGTGCGAAAAATTAAAAACCCACAGAGTTTACATGTAACCATGAAAGGGGTTGTGATTGCTTTTTGTTGAAGGGTGTTTGCAGCATGTTGAAGGGATCTGTGCTTTTTAGATGACACAAAAGGGATGATGATGATGATGATGATGAGGAGGATGAGGATGATAACCCAGAGGCATGATGGACACCCACTCAACCCACCAAGTCTTCAGGTTGTGATGTGTACAAAACAAAAAAAAATAAGATAAAATGAGAATAAAAATATGTTGTGGTTCTGTTGGGACTTCCAGATGTTCTGTTAAATGGTTCGTGGCTGGGTCGAGCAAATCGTAGGACAGCAAACAAAAATACGCCACCTGATTATTGGAATGTTTTTTTTTTTAAGTTGTCGTTTATTTTACGTTTTATTTCAACTTTACCTACCACCTAGATATCTTTCTATACCTGTACGTGCTTACTGAAACGGTTCTGTTAACTCTTTTCTTACAACAGGTTAGTGAAAGCTTTTTTAAATGGGGATGTTTGAAACATTCGACTCTGTGATTCTCTCTGTCTGAAAATCAAGTCTCTGTGTATCGACACCTATCTGGCAAATGTGATGCAGTTTGTCTCCTTCAGATACAAACCCTCTTTCTACTATTTGTATAAAATGACTAGCAAGTAAACTGTGCTGTGCTGTGAGTTCTGGATGTTTGTGTTTGTATCATTAACTATTTGCATGAAATGAAACAAACAAAGTCTCCTCTATTTCCTTTAATGTGGAGTTTGTGTGGAACAGGGGCGGCCTCCATCTGGAAGTGCCAAAGCTATATTAAAAACAAGAATGATTCATTACGGACTCAACCAGGACGTCTCTCGCATATAAATAAATAATAATGGTGACGAACATGAAGCTTTGCAGACTGAGGAAATAACTTTCTTATATCGCTAATGAGATAATTAACTGCAGGAGGCATCGGGATTTTATTTTGTAGAGAGTAACCAAAAGTCAAACTGGAGTAGAAGTAAGACTTTAAAATATGAATTTGGTAAAAGTGGAAGCAGCTCATACGATTAATACTTGAGTAAAAGTCTTAGTATCTGATATTAAACGTACTTAAGTATCAAAAGTACAAGTAAAAGTTAATTATACCTATATTTACATGTATGTTTTGTATAATACGAGTTGAATTTTTATTGGATTCAGTGTTTTTTTTAATGTGATTGCTGAAATTACGTTACCTTGGCTCTGATGTAGCACCAAAATATACATACATACAAAATAACAGAAGAAATGTGGTTTTGTTCTTAGAAATATGTGTCTGTATTTATACACACTGACACTAAAATGGCTTGAGATAAAGTAGAAACTTTATATTTTCAATACAAATGAGTTAGACTAGACTAGAGACGGTGTTGTTTACATGACAAACAATAGTTTTCACCTAATACAGTTCTCATTTGTATAATAGACCAGGTTCATGCTGATCATGTAGTATAAACGTATCCCTCACACAATCATCTTGGTGGAAACCATTTTTACAAGACTGTGTGATCTTCCCCCGAGCCCAGTACAGAAGGGTAAGAGGTCCAATTCAAGGTGGTCCTTAATTCTGAGGGACCATTATAAAATCAGGCAGCTTGTGGTTGGCAGCTCCCTGGTTATGCAGAGATTCAGCTGGGTGGAAGTGAACCAGAACACCCTGATCCAGTGGCACAGCAGCAGACATGAGGAGCCAGAGCTGGCTGTGCTGCTCCAGGGCACTACATCGCCTCCAGCCCTGAGGAGCCTGAGGAGCCTTTCCAGGAGACAAGAGTGCCCCATGCTGAACCCAGCCCAGCAGAACAGGAGCATCGGTACCGGCTGCCCGACATCCTCTAGTCAACTCAAACTCAGTTACAAGCTAAACTTTTTGGGGGATGGGGAGTGACGTGTAGCCCCAGCTGTGCAACTGAGGAACACCCCCTACTCCAGAAGTGATGTCCAAATAAGGCAACGCGCGTCACGCAGCAGGTAGACGCGACCCCCCTCAGCAGACCGCCGGTTCGAGTCCCGTGCGCGGCGAGTCCAAATAATTCAAAATCATCCAAAGTTTGTGCTCAGCTAGAAATGAATACATCAGACAGATGTGAATACAAAACAGCCACAGACAAGCCGTCATCTTATCTGACGGGTTTATGACAGCAGCACCGCCCCTGAACTTTATTGTGTCGCAGGTTTGACAGGCTGCTGGAGTGAGCGGAGCCGTTAGCTTGACTGCTAGCCGGGTAGCACACGCTTTTCAAATAGCGAGGACGTCCATTCATCTCAGAGGAAAAACTGTACGCAATCTTGAAGGTAGTTTTTGGGAGAGACGGAGCGTTGACACGGTTGTGTTCATTAATAGACGGGCAATGAATGACTTCACGTAATGGCTAACGCTTGAGTGGCTAGCGAGTTAGGTAAGCTAGCTAGTAACTTGGTGATACATTAGCTAGCTAACGTTAAACTAGAAGCTACACTCCTTTTCCTTTTTCTTCTAATCTATCTGTAGACATGACAAGCTGTGTGACCTGCAGAGTGTATTTTCCCATCAGGCCTGTATCTTATTATACTGAAATATGTACAGTTGTTAAACTAATCCTCCTGTCAGACATTGAAGTATCCAGCAAAGCCAGTATGCTAATGTTGGCTAGACAAATATCTTGAGGCTGTCAAACAGTGTTTGAGTGTTTCTCGCTTTCTCACGGTCTCTTAAACCAACTTGCTGGAAAGGTAGCGTTATAAAGCTGGCTACAAAATGTCAAAGTCCTTCTTTTTTATATCCATGTGTGGTTAAGAGTGTTTTTTATTAACCAGAGAGAGATAAAGTTCAGTACAAGTGATCATTCATGGCAGGGATTTCACTGCTTCACATAGTGCTGTTTGGGTAGTTTCATGTGTTTTCTCCAAGTTCATGTCATGGTTTGTCTTGAAACACTTGGTGTAATAAAACTAGTCATTTAAAACCATTACAACTGGTGTTTAGATCAAATGTCTAAAGGATATAAGGGTACTGATTTAATTTGGAGCACAGCTTCAGGTCCCATGAACTTAATAAATCTCATAATCTTTGTCTCCTCTTCTCAGTTTTCACAAGCATGGCCTCCATGTCTCCAAACAACTTCTCCTGGGTTGAACCAGGAAAATTGGCTGGACTGGCGCTGCCCAGGATGACGTGTGAATACCAGTACCTGCTGGACAACGGTATCAAACATCTGGTTTGCCTGTGCGAGAGAAAACCACCTTACCATGACTCGTGCCCAGAGCTGCAGCTGCACCACATCAAGATCGCGGACTTCACTCCTCCTTCGCCGAGTCAGATTGATAGATTCCTCTCCATCGTGGAAGAAGCCAACTCCAAGGGGGAGGTGAGAGCTCAGATGCTTGATAGACTGTGGCTGATGAATGGTTGTGCTTATAAAGTACTTTCAGGACTGAGGTTGAGTCTATCGTTGTGCACAAGCTTACAAACCACAAGCATTGTAACCTCATACATCTGGCATCAAGTTAACTTGATTTTGGCAACAGAAATCCTGGAACATTGGGAAGGAAAAACTGTCTTTCACAACCTTGCAGCTCCTCCAAAGTGCATGAATCAAAAGGCAAACGGATAAAAAGCTGGAAAAGCCTTTGTCAGTGTATTGACTTTCATACTATGTATGCATTTATTCATGTCTTACAAAGGCTATCAGGTTTTAATAGGTTAGTCTGTTGTTTGTAGTATCTGCTTTCTTCTTTTAACAGTCGGCCAGGGTCGGTGTTCCTGGTTGTGTTCAGTAATGCCTTCAGAAAAGTTCCTATCTTTCTGTCTTTGATAATTTAGCCCCAGGACCTGTTTAATACCAGGTTTTGGTACTTATGATGTAGCTTAAATGATTCATTAGTTTTATAAATAGTCAGAAAATAGTGAAAAATACTTGTTGTAATTCTCAAAATCAAATGTCAGGATGTCTTCAAATCGCTTCCTACGTCAGATTAACACACTAAAACCCAAATATATCAAGTTTAACATCACATAAGACAAAGAAAAGCATTGTTTTCTAGAACAAAACGACTTCAACAGGTAAACGATACTCTGAATAAATGGCATTTAATTTTGTCTCATGAAAACAACTACCGCAGGATGTGTGTGCTTTGATACAGACTGTTGAACAAAGTAAACATTGTGTTGTTTCTGTTCAGGGCGTGGGAGTTCACTGCATGCACGGACACGGGAGAACGGGGACCATGCTGGCCTGCTACCTGGTGAAGACGAGGAAGCTGTCTGGGATCGACGCCATCACCGAGATCCGCAGGCTGCGAAGCGGCTCGATCGAGACTCACGAACAAGAGAAAGCTGTGGTACAGTTTTATCAGCGCACAAAGTAGCAGTAAACAGTTTTTACAGTTAATGAACATAAAATAAGCGGAAGAAGTGCCTCGATTATACTGCTAAATGAACTTATACGAAATACAAACAGTACTGTGGCCCTGGGACATTTCACTAAGACAAACATCTCTACTGTACATACATGCACACACCCTCTTTTCGCATGGTACTGTATTCTGTCCTTCTGTTGCACATCTTTACTTTAGTTTATATAGATTATATAGACACGTTCGCCCTCTGTTCACAGGGCTGTAACCTTCATTTAAGCACTGGACGCCAGAGAGAAGAGACGCTGACGCTCCTTGAACGTGAGCTTTTCAGGAGCCGACGCTCTCTTCATTTTCTCCTCCTGGTTTCTGTAATTAAACAATGATATTAGCCGGAATACTTGAATTTTATTAACAGGGAATCACTTACGGGGGCACAAACAGCAGCCTGTGCTGTTTTAAAATGTATTTATAGAGTGTTGTCTGCAGATTTATGTTACTCAGGGATCTCTCTCAAATGCTTTAAAGGTTTTTGGGAGATTTAAATCAATGATGTGCCACTTTAAGAATGTACGTTCACCCAAAAATGAAAATGCCCCCATGTCGCTTCAACAATCAGTATGACAGCGTTCGCTCCAACACATCAGAATCAAACCATTTCATAAAAAATAAAAACTTAACAGAATTAAATCTATGTGGTCAAGGAAGGGCATGGAGGCTACTGTACTGTACTGCAGCCTTGGTAACACTTACTTGGAAACCTAAATCATATATAATGATTGAATTTTTCATTTTGGGGTGAACTGTTCCTTTACAACAGTTAGACTAGAGAAGCTTTGTGTGGTGGTAAACAAACTGTGCATGGAGATTTGTGTGTCATCAAGTGGTCATGAGTCGAAATGCTGCATAAAAAGCCAAACAAATGTTAAACTCACTCTTTGAAGCCGGTGTCGATCATATCGTGACTCGGTCCACTCGGTCTTTGATCTGCCAAAGACATGGACGTGTTGTAATGTGCAATAAAATAATATGTCTGATGAACACAAACTCTTGTTTCAGCAATTTTCTATTTTCTGTACTGTATCAGCGAACAGTTACCTGTTTTCTCCTCGTCGTCCTTTCGCTTTTCCAACTCTTTCGGTTCAGTGTTGATGTTCCCAGCAGAGCTTCTCCTGATCTAAACAAGGAAAAGAAATCATTTGATATAAGTTCTCATCTCTCTATTAACGCGGAAGCATTCCTTTATTGATTAAAGTTATTAAGACAATTTTAATATAACATTTTTAGACACTTATACAGCTTATTGATACACTTTTGGTATCGTAATGCTCTGAAACATCCCATCCTGTGTACTTTTAATCTGTTATTTATCAAAATGATGAGCATGAAAATGCTGCTGTGTCTTACTTGTTGCACTCACACATAAAGTATTTTATGGTGGATCTTCCCTTTAACTGGACCCTGTGTGGCGCCTCACCTGCGTTCTCTTCTCCAGCTGCTGTATTGTCAGCATCATGTCCAGATCCTCGTCTTCCTCCTCATCCTCGTCCTCTCCTCTCTGCTGAATCTCCTGCAGCCTCTTCTGAAACTGCCACTCCAGGCTGAGCTTCCTGAGCCGGTCGCTCTCCTCCGCCGTGCGCTTGGCTTTACCCTGGAGCTCCTGCACCTCCTGCTCCAGGAGCTCCACCGCATGAAGCCTGTGCTGCTTCTCCAGCTTCTCCTGGGCCTCCCTCCTCCACGGACCAGACAGCTCCTGCGGGTCCTTTTGCTTTGTTGGACCCTGAGTCGGAGGTTCTTGGAAGGAGACGTGTTTTGTTGGAGGGATGCTGACTTGCGGTTTTGCTGCTTGATCCCTGTGTGTGGTGGATCTTTGTGATGGATGTGAGGGCTGAGGTAGCTTCTTGGTTGCAGTAATGGGACATGCATAAATATGGTTAGCTTGGTTTTGAGCACTCTGTTTGTTTCCGTTTACTTTGAGGGTTCGGCTCATCTTCGCTGCCAGCAGAGACGAACTCTGGAAGGTGGTGAGTGGAGGATTTGTGTGTGTGTTCACCGATCTGGTCACCGGGATGTCTATGCGTATGGGCTGGATCGAAGGCGTAGGTGTTGGATGTTGTGAAAAAGGAGTTCTCCAGACACCGGCGCCGCTCGTACGGCTGCCCTGCTGTCGCTTTGTAGGAGGACAGTCGTCTGAGAGGAGGTCATGACTTGAAACACTTGAGCGAATGGGGAAAGATGAGTAGTGGCTCATGCTTTGCTCCTTCTGCTCCCATGAATTCTGCCTTTTGTCCAGCAGGGGGCCTCCACTGTCCACGCACAGGTTCTCCTGTGACAGGGCCTGACGCTAGAAGGGGAAATGCAGAGATTTTAAATATGGTGGAGTAGAAAGATAAAGTGAAATGAAAATACTCAAGAGCCTCTAAACTGTACTTAAATTCACTACTTGTTCTTAGTGACATTACACCACTGTGAACAACATGTTGACTTCTCCTTTCTTTACAGATGATTAAATAATAAATGTGATGAAACATTTCTGCTCCCAGAGGGACATTAATACTCTTTATTTATTAAAGACTTACCATTAAAGTCCTTTTACTGGAGCGCTGTCCGTCTAAAGGCCTCAGAGAGACTTTCAGTGTTTGCTGTGGTCGACTGGAGTCAGACAGGTGCTTGTCCTGGGATTTAGGAGTCGGAAGTGTCAAGTACTCCCTGTGAAACGTCTGGATACAGACATGGAAAGTAAAGAAAGACATAAATTCAGTTGACAGTGGCATTTTTGTGGCTGTGCAGCATTTCCTTCCTCAACGCCTTTTTGCAGCAACTGAATATTTTACAAATGTTTTAAGAAATTAGACGGAGAAATCTGGAAAACTCACGTCTGCACAAAGGTTGATACTGGAGACGGCAGCCATGTTGTTCCCCCTCACAACCGGGTGAACAGGTTCATCTCCATCCTCGGGGCTAAAATCTGCTGAAATAAAGAGAAAATAAATACATTGGACATTCATCATATTTCACAATAATGCATTTAAGTGATGAAAGTAGAAGTGCACCCACTGGTCACGTTGGGGTTGGAGCGATACAGTTGTCTGTTTCTCTGCATTATCTGCTCCTTCTTCCTTCTGCTGCCTCCGTGATGCTCTGACGGACCAGCATCCACGACGCTGTACAGCTCCACAGCTTTACCGTTTGAATTAGCCAGACTTTCATCCCCTTGTGACGCAAGAAAAAGTCTTAAATCATGGCCTGAAATTGTAAATAACAAATGGTTTGACGGGTAGAATAATGTACCTGGTTTCTGCTCTGAGGTCGGCTCGCTCAGCAGAGCCCCCAGGCCGTGGTAGCTGGCTCCAAACTTGGCAACCTGTAAGGTCACAACGGGGCCGGTTTGCATCATGATCGCTGCTGCCCTAAATCATTGTAAGAGTAATAAGGTCAGTTCTCCATTTTATTGACGTATTAAATTTTTAGTTTGGAAAGATTGCGCTGCCATTAAAAAAAACTACTTTGTCATGGACGGATAGATAATACTGTCATGCGTCTACCTTTCTTGGCTGAGGCCGACCAGGCTGTGACCGTCCACACTCAGCAGCTGATCCCCAGCTGTTAACCTGCCATTCTGCACACAGTCGAGACACGAGAGATATTTGTCAGTTACTTCTTGTATAACTCCCCTAAAATGATTCTCGAACAACTGAAGTTCAGCTCGATCAATAACGTGTCGGCTCTCACCATTTCAGCCGGGCCTCCCCTGACGATAGATTTGATATAAATCCCAAGGTTACCTTGCCCTGCTCCCTGTGGCAAAACAAGAGGGAGGACGTTAATTAGCTGAGACGTTTAGCAGATATATTTCATGTTTGAGCAGTTCCGGTTAGTGAACACATCAGAATTAGGGACAAACACTGAGGCAGTCACCTTGGCAGCCACGATGCTGACACCCATCCCACTGTTCAGAGGCTTGTTCAGAGTGACGGTCACAACCTCTGGCTCTCTTTGTGCTGCCTGTTGAAGAAAATGGAAATAAAACAAAGAGCTGCTCCACAAGTGCTGTATTTGATGTTAAAATTGAATTATATTTTTGCTTACCAAGTATGTGCTCCCTGCAGAAGAAGCTGGTTCATTGAAGTACGCGGTCCAGTCACCTTTAGAGGTCAGCTGGGATGTTAAAGAGCAGAGACCTGAGGAGCAAGATGTCATTCAGTATAAGTATCAAACAATGAATGAGTTTATCTTACATGCGACACATTCCTGGTAATTTATATCCACATTTTTAACACACCTTTCCGGCATATTGGCTCCAAAAACTCCCTAAACCCTGGAGGGATTCCTCTCACAGAGTCACAGGAGTACCCTCCCTCCGGCAGCAGGAAGGGCAGGTGGAGGTCGAGGCTCTCCTCCAGCTGGACGTCCCGTCCTTCGCTCAAAATCAGGTTATCTGCAGAGGCCGCCGCAGCCGTCACTACAGCATCGATCAAATCCTGCAGCGGAGGATGACATGTGGATCAGACAGCGGAAACATTTCAGGAAAAGGTCGCTCTCGTATGTGGATTGACATTTGTCATTGTGTGACGAGGCTTCAGGGAAGGGACATCCAATCTGTCTGCTGTGACCCTGAGAGGAATACTGGAGACCTTCCTGCAGACGACGCTGACTGCTGACCTTCTTAGAGAGGTAGAAAAGTCCAAAAATAAAGTAATGTATACTCACTAGAAACTGCTGAACAGAGTAAATGATGAGGGTGAAAAATTATAGTTTTGAGGTACTTTTACTGGACTTGAGTGCAAATCGTGGCAGCCTAATTTCCTCAAAAGACTCTTTGCATTCAAATAGTTTTCATGTTCATGTTTCAACTGCTGGGGGTTGAATTGAGTGTGTGTTACTAGATTGATGTGTTTATTTCGGATTGTATACTTCCAGCCTCTTCAAAAAGGCAATATTGTATTTGACTGTAGTCTTGCACAAAAAGCGGATCTCACTGAATTCACTCCCTGTTTTATCACTTAATGGGGAGCTTGACATGACTTTGTCACACATTCACAAACCCGAATATTCAGAAAAATATTAGGAGAAATCAGTCAAAAGCGTCCCACTATTCCTCATATATTATTCATTATTCATATTCATTATTTTTAATAATTCATATGATCAGATCTATACTGCTGAGCTCCTGTTCTGTGGTCGAAGCAGCACTAAATTCCCCAAATATCGACTCTGTACTGTGCATTTCTGTTATATAAAGACGCTCTTATTAGTAGCAGTACTTTCATTTCTACAGGCTTCTCCTCTTGATATCACAAATGTCTTGTAGGGATTTGTCCCAGAAAGCGTCACCAGACTGTGGTGTGGAACAGGGAGGACAACAGCAGCATAAGAGGAGAGGAAGGAGTACTCACAGAGGGGATGTGAGGCTCATTGGTTGCATAGAGATAACCAGCCAGCAACATCTGCAGCTGCAGTGAGTTCAACTTGAAGCAGGTATTCTGGATGTCCTTCGCGTCTTTCATTGAGTACTTATTCATGGTCAGGAGCATGGTTGCCTAGAAACAGCCAGGCAATGCTATTTTAAAAGCTTGTACCATCTGAAATATGTGCTCTGACACGTAATTAAAACCTGGGGTAAAAAACTGCAAAGCATAAACAACTTCAGACATGTGTCGCCTCACAAAGGAGCTCAGATTGATGGACACTGTGTAAGCCTTTGTTCTTACCAGTGTTCGTCCATGTATTACAGGCAGGGACCGACCTGAATGATGTGTCCGAGGTGGCAGTCAGCAGCCAGCTCCAGGCCCTGCCTCTCCGCCCAGCCTTCGATGGCCATGAGCCTCTGGCGGAGAGCGGCTCCCCAGTAGTGGGAGCGCAGGCCGGGAGTGTTGGCCTCTGGGCTCGTCAGCTGGTTGAAGAGCCAGGCGCTGATGAAGTGGAAGAGTTGGGAGAAGAGCTGGATGGTGAGGGCAGGGTTGACCCGACAGCGGCGTAAAAGAGACATCGTGTTCATCAAGGTGTTCAGCACCATCTCTGCAAATAGGCAAGACAGAAGTTTATAGCATATAAAGTGGGAGGCAGAAGACTTTTATGACTTTCTGGTACTTTTCACAACACAGCTGGCAACGTCACAGCTCCTCTAAGAGTCTTGATTTATGTGTGCTGAGTAAATTAATTAAAATATTTACCTATACCAGCTGGCAGTGGGCCATGCTGCTCCGGATCGATCAAAAAAGTTGGCAAGTGCTTCCTCAACTCATTCTGTAGGCAGTGCAGCAGGCAGCTTGGTGGAGGAAAACACACATGTACATTTACATTATGTGAAACGTGCATCAGCACAAGAATTCTTGGGAATGAATGTTGTATCTGTAGGTAAAATATTGGCTGATAAACATATCAGCCCATAAATCATTATCAGGAAGTATTTACAGAGAGAGAAGTTGCATGTTGAAGTCAGAAAATCGGCTCTAAAGTGCTCGTGTATATGTACTTTTTGTATTTGGGAGCTCAGAGCTGCTGCTGCGGTGGGAAACCTATTTTTAAAGTGGTTTGTTTTGGTGTCAAGACACTTGTGGGGCCTCCAAGAGGGCAAAGGCTTGGATAGATACTTTTGATTACATGTTTTTAGCACAGGGACTCATTTGATGGGTGGTGGAAGGGTGATGTGGAGTGTGTCCTGCTGTCCTAGCTGTCTGTTACCTGTAGGCTTTGTGCACCAGGTGGGACAGATCCAGCTGACATTGCTGGGTGAGCGGGCTGAGGTGTTTGTCATGCTTGAGGAAGTTTAGCAGCTCAGAGGAGTTGGCCATCCAGAAGGCGAGAGCGCCGGCGATGGCCTGCTGCCTCTGCAAGGCAAAATATAGCAGCGGTGTCATATAAACTTACACAACACCTGGCAGATGTGACTTTGGTTTCACAGTTTGCTTTTGAAGTTCGAACTGTCACCTATTCAGTGTGTGCACTTGAAACAAAAAGAGTTTCCTCGCACTTGCCTGCATGACCTTTTCTGTCATGGCCACCATTTTGTTTGCGATGGAGGTGACACTGTGCGTCTGCCCCGAGGGCGGAGAGCCTCGTCTGTAATGGCGTTGTAGAGCGAAGCGCCCCACGGCGTAGAGGATGTACGCAGGTGAGAGCTTGAAATGAACTGTGGAGCTGTTGGTGTAATTTATGACTGCAGACAGGAAGGCCTCCTCAGCTGAGAATTAGAAAACACCAGCAGGGGGCAGGAGGACATTATGAGACAGGAAGGCAGTCAGCTTTCAACTGAAGCTAGAAAATAAGAGTTTCTACTCACAGTTATCACTGAATTTAATTCCAATAGGTAATCCAGGCTGATCAGAGAAGTCAGGAGGAAGACTTCCTGTGTGCCTCACTCCTGTGTTTGAGTGGAGAGAAGTCATGTGAGGAGCAGAAAAACAATGATGGCAGCCAACTATTTTGTAATCAATCATTTTTCTATTATTTTGTATTTTATTTTGATATATTTGATAAGCAAATATCTCCGATTGTTGTTTAATACACTTTAATCTTTTAAATTCTTGAAAACGATTCATTGATCAGTCATCAATCATCAGTGTCCCTAATGGTGAATAGAGTTTTTAGGATTTAGGGGGAAAAAAGTTATTTGAAGACGTCATTTTGGGAAAATGTGTAGTATTTTTTCACATTTTTTACATTTTATAGACTAAACAATTAAACAATCAATTAATAATCATTAGTTGCAGCCCTATGATATATATATATATATATATATATAATACAGTAGACTATGCTGTTCTTTATTATTTCTATTTTCTACACATGACTCACCCGGGGCAGCCTGCCTCTGTTGCTTTTTTCCCTCATGGTTGGAAACACAAATGCCGTTGTTGTTCAGTGGTTTCTCCGTTGACCTGGATGTTTGTTTAAAGGGGCGAATGTTATTCTGACGGTTATAAAGGCCTGAAGCCAAAAGTCTGGAAAACAAACATTCATGGCGAACAATGAACCATTTTACCCATCCTCATCCTCTGAAACCTTGTCAGCCGCTTTGTTCTTCTCTTTCTTCTTGTCTTTTCTCGACAGCGTCCTCTTGAAGTTTTGGATCACGCCTCCTTTTTCCTTCTCGTGACAGTTTTCCTTTATTGTCGAACACATGAAAAGGACATAGATGTGAGATTGTATATGAGTGAAGAGAGAATGAAGCTGCTCGACTGTAGATAAATGCTTAGAGCGTTACCTCCACGCTCTCCTTGTCTCTCTTGAGCACAAAACGTCCTTCTCTGTTGTCTTTCGTCCAGTTTAATTGCACGACCAGAGGCCTCTCGTCTAGACCCACTTTGCGTTCTTATTCCACAATGAAAACACAGGAAAATAGTCAGAGCATATTCATAAATCAACGACAAACTCATGACCCTTTCACCTGGAGGCTCCTGAGTCGAGCGAGTACCTTTATTGCCGTGGATCTCATACAGGGAATAACTCGTGGTCAGCATCTTCATGTCAGGCCTGAACTTCTCTGAAAGGGTTTCGATCAGCTCGTGAGCTGGGGAGTTGCTGCAAACACGCAGGCACTTAGTGGCCACGTTTCCTCCGACGTGATCCTCAAAGTAGAAGCGCATCACGCCGTGAAACTCCAGGTTCTGTTCGTCAAACAGAAAACTGTTACAATCTATTAAATCTGTCTCTCTTGTGTAAAATCCCATCGATCAACAGTTTATTGCAGTTTTAATCTTAGCTTGAAAACAGAAAAGATGTTGTTAAAATAAAATCAGTTAGAGCTTAATGTTTCTGTTTTGTTGTATGTGGAAACAGACAAAAGAGGAAAACATGGCAGGACAGAATAAGACAAAGCCAATGTGTGATTTATTTCCCGAGCCATCTTCACTTTCAACACTCCAGCTCCCAACACAAACACTGTAAAACTAAAGGGCCACAACAAAAAACTGATTAAACCAGATTAGAGTAGTAGAGAAGGGTGAACTACACCAAACCCTCTCACTGATAAACACTATCTTACAAGGAGCAGTAGTAGCAGTATTTTCATTTCTCCACGTCCACACAGCTGACAGTCGAGTTTAAAACATGTTTATAAATAATGAAAAAGTTCTGGTAATTTCTCACATCTCAATGTGACGTCTTCAGAACAAATATTTTTAAAATCCTGGCATTTGAGAAGCTGTCAGCTCGTGACATAAAGGCTGTAGAGCAGGTTTGTTTACTTTGTCTGTCATTCCCTAAAGTGTGATGCCAGCAGCTGTCAATCAAACACAGACAGAGACACGCCCCTTCAACCGGCTCAGAGGAAAAAAACTTTTCTGATATTTTAATACTAAATACAAAAAAATGAAATACATTTAAAAAACATTATTTTCGATGACTAAATGTGATTTCAGTCGGACTTTAAGATACAACAAGCACACGATGCTCTCACAATATGCACTGTAACTTATTCAATGTTTTCCCTCTGAAGAAACTGCTACAAGACTTTAAATTAACTTTGAAACAGACAGTTCAATACCAATAATATGATAATAAATATTATAGTATATGAATCTATTTAATAGAAACTTTAGTGTTGAAATATAAAATATATTAACGATGTTAGATAAAACATGAGTAACTGAATAAAATCAAATAACTTGCAGACCAGCAAGAAAGATCGTGTTAGAGTAAAAATCTATAATCTCACAAGATGGAAACACGAAAGCAGCATCCCATTACTTCTTAACTACTTCATACTAAAGTAAAGTACAACAGTTAAATATACTTTGGTGGGTGCAGTCTTTATATCTAAAGGTACATCTAAAACAATAAGCGTTCACACAAACACAGACAGACAAATCATTTGGTTTATGAACTCTGTCGGACGACTCACCTCATCAGGTTGGCTAATTTCAAACAAGTCCAGTCTGTTGTTGTTCCACTGTCTGATGACTTTGGCTAATCTCTCTCTTTCTTCCTCTTCCGGCATTTTTTTCCCCCAATTAAACTCAAAAGTTTAAGTTAACTCGAGTGGCTGCTGCAGATTTTTCTCCAGAGAGGAAAATATCCTGTGGCAGCAAAAAAAAAAAAGCTCTAATCTGTCCTGGGTGTTGTTTCTGTTCGGACCCCACCCCTTCTTTCAATCTATTCCCCATTAGTTATAAACTCATTGTACTGTGCAGTGAGTTCTTAAACATAATTGCCTGCTTCATCCCCGCATCCACATCCCCTCTCAAAGCCCCCACATCCCGCTGCCCTCATTTAACGGGTCAGTGGATCTTTGTTATGTGAGGCAACCAGTTTCCTAATCATATATCTGTCACAGGCAAACGATTCACCTCTTTACAGCCCGCCACCAAAATTTAATCTGTCATTTTACCACATTATTTCCATGAGCCGTGGTGCACATCTTGATTTCTCACTAGGGTTTTGCTGGTGCACCTCTTTGCATGTGTTTTCATCCCCGCTGCAGAAGTCATCATGTGACACTGACAGTGTGCAGGACTCTCAGAGACTCATGAGAGAAAAGTCCATCCTCCTTTTCTCAGCGACACGGATATTTACGCTTGAGGGGATCCCACTTCTCATGCATACCAGTGATTTACAACACAATTTATGGTCTTCCCCATTCAGTTAGCACTATGTGTATGTAGGGCAGCTTTTGTTGGCCGCTCTGAAGCTTTCTGGGTAAAACTACAATGGAACAAAAGCCTCGACAAAACCAACCATTAATTAGATATACAGTATAGCATTTAAAAAGAAAACACAACAACTTAACAATCAAGGGTATTGTTGTCTGGATGTTGGAAAATGAGGAGGAGATGAAACAATGATTAATTCGAGAAACGGATACAGGACATCAGTAAAAATCATTTTATTTGCATTTATGGAGTAGAAAAAAAAGCATAAATCTGTCAAGGTTACATAATCTTTCATTTTTTTAATAAAAGAAACACAGCTTAGACATTTTTAAACAGTATCTGAATCCAGACCTGCATCCAGTTGACTCAGGCCTGAGTGTCGGATGCCTAAATCCTCTCTGGAAACACTGAATTATAATGGCTATTATAACTTTAACTTAAGCAGCACCCTTCATAGAGAGCATCAATCAGATCAGTTCACAAGTTTATCCCGACAGGACAACAGACAAATATAATACAAACAAAGTTAAGCAACCAAAATCAACACTATCTTCATGTGATGGTAAGTTTCACTACCCTAATAAACATTAGCTCAAGGTGACGTAAGCTACCCTCAATCTGGGTATAAATAAACATCATTTCACTGTGGGAAAATTAGCACTGTTGAGGTGTGAGGCTGCAAAGATATGGATTCTTTCATCATTTGATTTCCCAACACCTCAAAGTCTCACGTTAACACCTTCTAAAGCTTCAGACTGCAATAACAACCACCGTAGTACATGTCACAGTACTTAACGCTGGCTGTACATCTAATAACGAGACATCATGCATATTGTAAACTCAGCACATATATGTAGGACATACGCCGACAGTGTTCCAGGTCTTCATGGCTTCAGTCATATGATAAAGCTGTTCCCTTCTGCATCCTTTGACTTGTTTTTCCCGCTGTCAGAAAACACAACAAGCACGAGAAACACAAGAAAGGCACGTTAAGGACCAAAGCATGAACATCTTAAAAGTATATTTTTGCCTCTCAGGCATCAAGTTGTCCCCTTTTCTTGCACTACTCTCACCATCTTCCCCGTCTCGACACCTTTCTGTTCTGCCATAAATGCTTTTCTGCTAAATTTCTTCCCCGGACGGACGTAAAATATATCTAATTATGTATTTTCAATAAAATCTATTCACCCTCCGAGATGCTCCACGTCCTCGATGGTCTCTGGCAGCACAACTCCTCTCATCTCAGGCAACATTGTCACCAATGCACTGTACAGCACCGACATCACACCTGAAACAAATGTTAACTTAAGTTGGTGAGTTTGAATTTTCCTTATGTGTCGTTTCAGAGAGCTTAGAGTATTTGAAGATTAACAAACTTACCGTAAAGCAAAAGAGGCAGGTCCTGCCAGATCCTGGCCAGTCTGTAGAGCAGAAATGGGGCTACAATTGCTCCAAAGTCACTGGCAGATGAACACACCGACACACCCAGATTTCTGTGAGACATTGAACAGCAAATTAAACCTAACCGTGTAAGACATTCACAATTTCTATTCATATAGGACCTGGACATCCCGCTCAAGTAAAGTCTGTGGTGGAGTTGTGGCTTTGTAATGAGGCCTTTGCTTTTTGTCAGCATTGTTGAGGACGTCTCTGTCTAGTTTGATTCAACTTTATTGGAATTATCGATGGACAAAGCTAATCGTAGCCTGAGCTTATGTTCAGCCTGAGCAACCACATCATGGCTCTTCAAGTGGAAACAGGAGATTAGTTTGGCGGCGTTTGAGGATGTCAATGTTGAATCCTATGTTGACATTGTTGATCATTTTTTTCAAGCACATGAAAAGCTGATCTTTGTCGACCAACAGACTTTGGATTCAAACCTTAGAGTTGTTGGGTACAACTCCGTGTTGGCAAAGTTCAGGGTCTCAAGTCCAATGCCAACAGCAAGCCTCCCGATAATCACGATTGACTTCTTCAGCCAGACATAATCTGTTGGAAAGACAGATGGAACAAAAGGATCGACATGGAGCAAGAACTTGGATGTAACCTGTAAATAATAATGACTGTTCCTCAGTCAGCTGTGCTTTACCCATGGGGATGAAGGGGACTATGAGGCAGGCAATGCCACCGGTGACGTTGGTGACGGCCATGACGGAGCGTCGGCCGAGTCTGTCGACCAGCAGGTAGAAGATGAGGCCGGTGGGAAGCTCCACCACAGCAGAGAGAAAGAAGTCCAGGTAGAGGTTATTGCCTGTGATGCCTAGCCGCAGGATCAGGCCTTGAAACACGACAGTACTTGTAAACCTGGATAAGAGGAATATCAAATAAGATATTACTTGCACATCCGTCAGGGACAGGATCAGGGCAGTATTTTATTGTATTGTGAGGAACAACTTGACTTACCAGGCATAAATTAAAATGAGTGTGTTTTTTCTTATATTTGGTGTCCGAAACAAATCCATTACTGAAATAGGAGTCACTTCATTTGTTTCCTCCAAAAGAATAATCTGGAAAACATTATATCGAACAGTTAATCAGATTTGGTAAATCAGATTTCTAGATTATCATCTTACCCGGCACAGTTCACAGAAGCAGAAGCAGTTTTTATAAATGTTGTCACACCTCTGGAAGATTTTGCGGTAAAGATCTCCCGTTGCATTTAGCAATATTCGCAGCAACCCTCGTGGCGTCTGTATTTCTTTTTTGTGAGAAGAGCCAGCGTGGAGATTCAGGAATAATCCTTTCAAAACAAACACACATCTGCATTGGATTCGACCCAGAGATGAACAAAACACGGCATATACGAAGCAAACCATGTTTGTATACCAGTGGTATGAGATAAACAGGATGCAGGGCAGACTCATGACCAGCTGCAGGGTCCTCCAGGAGGACAAGAAGTAAGCCAGGCCAGGCAGGATGACCATGCCAGTGGAGTAGAAAGTCCGACTCACCATGGACACATATTTCCTGTTGTCTGATCCGAAGAACTCAATCACTACAACAAAGAGAGATGATGTTGTAGCGGATCGATTTACCCTTTCACATATGTATTTATTTGTCAAAGCAAAGGCACAAGTTGTGAAATATTATAATCATGCAATATGACTAACATCAAGAAATAGAATTAGATATATGTCCTTGGATGAGCTCCGCTGTATGAACATACCGAGGACATAGCTGGCCGTCCATGCTCCCTTTGCGCAAAACCCTTGTAGGAATCGAAAAGTAAGCAGCAGCGGGTACCAAGGCGACAGCATGACCCCCACACCTGAGACACCAAGGCCAACCATCGACGCAATGAAACATGGCTTCCTCCCAAACCTGTGAAAACATCAAGTATTATTAGTATTTAAAAGTAATTAGGAACTGATTGTGAGAGCTGAAGCTAAACAGTGCAGAACAGACCTGTCGGCCATGTAGCCGGTGACAAAAGCTCCAACAAAAAATCCACATGCCAGGAGAACTTGATTCAGATCAGCGAGCCAGGATCTCTCACAGACCAACGAGAACTAGGAGGGAAAAATGTGAACACACCTTTCATCCAAAACCAAAGCTGATAGATAGATGGAAGGTGCAGCCTCATATCAGATTGTGCAACACTGTTTCTGTTGGTAGAAGAGGCAGGAAGAAAGATGCACCTACCTCAGAAACAATAGTGCTGTGGCTTTTATCGAACACCCATCCGCTGTCACAGGGCACCAACTGGGTCGCGTTAGAAGTCAGCAGCCAGTCAAGCTCGTTGCATTTGTCGTGGCCGTTGCTCCAGTCTACGCCAAACCTCTCACAGCGGCTGAATGATCCTGACTGTTCAGAGCGGGGAACGGTGACTTGCCGCACCTCGAGGTCCGTCCAGCCGCATTCCTCCCGGAGGCGCTCAGATTCAGGAGTCCAGCACCAGTGGTCCGGAGTGTGCCCTAAGAAAACAACCCCGACAATTACAAAAGCAAAGAGTATCAACGGTAACGAACCGAGCGTAACGACCTTCTTGTGGAAAGGCCCAAAATCTACTATGTGCTCCATGAGTTTGTCTACGTTTGCCATATCTGCTGATTATCTGACGTCCGGCATAAGATGCTGCGTCTGTCAGAGCACTCCCGTCTGAGAATGTCTCAGAGAAGGTGTGTCTTTAAAGGGACGAGAGGGGCACAGGTGTTGACACAAAGTCCTCCCTCCTTTCTCACTCTTGAGTTTACTGGTCATCTTTTCAAGGAATTGAAAGTTATTATTAATTGGCCCGTAAACAAGACCCCAGGGGCCCCACACGGTCCTTATTCCTCACAGGGGAGGACAGAAACTTTGTCTTCAGCGGGCATGTTTTTGATTCTTTCACATTTTGACTGATGTCCCCCAAATTGGGGACAAAGGGTCAATTTGTAAGATATGGCCAGAATTTTAATTTAAAATGTGTGACGAAAGTGTTGACATGTCAAAGTCGTCATGCTCTGTGCTGCGGAGATGTCTCCTCAAGGTAGCATGCTAACCAGCTGGCTGGTCTCCAGTTGCACTTTGTGCTGCAACAAGTGATCTGTGAGTCTAATAGCTCCAGTAGTTTCGGCTTGGAGATATGAAAGCGGTGAATTTGCTATTCAATAAAGGTGTAAGTAAGCTTAAGGAGTCAAAATAAAATCATAAAATGTAAAGAAAGGAGATATTTTTGACATTTATTTCCTCACTAAACAGAAAAAAACAACTGAACATCGTCTGAATTCAAGTTTCTTTCTTCTACCAAACTAAGACGAGCTTAATTGCCTCGTTAGCTCATCGCAAAACACACAAAATAAATCAAATAAAACCCACAAAAACAGTCTTGGTTTGGTCTAAATAAATTCTCAGCCACTATAAATCACTTCTGTACTGTATCCCCCGTTTTCAAACTGGCATCAGAGGCTGGAAGCGGACAGTAAACGAACAAGCCTAGTTTGCTTTGCATGTTTCAGTTTGGCCATATCATAAATTGTGTTTGCTGTTTTTCATTATAGATTTCACTGAACTCAGTGAATCCAGAGGAGCGTGATGAACAAAACAAAACAAACAATGCCTGTACACACTTTAGGATTCTCAGTTTAATGTAAAGATTAACCGAAATGGAGCATTTCGGAGAAACAGGACGTTTTGCATTCCACTGAATTCTGAGAATTTTGTGCTCTTTGGTTGACATATTTGTGCAGGTGTTAATGTACACCGACGTCAGGACACCTTAGTTTCATCTTCAGGAACACCTTCCTCAGTCATCTGGGTCCAGGACCTCATACAGAGACCCACATCTTTTAATCTGCCCTCACAAAATATAACTCAAGTTTGAGATCACATAAGAGTCTTTACAGACTTTAGTCTTGGAATTATGTATTTCAGATCAGTGATTTTGGTTGTTAAACTTCCTTTTAAACCTGGAAAATGTCTCAAAATATATGTTTCTTTGCTTCAGTTTGACCCTTAAGAAGGCAAATATCAACAAAGAGAACAATATATGGATAAGGGCGACTGATAAGATGGTAACCAGTAACTTTCAGCACACGTCTGTGGTGTAAATCACCAGTAAAACATGTCAAGGGAACAATGTAACAATCCTCTTCTGAAAAGAGCCCAAAGCCTCTGTGCTCGATGAGTTTATTTACATTTGCAGTCTCTGCTAGTTATTTAATATCTGGCGTAAGATGAGGGTTTCAACAGCAGTCCGAAAAATATGATCTTAATTTTTTCTGCGTATGAGATTAACTGTCTCTTCAGATTAATTTACAAACAAAAACAAAACAGGGTGGCTTGAGAAACAAAGAAGACACAGCTGTGCACACGTTGAGCAGTCAGAATGTAGCATAATGTAAATATTAACCAGAGGAACAAGACATTATGTAATCCAGGTTACTGAGTTTCCATAAACGACATGCATGTACATCAACAGCGACACGCACTTATATCACTCCCTCGCTGTGTTATAACTGATTAGACAACCTTTCTGTCAGGTGGTTTTCTAAGAAAAGTGTGCTTTAGTTGAGCAGCGTGACATATTGTGTTTTCACAAACTACTTAGCAGCTGCCTTTATTTTATATTTGTGTATCAGCTAATTTCATTTTATTCTGATGAATGTTTGCGTCGTTACCTTGAGTAGACTTCTGGTAGGATTTTTCTGGGTTCAAACATTGTGGGAAGCATTTAGGACGATGTAAATACACAACTCAACAAAACATATAACAGTGTCCGGGTCATTTTTAGACACTTTATTGCGGAAATGTTACATATTATACAGTATCTCTGAAGGCATTAGTGCTTTTTATTCGATTTTCATTACAGAGCTCAATGAATTTCGTTATAAAAGTAAGATAATTGTGCAGTAACGTTTAATTCACATTTGTTATCAACAAGTTGAAACCTTTTCATTTGTTGCTTAAAGCTTAGAAAACATTTTTATTCAAAAAACTTGACAAAAACAAACTGGAACAGGACATTAATCAGCTGACGTCGCCTGTTTCTGGTCTCTGTTAATTAACAGAGTTTCATCTTCCCAGTGCAGATAAGATGACCTCCACTGAGGGTCTGTCTATGGGGCTCTGACAGCAGTGAGAGAACAGCACCCTCCCATGTTCGCCCAAAACAAAGTCGCCTCCCAGCTAAAGAAATAGAGAAGGAAAAAAATTCAATTACAAATTAATCCTAATAAATTCTGTGTACTAAAGTGACAAATTTAACAAATAAAAATCCAGTTGGTGAGTTAAAAAAGTCAAGAATTATTTATTCTGTTGTGAATAATTTCATTCATTTTCGTGCGTGGAGCTTCGAGCATCGTTCTACCTGAAACATGTCGTCTTGAATCGATGGGAGCTCTCGTGGAAACTCCATGTTGTCCGCCACGTATTCGGCATACAGCAGCATGTTACTGAAGTTTAACACTTTCTTTAGAGACGCTCCCACGCCGAATGCTGCGTACATCTGCAACACACCGACAGAGTTGGCAGCTCACTTACCATCAGAAAGGATATGAAGTGTGTTTTCTATATTATTGTTGTGTAATAATGACCTTCCTCTCGTGGTCCAGCAGCATGTCATACTGACAACCAGTCTCCTGCAGCCAGTGTGCAGCTCCCTCCTGACAGCCAAATGAAACGACCACCGCTTCAATTGAATGTGCGTCCAGGGACCTCTGAAAAATAATGTCAGGTACAGAGGATGGTAATGAGGATGATTATAGTCGTATGTGGGTGAGAACATGCAGGATTTAAAATGCGAATTACTGCTTCCAAAGGTAGCTGTGCCAAATATTTTAGTTTGAAGTTGATTATTGAGATTGTTGTCTCTGTGAATAACACTGCACTAATAACATGGTCAGATCAATTCATTTGCCTCCTTGCTGATAAGTTTTCTATCAGCCGGACGACGAGCGTGACCGCTTCAGCATTCGCTCTCTGGTTAGGATTTTGCGGCGTGTGTCTTTACCTGATTCTTCTCCAGATCTTTAAGATGGAGACGGCAGAGCAGACAGGAAAACTGGCGGATTAACACCAACAGGATCTTTTTACCTTCCCCAAGATATTTCTCTAATCTCACTTCTCTGCAAAACCCACAGAAACAGCAAACTAATGACGTGAAGGAGAAGGCAATACACCAGAAAGGTTTAACCAGAAAATGAAATAAATAGCACAATTTGTTTCTAGCTGAATTTCTTATCAAGTACAGCTGCTCACACATAAATAAATCACACCTACTCTCCTGTTCTGGCATTGATGAGAGATGTATCTGGTGAGACGCATTTTGACTGATCGTCTGTATCCAGGATTTTAGCACTCAGTTGTAACTCATCGTCCAAACGCTGCAGAAAGGAATCCCACTGCACCTGCGTTACATCGAACACAGTCGGTAAAAAACAAGATGCTCACACAAGAATGTTTGTGAAAATATCTGTGACTCACCTCTAGTTGTTCGAAGTCCTTCAGCACGCCCCGTAAAGCAGCACAGCTGGAGAAGTCATACAGCAGAGTTTTAACTATCGTTTCAGTTCATGGAAATGATCATTTTTGCATCCCAATGTTTTGTTTTCTTACATCCGAGAGGCGTCTCTGCAGCACTATAATGCTGTTCTGTCAGATATTGCACTTGCAGCCCTGAACGAAACCTCATGCCGTGACTTTAAATATTATTTATTCGCTCCTACGAAGGCTGCAACTAACAATTCATTTCATTATTGATTAATCTACTTTTTTCAATTATTCGATTAATTGTCTAATCATGAGAAATGTCGTAAAACTCAAGTTGACGTCTCTAAATAGTCCAAAACCAAATCAAAACTATAATGGCACTCAGTAGAGCATACACCTCCGCCAAGGCCCGACAGCCCCTTTAATTTAATCATGCCTAATCCAGTATCAAAGCTGATAGTTCAACAGATGTAGCATCTGCATCAAATGTAATCTCTCACAGATACCAGCCACTTAAATTAGCCTGTTTTTTTTTTTCAGATTCATGAATTTTTTTCCTGAGAAAAACAAAAATGTAAAAAAAAAAAAAAACAGTTCCTGGATGGGCCCTTTTTTCTAGAGCTACACCAAAGGTTAATGGTGTCTAGTCTGAGCCGAGACCCATCCTCCATCCAAGTTTCCTGGAAATCAGTTCAGTAATCTTTGTGTCATCCTCCTCACAAAAAAAACAAAACATAACCTCCTTAGCAAATGATTACAGTTGAGAAGCTGGAACGTCTGGATGTCAGGTGCCAAAATGTCAGGTCAGGTGTGAAAAAAAATAAGCTCTTACTGATTGTTTATTCTCCACAGGTGCTCTGCATCAGTTTTCTTCTTAACAGACAGACTGAAATCAGAAAAAATCAAAGTAAACGACTCGCATCTACATGTCAAACAGTGGAAAGCTGAATCTGTAGTGCTTTAAAGCTACATTCAACATATTGTTTATATAATGTGGCTAGTGCTCGTAACCTTCTGTACAGATCTGCACCAGCTTCAATCAGACCCAGCAGTGACTGTTTCTGCACGACGCGGATTTTCTGCCTGATGAAGTCCTGGAGAGAGCCTGAATAATCAAAAGTAAATGAAGTTAGTGTGTAACAGTCTTTATGTCCAATGATTGACAGGCCTCCTGCTGACCCGACCCATGCTATGTCCATAAATCGCCTACCAGCTGTAAGTCACGGTGTCTATTTTTACATGCTGCACAAAGTGCTGCCTACCTTCCCGGCTCTCCGTCTCGGCTCGTTCCAGTAAAGCTTTTCCCTTTTCGACAAAAGCCGTGAGAGCTTTCACACAAGAGGCTGCAGCCGGGTCGGCTCCAGCAGCCATTTTATGTTTGAATGCATGTGATAGTTACATGAGTTGTGCAACTTCTTATCAGCACACCGGGGTGAAACAAACTCTGCTTTCTCGCCAAGTCCACTCTGGCCGAATGGGGAATAAAAGATTAGCAGCTGAAGCTCAGTTTAAAGGGGCACTCTGCTGATTTTACACATGAAGATCAGTTCACTAGTCATCAGGAGTGCTACTTGGTTTGTGAGAGTGGTTGTATAATTTGTGAGGTCTGAGGAAAATGACCTTTGAGTTGCGTTATCACAGATTGAGACTCTTCAATTCATCCTCAGCATAGAAAATGTTTTTATTTTAATACTTCAGCCCTGGTGGCTTCTTCTCGCTGATGGTCTATTATTCTTATGTAGATCAAAGAGGATCAGTTTTACATTCATACTGTTTAGATTATATTCTCAATGTTATTTTATCTAGCCACACAGGATTTGTCTAACTGGATCGTTCTAAATACAACAAGTTTTCTGAATTTTTCCCTAAATTGTACTAATTTTTTAAGCTTTAAGCTTTGCTGCGATGCTATCAACCCTATTCCTTAGCCACCCAAGATACCTTATCAGCACAACCTCCTGCACAACAATGTGTTTTTCATGGTAACAGGGCACTAATCCTCTTTCTTAGAGCGACGTGTATGGTGAAATAATACGTCTGACACTATTATTATGCTCAGCCCACTTAGCTAACACTTCTAAAGTGAAAGTGCCGCCAGTGCATCAGTTATCAGGATACTTGGATACCGCAAGTATCACTCATAATGGTTTCCCAGGTAACCTCCCCAGGAAGCTAGTGGATAGATGAGGAAAAGGAAGATGTCCAACTGATCTTCAAAGCCCTTAAACTGTTGGTACCAAATTGCATCTCTCTGATCTGCTGATCTCTTACATATCGACACATCAGGGTCAGACACTGAAGATAAAGCCAGCATTTTTCTTTTTATTGCTATGAATCTCACATGAACCAGGTACAATTTTCCACAGTAGTGGCTGCATTAATCAACAGACTGCATTTCCAGATCTCTCTGTTCTTGAAATCCGTCCTCCTGGACTTCCTGGAGGTGTTCGCCGTTGCTCTCCTGTATTAGGTTCTCCTCTGGTTCCTGGACGCCCTCAGAGAGTCCTTGTGATTGGCTAACGACTGTTTCTGTGGGTACAACATGGGAGATTGTGAAAGAACTGGCGATCTCCTGCAGACGGGCCTGCTCAGACTTCAGTTTGGCCAGTTCATTGGTCAGTGGAGTTGCGATCGTTGGTGTGGCAGCGGGGGCTGTGGCGTTCTGGACGGGGTGGTCGTCTTTAGGCACTTCAGGGGTCTCCAGCACCTCAGGGACCTCCTTCTCCGTTGGTTCACTGGTCTTACTGTCCGGTTTGCCTGCAGCTCCCTGCACCTTGTCGTAAAGACTCTTCCTCTCCTCTTGCAAAGCCCTACACAGATTCTCAAGCTTCTGGTTCTTGATGTAGACGAGCTCAAACTCCTTCTCCTTGATTGCTTTCTGTAAAGGATTAAAACGCACAGAAACAAAGTGATTAAAGTGAAGAAATCACTGCCTTTTCTTCGGCCCTCTGGTGGGTTTTACATGGATGCCAAACAACCAAATATTTTGTTTTGAGCTGAAGACAATGTCCCTTACATCTGACACCATGTCGAGGAGACTCTTGTTGCAGCCATCAAAGCGAGTCTTCCATGACTGGCACTCTTTCTCCAGCTTTTTCATTTTCTTGGCCATCTACACGACGACAACAAAAACCACGTTACACACCGCACGCTCAAAGCCACTTCTAAAAATAGGATCATACAGTTTAAGTGTTAGTGTAAATCTCATGGGATCTTTCTGCTCTTATCCCAGTTTCTATCCTATTTTTTATTCAAATAATATAACCAGCATCATGAAGCTGACTTCAAATATTCTGCGGATGCTGCTCTCACTTTGTCCATGTCCTGTTTGAAGCCGCTGTAGACGCTGTTACTCTTTGATACCGTGCCCTGGAATTCATCAAACTTCTTGGAGTACATATCGAGCTGAGGAGAAATGGAGAAAAACACATTATACGAGCATCCAGAGAGAAGGAACAACAAGCCAATACTGCCCATGATGCCCTGTTACAGTACCTGGATCTTCATATCGATTTCTTGCTCCTTCATGACCTTCACTTGCAATTTATACTCCGCCGCCTGTTTTACCGTCTGTGGAATATTAAAACGTCCCGTGAAAATGAGCATTAGGGGATTAGGATTGCAAATGTGCTCGTAGCGCTCGACAAATCTGATACACAAATACGTACAAGCTCTCTCTCCAGCTTGTGCTTCTCCTCGGCCTCCTTCAGCAGCATGTTCGCCTGCGTGAGTTTGGTCTCCAGCAGCTTTTCTTTCAGGTCTCGGTGTTTGAAGACCTTCTCCAGGTTCTGGAAGACAATCAGGAGAATTTATAGGAGTCGTTTTCACACAGAAAGGCTGTTTCATTTCTTGCTCGGGGAGCTTTTTGGCTGCATAAAACTGAAATACTGCAGCTAATAAATGTAAGACCTGGGTGAAATGTGATAATAATTCACAGGTTGGAACTGGCACAGAGGCCCAGATGTGTGAGGTACAGTTCAGGTTATGCCAGGTAGGTTTGCATGTAGCTTGGGGTTTATAGATTCACTCTGTATTGAACTCGTGTGCACGTGTCAGGATCAATACCGCCTCTCGCTGGTCGTATTGCGAAATGAGCCCCTTCAGTTTCTCTGCCAGACCGCTGTTCTCCTGGCACAGCTTGGTGTTGCGGGTGCTGTGTTCCTCGATTTGGGCCTGGATGTCGCTCAGCGTCCCCTGGAAATGGGTGGTGATCTCTTTCCTCTTCAGGTCGTCCTCTCTGCACCTCTGCAGGGTCTCTTCCTGCAGTGTCAGGGACGGATGTGAGAGCTTAAAACCACCTTGCATGTGACACATTTGCAATTAGCACAGTGACATAGAGCTAGGAGCATATTTAGCTTATCCTTTGAAGTATAAACCCTGAGCTCTGACGTCACCAATTGCTTTGTAGATGACCGTTTTGAAGCCATTACAGCTGACGCCATCTGCAGCCAGAGGTGACCGTATTTGTACAACGTGTATCTGACTGAGAACCTGAGGATCCGTCGCACCATAAACTCATTAAGAAACTAAGAAACATTTTGTAATAAGCTTACATACAAGCTGACCTATTACTGACCCTGCTGGCCTTCTGGCGTCAGCGTTGTCTTTGAATGCTCTGTCCTGATATTACACAGTCGATGGATTTAGCTGAACTGACGGCATCTAAGCTTTTTTGTGGTTTCACAACATCAGCTTCACAACTGATTAACTGCTGCTGAGTGTGATGTTATAAGAGCGTAAATGAATGATTCATTCAGTGCAGATTAATCTGCAGATCGTTTTCTCGAGTGATTGTTTTGTCTTTTAAAATGTCAGGAAATATAATATACAATATAACAAAGCAAAGGTGGTCTCTTTAAATAGCTTATTTTTGCCAACTAACCGTCTGAAACCGAAAGATATGAAGTAGAGGATTATAGTGGACAAAGAAAAGCAGGAAATCTGCACAGCTGAGAAACTATAATCAGGTGTCAAATGCCTCAAATCATTGATTTACAAAGTCGTTTGCTTAATTAACTCAAGTTTAACTCAAGTTTAACTCGTGAAGAAATTTCCAAGCCTGTTGTGACTTCACACCTCAAACCATGGGTGTCATTTACAGCGTAAAGTTGTTTTGCCCCCATCCCTTTTTCAACAGCACAATATGTTAATCACAAGATATCATACAATCCCCTCACTATGTTGTCCAAAACCGCATATATCTAGAGTCCTTGTGTCCCCGTCACTTTTCAACACACAGTGACGCCCTTGAGTACTGTGCTGGGTCAGACTGGTTAATGTGAACGTCCACAAGAATAATTTGCTCATAATTTAGAAATAATTTGCCTTGTGACATTACCCTTATGTCAGCATCACTTTTCAACACGCCCTTGCCTCAGACTCCTAAGCATTATGATATATTGCCACATCAAACCCTTTATTTCACCATTAAATGTCCCTTTATGTCTCTTTAAAATGTTTACGTTGTTTGAGCTGAATTTTCAATCTGTGTCTGAGTAAAATATTCAAAACCACGGCTGCTCTCCAAGCAAATGATGTTATGTATTAATTTTCATTTACATTTCCCCAATAATCAGGCTGATGAGCTGCATTTAAACACTGTAGGCTCTCTTTGGCTTCACAGCATGACGTGTGGGTGTGGCAGTTTCAGGTCAAATCAGGAGCTTTGACATAATGTTTGATCGTTGGTGCCAGCTGATGTCACCTCCTGTCGAGCACAACATATGGCTACAACACCCGGCACCAACAAGTAAATAACAGCAAATGGCCTTTTCAGTGGCTCAGACTCGATTACGTACTTCCTCTCCCTCACAGAGAGGAGGCACGACGGCAGCTTGAGGTACCTTTAGGGTCTTGTTGTGCCGCTGCAGTTCTCGGCAGAGCCCCTCCAGTTTACTGCGAGCCAGCACGGCCCGGCTGTGCTCGCTCTGCAGCTGGTCCTTCTCCTTCATCACCTGGAGCAGCTTCTTCTGCAGAAGCTTCAGCTGCTTCTGATCGCTCCGATGCTCCTCCAACTGCAAGAACACACAGGAAAAATCCACCACATGCCCCTGAGAGTAAAGATACACACCACTTCTTCTTCTCTATAAGCCTCAACTCACCAGCTCAGCGTGCTTCTTGATGATAGCTTCCAGTTTCTGTTCTGGAGTGTTGAGTTTGTTCAGACTTTGCATCAGCAGCATGGCCTCCTTCCCTGAACAGCCACAAAGAATCACACATGACGGTCAAGTCAGGTTTGAGCTTCGTTTCAGAGCAGTAACTGTCCATGTTTACTAGAAGTCTGTCTGCCCATGTGGGTCAACTGAAGCCAACTATAAACAGCATGAGGAAATACTATTTTACCTGCTCGTCTGCTGCGGATGGATGCGCTTACACGCATAACAGCTCCGCTTACACACCTATCGCTTTCAGTACAACTTGGACTTTCGCTGACTGAGCTGAATGAAAACCCACCTCTGCTAAAATCAATAAAACATTCTGAAAAAAACCAGAACACCTAGATTTTTGAGCATCTTCTTCTCCAGTTTCTGGTCCTTGCGGGCGTCTGACTCCTTGACGGCTGTGACCTCCTCCCCGTCCTCTGGCTCAGCGGGATTCTCGGCCTGGTAGGTGCTAATGATGTCCTCCAGCTGCTTGGCCAGGTCCTCTGTCAGGTCAATGTGCTGACCCTCGGCTGGCGGCGCCTCCGGACCCACGGGTGCAGGGCTGCTCATCTGACAGGCCTCCATTATTCTGGGCTAGTACCAAGAGGGAAACAGCTGGTTTTCTGTGACGAAGCGGAGGAATACATGTGATATTCATCTCCTGCTGGCATTGTTGTCCAAAGGATTAGTCTCTCGTGATCACCTCTGACCCGTTGACCTCATGTTCACTCTGCTTTAACAGCCACTTCCCTCCACCGTAAATCATTTTGACTGATTTTCAGTTTGATTTTTTAACATGATTACACTACAAAGACCTGTATTTATCAAATCAATGTCAACTTCAAAGTGTTTACTAATGTGTCTCGTCAGCGTCGTAGCGTTCTCCTAAATCAATTCAATTTGGGATCTCAGACTTGGATTAGACCTGAGCCGTGTTGTGTTTTTTGTTTTATTTTCCCGTTGCTCCGACGCCGTTCGGCTGTGAAATAAACATTTTTCTGCTTAAAAATAGATTCAAAAGTTCTGGTTATATGAAAGAGCTTCTCAACAGGCCTTTTCACAGCAGATATTTTTAGGAGAAGGACAGGTGTGACTCATAACATGAACAATGGCTGTGTTCCACTCAGGTCTCCCAGTGTGCACAATACCACAACCTTGAAACTGAAACAGCTAAGTGGAATGCAGCCATTGTTAATTTTATTATTTATACTTGTACTTTTACGGCTGTGAACATTAGGAAGACCTATAGACTGATTACAGATTTACAGAATGGAGCTGCAGCAGTCGTCGATTAATCCTGAGACTCTTTACACCGTGTGCCACCTCAGAAAATACTAGGCTCTCTGAGTACCACCGTTAAAGTGCAGTAGTTTGGACCGACTTTATTCAGGTTACTGTTTTGCACTGTTTGTTGCTAACATTAGCACTCAGTCATCAACCACAGGGTGTTTGAAATATTCTCCTGCTGCTCTGCAAATCTGTTAGCGAGCTGTTTTTTGTGTTTCTGAACCTTTCGTTTTTCCTCCACTCACTATCCATGCCATCACAGTTTGAATTTAGTTCAGCGTGGCTACAAGGTACACTAGATGGAGAATAGTTGCCTTTTTTTTCTGTCTTTTAACCAATCAATGAATGGTTTTAGTCATTTTTCAGGTGAAATATTTGCTGGTTAAATGCTTCATGATACATGACAGAAAACTAAATATATTCAGGTTAAGAACTAAAATATAAGGCATTTAAAGACGTCACGTTGGATTTTATAACAGGTATTTCTCACTGTTTTCTGATATTTTTCACACCAAATGATTAATTAAGTTAGCAAATAAGCAAGGCACTTAAAAACAGCTGTCTATTCTATACAGATGGAGTTCGGTGAGATACATTACACACAGACGTACAGTATTTTCTTGGTCTTGACGGCAGATTATGTTGTGATCTTAAGAAACATTCAGGAAAATATGACCCTTTTTTGATTTAACATGATTCAACCCCAGTTAATTAAAGTGGTAACAAAGCATATTAGTGTAGCACAGTGACTGAAATGAAGTGCCATGCTGCCTGAGTGCCTGTTCTGGAGGCTCACAGCCAGAGCCTGTTTACGTGCATAAAATTAGTGCAGCCTTCACACTGCCTGAGCTTTCACAAGCGGAGCGCGTGGCACCTGTTCCAGACCCCACAGGCTATTTTAGGAACTTCTTAATATGGGCAAGATATTTATTTATTTCTAATCCATTCTTATTGATGTCAGTGTCAGTGGTTGTGCGTACAAACGCCGCATTCCCAACTATTATAAATATCTGTGTTACATAAGCGACCCCCCATCTATATTCAATAGTTTTTAAAGGAGGCAGTGAGGCGGAACGGAAATTCAACTTTAAAAAACAAATGACTGTAGGAAAAGGCGTTATTGATTTCTTCACACACAACAGTGGTTGTGCAGAATCAGAGAAATAAATTTAAAAAAGGAAGAGTCGTCCAAAACAAAATGACTCTCTTCCCGTTTCTGTTAACAAGTGACACAGGCAAGCCTCAACAAAAGCATTCAAATTCAAACAAACAGTTTAAAGAAGAAGAAGAGGTGTGGAAAGCCTCTCAAACACAGAATCTAAGAGTATCTTTACGCTATTTAGGTGTAAATGTCCCTGAAGAAGCAGGGTAACGAGCAAACGGGGTCTTACCAGGACCAAGGGCCAGAGTGGGAAAAGGAAGAGTGTCGAGGGGCTTGGACAGGCTGCCACCACAGATACAACAGCTGTGATAAGACCACCTCAAAATAAACCAGAGGAGCACAGCTCACTCTGAGCAGAGAGAGGGAGGACAAGAGGGACTGTGTGTCTCTGTCCGTCCACGAAAACAACCTCCTCTGATTGTAATCTAAGGTGTGTGAGCACGCTTCATCGTTTAAAAGGTTTTTCCCGTTCAGATCTCCAGCGGCCATTTTATGTGATACCTCTGCTGCTTTACACCAATGCAGCACTAATTTTATTTTAAGCTGAGATGCTGTTAACAGCCATATAATTATTCTAACAAATGGGCCTGACAGGCCGAGTCGCCGAGCAGGAGAGGGAAAAAAATGAACTGTCTTTCTGATTGGCCAGAATTAGAACAGACCTCCTCCCCGACCCAGAGAAGATAATATGCTCTAAGATCACAGTCATTTGCCGGCTTAATATATGCTTAACACATGCAGTATTTACTCGCAGTGCAGAGCAGTGGCTGCACTGTTATGTGCAGAGGAGTTTTGCTGAATTTGATGCAACCTAGAGACGGGTTGAATACATTATCCACAAGGTGAGAACTATTTTTGGAAGCATTCATTTATTTTTCTTGTTCCATGTTATGACTGCAGTAATAATTTTTCACCAGAGGATGTCACTGGTAGGAGTCTCTCCAATTTTTCACTCTGGAGGAGTTTTTTTTTTTTTTTTTTTTTCCACACACTCCCCCTCCAGATAAAATGTGAATGATCTCATCTGAAAACCTTCCCTCGTGCGCTCTAATTTAAACAGCCGTGAATTACGCAGGTGGGAAAAAAAAGGCACGGACGCCATTTTGAATAATCAAGTTCAGAAAACATGAAATAAGTCTGCGACACACATCCTTGGGTTAGAAGTATATTCTTTTAAAACAATTTTTTGAATTTAATCTGAAAAAGTAGAGCACCAAAACAATAAAGTCCCCAATAGCATAAAAGAGGCACTCCGTCCTGACTAACCAGATCTGATGCAAATAGCTGAACAAACGGATTGGCTACTGAGGTTTCTCCCCTCAAAAACAAAAAAAAAAAAGATCTTAGCTGAGAGGTAAAATGATTCGTCCTCTGTGTGTTTTACAGGGAATTTCATAGACATGAGAGGCACAATGCAGTTCAGTAAATATGAATACACAATAGAAACAAAACACAATCTGAATACATACTGTATGCAAAAGCAAAATCGAAGGCTTCACTTTTCCCTTCACATTTTATGAGCATTCTGCACCGTTAACCACGACAAATAAAATTACATAAATCAAAGCTACATACATCTCCAGAAAAGGGAAAAACACAAAAATTAAAGCAGTGCACCTTTAAAATTTCTTTATGTAAACATGAGTGAACAAAGTGTTTTTTTTTTTCTGACTTTGAAATCCATTCTCAAACTGGTAACAGAACCACTTGAAGATGTGAATACACTTGTTTTCTTTTTTTTTTTTTTAAAAGATGAGACACGGCGTCAGCGATGAACACCGTGCTATTATACCGCCCTCGTTAAACCTCTGTTACGTCAAACTGCAGACATTTTACCTCTTAAAGAGACATAAACAATCTGCATAAAAAGTTTTCAGAATTCAAACACTGCAAAAATAGTTTAAATCATAAAAATACACGTATATATACAGAGAAGAAGAAGTAATGCATCGGTTGAATGATTACTTACACTTTGAGCTGAAGCACAGTAATAGTCAACCAACTCACGCTGTTAACATCATTACTTTAGGATAACTTACAGTAAGTGATATTGATTTATCCAGTTTAAATGCAAGAAAACACACTATTGACTGATCATCATAGCCCCTTGAAATTTGTGTGCAACATGTTTCACGAAAAATGAGAACACGTGAAAAAACGACTGGAATGTTTCAAAAACCACAAGAGAACATAACACGTTTTACTCCCCCGTCTCCGCTGACCGAGTCAGTTCAACATCAAAGGATGAGAAGGATGAAAGTGCATCGTAAAAACTCATAAAATGCTTATGGTCATCTGTATAAGAGAGAAAAAAAAAATAAAAAGCTGTTTAATCAAAGCAAATACATGAGATCAAAAGCAATGCCAGCGTGGCTCACTGCATAACTGCATCACTGCTGCATAAGTACAGATATACCATATAAATAGTAGTCAAATATTTACCAGTATCAATAAGTGCTCACGTTCTAATATATAAATACATCTTACAGTATTCATAATTACATATTAACTTCCTCTATTTTTGTGCAATAGCAAATCCCATGCATTTTTACCAAGATAAAAACCACAACATTAAGAAAAATGCAACATAAGAAACATTTCTTTAAGATTGTTTCACATAAAATCAAGCTGCATCCGTCCGTCAGAGCAGAACTGACGGGACAAAGAAAGAAAAAGCTTCTTTTTTTTTTCCCTCCTTTGAGCGAACTCACTGTCACGCGCCTCACTCGAGAGTACCTTGACATTTTTTCCTTATTCAACAATAACCTTCTGATAACAAAAATGATGAAAAGCAAAATAAAGGCACAGACCCTTGCCGCTTGATTAGAAGCACCAAACTGCACAAGAAGCGTCTACTTAAAATTTGGTCAGACTGTTTCATAATACACATACTTTTCCCCTTATAAATAGTCTTTATTTACTGCACTACTGCATCACACCTTGATATGATTACATTAAACAACAGTCTATTTTTCAAATTACACATACAGTAAAATACACTGTTTGTATGCATCTAAGAAGGAGTATATGTTAAGGACATTTGTACAGAATCCATAAATATAATTTATGTGCAATTGTACGCAAACTACTATGTCAGACAAAGGCATATTAGCATAATATCTTTCCATATTGCACCTGCACCCAATAATGATTCTCCACCTCGCAAGACATCCCGCTGCTCATCCAATCATTTCAAAGAGTCTCCGGAGAGACGAGCACATCAGACAGGGTGGGCTTCTTCTTCGCGGTGAAGGTTTGATCTCCACTCAGATTTAAAAGGAGCTGTCTGGAGCCATGTGCAAGACCAGAGGAAGTGTTATTATATTGCCTCTAATGGGATAAAGATGAGGTTATGTGCCTAAAGGGCTGAGGACCACAAGGTTGGAGCAGAGGGCATCTGTTCCTGGAGCAAAATCAAGGAGACCGAAAAAGGGGGTTTCAATGAGGGTCCTCCGTGGTGATCTTCAACGAGGCGATGGCTTTCAAGCAGGTCTGGACGCTCTCCTCCTGTCTGCTGTCCCTGACGCCGGGTTCGAGGCTTTTCTCCTGAGCGGACAGCTGGCTCTGGCCTCTGATGTCCTCTCCTCCCGTCTCCAGCCCGTGGACAGATCCCTCCCTGCTGCTGCAACGCTGGCCCTCGCTGCTCTGGGGGCTTGGCGCCGAGGAGGGGGTGACATCAGTGCTGGAGGAAGGCGGGGAGTGCAACATCTGGAGCCCTCCGACAGGAACGACGGGGAGCAAACTGTGGGCCTGCTGCTGGGAGTGAAGAGGGAGGTGGCTGAGGATGTTCTGGTGATGAGAACTGGCAGCACCGGGCAGACTGGAAGCCAAGCTGCTTCTTTGATCCTGAAACGACATATTGGCAGCGTTAGCAGCAGTTTCAACACTGCCAGGATAAGTTCTCATGTGAAAATATATTACAGTTAGCAAAAACGCAGAAATGTGAGGAATACAGCATTATTTAGTGAAAAACTTTAACCAGCACTTGGAGGACAGATCTCTCCACGCCACGGCTGCACAATCCACTTAACAATACGTTTGTAGTATTTCGTGTTTGTATTCTACAGATCAAATGAAAAAATCTAACTCACTATATGATACGATTCACGGTACGTTTCCCACGATAACAACAGTATCAGGATACAGCGACGCTGCAATAATCAATTGCAATGCATCACAATATCTAACTAAAGAAGAAATAACCCTAAAAAGAGCAATGTGCAGGAATTATATATTGATTCACCCCATTAAACTGTGGTGTCAGTGAAAGGCTGAACTGCCAGAAAGCAGAACACTTAAAAAGTTTAAAGGAAATATACAACTATGCCTCACAGAAGTTTACACCACAAGGAGTTATGAAGAAGTGATGGCGCCAGTGTATCAATAACTATTGCATAAGAAAGGGATACGGTATGTTGTCTTATCGATATGTTTTCCCCCACCGAGAACCAACAAATGAGTTAGTTACCTCACAACTTTCTTCCCACTAAAGACTCAACTCTCGAAGAAATACAACATTTTTAGGAAGAGGCTAAATAACTTCCTGAAGCACATGAGAAATGTAGTTTAAAGCAAAAGCTACAGATACAGATACATAAGCCGAATCCGCCCTTGTTGTGTTACCAGATGTATCTTTTAGATTTGTTATTGTAATAAATAAAAATGTTGAGAATGTTTTATTCTGGATCCACATCAAAATACACGTTGACGGATGAATGAGATACCTTTTTTTCAGTCAGCAGTTCATGAGAAAATAGTAGAAATGTTTCAAACTAATCTATCCTGATGTGTTAAAATTTCAGAATCTGTTCCAAAACTCCAATTCACTTGTTCCTTTGCCAGTGGTCTAACTTTCCACCAAATATCATACAAATCTGCTAGCAAGTCTTTGTTTCACTTTGCCAGTTACTAAATCCCAGTTTGGCAGAGGTACAGTTGAACCCGGTGACCACTTCATGATACATACCATTTCCATTTCAAAGGCTGCTTGTTGTTGAGCCATCTCCATCTCCATCTTCGCCTGGTGTCTGGTTTTATCACCGCTGCCTTTGTGTTGGTGAGAGCCCCTGCGTGGCGAGACTGCCCTCAGCACGACCCTCTGCCGGCCTCTGACCGAAGACTCCCGCTTCCCAGCCAGCTCCGTTCCGGGAGACATGGGTCGTTCAATTGAGGCCGGGGAGAGGTGCTGAATGGGTGTGAAGCTGGGCGAGCCGGGCCTCAGCGGGGAGGTATCCCATCTGGGAGAGGACCGACCTCGAGGGGAGAGTTCTCGCCTTGGGGATGGGTAACGCAAGCGTGACGGGGAGGGCTCCCTGATAGGGGACTCCCAACCAGGAGAGAGCAGACAAGAAGAATAGGGGTCAAACAGGAAGCTGGCCTGGTCTGGAGACAACATAGTCAAAGAGTCTTCATCCACGGACTTCTCTCGTTGGTCTGTTGCAAGGACGGGACGGTGATCCGAGCCCGTCCGCCTGACAGAGGACTGCGGGCGGACATCGGTGTCGGGTAGGGAGGTGAGGGAATAGCCGTGGATGGCGGCGGTGGCTGTGACCGACAGAGAAGTAATCCCAACCGGCTGAGGACTCGTGCTTCTTGAACGTAACTTTGGAGTCGAGTCGCCCTCGTATTCGTCGTCCTCCTCATCGTCCTCGTCGATTTCGTCGACGTCTTCGTCCATGCCGTCAGAATCCTCTGCGTCCGAGAACTGGTGTTTGGTCGGGACCACCACCTCTGTCTTGGACTCTTGTTGGGTGTCATCTACTTTAATAAAAAAAAACGCATCAGTTTAGTTGGATTTATTCTGCTTCAAGTTCAAGAATATTATATATATATCAGCATCTTACCATGTTCCTGTATCTCCGCCTCATCCATCGACACTGACACTCCCAGTTCAAGACATTTCTTCATGTGTGCCTTCGACTTCATATGTTTAGTCAGGTTTCCTGCAAAAGAAGCATATAAGTCACTGTTTTTATGCTTCTGCGCCTGTGATAGCCGTAAGCATTATGTTTACAGGTTGTCCGTCTGCCCCTCCATCCCGTTCTTGTGAAATCAAGAACACCTTGAGGGATTTTCTTCAAATTTGTTCACTCGAGGATTAACTGATTAGATGTCGGTGGTCAGAGGTCAAGGTAGCTGTGACCTCAAAAAACACATCTACTCAACAATTCATATGATTATTAGCTTCACTGTGACATCATGACATTGTGCAAAAAAACTGTCCTGGCCATTTTTCATCGCCACAGATCAGGATCAGCAGCTTTACGACAGATGCGCGGGAGCATACGCCCGCTAGTAAATCTAGTTTCAATGCATAAACAGATTTTCCTAACCCAAATTTTATATCCCCACACCCTCTGTTTTTTCTTACTACAAGAGGAAACTGAGAAATAAAGAAAGTGAAGAGAACAATGAGGAGACAAAGCTGCTGATATTGCACCATAGTACCTCTAAATAGCAGCAAAAACTACAGAGCGTGTGCTTGTGCTGCAAATGGTATTTTTAAAATCTGACACACAAACAGATTACAGTAAAGACTGATAAGAAAGATGCATTTGTTTTAAATCTAAACTGAACAGCGAGTCTCATGTATCACCTATGAGGTGTATTTCTAATTCTCGTGTGAGTTTGAGGAAATGCTCACCTTTAGTCTTAAAAGCGAAGTTGCAGACCCTGCAGATGTACGGTCTCACGTCCGTATGGGTCCTGATGTGTTTCTTCAGCATGCTCGGCTTCTTACAGCGAATACCGCACTCCTCACAGATGTATTTCCCCCGTCCTCGACCTCTGACATACACGTAGTCCTCATTGGACTTGTACCTGAAGGACAGACACAGTATGCCAATGAGAGGATTCATAAAACTGTAAAAAGAGCTCATGCAGATGGATAGTGACTGCGCTAACATCCCTAATATAGCTGCTGTACTTGCTGTCAGCAGAAATGACAAGTGTTATGATAACTAATATCTTCACTGACCCTCCCTCGAATATCTTAATACGCGTTGGCACCGCTTGGGTTGTGGGGGCCTCCCTCTCTTTCCACTCCTCCTTGGCCGTTTTCACTCTGCAGCTGACGTCTTTCACCTTCTTCCCGTAGGTGATGTCCAACTCTTTGGGCTCCGGTTTCCTCTGCAGCTGAATTAGATGATCAAACATTTTGTTAACATCCATTTAAGTGGACACCTTATCGACAACGTAACGCGACGCTTCCAGTATTGTGTGTCACACGTGGCGTTACACAGCATGTTTTGCAAACATGGATTACTGCTGCTGCTGCTGCTGCTGAGGAAAAACTAAGGACAGATGACTCTTAGGAATGAATTAAGTTTTTTATGTGTACATTTTAACAGCCCTCCATTGCCAAGGTACATGATAGTCACTTGAATTTAACTTTGGTGTCTGGTGTTTCCACTGCCAACACAGCAAGTGACGAATCAAAGCTTTGAAAATCACAGCTAGAAGCAGGAAAAAAATGTATCCAGATACTTGCCAATAGTTGCTGTCGCTCCTGCCAAAAGATTTGAAGTGTGTAGTTTGCCATTTTCTGGTCGGTGAGGTCATTTTAACTTTCTACATTTCACTGTTATCTCTTAGTGACATACGCAGAGTATTTAATAGTGTATTTACTTAATAACTGTAGTTTCCTTATGTGTAATTGTGATATTAGCAAGACCAGTTCAATATGTCATAAATGACAAAATGTTCTCATGAGTGTTCAAACTTAAGGTTAAGCCAAAATTGATAATTCGTAGTCATTATCTACTTAACCCCGTGCAGATGGAAAGTTTTCAAGTCCACAAAACATTTCTGGAGCTTCACAGCAAAACAGCGCTGCAGCATTCTGCTAAACAACTCAAGTAACTGGGGTCTTGTGAAAAAGTGAACGAGCAAAAACAATGTAATCCAAGTTTCCAGAAGCCCCGAGATCCCGAATTGTTGATGAAGATGTTATTTACACCCTTTATAAGTCAAATCTTCCACTGTAGCTGCGAAGCTAAAAGCATTAACACGCACCCTGTTTAAAGTGGGCGCACAAGCTTGGCCGTGCGTCAAGGGTGTAAATAACGTCTTTTAAAATAAATATGGGACCTTTGGACTTCCACAGACTTGTGTTACGCCGGACGAGCTCTATGGAGCCTGTTTATGTTTGTTTACTGTCCCCACACACATCCCTGCTTCAGCAGATATGGATATTTCTGCAACGCTGTTTTGCTGTGAAGCTCCAGAGGATGTTTCTGGACTCAAGGAGGTGACTGAATTTTCTTTTTTTGGTGAACTGATCCTTTAGGAATATGCAGCGATCATTTCCTCACCTGTTCCATGGTCTGCCTCCACAGGATGAGGGATGAAACCAGTTTCCCGGTGCCAGGCTGACACATGGCGGCCACGGTGTACATAACCTTGTCTCCCCTCTGTTTGGACCGCAGCAGAGCCAGAGCAGCGCTGGTACTCAGTTCGAGAGGGTTCGGGTTGTGGGAACTCACACACCAGGTGGCGTACACGGAGAAGAAAGGGGCGTTGCTGTGCGAGCAGCTCGGCTTGGTGTAGTTGAGATAACACCAGCTCACACCTGTCGTCGTGCGAAGACTTGGAAACTGAGATAACACTTTTGAATGCTCAGCGTCTGAGATCAGGATGTCTTGACTGGTAACCAGCTGTGCCACCATATCCATCTGCACTCGCTTCTCCGTGCCAACTTCTTTCACTTCGCTGGCTGATATCATGGAGTAGGGAGGAGAGCCGGTTTCCAGGGAGCTGCTTTCCATAGCTGACTCAAATCCGTGGTCGGTGGCCTCGGATACTTTTTGCTGAAGTGTGATAAATTTACTCCTACGTGAGTCATCCGGAGCATGAGGTGTGGATGCACCCTGCATCTCTGACCCGTGCCCCTTCTCTTCACTCAAATTACTTTTTCCCAGCTCCACAGCACTCAGCTCCTCTACAATCTGCCCAAACATTCGCTCTTCTTTCACACGTTTTTGCTGCTTGACCTCCATGAAAAGGTCCAGGCTGCTGGCGGGGGATAGCATCCGTTTGTTAGTGCCACCACTGGAGGCGTTAGTGGTCGAGATGGTTCTGGAGGTCAGAGAGAGAGGGATGCCCGTCTTGAGCTTAGCTGACGACAAATCAAGGGCTTCAACGCTGATGGTCTGCATCGAAGGTGGCCTGGTATAAGCTAATACATTATGAGAATCAACATTTCCAGACAAACGTGAAGTTTGATTCTGTGAGGTGGATGAACTGGAGCTAATACTGTCATACTGATTGTCGAAAATCTGCGACACTGAGGTGTACGTGATACTGCCATAGGACGGCACGTGAGTCTGTATTCTTACAGGAACTAACAGGCTCGGATGTGACAGCTGGGGAAATGTATTCCCGGTGGAGAATATTGGCAAAGTCTGCGGCAGAGCAGCAACTGCTGTGAATGGAGGGGAGGTGCTGCTGAGGTACTGCGGAAACACTTGTGATGGGACTTGTGTTACCTCAGCGTCCATATTCAGTGACTCCTGTCGCACCAAGTTCCCCCTCCTTCTCTCCCTCACAGCCGAGTGGCCTGCGCTGATGTCCACGTGTCTAACTTTGGATGTGGGAGACAGACTGCCATAGTCAAATGATATGCTGCGTACCTCTGGGAACTCCTTGCGCAAGTTACACGGCGCCTGCTCCGAGGAGGAGCGTCTCATTTCATGTTGTTGACGCTGGTTGAGCACAGAGAGGGAGTGCCCGCTGCCTGGCACAGCTAAGAGCTCAAGCGGTTTGCCAAATTCATCCTGCCTGGCTGGAGAGACTGACTTCAAGCTCTCCTCTCTGTCAAAAGAGAAGGTGGAGCTGTAAGATAAGTTGCTGTCTTGGCTCGGGCTGCGGGAGAGGCTGGTGCAGGCAGACTCGAAACTAGATTCACCAGAGGAGTGCTCGATATCAGCTAAGCGTAGCCTTTTCTTCTTTGGAGGGAGCTTTTCTGGAGGGAATTGTGCTAAAGTTTCACTCCTCTGAGGCCACTGAAACTCCTCCACGTGCTTCTCTGGCTCCTTCACCTGCACCTCTGGAGCTTTTTCCGGACTGTCAGGCTCTACTGTCACCCTAATTTCTGGGACTTGTATGTTGGGCTGCCGCACAAGTTTGGGGCCCATTTGAAATGATTGCCTCAGCCTGCTATCAATCCTTTCCATCTCGTATGAATCACTTGCTTCCATAGCTTGAAATGAAGAAATGCTTTCCTGTCTCTGCCCGTGATACTTGTATGAATCTGACTGTTCGGAGTGAGGCCTGTTTAATGAGTTTGTGTGCTGGATGACAGAAATTACATTCCCCAGAGTTTTTCGACCAGACATTTCAAGGCTCACTGATATGTCCATGTCACACCTGTCCATCTGTGCTAGCATACTTGAAGAATGTCCTTTTCCCAATGCCATAATTCCGGCTGCAGCTTGCTTCGCATCATAATCCTTACTCGAATCAAACATTTCCTCACACTGTTCGTGATGGATCTCATATTGACCTTGCAAATCCTCCTCTTCCCTCTTCTCTTTCCGACGCTTCCGTGTTGCCAGCTCCATTGCATGTCTCTGATGGCTCATATTAGACGCCATAGAGGGGTAATTTTCCATTTCCAATCCTGAGGGTGATGTGCCACTCTCGCTCATCTTTCCGTGGCTGTCAGTGTCTGCGTGGCCGTCATGCGCCGAGAGTTCGAAAGCAGCTTGCCGCCTGAGCCTCCTCATGCCCCCGGTGCTTGTTCTCTCATCGAACGAGTGGCTGCCTCTGAGGGCTTGAGGCATAGTCAGACACACTGCTGAGGACGTTGGCATAGAGTTGCTTCTGATCAGAGGCCCCATATCGGCATCTAACATGGGTTCTTTTACCTCCTCCCTCGTGAATGACTTTGTGTTTATTCTGATTGACTCCACAGTGTCTTTTTCTTGGGTGAACACGCGAGAGACACCTTTCTCTGAGCGCCTCCCAGTATACTCACTTGAGTCTGTGCTGCAGGCCACAAAGGCAGCTGTCTGTTTTGGACTTGGCCTGTAACACTTCCCGAACATAATTTCTTGATAGGACTTGGCGTTAGTGTTCGGAGGACCGGTCTGGTGCTCGGTGCTCTCGGACCGCGAGAAGTAGCCTGAGTCCGTGCTGCCCTTGCTCGACTGACTCGGGAGGGACAGATTGTGGTCAGAGTCGCTGCTTCTTTTCTCAGACAGCCGAAGTGCAAGCCTCTGTTTGATCGTGCAAGATTGGATTGCACGGCTAGCCTCGGCAGCAGCAGGAGGTGCATTGATTTCTTGGGGCTGGGATGAACCATCCTGAGCTGACATCGACGTGGCTCCCTTTTTCTGAGCAATGAGATTTAGTACTTTTACAGCCGTGTTATCTGATCCCTCCACTGGAGAGTCCAGCAGCAGCAGCGGGTCGTTAAGAGTGTCCTCGTCCGTGTCCGTGCTTTGCTCAGCATCAGAGAATAACTCTCCTTCCCCTTCAAAAGACCCCTGGTCTGTATTGGCATTGTAAGAACCAAGTTCTGAGAGTGGCACTGTTCCAGCTTTGACAGAGTGAGCATGAGACTTTCTGTGTTTGTATAAATTACTCTTGGTTTTGAAGGAGAATCCGCAGGGGACACACGGGTAGGGCCGTTCCCCGGTGTGTGAGCGAATGTGTTTCTTAAGCACGCTCGGTTTGGCACATGCCCTTCCACAATAATCACAAACATACTTGCCAGGCTTTTGTGGTTTCTGTTCCACCTTACACACAGTCTCTGACAGCTGATCCATCCCTGAATGGGAGCACTGTTGTTGGACTTCAGGTGAACTGGTGGACTTCCTGTGAGATGCAGGTCCTGGGGACTGTGCAGAAACTAAGTGACCTACAGCTTTCTGTCTGCCAGTAGGAAACTGTTTTGTGGGCTGTACTGAATGTGAAGACACCTCATAGTCTTGATGGCTTGTGGACTGGATTTGGGAGTGCTGATCTTCTAATTGCAGTGATTTCCCTGAGTCAGACATTTCTTTGAAACCACCCGTGTCTCTGCTCTGACTGTCTTGCAGTTGTTGGTGCCACCCCTTTCCTTCCAATTCGACCGACGGACTCCTTTTAGTCTGCGCTGCCTCTGAGGTGCATTTTTTCTGGGCAACATTTCTGTCCTGGCCCTCAGTGGAGCTTTTCACCCCTGCAGTAGTTTCAAGTGACTCCATGAATCCAATGTCACTCTCTTTGGGATCGATTTTCAAGGACACTATCTGTTATGTAACTGTAGTGATATTAACATACGTGTGAATTGATTGCAGGGAAGGGTCACCTGAAAGAAATCAGACAGAATGGACAATTAGGACAACGTTTAGATGCACAAGAGGATCATCAAGACAAAAAAAATGTGAAAAAGTTAATAGATTTCATTTTTAAATCTGACTCATTGAGAGTGGGAGAGCTTTTCAAGTGTTTCCTAGAAGTCTTCCTAATAAAATCGGTGTATAAAATTCATAATGAGCTCCATCGCAGCAGGAATGGAAAAAATATTTTCTCTTTACCAGCCTCTAAAAAACACCCAAAGGTACCTCATGTCAAGCCTGGCAGATGCCCCAAATTTGCTGAAGCCGTGTGAACGTGTGTAGATGTGTGTAGGTATTTAAGGCACGTGCTTTTTTTACTGTAGCATGTGTGTCGTGAAGGGTTGTAGATGTTTACAATGTGTCGGGATATAAACGTTCATCACAGTGAGGACTGTCACTTTAATTTGAATGCACACATATGTGAGTTCACGGGGAACCATGAGGCGGACAACTTTTATTAATACTGTTAAAACTGTTGGCTTGACTGTGAAATATCCTTAATCAGTGATGGGATGTACGAGGTAAAAAGAAAAGGAAAAGAGTATTTACATTTTTTGCTACTTTATACTTCCTCTCACTACATTTAGAGGAAAATATTGTACTTTTCACTCTCTACATTTATTCAATAACTTTAGTTACTAGTGAATTTGCAGATTGCATCCTACATCACAGCCAAAGTGGTGCTTTTTTTATGAATCTTGAGACCTGAGAGAAGATTGTAGGAGTACAAATCCCACTTGGGCTTCGCCTTAACAAGAAAAGGAACAATGAACATTGTGTCTATATTGAAGAAGAATAGCAGTAAATGGAATATGTACCATTACATGGACAGTTATATTAACTAACCTCAAACTAAGTGACATTAAAGAGAAAAAAGTAAATAAATAAATCAAATATGATAAATCTAAATAGAAGAAAAAACAACAAAACAATTAAAACGAGTTGTGCGTTATTAAGTTAATTTATTTTATTAGCATCAAATAAAAACACAACATAATCGGTCAATGTGTGTAATTTAATTCTACTTCTGATACTTAAATACATTTATTGCCATAAAATGACTTTAATGTGATCCGTACAGCTGACTTTCTAATATTTGACCACAATGTCAACACTGTCCACCCAGCGACTTCCCTCATTATATATCCCAGATTTAACATTTCACTATTAATTTCACTTTCACCACATTTGTCAACATTGTAGCCCATCACAAGAAACATATAAATGTCAGCGGATACTAATACTCAGAGCCCTGCAGAAGATAATGTCAGGGACAACAAAGTGTCTCTGAAGTACGGTGTGTGTGTTGATGCATGCCAGCACACACAGGTGTCAGATGATGGGTGATGAAGTGTGATGAGTCTACCTGCACCGAACAACAACAAAATCTCCTGCTCAGCTCATATCGTAACATCCTGAAGTTCCCTGTCTTCATGTGGGATTCGACCCCCTTTAGCCTCTCTGTGTCACTAGTGTCATAGTCTCCACACTGAGCTGCAGGGGGAACCACATACCGTCCCGCACATACACATGCCGGACTCATCATCATCATCATCATCGTGGTTAAAGTGAATTGCTTGGGGCCATGGGGACATGTCTCTGAGGGCACGTCATTTCCATCTTCTCAGTATCAAATGCTGTGTCCTCCCTAACGAGGTTATGTAAGATTATCTGGTTCAAACCCTCTGAGTTCCCCTTAATTAGGACATCCTCCGACTCTCTTCCTCTCACTCCCTCTCTTTCTTTGTTAGCACACCACACACTCCTCAGGCATAAACCAGAGGATACGAAGCCAAGGTGACTCGAGATGCCAGGAGATGCTTGAAAGCAGCTGTGCGGATGATAATCTCCCGTTTGTGTGTGTGTTTTCTTGAAAATGCTCATTGAACGCTCCTTCTAGAGGAAAAATAATGAAGGCATACGAAGGGCTGCCTCAGACCGGAATGATCCATGATTCAGAGGGGAGGTTTACGGAGGTAAACTAAGTTGGGTGCCTCGGGGGTAACAAAATTCAGAGGCCTGGTAGGGAGCTCCCTTTCAAGGTCGATCTGACCTCATTGCTTAGTTTCCATCCTCTGTGAGCTACGAGAGGAGGGAAGGGGAATATGGGTGCAGAGTGACAGCCAGATAAGACCCTCAGAAACAATGCATACCTTTGAACTGAGCCTGACAGAGAGCGAGGGACACATTCAGAGTCTCATTGACAAGTCTCTCAGCAGACTTTCTCGTACCAGCGGACCCTTTTCACTGCACATTTCTCTCGCTCCCGGCAACAAGCTGTAACCTTTACGAAAATATATGACACAGCAGCAATGACGTGCAACAACAGGAGGCAGGTGGGTGGCAGTAGGTGTGTGTCAGGACGACTGTGGGCTGCCGATGTTACAGTATGTCCGCATGGATGGATGGAGAAATATCCGATGGAGAGATTCATGTGAAAAAGCACACATACCTTCGAGAGAGGACAATGGGCAAACAAATGCTGGCTGTGGAGAGCATCGTTATGCCGCTGCATTACATCATTAGAGGCTAAGTTGGCCATTAAAGGGAACAGAACAGGCATGAAGCCTCACGCCTGACAACAAATCCATAAATATCATGACCGGCTTCAGAGAGGCTGGATGGTGAAAATCCTCTGTGGCAGTCTCACATAGCATGCGGGATGAATCAACAGCTCTCTCTGTGATCAGAATGACATAAAGCACAAGGTCTGATGGGAAGAAAAGCCTCGACTGACATTCACATATCAAATATAATCCTCATACAAACCTGACATTTGAATAGTCCCCTGTCCCATATCCACAGTCACATGTGACATTCCTCATGCTGCATAGTCCGTTTCCCCATTCTCCTCATGTCTGAGCAACAATAATGAAATAAATTAGCAAGGTAAAGTCCCATCAGTCATGAAGCTGCTGCCTGACTGGGTGTACATTAGAAGATCTATTGATGCGAGCTAGTCACCAGAGAAAATACCCAACCGTGACGTGCGGACCCAGGCACAAAAATAGCAAAGGGGCCCTGGGAGGGATTACACAACAGCCCACATTTAAGGACGCTTTTCCTCTCTCCTCTCACTGTGTTTCAAAGCACGGCAGCAGCTGCCTCACACTACACACAGAGTGGGGAGTCAGATATCATGATGCAGAGAGCTAAACATCACCTTTACCAGAAAAGCTTCATTCATCCCCCAGATTCCAGTCATTTATATATTTCAGCCTGATTCATTCAGGTAGACACATTCGAGAACTATAATGATCTATATAAACCGGTCGGACAGAGAATGTGGGTATAAGCAAAGTGACAAGCGCCTTGAAAGACACTAATCACACGGTGCAGCGGCTCTGAATATACATTTCCTACAGAGTGATCCTATTCAGTTTGTACATCGACAAGGAGCTCAATGAAAAGACAGCATGTGGCTGGCTGCGAGGAGGCTGCAAAAATTAGACATGTTCTCCGAATTCTTAGACACCCACAGCCTGTTCAGAGCCAGTTCTTCCCATCACGACAGGATTTTGCTTTGTGAATGGAGAGAGTCGTGATGAGGGTGTCATTAACACGGGAGAAAACTAGGACAATGCTGCAGATTATGTGCAGCTGCAAAGCTCATCCTGTGAATCAGATGTATGAGTTCAGTGTGACACGATGCTATTACAGCTCCTACAGCAACTTCTGGAGATCTTCCTGATAAACACTTTTCTTGTTACATGATTTATGAAGATCATTTAATGAGACTGTTTTATAAGCCACAGACGGTATTGTTCGACTCTCCTCAAGTAAATGCAGCTGCATTATATTTGAAATTGAGACTAATTACCTAATTGAGGAAGGAATAAGATGTCTGGCGCCTTTGTGATCTCATTGTTACCTATTTTCTTTCCACCTTACACATAACAGCCTGTCACATGTCAGTTAGTGAGCTGCCTGTGATGCTTCCTGATCAACAAGTTATTTCAGAGGAAACTTTACCTCAACAAGCATCTAACAGATTTGGAAATAACTAAGTACAAGTGCCATTTTGAGGTGTTTGTACTTGGTTTGATTGGTTATTTTACCATAGCTCTTTATCTTGCTGTCCTTCACTGATGTAAATATTGGATGTTGCTTGTGTGATTGTGGACGGGGTGAGCTGCAAATGAATTGCCCTCTTTGGGATCAATAAAGTTGTCTGAATCTGAATCTGAATAATGAGCCCATTCATTAGTTATGTCTGTCAATAAGCACTAAAATAAGGAAGCCCTATATACTCATGGATCAAACATTCTGTATTATTTCCTCCATTTTCTCCAGATCTCGAGTTATTTATGTCCAAATCACGGAGTAACAAATGTTGTGCATTGTTTTTCTCGTATCTTTTGTGTAATATTTCTCTTTCAACTGTGAAATCTAACAAACAAAGTGGGGAAACAAACAGACAGTGCATCGGGAATGTAAGAATCTGTGTTTCATGGAGCAAAGATGTGTTTTCTTGCTTTTGAATTCAACACTTCATTTGGAAGAGGGAGAAAGTGTTACTTCCTCTCTCAGTAGTTAGTCTAGTCGTGACAATCACATTTGAGAATTTCCGTTTGTTTGTTTTGACTTGTTCTACAAAGTATTTCAGAAGGCAGGGTTGTAGTTTCTACTCTGCCAGGTGTATTTGACTGGTGCAGATACTTTGAATGTACATGTGAAACATACATGAGATTAGATTAAACTACTATAACCTGCTCTAAACGAAGCTACTAAATAGTCTGAGCTCCACCTGGACCAGCCACAGGTAGATCACATGACGAATCACTGAGTTTTAATTTGAAGTGATGGTTGAATAATTGCCAGTCTGTCTGTCTTATCAAAATCCATTTCCATCAATATTTTGTCTGGAAGCTGCTCATAATGCTAATCATGCCTCTGAATACAACAAACTGGGTCTTTCCCCCGAGTTGAATATACATCTGATCCCACCTCCTCGGTCATTTGTGTGAAACTCTGGCCTTTTCAGCACAATATAATTTACACAACTATAAATACTTCACCCGCTTTGACCATCCTGCTCAGTTTCACTCTGTGCCATTGGGTGAGAACAACTGGGTGCCTCTATGAATAGGAGTCCTTGGCTTTGGGCTATAGCGGAGGCATATCTCACTCTCAACATAAAGCTTACACAGCAGAACAAAGGCTTTAAACTTATGTAACGACTTATAGCTGAACTTCACCTCCTGAGCGCAGCATTCGAATGAGGCAAATGGGCAGAGCCTTTATTTCCTTGCGCTGCAAAACTGTAATTTCACAGCGCATTTCCTCCAGAAAACTTGGACTCGCCGTGTGCCAGAGGAGCAGTGAATGCAGAGACTGTGTATTGACAGAGTCCCTCCACAGTATGGAATTGCAGAGAGCTATTATTAGATATAGCCTCTAACAAGCCGAAGATGAAGTTGAAGCTAACTAACTGCACTGCAGCTGAGATCCATTATGCTGTATTCAGTATCTAGAGGAGCGGCACTAAAATGGCTGATACTCAATGTGCAGTGAAGGTCAAGTCGCCCATCTCTATAAATATAATGGTCTGTCCCCCAGGATGTTCCACACTGCTTGGCATTTCCACTATCTAAAGCTACACCGCGGCTCTGCTGACCGGCTCAAATCTGCCACAAAATTGCATGTGATTGAATACCGCACATGCACCCGGCTACGAGCAGGCCTCTAATGATATTAGAGGGGGGCAACAGAGAGAGGTGGTGGTGGTGGTGGTGGTGGGGGGGGGGGGCGGGAATGTTTATGAATGGAAGGAATGAGGTTTACCTCCATGCAGGCTGTAGTGGCTGTCATATGGCTGATTGAGGTATCACTTACAGGGGTACGCTGATCACTGCAGGTTGAACAAACAGCTGATACAAACACCAATAAATACTGAAAAAAAAAAAAATCCTAAATCATCATTCATCAAACCTGGTTCACCTATCGATCAATAAAAAAACCACCCTTTCATTCATCCGTCCCTCTAAGTCAGCGTCTCAAACCGGTCGTGCTTGATGCCATTATCACAGCGGCAGTACCTGAAAATAATCTGACATGATTGTGTGTTTCCATGGCAACCGTGCCAACGTCTGTAGCAGTTTTTTTTTTCTCCCAGTTCCTGTCTACATATATAATTACCACCAAAAAGATTACAGCAGCGAGACTGCAGATATGAGCGGAGGAGACGAGGCTGCGGCCTCACAGACGGCACGTCGATGTGTGATCAGATGTGAGGATGGAGATAACGACAGAGGAAATAAGCAGAGAGTCATAAAACTACAATATATATAATATTACAGCTGACTAACTGAAAGGATTGGCCAAACAATCATTTCATCAACAAACAGAAAATCAAATTAGCATCTGCTTGATAACTGATCAATCGTCATTAAAATTTGTGTTTACAGGTGTTGTGGTGTACTACGACTAAATATGTGACAAAAGTTAAATAAAGCTTTTTGCGGCTACAAACGAAGCTGCATGTACTCTGATAACTTGCTCCAGTGATGTCACTCAGTGGCTAAGTTGCATTGTGGGTCATTTTAGTCGTCAGATTTTGAAAAGAAAGAAGAATGAGTGGCGTGATAAACGCGACATCTCTGGCTCTGCTGTATTGATTTTGATCGTCGAACGGTGTTAAAGAGTTCAAAACATGCTGCCTACATTACCCACAATGCAATTTAGCCACTGAGTGACATCACTGGAGGCAGTTTATCAGATTACATTGGTGGAGTTACCCTTTAAATTATTTTGTAGGCTAAAATGCCCAAAATATATTTTTGTAGTTCCAGCTACTCAAATGTGAATATTTGCTTGTTTTGTTTTGTTTGTTTTGTTTGTGTTATTTTTTGTTTGTTACTCAATATTTTGGGGGTTTTACCTGTTGACTGAGGAAGTACGATGAGCATTTTCCAACGCTTTGTCTCAACAGTAAACATGTTTATGATGCTACTACACATATCATGCATAAACACAAACATTCATCTCATGCAGTCTGGTTGTTACTGCTGAAGTGTTGTTGTATAGTGATTATGTATTGTCTTTTCTTAACATAGATGTTGTCTTTGTACAGCTAAGAAGCTTTCCTGTCAAATAAACAAACAAATAAAATAGTATTATTATCATTTACTGTCTTATTAATGATAATAAGCTTCTTTTTATCTAACGTTTATCACAGGGACCTTCACACAAAGGGTCTTCTTAACTAGATGTCTTCGCACAAAACAGGCAATTTGACCATTTTTAAAAGATTTAATAGTATAAATGTTAATTGAGTGATCATGAATATAATCATTAACTGCAGCCCCACCATAGAAAAGGCACTGATCCAGTAGACTGCTCTGTCTTGAATCGGTATTTCCTTCAGGACATTACCTTTTTAAACCTATGTGATGATACGCTCAGCCTCCCCCCCACCTCTCACACCTCTCTCTGTTGTTGTTATTCGGGGGGGATCAGCTGTCATGTGCGGGTCCAGGCTGCGGGGATAGCCTGCTGAAGTGCCCGGACGTGAGAAGAACCCCCTGTGAACCCCCCATCTGCACGTCATGGAACATTTGCAGAGCAGGGACCTCCCACCTTAAAGGCGTGCAGCAGAGAGCAGACACAACACAGAGATCTGCCCTGCACCGGGCTCACCATCTTAGGTGACAGGCGCTCAGCTCGCCGCGGTGGAGGAACACGAACACGCACACATGCAGGGTGTGGAGCGGGCTTACCGGTCACTGTGACACGCGGGGACGGGCTCATCTCTCTGGTGCATGAAAAGGGGGAACGCTGCTGTCCCCGCTCCGCTGTGCACAGCAGAGGGTGTAGAGAGCAGTTTTGCGCCGTCAGCGTGCTTTTTAAAATGTCCTGTACAGCTGGAGGTGTAGTGACAGGTGTGTCCAGCAGGGGGCGCCAATGTGCTGAAACACCTGAGGTAATCCAGGAGCGCAGGAGTCAATGAGATGTTATCAGAAATCAATAACACTTCACTTTACACGTCAGGAAGTGTCCTGGTGGGTAAGTAGATGATTATAAAGTAACATATTTGAAATATCTTTATAATCATCACAATGATTACATCAGTGTTTAATGAAAATTACCCCCAATTCTATTTAAGACAGAGCATTATTAATCCCAGAGGGCATTCAAAAGTATAGTAACATCAGAAGACAATGCAAAAACACAACACACTAATAACATGGAAGTGCAAAAGGATTAAATGCTGACATCAATAAAAAAAAATAGTAAAAAACTAAATAGAAAAGAAGATATTGAGAAGAAATAAATGCGCTCTATGAAAACTGAAAAGGAAGTAATGCACACGGTGTTGAAAGTAAAAATATTTAATGCCAATATTCTTTTTTCCAATAAGCAGTTTATTTTTTTTTTCATTATTACAGAATCAGAAAATGTCTCTCTGTCACACACAGGTTCTTCAATGATTGTCAATATTAACTTTCTTCCTGTTTTAAATGTATTTGTCAAACTATTGTTGCCTCAAAATATAAAAAGAAACTTTTAACGTGGTAGATTAGTCACTTTATTCTTGATATGAAGTTGTGTTTTTTGCAATTTATGGTGGAAAACAATAATAAAACATTTTAAACATATCCTTCAATCTACTGAGCTGCAGACATCGGACAGGAATTTGTTAGAAATTTAGCTTAGAAGAAACCAGTTCCCTGGAAATGTATTAAAGAAATGACCAGCAACTGCTCACTGGAAAATATTATTATTTAATCATGTTGGGATTATTTTCAAGTAACAGCGTCAACATATGCAGGAAAAGTGTCATTATTCATTAGAAAATACATGTGATCTGCAGGGAGGGGCACTTGAAGACTTCATTTATTTTATTTCAACATTCCTTCACAGTTAAACAAACGTCACCACATTGATCAGTGCTGCAGACTGCATCAAAATCACATTAGAGTATGTCGGCCCAAAGAAATGATTATAAAAGTGTAGAAAAACTGTGATAAAAATATGTCAGAGGTCACATTAGTCCCTGTAGAAGTATTTCAAAAAGACCATTTCAACAGTGCAAGTCAAAGCCAGTACAGTAACATTTCATGAATTGCATCAAGTGATTTATAAATTTATGAATCTGTCGGTCCTTCACTTCGGTCCACCGCTCACTCCGTTCCTCTTCATGTGATCTGGCTTCTCTTTAAGTGGCACCTGTCAGCTTCAGCGTCCAGGCCCACTGGCATGGCATCTGGCTGAAGGACAGCTGGGGCAGGAGAACCCGCAGTCCGCGGGGCTTAGCAGGCTCCCACTGCACAGACCCGTGACCGAGGAGCTCCACCTTTTTTAGAACAAAAGCAACACATGAGCCGGTTTGACATGTTGAAGACAGAAGGCTGCTCTGTGACAAATGCCCTAAATCTGAATGTAAATTTTAATGACAGCAAGTCAAACTTGTTTCCCAGGATTCAGTGCGGTTATTGGGTAGTTCTCTTTTCCTCCAGGGTAAAGTGAATACTTCTGGTTTTTTAAACCTTGGACTGCACAAACAGGTACAGTGAGTTACTCAGCATTAAGCAGCTGCTAACCTAGCATTAAAATATAATTATTGTGAGGACAGTTGAAGAGCTTTATGGCCCTTAAACTGTTTGATATGACATGGCATGGAAACTGTCACATCTAATAGATATTACTGACAACCAGATTCACTTTGGATCATTTATAAGTAAATATAATGTGTGTGTAACCAGGTAACGTCCCGAGAGAGAAATTTGCAGTTGAAAAATAAGCTTGGCAGAGAGACGCCCATAAGCGTCTGTATTGCAGCAGTCTAGTCTTACCTGAGTGTGTTTGGGTGTAACCACCGGTTCATACAGAATCAAAGATCCATTATTGGGCCACGCCAGTAACATGGCAAAGATGTTCTTGCTCTGTGGTCTGAAAGTGTACCTGTTGATGATCAGACACAGGCAGAGACTTTCAAGACAAACCATGATCCCTTCACATTCTGAACAAGGATTCAGGGAATTTTGCATTCAAATATCAAAAGCAAAAAAGGGGAAAGATGTAATTTACTAAAAGTTTCCTTGAAAATGATCTAACAGCTGATTCAAACATTTTTAAAACAATGCATCCAAAGTGTTGGTCACTGCAAACCAAACGCACGAGCCCAAATGAGAACCCACCAGACTTTGGGAGTGACGGTGTCGTTCTGAGCCCTCCATGCTGTCGAGTTGTAGATGGCCTCCCCGTTCACCTTCAGCCACTGACCCATCTGCCTCAGGCGCTCCTCGAAGATGGGAGCGATCCTTCCATCGTGTGTCGGACCGATGTTCATCAGCAGGTTTCCTCCGCAGGACACAGTCTCCACCAGGTTCTGAAACACACACACACACACACACACACATCAGAGTTAGACTTTATGTATCTGGTGTTAATCAATACATCATTACAGGCTGGGCTGGATTTGACAGAAAAGACTTCACAGCTGGAGGGCGCTGTTCCTTCAGTACAGTAAAGACTGAACTGTGAAGCTAAATGACAATTAACATAAATTCACACATTACTATAGTTTTTAAGCTAAGTCCTCCATGCATATAATCAATTTAATGATGCATAATGATTCTGTTTTAATGGTAAGATTACGGGTAAATTCATGGACATTCATCTCTCACCGCTACGAGCTGCTCGATGGTGAGGTAGTCACTGAGAGGAGCGTTTCGTCTGTAACCCCAGGACCTTTTGTCGATGGTCATGCAGTTTTCCCATTTGTGTTTGAGCAGGTGTCCGGGCTGGTAGCGATCACTGCAGGTGTAGTATCCACCGTGGGTGCAGATGGAGCCGTAGCCCCAGCGATCATTGGTCACCACCGTGTCTCGTACAGGACTGTGAAGGAGTACAGGTTAACACCACACTGGCTGTGACTGATCTAATAAAACACTTGCTGTATGCAGTTTCACTGTATCACCTGTCGTTATAGAGCCAGGCTAAGAAACCCGTGCTGTTCCAGTACTTGTCAGGAGCGTCTCCGTCCCCGTCAGACCAGAGCACCTCTGGTTTGTACTTGAGGATGAGCTCGTAAAGCTCAGGCAGAGTTTTAGTGGTGGGGAAGTAGTTTGTGGTGAAGACGTTGGCAGCGTCCAGTTCAAAGAGCGGGTTGAACCACTCGAAGAGAGAGTGGTACAGCCCCAAACGCAGGTCACTGTTGTCACGGAGGGCAGTCGCCACTTCATCTACCAGATCTCTTCTTGGTCCAACATCCACTGCGTTCCAGTTCCAGGAGTTTTTTGAGCCCCACAGTGTGAAACCTGAAAGACATAGTGATAAAACAGTACATCTCCTGCACAGCTGCAAGACACTTAACCTCCAAATCTGTCTACTGTAAATTACTGAGAGACCTGTAGATCCTGCTCTGTACCTTCATGGTGTTTGGTGGTGAGGACGATGTACTTGGCTCCTGATGAGGCAAAGATGTCCGTCCACTCTTTGGCATCAAAGAACTCAGCAGTGAACTGCGGTGCGAAGTCTTGATACGTGAAGCCTGGAGGATAATTCTTCTTCATGAAGTCAACATACGGCTTCTGTTTACTTTTCTGCCAGTACCACCTGGAACAGAGAAACAGATGCAAAAGATAGATCAACTTAAACTCCATTCAGACGTTAAAATGGCCTGCATCATTCATGCATTGTGAGTTATAAACTTTTAAATCCAGCAGCGCCTATGTTTCCAAGTCTTCACACTCCTTCAGCTGCTTCTTCATACCGAGTGAAGCCAGCAGCGCAGCGCAGCCCCGAGCCATTAGTGAAGCAATGCTTTTGATCTCCCAGCATACACTTTGTTTTGCATACTTCATCCCTTTCCGCCTTCTTTAACTAGTCAGGCTCTTTTAAACTTTTATCCGCTCCAGGCCTATTTTTTAGAAGGGCCGGATTGTGCCAAGGGGGCCGGACTTTTATCTTATCTGACCAACAAAACAACCAATGTTTTACTTTTTCTTTATTACTTTTCACAATTGAAACAGGATCATTATACAAAAGAGTAGAACAAAAATCCCCTCTGCTTCAACAGCCTGAGTATTTTTGTCCTTAGATGCAGTCAAAGTGCCAGAATGAGGCTGATGAGGGGCCAGTTGAACAGGTCTGATCAACTCTTTCATACCAGAAACTCGCTTCAAACCTTGTAATGTTTCACATCTTTCATACATTATAAGTGTTATGCAACTTTTGCAGCCAGAAATGCAGCAAGGCATCAACTGCAGATCCTTTAGAAACTGCCTAACTCTAGTTTGAGTTGTTGACATTGAGCCTAGTGTTAAATTAACCTGTAATTACCCAAATTTATAGTTTTAAAGTTCAGTCATTCAGTATCGAAAGATCAAACCACGTGATCTTTCATCAGCAGGTGATCAAGATTAAAGTTTAAGCTTGTAGAAAAGAATAACAATAATAAAGAAAATAAATCAACAATATCTTTTTCTATGCCTGTGGTTTCCTGAGTACCAGCAGCAGGGACTATCTTGCTCCCTGTCCCATCTTTACCCAGACTCTTTGAAAGTTTAAATGTTATTATTAAATGGATAACAGAACTCACCAGAACCACTCGCTGCCGAAGCTGGGAACAGAGAAGACACCCCAGTGTATGAAGATGCCAAACTTGGCCTGATCGTACCAGTCTGGCAGCGGTCTGGAGTCGATGGATTCCCAGTTTGGCTCGTATTTGCATCTGACGATACCGATCGACAGCATCGATAACACGACATAAACGGTTAGTGAACCCATTTCAAGTCGAAACATCAGCCGGTGTGACAAACTGAACCGGAGCACGAGGTGTCTATCACATGATATAGGGAGAGACAATACCACAAAAACAGGAACGAGGAAGAGAAATGAAACATGTCAACACCTTGAACAAGGGGAAGCAGCTTTAAAAACACTGCGGGTGTTTGATTTGTTCACCATTAAGCGCAGGTGACGTTCAACCAATCAGATTTAATGGAACCCCGCTTTCTCGGGCAACGCCGCGTCCGACATCTGGCGCTCCTCGGGTCTACGCGTGCGCAGTCCGCCTTCCTACGCGGAAGTAGCCAATGTTTTGGTTTTGAGCGTCGCACACATGCATGGCTACGTTGACTGTCACTGTCATATCTCTTCGGGGGATTTTGACACGGTATGGTCACGATTCAAAGGATAAACGTGAATGTTTTTATCTTTAAAATGTCTTTTCAGGCGTTAACTTTTCCTCTTTTCGTTGTCAGGACATAGAGGAGGTGATTGAGAGTGCAAAGAAGGTGAGCCACCTCAGCTAAGTGTCCAGATTAGTTTACTATAATGTGTATTTAACTCATTTCTCTGCTTTTTATTATTTTTCCAAGGCTGGGTTGTTAGCGCTGTTAGCCGTGGCCGAGCATGCTGGGGAGTTTGACAAGATTATTGAGCTCTCACAGAGGTAAATATTATATTAGAGTGACATAACTTGAATTTTATACGTCTGTTTGTCTAACGTTTTCACTTTCCCCCAGGTTTCCAGGTTTTATTTTTCCCTGCCTAGGAGTCCACCCTGTCCAAGAAGTGTCCCCAGAGCAACAGAGGGGGGCTTCTGTCCAGGTAGGGTCCTTGAACTCCAGAAGTACCAGTGAAAACTGTTCCCAGTGAGGTCAGAGTAACGAGGACATTGTTTCTGGACTTTCTACTGTAAGAAAAACCCAACAACATATTACAGGGGAGAAAAGGCTTTTTATATTCTTTTTTGTTTTTTAATCAACATTTTGAGGAAAAAAAAGTCCAAATTTTAAAAAATAAAAATCACAAATTTTGAGGGGGAAAAAAATCAGAATTTCAAAAAAAAAATCCAAATTTTGAGGCAAACAAGCCAACAAGGGAAAAAAGTTTTTTTTTTTTTTTTAAACATTTAAATTTAAAATCATTTTGAGGGGAAAAGTCAAGATTTTAAGGGCAAAAGGAAGTTCAGAATTTAAGGCAAAGAAAATCAACAACATTTTAAGGGAAAGAAGTTTAAAAAAATCAGAATTTTGAGGGGGGGGAATCGAAATTTTAAGGGAAAATTTTGAGGGGAAAAATTCAGAATTAAAAAATTTTTAAGCCAAAAAAAGGGAAAAAAGAAGTTCAAAATTTAAGCAAAAAAATAATAATAATTTAAAAAAAATTTAAAGGGAAAAAGGCAGAATTTTTGGGAAAAACGTCAGAATTTTGAGGGGGAAAAAAACAACAAAATTTTAAAGAAAAAAAGTTTTGGGGTTTTTTTTTTAAAAAAAAAAATCTAAATTTTGAGGGGAAAAATGCACTTTTTGGAGAAGAAAAAATAAGAAAATTTTGAAGGGGAAAAATACACATTTTAAGGGGAAAAAATCTGAATATCGAGAAAAAAAGTCAGAATTTTGAAGAAAAAAATAAAAACTGCTGATGATTTATTTTTTTCCAAAATGTCATTTTTCAAACATTAATCCAATCTCAGCCATCACGTTCAATGTGGCAGAAATCTTATAGACAGCTTTCTCATAACCTGGAAGTTTCCTAGGTGTTAATGAGAAAATGTAATATTTTCTGTAATTTGGGTGAATTTCTGCAGCGGCCATCTTAAAGTGAGTGAACACCTTTTCTCTGTTTTCGATGCAGGATCTAGATGCTGCTCTCCCCATAATAGAGAAATACAAAGACCAGCTTGTGGCCATTGGGGAGGTAATGATTCAATATCTCTGATGTGACTTAATTGAGTAACATAAATGGTACATTTATCGTTAATTAAACTTTAGTTAGTATAGTTAATTCACTTTTAACAAACAATGAAATGCTTTATAAACAATTTATTAACATCTTTATACAACTTTACAATAAACAATTGCTTAAAAAACATCAGTTTGTTATCAGTGAAATAACTGTTGACTCAAGTTTAATTAACTATAAATGTACAGTTTATTAATGGTGGTTATTATAAAATGTTACTGTTAACCCTTTTCGTGCCTGTCGTTCTAGGTTGGTTTGGATTTTACACCCAGATATGTCCACAGTGACGCTGACAAAGACAGCCAAAGGCAGGTCCTCATTCGTCAGGCCCAGATAGCCAAAGAGCTGGATCTCCCTCTGTGAGTCATACTGTAGTAATGTAGATGATATTAAACCTTTATTTAGCATTATATGATTTATAATTTGAGTGTGTTTGGCATCGGTGTCTTGAATATCAAGTTGGACTTACCTGCCAACACATCAAATGAAATGTATATTTATGTTCCAACATATTACTTTTTTTTTTTATTTCTAGAAATGTACATTCACGGTCTGCAGGACGACCCACCATCCACCTCCTGAAAGAGCAAGGTAAACAGCTAAGACTGATTTATCAATGTACCTGTTCATATCTGGTAACTTTAATATTCAGCTGCAGTACCTCTGTAACGTCACTAGGTGTCGAAAAGGCCCTGCTTCATGCTTTTGATGGGAAACCCTCTGTTGCCATGGAGGGAGTGAAGGCTGGATATTTCTTTTCCATCCCACCATCTATAATACGGAGCGAACAGGTACAGCAGAACACCTGATCATGTTACATTTACACCGTATCACAACCCAACCGGATTTAAATTCCCCCCTCAGTAACACTCAGACACATACATGTTGTTATTTGTGTGTAAACAGACAAAAACATGGACTTTACAGACAAAGTTACAAATAGTTTGAATATCTTTGCCCTTTATATGTGAGTGTGAACAGTTTACACACTATACTACTGACACAGTCTCTACAGATGTCACTGACATGTTTACTTTGTTTTTATTGGTTGACTTTATCACATTGAATGTTAATGATTAATGATGCTTTCTTTGTGTATTTTCCACCAAGAAGCAGAAACTTGTGAAACAGCTGCCGTTAGAGAACATCTGTCTAGAAACAGATTCACCTGCTCTCGGGCCAGAAAAGCAGGTAAAGTATTTTTTCCCACAGAATAAAAAAGAGAGTGTTGAGGATCTTTGCCAGGAGTCAGTTTATGGCTGTGATAGCCCTTTATTCCTTTTTGATTTGAAGCAGTAATTTGAGTTTTTACCTGCTTGTTTTTGTATATTTTTGGAGAATATTTACATTATCTTGATGTTGTTTCTTTTTGTGACACACGCAGTTAAAATCATATCTTATATTTCTTATATTACAAATGACATCTTATTCACCCACTCATGTTCTTCTTCTTCTTCTTCTGTTTTCTGAATGCAGGTGAGAAATGAGCCCCAAAACATCTGTGTTTCTGCTGAGTACATCAGTAAAATCAAAGGAGTGTCGCTGCAGACGGTGATGGAGGTGACGACACAGAACGCTCTCCGACTCTTCCCGAAGCTGAAATCTGCCATCAGACCCTGACAAAGCCTTCACCGTTTACATCATCAGTCTAAAATATCTTAAATTATATGTCTCTGTAACTTCATGTGAATGTCTGATTGAACCAAGATGCCCTGAAGTGTAAATAAATAAGAAAATGAAGGTCAGATGAGGTGTATAACTGGACTTGAGTGCTGAAAGCTCATTTATACACTTCCATTTATTCTCAAATAAAGAAAGATGACTTAACAATTTGACACACAGGTTGTATATCTTTCATGTGCCTGATGCATCTGAAACATTTCATAAACACCTCATCATGTAACAAAAACAACAGCTGACGTCCATCATGGTCACACCTTTAACCATTCGTGTCATTGTGAAGTGAATATTTCATTCTCATATTTCCCATCAACGGATATGAGCAGAGCAGTGATATCATTAACTCAGTTGATCCCTTGAACTATTTATTTCACTGTTGCTGCTCATCATTAAAAAGGTGATTCATTCTCTCGTCATTAGCTGCCACAGCCAACCTTTAATGGCCCTGGATCAGTTCACAGTTCACAGCTGTATGTTGTATTGCTGCCTTCAAGTGCTCTTCATGAGATCCCACCTTTGAGCTCTGAGGTTTAGAATGAAAGTTTTTATAACTTACTTATTTCACTGCTTCTGACAGACTGTAAATTTCTGATCTAAATGCGGATTTACAGCTTTTTCCAACCTAATGGTAGTTAAATTCCTTGTTGTTTCCCACCATCAAAGAGCCTCCATACATCTTTCTTTAACCTAACTGTGAATTTTGATTACAACTAAAGTGAGTTGATGCTTTTGGAAGCCCATTACTGCCAATTATAGAACATTTATGAAAAAGTAGACTTGATAGAAAAAAGAAATCCCATGGTTAGTGATAATCATGGGATAGAAAGTCGGTATTATGGGATAAATGTTAACTTTTTGTCTCATAATTATGACTTATTATCTCATTATTTCGACATTTCATTCTTATACATATGACTTTCTATCTCATAATTGATTTTTTATCTAATAATTTAAACTTTTTATCCAATAATTTTGACTTTTTACTCATAATAATAACTTTTTATTTCATTTTTATAACTTTTTATTTCATTTTTATAACTTTTTATTCCATAATTTTGACTTTTTGCTCCATAATTATAACTTTTTATCCCATGATTAAAACTTTTTATCTCATAATTATAACTTTGGGAATTTTCTTTCTCAAGAAGCTTATTTTTCATATTATTCATTCTTTAACTGTGATTTGTCCCCCACAGATACTCGTTCCTTAAAAAGTCCAGATCTGTGAAGTCTGATATACCGTGAACGCAGCATGTGTGCAGTTCACGGACCGCCCTGCGCGGACACGTCAGCCGCCGCAGCCTCACAGAGGAGCGGCTGACTGACAGCTTGTCCGCCCAGTGTGGAGGTTTGTTGACACCCGGAGCAGGCGGCTGATCGTCGCCTCATTGGCCCGTGTGTGTGACACTTCCCCCCGGGTCGCCCGCCTCGCTGCCGCCTCGCTGCCTGCTGGACTCGAGCTGTTTACAAGAAAGTGTGTCAAGTCAGATGAAGGTGAGCGGAGGCTTGTGCTGCAGTGCACGATGCTCAGTGTGTGTCCACGCAGCTGAGAGGACGTCTGTTGTAAAGTTGGTGAGTAGAAGTTAGATGTTTGTCACTTTAATTCATGTTTGACTCTGAGTCACATCAGCCATTAATTCATTGTTCAATTTCAGATCTTTTCAATGCATGTTCCTGCCTTTTCTCTCTTATCACAGTGTGGTGTTTGTTTAGGTTGTATTTCCCATCATGCTGTGCACATGGACTCATGCTTTATCCCACAAGCATGGGAGCATAAAACCTTGATCAGCCTCACTCCTCCATCACAGCTCACAGCCTTAAAGCAGCCTGTTGTTCCTCGCTCCTGCAGGTCTGAACATCAACACCATGACAGGTGACACGGTGGTGTGGAGGGGTCTGACCTGGGTGAAGCAGGCGGCCAGCAGAGCCCCACCAGGTGCCCTGCGGTGCACCGGGAACCAGAGGCTGGTAAACTTCCATCACGCTGCAGGATCAGCCAGGGTGAGCAACCCGGCCGTGATTTGAGCCGTGTAGAGTTTCACAAACATGCAACCCAAATAGTTTCTGTGTCTGTTTCTGCCACCGTCGCCTCATCAACACCACAACAATAGTGACCGGGGTGAGGAGACACAGGGGAGAGGATTCAACTACCGAGGGTTTTAAAAGTCGCAAGTAATCTGAATCTCTTTTAAAAATGGTTTTAACAGCGACACTTTGTACATTGATGGGAAGTTAATCTTCCAAAACAACCTTTAGGCCGGTGGTTCTCCACCTTTTTCACTTCAGACACCTTAAAATGAAGGAGTGTGTACTTGTGACCCCTCGTCACACCTTCTACTGAGTCCCCAGATTAAACTTTCTTTGTTTCATAGAGGTTTGAAGAACTCCAGTTATCCCATATTTCACCAACAAAGCAAAGCTTAGACTTAAATGTACAATATCTCATTTCTGAGGAGAAGGATGGAGTCCGGTGTAGAGCCAGACCTTCTGGAGGAATAACCACCCGTAGTCCAGAACTGTTTACTGACGGGAGGGAAGCCCAGAGAATACTTTCTATCCTGAACAGTTAAACGCTGGCAGGGCACTAACTCCATATTTGCTTGATTGCTGTCGTCGGTCACATCGGAGTTTCTTGAAAAGCAAAATTTAGATGAGAAGATCGATAACTCTCACATCTGCACAGTGAATATAAAGCCAGAGCCAGCAGCTTATCTTAGCATGAAGACCGGAAACAGCCGGCCCGGCTGTGTGCAAGGGTGACAGAATCCTTCTACCAACAGCGTTTTAGTTTCAGATCAAACAAAGCTGATATAACATGTTAATCAGTGATCTCTGAAGGTGCTTGTAGGTGGATTTTGTTACCTCTGAACAGAGCCTGCTCGCTGTCTCTCCTGTTTCTAATGTGTTGCTAAGCTAAGCTAACTGATGGACTCATCTAACTCTGGGCTAGAGCGCCAAAAACCAAGTTTTTTCGAAATGTTGAACCTGCTCATTAATCATGTCTTGTCTTCCAGGAGACGTTCAGCAAACGGCAACAAGTCCACAGAGTCACGGCGGCTCAGGTTCACAGATACTCCACTATGGGAGCTTGTTTCAGCGGCTGTTTCATCGGAAGCGTCAACGGCGGACAGGGGACCTGCAGCGGAAGAACCAGCTCCAAAAAGGTCCACGGGGACTGGACGAGCCAACTGTTCTCCGGGCACACGAGGTTGTTTAACCAGGACAACTCGTCCACGGTGGGGCGGCTGACGTCGGCGGACGTCGATAAAGCAGAAAACACCAAGAAAACAGACGTGAAGAAACACAAACAAGTGGTAAACACAACACCTTTTTATTTTTTAAGTGTTTGAATAAAATTGATCAGTATTTCAGTTTTGTGTTTCAGTTTTATTTGTCCTTTAAGTTGAGTTCTTGTCTTGTGTTCCAGCTCAGTGAAAGAGCCAGAGAGAGGAAGGTGCCCGTCACCCGGATAGGAAGGCTGGTGAACTTTGGAGGTGGGTGTATTTGGTCACGTTACACCTGCTGCTTCAGATCACAGCCAAAGAAAAGTGGCGGGACAGTTTTCAACATCCTCGGGAACATAAAGATCTCAGTTAGAATCCTTTAGACAAGAAAAGGTTAATATTTGAATGAATGATCTTTGTAAAAAACATCCGACATGTTGCTTTTCATGAATCACTTTTGTTTTTTTCTTAAACCTTAAAGACGTCCTGTGGATTTTTCTTATCAACAAACAAAAGTTATGTTTATATATATAGAAGTGTTGTTTATTTATTTATTTTTTTTATCTTTTGAACATTGAAGTTTAATCTTGGATTTAGTCGAGAGGTTCTGCGTTGACGGCCTCGGTCAGCAGTCTGCAGACCTCAGGTCAGGCTGTGGGAAGTGCTGACTACTCCTTCCCAGCGCTGGAATGACAGAGTATCAGTGGCTGAGAAAATGTTTCAGGGACACGCAGAGTCGTGCCTGACAGTCCAGCTAATATCAAACCTGTCGTCGACTATCAGCCTTCTTCTCACCAAAGGGCAGCACACATACAGTTTCCTCCTTGGCCTTAATTTACCCCTGAACTCTCAACGGCTCCGATTAGACCTTCCTTCAGTTACTGATTACTGTTATCACGTCCTTTTTTTGTTGCTGCTGTTATCAAATGCACAGAAGGGCACTGCGAGGGTAAACACTGTCGACATTCGTAAAAAAACATGCCTGCGTATTCAAAGAAAGTTTGTGAATCGTGTTTAAATTGATTTCTTTTTGCAGGTCTGGCCCTCGGACTCGGCATCGGGGCGATCGCCGAGGTGGCAAAGAAGAGTTTAAAACCTCAACAGCAAGGTGATGAGAGGAGGATCAGTGTTTTACTGATGGCCCGACTGAGGAGAAGTTTTAATGATCATTTTATGACTGTTGATGCTAACATGCTCATTCTTTATGTTGGGATATGTGTGGTGATCTGAAGAGGCTGTAGGCACCACTCAGTAGCTGAAATACAGCATCACCTGTACTGAATACTGTGTGTGTGTTTCTCAGGTGATAAAAAGTCCATCCTGGACTCGAGCGCCTTCCTCTCCGAAGCCAACGCTGAGAGAATCGTCCGGACTCTCTGTAAAGTCCGAGGCGCCGCTCTCAAACTGGGACAGATGCTCAGTATTCAAGGTGAATTACCATCAGACGTGTCCTCAGATGCATCACAATTATCACACGTGTAAGAAATTCATCTTCTGTTACTTGAGACGAGGACACGGGGACCTCACACACACCGCTCAGACATGGTACTGACAGTAAATCCACATGCATCAGTGTGTAAATCAAGGTTCAGCTTTCATGGTAACCGGCGCTCGATGCTTCACAACAAGACTTCATCCTGTTTCTGGCAAACAGAAATGTCATCTCCTAAAATAAACGTCGGGCCAGCTGAACACAATAAGTGCCATTCCAGTGGAGCTATTGTAGGCAGCCGAGGCTAAACTGACACTGTGGTGTTGTTGACTTTAAAGACACACTTACAGTAACGTGTTGTTATGCTCTGAGGTGTCCACAGACCCTGTTTGTCCTCTCCTGAATTATCATAACTGTCGAGTCACAGAGTTTGTGGCTGGAGATCTTTCAAAAACCTACAAGGTCGTTCAGTGATTAAGAATTAGAGCTGCATTATTTATCAATCAAGTGTCAGCTATTAAACTAATTTGCCAACTATTTTACTACTCGATTAATTGGTTTGAGTCATTTTTAAAGGGGAATATGTCAAAATTCTCTGATTCCTGCGTCTGAAATGTGAATATTTTCTGGTTTCTTTCCCCCTCTGTGACAGTAAACTTAATTATTATGAAGCACAAACTGGGCTGAAGATCGTCCTCAGTGTTTTTATCCAAGTTTGTTTACAAGTGATTATTTTCACTCCGTTTGTCTCCGCTTTGTTTCCTCTCCTCTCAGACGACGCCTTCATCAACCCTCAGTTGGCCAAAATCTTCGAGCGTGTTCGTCAGAGTGCAGACTTCATGCCCTCTAAGCAGATGATGGTACAGTATGACAGAGCTGCAGTAAACAACACAAACTCCGTAAACTGACGTCATAAGACGAGACAGTTCCTCTTTCTCTCTCTGCAGAAAGCCATCAGCAGCGACCTCGGCCCGAACTGGAGAGACCAGCTGGAGTACTTTGAGGAGAAGCCGTTTGCAGCGGCGTCCATCGGTCAGGTGCATTTAGCCCGAATGAAGGACGGCAGAGAGGTCGCCATGAAGATTCAGGTGAGACGAGCATTAAAACACAGGAGTGAACTGTGATAAAAGACAGAAATCTCACAATCAGATCTGCTCCTTCAGTACCCCGGAGTGGCCAAGAGCATCGACAGTGACGTGAATAACATCATGACCGCTCTGAGTTTAAGCAACACGCTGCCTGAAGGTAACATTGTTGGAGAGTCTTTATCTTCTTTCTGATAACAGCAGCTATTGCGTGACGTCTGTGACTCGGCTACTGTCAACAGAAGAACCTACACAAGCTGCCTGAATGTCGTAATTTTCAGCTTTTTTTCACACTTTCTTGTCTTTTACAGGTCTGTTTCCTGAGCACCTCATCGAGGTCATGAGCCGCGAGCTGGCGCTGGAGTGTGATTACATAAGAGAGGCCAAATGTGCCAAAAAATTCCAGTAAGTGTTCAGACGTACTGTAACCACACAGACTGAACAGAACCAGAACCGAGTTTTGGTCGTAGTTTTTCACATATAAAGGAATTTATTTTGGTGTTTTGGTGCATAACAACGATCATAGTGAAAGAAAATATGAATGAAAAGATGAAGATAAAGCACTCGAAACATAGAAAACTGAAATGTTTTAGAATAAAGAAAATGTGCAACGTGCCAAATAGTAATCCAGGAGATGTGCATTAAAGGATAAGTTCACCCAAAAAAAAAAGTAAAGTCTTTTGAGTTGGCTTCACAACAAAACAGCGTTGCAGCATTCTTCTAAACAACTGTAGTAGATGGGGACTTGTTTTAAAAATTGATAAAAAGTATGAACAGATGTAAAATGTAAAAACAAGAGGCGTATCTCATGCAGCCAGTGTAGTTACATGATCCCAACATGATTTTGAGTCAATTGATCACATGACCTGGGAGCTATTGAGCTAAAATGCTAATATTTGCATATAAAAATTTATAAAAATTATTAAAAAATTGCTAATATTTGCTAAAAATGCTAATATTTGCTAATAAAAATTAATTAAAATTATGAAGAGATGTAAAATGTAAAAACAAGAGGTGTATCTCATGCAGCCAGTGTAGTTACATGATCCCACACTGATATTGAGCTAAAATGCTAATATTTACATATAAAAATTAATAAAAAATATTTAGAGATGTAAAATGTAAAAACAAGAGGTGTATCTCATGCAGCCAGTGTAGTTAAATGATCCCAACATGATTTTGAGTCAATTGAGAACATGACCTGGAAGCTATTGAGCTAACATGCTAATATTTACATACAAAAATTAATAAAAAATATTTAGAGATGTAAAATGTAAAAACAAGAGGTGTATCTCATGCAGCCAGTGTAGTTACATGATCCCAACATGATTTTGAGCCAATTGATCACATGACGTGGAAGCTATTGAGCTAAAATGCTAATATTTACATATAAAAATGTTAAAAAACAACAGAAAACAACCTTAAAATGGTTCCAAGTCCCGTGAGGCCTTAAGATCCAAAATTGATTTAAAAAGATATTATTTACACCCTTGATAGGTTGTCGAGCCCTTGCACCCACATCAGACAGAGGGTGTGTGCTAACGCTTTTAGCTGAAATCAATTTGGGATCTCGGGCCAGGCGAGCTCTATGGAGCTATTTTTATATTTTATTTCAGAGTTATTTTCAGTTGTCTCCAGCTACTTCAGTTGTTCAGGAGAGTCCTGCAACACTTTTCAATGTGAATCTCCAGAAATGTCTTGTGGACTATGATACCTCACCGGTCTTTCCATCGAATGAATTTGCATTTTAGCGTGTACTTATTCTTTAATGTGACGCACGGAGAGTCTGCTGTCATTTTGACCGCAGTTTTCTGGGAGTTGGATCCAGCCGTCTTTAACTTTGTCGCTGTTTGTGTGTGTCAGAGAGCTGCTGAAGGATCACCCGTTCTTCTATGTGCCTGACGTGATCGACGAGCTGAGCAGCCAGCACGTCCTCACCACAACACTGGTGCCCGGTTTCCCTCTGGACCAGGCCACCGACCTCTCCCAGGAGCTCAGGAATGAGGTACGACCGCCGTGAACTCCAACACAGCTTACAGTACAATTTACACCTGCGCACTGCCAAGACTTTCTCCCACTTTGGAGGCCGAATGCAGATTTATGCCACCTTTTAAAAACCCCGGAGTCATGTTTCACTTCATTGTAATTCAAGGAGATTTTTCCACAAACGCTAGTCTAACAACTTTATTTTCTACATTTGTTCTTTTTCTTGCTGATAGATTTGTAAGGAGATCTTGAGGTTATGCTTGAGAGAGCTTTTTGAGTTCAGATACATGCAGACTGATCCAAACTGGTCCAACTTCTTCTTTGATCCACAAGCTCACAAGGTCAGTTTGTCTCAGTCACACTGTTGGTACATGATTATTTTGAGTGTCCCCCGTTTCTCTACAGTCTGTTTTTGTGTTTCATGTCTTCAGGTGGCGCTGTTGGATTTCGGAGCCACGCGAGGATTCGATAAGAGTTTCACCGACACCTACATCGAGGTGAGAGTAATCAACATCTTTTATCTTTTTATATGACAAAACTTATCCGTCATCAAACAAAATCACCTTCTAATTAACATATATTCTCGTTAGATAAATGCCCAAAGTCAATTTTTTGGACGTCAGTGGCTTAAAATGGCTCAAATCCTTCAGAAAGACCTATAATGTGACCTAATAATTTGTTTTTTGATGTTTTTCATCAGATAATTAATGCTGCTGCGAATCAGGACAGAGAAGGAGTCCTGCACAAATCCAGAGACATGAGGTTCCTCACAGGGTACGAGTCAAAGGTGAGAACATCTTCACTGTAAACCACAACAAAGTGTAATCTTCAAACTTCAAACAGTGTTCTGGGACCTTATTTTCCTCTGAGGACAGCTTGTTGATTCACTTACTTAAAGATAAATATCCCTGAGTTTGTATTATTACCTCATTAATATTGTAAATATTAAAATTCTGAGTTTGAATGTATTCTTCAAAGCTACACAGTGCCTCTTAAACTACATGAAGGATGAATTGATTTGAACAATTTATGAACTTTGTCAGACAGTGACCTCTGCTGGTGACCAGGAGAAATTACATCAACGGTTCCTCTCTTTCTGTCATCTTGCATTACAAACCATAAACTCTGTAAAGAAGTGCAAGGACAATGTTTGCCTGAAAATTACAAGTAGACGTTGGGAGGTTTGAGAGCAAATTTCTAAACTGACCAAAACGTATAAGTGTATTGATTTTGATGAGGTGCTGTTTTTTGTTCCAGTTGCACTAAAATTTTAATCAGAAAATATAGAAAGAGCTTTACAACTCAGCAATATTTTAGAAACATTGTCCTTTTTACTTGACTACTTTTACCTGATACTTGTATCTCTTATGTCGACTAACTTCTGTGTCCCGTGATAAGGCGATGGAGAACGCGCACGTGGACGCAGTGATGATCCTCGGGGAGGCCTTCTCCTCCTCCGAGCCTTTTGACTTCGGCACTCAGAGCACCACGGAGCGGATCCACAGCCTCATCCCCGTGATGCTGAGAGAGCGACTCGCGCCGCCTCCCGAGGAGACCTACTCCCTCCACCGCAAGATGGGCGGCTCCTTCCTCATCTGCTCCAAACTCAAAGCTAAAATAGCCTGTAAGAACATGTTCCAGGACGCCTACAGCAACTACTGGAGAGACGGACGGCCAGAATCAACAAACTGAAGCTCAGGTTTTCCAGTTAAAATCAGGATTTTCTCGCCTTGTTTGTTGTATGCTGAACAATGTAACTCTCACATTCTTACCGATGATGTTTTTGTGCAGCCCGGGCCAGATAATGTCCACGTTACATAGTTTTGTGTTTTGACTGTGGTCTGCTCGACTGACTCATCAAGTAAACTGATGAACAAACATGAAGAGTTGTCTATCAGAACAATTTCATATGTGTGCTTCCTATTCCATCAAGACTCCATCCAGACAACATGAACAAAAGTTAATGTGTGAAGATTATTTGTACGTATTGTTTCAATGGATTAGTTGTGCGGATTGTACAACCTAATAATTATGTGTCTGTATGGTTCGAGGAACTGTTTTCCATCTGACCAGAATTTGTCAGTTGAAATAAACTGTTGTTGCAACTGATTTGTACATTTCTGAGAATGCAGATTTTTATTTTAAAGCCACGACAAATGGACCTCAACTGACTGAAAGTACCTGTTTACACCTGGTAGTAACACGTGTCTTTAGACGAAGAATAGCAGACGGATTAACTTAATTTAATGCCGAATTTACAAAAAGGGACAAATGATTTTGAATTTCCCATAACAGTTTCAAAAAGTTTCTCTTCACTCAACAACTCTCAAAATTGCAAGGTTTTCTAAGGGAGTCCGGTGGTTGATGCTGTAGTTTGCCATGGCTTCCACTGACACACATCTGCTGCTTTATAAATAAGAAAACCAAATAAATTATTAAACAAACAACCATTGTAACAGCGTGACTAAATATTTTCTCAAAAGGCTTTGAGGCAGCCTGTCTTCAGTCTCTGCGGTCCTTTTTATCGCTCCACTTGGATTGTGATGCCGGAGAAACTGAACTCGGAGCGCAGGAGCTTTGTGGCCTTCATGAGGACGATCTGTGCGTCAGCTTCTTCTTCTGTGGACACATACGGGGAAGTTGTGGTTTACATCATCATCTTACACATGCGGCATCAGTACTAGACTTGTGTTATTCTTTGACAGCTGGGTAATAACTTACTACTAAAGCTACTCAATTATTCAAGAATAAATGTGAATATATTCTGGTTTCTTTACTCTTTGACAGTAAACTGAATCTTTTTTGAGGGTGTTATCTTGAGCTTTGGGAAACACTGATGGACATTTTATCAGCTGTGTTGTGGAGATAAGCAGTGCTGGTCTACCTGCGGCCACGTGGACAGAAAGTAAAGAGTGAGTCATGTTGAGGCTCCACATGTGCAGGCTGTGAACAGCGGTGACTCCTCTCACAGACAGCAGCAGCTCTCTCACAGTGTTGATGTGAACGTCCTGAGGAGTGCCTGCAGAAGACAAAGGCGGCGCTCGGTGTCACAAACACACAACCTGCAGTCAATAAACTGATATTTTCATACCAAACACAAGTGTTCACCTTCCATCAGTATTCTGAAAACATCCTTTGTGATGGGAAGTGTTGTTCCAACAACAAGCAAGGAGAACAGGAACGTGCAAATTGGATCAGCTACTTTATATTCAGGCTGTGAGGAAAACAGAAATACTGTTATTACAAATAATAAAAACAAGAAAGAGACTTTTTAGCTCAGGTGCAGAGACCCCTTGAGTGTTTTGGCTGACACTGACCCAGAAGTGGATGATGGTGGCAGCCAGCAGGACTCCAACACTTTGCACCAGATCGCCCACCACGTGAATGAACGCCGCCCTCACACTGGCGTTGCCGTGATGGTGACCGTGATGGTGTCCGTGCTCCTGACCCTGTTTGTCCCTCTGCAGCCGGCCAGAGGAAAAGCCGTGACTGTGGCCGTGTGAGGCTCCGGACTGATGGAGGATCAGGATCATCCTAAATAAGTCCAAACTGTTTTAGAAGAAAGTCCGATACACCAAATAAGAATAATTGTGAGGGTGAGCTCGTCGTACTCACAGGACGTTGACTCCCACAGCACAGCCTGAGGTTATGAGCATGATCTGACTGTCGATGTCGTAGTCTCCGTCAGTGATCCTCTGTATGGCTGACAGGACCAACACTGCGGTCACAGCCCAGATAGACACAACTGACAGCAACATGCCCAGAATCTCTGTTCAACACAACATCTGAGAGTCATACAACAGTTACAGATTATTCAACTGAGATTTCTGCATTCAAATGTCGACTACACCTTTGTTATATATTTTCTTGAGTTGTGTTTTATCCAACATGTTTCTAACAATGTTCAAACTCAGAGAAATCCACTTTTAAATCCCAAAAGTTAAAAGGAATCTGAGCTCTCCTCTCGCTGGTAAACACCTTCAAATCAAAGCAGAGTCCAGTGTGACTGGGTGTTTGTTCCTCCAGGAGGTCGGGCTCTGAGAGAGGTCGCTACAGCCTTGTTCCATCTTGATGTCGACCTCCTCGTCTCACTATCGATTTAAGTAAAAAGACCGATTCCATTTCATTTTGATCTCACCTGCTCGATGCCACCCAAATGTCATGCTGTGCGTCTGTGGCCTGGATGAGATCCACAGAGAGAAGATGCTGATCATGATGCTGCCAAAGTCGGTCAGCAGATGTGCTGCATCCGTCATGATGGCCAGACTGCGAGCAGCGTATCCACCTGCAGAGACGAGAGGTGATGGCTGCAGACTGTCATCAGAAGGACGTGTGTGCCAGAGCTCAAAGGGGTTTATGTACTTTCTACTGTGACCTTCTCCTAAACCCCGTTAATAACACTAACCAGAATCTGTTTTCACTGTCCAGCTGCCTAAAGACAAGATTAAGGGCAAGTCAGGATACAACTGTGTTTCAAATTAACTCATAAACAGGTTTTCAAAGCAAATAAAGTATAAACACAATGAATAACCTTGGACATAACAGTTGATATTAAGCATTTTCCAAACATTTTAAGACTTTTTATTAACCCTGCATGAAGCATCTGATACATTTATGGCGACGATGCTTTTTCATCTCACCAATCACCTCTCCGGTCATGAAGACGAGGCTGACGGCGCAGGCGACGTAGAGCTTCCTTCTGGCCAAACGTTTGGTGTCACTTTCGGCCCCCGACATCGAGTCCGTCTCCTGGCAGAGCCGCCAATCGTGCTGCCACAGGCCGTCCACACTGGAGGCATCGTCACTGAACTCTGATGCAGAGTCAGAATATTTTTCATCTGGAGCACTTGTCCTGAGAGAAGACGGAGCTGTGACTGGTTTCCTTACAGATCCCCCGAAATATGTACATGAGCTCAATGACTAGGAGGATTTAAAGAATAAAAACGTACCAGTTAAGAGGCTCTAATTGAGTCTCAATCAGTTGTTGCTTCTCCGAATCCGTCGATAACTCCATATCCTCAGGAGACTACACTTCATTGACTCCCTTTAAGTTTAACTAGTTTTTAAGTGAATCTTGCCAGCTGCTCTCACACGTGTTATCTGACAAGGGTGGAGCACAACAGGAGCCAATGGCAGGTCACTAACAGCAAACAGGTAAAAAATACAAGACAACTTTATGGCATTCAGTATCACCCAAGTTTATTTGATCTGACACATTTTACAGAAACAGAAAAATAATAGTTTGGAAAAACATGTAAAAATTGAAAGAAAGGAAAAATACCCAGGAATGTTTGAGACAAAACATAATAAATCTTTGATGAGACATTCAAACCTGAAGGAGGAGAAGAAGAAAAAAATCCCCCCAAAATGTGTTCAGGCACTTTTGTGAAGTTTTGTCACGAATGCTTTCAGTAACTCAACATATACAAAACCGGCTTTTAAATAAGAGTGTGGGGATTGTTTAAACTTTACCTTGTAGTCCAAGAAAAAACAGATCAGATGATAAAAATGATGCACACACATACACATCAGATTTGTACAAACTGTAACCCACTGAACCACAAGCATAACACTCCTCCACCCAGCACAGAGAGAAATAAAATGTAAACATGATGAGAGATGACATAATTTAAGGCGCTCTCTTAATATACACTTAATTTGTCATAAAACCTCAGATCAAAAATATATCTCTAAATTTACATAAAAACACAATTCTTGCATTGAGCATAATATCACGATACATACAGTGGATATATCACCTCAGACGCCACAGAGAGATCATTAAAAGAAGGTATTGACACATCTGGATCGGGGGACACCAGGAAAATTGGCAATAAATCAAGTGAGCACGTTCACTTGTTGTCGAGTGAAGCAATTTTTGTTTGAGTGACATGTGTGGGAAATTGCTGTTGAGAGTGGTGTGGGAGCTTTGTCGGTAACTGAAAATGTATTGGCTTTACTTGAGGTCACCTTTAGAGCAGATACAGCTAACTAAACAGCAGCACAACTACTCTCTTTTAAAGAACTGGTTCACTAAACAGCAGCACAACTAGTCTGAACTGGTTCACTATGTTGGGAAATACATGTATTCACTTTCTTTACAAGAGTTAGATGATAAGATTTTCTCTCATGACTCCAGAATGTGAGCATTACAGGTATATTTTTGAACAAGGCTAGCTTTTCCCCCTTGCTTTCAGTCTTTATGCTAAGCTAGGCTACCCACCTCTTGGTTTCAGCTCCATACTCTTTGCCGCATTTATGTCATCCTGGATAACCAGTGGCTTTGAAAGGTGAGCTAAGACGACCAAGCCCCCTGGAACAGCACCAACTAATTACAACGTCACATAACGCACTGGGGCCAAAAAATACTTTTTTTGCTTAGAAAGCAAAGTCTAGAAGAGCTGCACGGTTAACTCATTTTATCTCTACTCAAGCTAGCTGGGGGGGTTAAACCAGGAGTTAGCTGCTCCTCCAATGGAAGTCCCTGGTGCGCATGCTTTATGGGCCCACAACGCAGAAGATCAGGATAATTTAAGCTTAATAAGTCAAGCTTTTTTTGGCTTCATGATCACTGAGCAGCTTTCATAGGAATGAAGGGGGCTCCGACTCCTCTGTAAGGTCAATGGAGGGGACATGTGATCATAATGAACTGCCAGTTTCAAACTTGTAAATACTGTTCAGGTCAGATCGAATCAGAAGTACGAAATAATGTCAATACACAACAATTTTAAGACTCACAATCATACAACTATCTTGAGTTGTACAACGACGTAAAGAGTCAAAAATCGGAATCTCATATATCTTCCCGAAAGAAAGTGAGTGTGTTTCCCTAAATGTTTTATTTCTATCAGCATTATTTGAATAATTCTCACCAGGCTATTTACAGGCAGTGGACACAGCTGACATGCAAACATTTAAAATAAACCTTGTATAGTAATACATTTTACATCTGAGGAATATAACTGAATCATTTCATTTAGCCCTTTGTTTTGTTTTGTCTCTACAATTTGGAACATTTCCAACGTCTCCGAGTGGTTGACCTCTAATAACCTGAAAAACCTGAACCAGCCTTTAAAGATGCATTAAAAATATATTCAAACATTTCAGACCCAAGAGTCATCTTGAGTAGGAATGTTCTCAGACCATCATGGCAGCTTCAGGATTTTAAACATGAATGTGGGATATTAAAGTGCATGTGAAAAATAGTTATTTCAGAGCCTTGGTGCATGGCTTTGTCATGTGTTACTGCAGTCCAGATTCAGAGATATAAAGTAAAAAAACAATAAATATGAGATTTGATCAAAGACAAACCCATTGGCACTTAAAAAAACAAACTATGGCACAATCAAGTCGCTGTTTGATTCATTCAAACAAAAATGCCTCTGAGATAAATATGTTTTCTGCAAGCCAGCCAAAGTCTCTGAGGAAAACAACCACATTCAAAACCATAATTTCTACACATCATCATTCACTTTGAATATACAAACGCTGATGACGACATGGTTTTTTTTCGACAAGTCCAGACTCCGAAGAACCCCACTCACTCATTTATGGATGGATCAGGGCCCTGAGGTGCCGTTGGTTGCGTGGGGCTGAATCACAATCGGTGCATTCTCACCTGGAGGTGTGAAAAACAGTTGTTTAGATTAAACCTACAGTTTCTATACTTTTTATACTTTGATTTATTTCTCAGTAAAAGTGGCAGAACAGACTAAATAGAGCTGCAATGATGAGCCGAATAATTATTTAGTGGACAGACAGGAAATTGTCAACTTTCAGGCAATGCACAATGCAACTGTGGCCACTGAGTGACATTACTGGAGGTAATTTATCAGATAACCAGCAGCTTCCTCTGGAGCCACAAAATACTTTGTACTACTTTTTTCACATATACAGAAGTACTCTTCAAGACCTGTAAACACACTTTAATGTGTAAAATTGGTGAAGTTACCCTTTAAGGTAGCAAACAAGCCTATAATACAAAGTAGTGTAACAGTGTAAAGACCTTGTCAAAATAGGGTAAGTACAAATAAATATTCTTGAGATACCGTATCGTAGTTTACATAATACACAGCATTGAGGAGCAAGACAAAAACAACAGCTTGAGCAAATAAGCATCACAAGAAGTGTTAGATCAATACCAGGTGCAACTTCAGGTAGCACAGGTTGTTTTAAGTGCAGTCGCTCAAGATCAGTGGTTCTACTGCGCTCAAACACAATGTATTGAGTAAGGTCGTTAACACATTATAGTAGAAATGTGCCTTTTCCTTATAAAATCTTTTCTGAAGTCATCTCCCAAATTCATTTGGGATCCCACCGCTCAGATTGAGAACCACTGCTCTTGATATTTACATTTTAGACCACCATTTATTCCACATTTATAACATTATTAACAGTGATAACTGTAAGCAAGCAGAGTTATTAGTAAGTTATAAGAAATATGGGTAAAAAAAAAAAGTCAGCTTAGTTTCTTTTTCTTTCTGCTTTATGCAGCACTTGAAGGGAAGATGTTAATACAATGAAATAAAAGTATTAGTGCGTTATTTTTTTTAGATACCAGGCCTGTTAGAAGCTGTTAACATGAACTCCTCCACAGTGAAACTGCTTCAGGTTCTGCCAGATAAGCAAAGCAGCACAGTGCGGCAGTCAGCTGAGGACAGGTAAACTTTACCTGAAGTGTCACTGGGGCTTGGCTGAATAATTATTACATGGTCTCCTGCTGTGAAACAAAATTTAACACTGAGCAAACGCACACAAATAACATCACTCTACTCACTGTCATGGCTAGAAACACACGAATAAGGGTTAGGGATTTTAAAGAAAAACTCTCTGAGAGTCAGAGATGATCTCACTGCTTTACAGTGGCATATAGACTGGAAACAGTCTGTACCATCTTGTGAGGTATTATGTGCAGACTGTTTCTTGACCGCGAGAAGGAAGTGTCTTTCTAAATGTTTCAGCTGCATGTTTGGCAATCGTTACCTTTGGACAGAGACAACTTCACTTTATAACAGTTTCCAGTCTTTATGCTAAGCTCAGCTAACCAGCTGACGGCTATCACTTTGGTGCACTGACTTGAGAGTGGTATCAATCTTCTCATCATACTCTGAGCCAGAACTGGAATGAGCCTATTATCCAAAATGTAGAACTATTCCTTTAATCTCTTACAGTAACTGTTCAGTCTCTGACCAAAACCTGACTCTGGAAAATCTGAAAGTAAATAGTTATGTCCATTACTAATCACAATAAACATTTAATTCAGTTAAAACTGCACAACAAAATAAAAAAAGAAACATTGTCTGCACCAACAAAGTGTGGGGTGCAAACAGCTTTAACTACTCTTATCTCAGAAAGCAACGGATCGGAACGTATGAAAAATGCAAACTGCAAGTTTTTGAAATCTACTGATTATCAACTGATTAAGCAGCTTTTAGTTTCTGTTTTACATCTGAGGTAAGAGATCAACTAGACAATGTAACATGGGCTTTTTTCCGAAGTTAGACAGTCCTGGAGGATATCCTTTTAATTTCTGTACAAAAAAGCCAAAAGAACAAAGTCTCTCACCTGCATCCTGTTCTCTGAGCTCTGCCTCGAGGTCCTCGGGGTCAATATAGACAAAATTGTCTTCCTCTTCTGAAGTTTTACACTTCCCACAGCAGAAACAGCAGCAGCAGCAACAGCAGCAGCAGGTGAAGATACTGCAGCACATGAAGAGTGCCTGAAGATAGAAGAAACTATCGTCAGGATACATATGCTCTTTGTATGCCAACAACCATTACATTTACACCTTACACATGAAATATTTAAATGTGTGCTGTGTAGTTTTGGGCAAGAAATTTTCATTAGGAGAGAAAGACCTTCATTACTTAATTTTTTATACCTAAGCAAACTTAAATTTCTTCTCCAAAACTACATAGTACCCCTTAAACTACATGAAGGCAGTTCTTTTATTTTTTATGAAACGCCTTAACAAACAGAATTTAACATAACTTCCAAATGCAAGTCCATGCTGAAACACACCTACAACTGGCAACTAAAATGCATTTTCATGCAGGCTATGGTCAGTTTTCACATGTTGCAGATGTAGACTTTTTAAAGCCAAATCCCACTCTTCCTACCTTGAACCAACACTTGGACATGAGGAAGTAGTATTTGGCACCCTCCTCCCCAAACTGCTCCGCAGCGTAGAGGCCCATGGATCCATACTCGTCGTAGATCTTTCGTTTGTTTTCATCACTGAGGATGGAGTTGGCGTTATTGATCTCCTTGAATTTCTCAACAGCTTCTGGATTGTCGGGGTTCTTGTCAGGGTGATGCCTCAACGCCAGTTTCCTGGAAACAGGTGTGTTAGAAATTATGCAGCTGTCTTATGCACTGGTTGTTGAAGAATTGCAGTCATCTGCAACTAAAGATATTTCACCAACCAATCTTCACCACAACAGTTCTATACTAGGAATTCAGGACACTTGTAAGGACTAAAACTAACAACAAATGTATAGGGCTTATATTAGTAAACATGCTAAAATACTCTAATGGAATATGCCATTTGTATTCTTGCAAAGACTGGAAAAAGAAGGCGCAATTTATGAAATTACCACCTGTCAAATTCACACTCAAAACAAAAGGGGTACAGATCACCAGTGTAATTGCTAACTGCTGCTAACTGTAGCTGCTGTTACTAAACAAATAACAAGTTAACAGAAAAAAATATATGACTTAACACAGCCCTTTAGTGTTGACTCAATGCTGAATGCACAGACTAATGTATGTTTATGAACACACCTGTATGCCTTTTTGATGTCTTCTGGGGTTGCTCCTTTCTCCAGACCCAGGATTTTGTACAAGCTGTCTCCTGCTGTTGACATTTTACGCTGAGCTCTGTTTGGGTCCTCCATGATTCGGGCTTTGATTGCTGTGACAAGAAAAAGACAAAAACACTTCCTAACATGTCCTGACATGGGGTACGTTGACGACTCACGAGTTGGGTTTGAATAATAATAAAAAATAAACCGCAACAATCGTGTGTTAACTATGCTGAAGGTTCAGACAACCCATTTATCCGATTGTATAATCATTGCTCACATTAGTTAAGAAGAAAATACACAGAATGACTCAAATGTTTAACTAAGTTAGTCACTACATGTTAAACCCTGAGGGGGCAAGTCACGACAAACTGCTAACAGACTGCTAGCTAACTTTAGCAGGACCGCAAGAGGACGAAGTTTTACGGAAAAACGTACGTACCAGACAAATAAATATCGTAGTTTTTGGTCGAATCATAGAGTCCGGAATATGTCTGTTGACTGTCTTAAAGTCTGTCCCCCAAAATTGAAGCTGACACACGGTCCCCTCTGTTGAAACTTCTCTCCTCATAAACCGGAGGAAACTTCACAGGAGCCGCAGCGGTGAGAGGGAAGTTTGAAACAGGAAGTAATCTTGTTACGTCATCGGTGCGCGACGGCGTTTCAAATACCCAGGATGTATAAATTAAAGGAGCAGGTTTATTTGTATTATTATAATCAATATTAAGTATTTTTCTCTGTTTCCAAGCACATTTTTTATGTTCAGCACTAAATGTTTTATATGTTTGTAAGTATATCAATACTTAAGTCATATATCAATACTTAAGTCATATATATAGTGCACTTAAATATCAAAATAATTTTCTGGAAATAAATGTACTGGTAAAAGCAAATTATACATATCTACTATTATCAATTATCGTATCTGATTATCAGAATCAATTTAAAAATGCACTTCTTACTTTTAATTCTACTTTCTCTTCTTGCATTATGCAATCTGCAAAGTAACTTATAACTAGTTTTGCAAATAAATGTAGTGAATAAAAAGTATAGTGTTTACCTCCAACATGTGCTGGAGTAGTAGTATAAAATAGCAGAGAATGGAAATACTCAAGTAAGGTACAGGTACCACAAAACTGTACTTAAGTACAATACTTGAGTAAATGTACTTAATTTCATTGCTGAAAAGAAGTATGACTTTAGTATAAAAGTACTTCATTGCAAGTACATTTCCTTAAAAATCCTAAGTCACTAAAAGTACAGATGTAATTAAAATATCAAGTTCAAAGTCTGATTTTATGATGCCCGTAACTATAAATCTTGTTCCAAGCATGAAGGCAGAATTTCTGGCTGCCCTGTTGTATTGAATTGCATGAGGTTGTACAGGTGTATATAATAAAGTGGCCACTGGAACATTTTTGTTGTGTGTTTTCAATTTGGAGGTTCTACTAATGAGGTCTAAGACAGAATAAGGAAGGTCGGCACTAAAGTTGTGAAAAAGTTGATTTGAGACTCTTTTGAAACAAGGTAGAAATATTCCTTAAACCCTGGCAGAAAATGTTTGACCCTATTTTGAATAAGAAAATTAAACTTTAAGGAGTCAGTTCTACTCTGAAATGACCTGATATGAGTATTTTTTAAATATAATCTGGCAAATATATAAAGTAAGTAGTTACTCCAGTTGCCAAATAAATCTAGCAGAGTAAAAAGTACAATACTTAATGTACTTAGTTACTTTCAACCACTGATATTAGTATGCTATCATCATCAAAACTCAACAATTCAACGGTTTTATTTGTCATATGCTCATTCAATACTGTATGTGAAGTGAAGTACAAGTATTCCTGAGGCTATGCTGAAAGGCTAATATGCAATAAAGAAGTATAATTACAGTAAGGAAAACATAACTAGAAAAGGAAATGTGTTCACTATTGTTATTATGAAGAAACAGTACTGTACAAAAATCATTGTTGGACTATTGATGAATAACACATATTTAAAATAATGATCAACTGCACTTTTTACTGCAGCTGTTTATGACTGAGTTTTCTGATTCTTCTGGCTATTAATGAGGATCTTCTCCTTGTTTTTGTTTTTTTTGCCCTGCATGTGCCTGTGAGCCTCTGCAATCTCCTCCAGGTTGAACGAGCTGTCAATCACCGGCCTCAGACAGGCTGTCTGTTTTTAGAAACACTAGTGAGAAACTCTTCAACAGGTCTGCTTTGTACTGTGAATTGAAAATGCAAAGCAAGAATCAGGCTTGGTTACAAAGATGCAAATACAAGAGACATGTCAAAACATTCATCCATTTTGGGAGGCAGCAGTGTTGGATTGTCACTTGACATGAGTCAGCATGTTCACATGCAGAGATGAAGAAACACAGCTGGGGTGTGATTTCTGTTTGAATTCTCACCTGAAGGCTGCTAGAGCGGAGGAGGCTGCCACACTGAACCACAGTCGCACTATATTTTTCTGCATTAGTTTTAACTTGTTTAGAGCACCACAAGGAGAATTATAACCTTTTTTAACAGACATGTATGAGTGTAGAAATTACCACGGAGAATAAACACTGCACAAAGATCCATGTTCCATGGTGACATAGGAAAAGGTCTCCTGCTGCTCCTGTCGAGTCACTCATCCTCCAGCAGAGGAGGCCAGTGTTTCTGCCTATAAACCGTCGTCAGCATTCATTGTGTGAAGATGGCCCTGTTCTCTGCCCGAGGAGGAGGCGGGCTCAAAGGGGCCCTTAAAGTTGCTGGAGACATGAAGGTTTTCAGCTGCCAGGTTTATAGTCTTGTTCTGAGCTTTTAATTTTTCCCCCTTCCAGAAAAGTTTGTCAGCCTCCTTGTTAGCCCAAAGTTTGTCCTGTGTTGTGCATAAATGCACACCAGGGACGCACCTTTCCATTCTGCACCCTGCGACTTCCCTCCCGAGGCATCTTGAAATTGAATCTCTATGGAATGTGACAGCACACAATGACCAGCGATTCTGTCCTCTGCTTCAAATATAATAGGCTATTATATTACACACACTTAGACACCCTTAGCAGCAAACACAACTATATAACACAGCTCTCTGGGGGGACGCTGCACACAAATCAAGTAAGAAAACCGTATCCTTTGCTTGAATTTTAAGAAGTTAAAGAAATTGACTAAAAATACATTTTCTGCATCTAGACTTTCTATAATGGATCAAAGTTTCAGAAGACATGACGCGCTGCAGAGAAACCTGAGAGTGTTGAACCAAAAGGAGGACAGGGATCTGCAGCTGAAGCTAAACATGTTGGACAAACAGTACAGGTACACTCGCAAAATGCTTCGACAAAGAACAGACCGCCTGATGAAAGAACAGAGACAAGTCACGATGGTGAAAGTCTGTGAGCCTAAAGCCACAGTCAACATCGCTATGAAAGAGATTGGAGAACACAATAGTGCAGAGACGCACCTGAGGGGCATTCATACATTTGATGGCAGAAGATCGTACTCCAGCAAATCCCAGTACCACAACCAGGGATCTGAACTGGTGGAGCAGAGCCGGTCGATATCAGCACCACCGCTTTCAGTCAAAACTGCCAGTTCAGTGAGACACATGGGCAACATCCAGAGCAGCCTGTCTCTCATGCAGATGAAAAACATTGCAACAATTGACTCAATCTCAGAAAAAGAGCTGGCCAGGCAACAGCAGAAAGCCCGAGAGGAACTGGAGAGGCTGAGACAGCTTCAGAGGGAAACTTTACAAAAGACGGTGACGGTGTTTATAGAGAAGCTGAAGGACAAAAGCAACATGCAAATACACGTGGAGCCTCCATAGAGAAACTCAAGTTTGCTTTTAACTCAGTTTAATAACTCAAGATTTGCAACATCAAGAAGAAACATTTAACAGTGTTACTTAAAAACATTAAGAATGATATTTTAATGAAAATATATGTACAAAATGTCATTATTTCTGAATGAATTACACAATATTCCCCATCTTCTTCATGGTGATCAAGGCTTTGTGCACAGGAGTCTCCTTGAGCAGGCTGCAGTTTTCCTTCCACTCTGGAGAATCAGGAAGCTTCTTGTCTGCAAACAAGTAAATATTTAAAGTTAATGTAAGTTCATAACACCAGCATAACCATATTTATTAAAGAGTTATTCCACATTTGAAAATGTAAAGTTGGTTATTTCCTGTTCATGTGAAAAGGGTCATTTTTTTAAATTAGTTTGGTTTTAATTAGTTATTTGATGCTATACGGAGTTGTGATGTCATGATTTGACAGCTGAGACCTGCTTGCAACGGAGTTAGGCAGGTGTATGGGTCATGTAATTTTTGTACAGTGGGAGGAAGTAGAGGCGAGTTGTCCATCTTTACATAGCCATCCTACCTTCAGATTCAAAGTGGACTCGTGTGGGAAGACTTCTGGTGTGGTCAGTGTAGTCCAGCGTGCAGAGAACAGCCGTCTTCTCTTTGGGCAGGTTGAACAACAACACCAGTATTGAACACAAAACGTTACTCTCCATCACTTCCACAGACTTATGGAGTTCCTGTAAACAAGCAGGAGGAGAGGGTCAGAGTGTTATTCTACAACATTTTTCCTCTCTTTGTTCAAAGGTTAGTTTGTTTTGGTGTGCTTAAAGGCTGCAGCTATGATTTTTTCATTATTAATTTCATTAAATTCTGAATTAATTTTTGGTCTATAAAAGGTTAGACAAAGTAAGGAAATGGCCATCATAATTTCTCAGAGCCCAAGTTGATCTTAAATAAAACTATTGATTGATAATGGCATTACACAAACCCACACACACACAACCACATACACCCAGAAAATCGAAAACTGGCACCTTCACAAGCTCCAGCTGCTGCTTTCGACCGGCAAAGGCGTTGAGATGTTGGCTGAGCGTGTCCAGAAAAGTTCTTATGTTTGTCTGCAGGTTGTTCTGCTCAGCCAGGCTGTTCAAGGGAATAAACGGGGGAACATTGTGACGACTGATCCTCAGCGTCGGCTTCAGGTCTATCTCCAGGTTGTAGGTTTCTAAGAAGACACCGTCGTAGGCGGTCGCCAGAGACACATACACTCCTTTACCTTGACGAGTCTTTGTGATGTCGTACCCACCTGGTGACATCAGTGAAAAAAAACAGGGAGACATTTTTATAAAACTGGATTAATGAAAACATCTCTGTCAAAACTGCAACTGGGTGAATGACATGAGAAGACAAAATAATTAAACAACTTGTAGTGAGTACCAATGATGTGATGAGTGTACAGAAGGTCATCCAGTTGTGTATGTCTGGCCATCAGTCGCAGTATTTGTGAGTGCTCCGAGTCTTGCTCCATTTCTTCCTCCTCTTCCTCTTCATGTGTCGACTGTTTGTCCAAAGATTCTCTCAGTTTCTGGAGATGCTGTGGCAGGACGGTGTAACCAGCAACAGCAAATTAGCCGACGAGAAAACACCAATTATAAATAAAATGTATGTGATTAATAGGGCGACTTTTTAGGTAATTTAAATACAGCATTGGGGATAATAACGCTCAGGACAAGTAATTATATTAGTTTTGGCAGTAACGGAGTAATATAACACATTTCTAATGTAATAAATCTAATAAAAGTGAAAGTCACCCACACAAATAGTACTTGAGTAAAAGTCTAAAAGTATCAGATATTAAATGTACTTAAGTATCAAAAGTAATTTTTGGGGAAATAAATGCGCTTGACCGATATTTTTTTTCAGGGCTTGATAACGGATAATTGGAACCGATATACATTTATCAAATAAAAATCTTAGTCTCAGATGTGAGAATAACTAGTGATGGAATGTAACCAACTACAATTTACTCAAGTACTGTACTTATGTATAACTTTGAGGTACTTTGCTTGACTATTTCCAGTTTCTGCAACTTAATACTTTCACTCCATTTATTTGACAACTTTAGCTACTTTGCAAATTGAGATTATTCAGTGCTTACTGGCTGTTACTCGTGACATCAGATGGTGTTGTGGACACCAAGAGCACAGAGTGGTGACCACTAACAGAGAAAGGAATGCTGCATCAGAGCCAAAGTACTGCAGTGCTTTTTAAAATTAATTTACTTTATCTCCAATCAGAGACAAAAAACAAAGATTCCAATAAATGGAGAAATGCTGAATATCGGCCCAGATAATCTACCCCTAATCAAAAGTACATATATTTATATGTATGGCAGTTAAATTAAAAGTAATTTAAAAATGTATTAATTTGGCTCTAATAACTAGTGACAATATACAATTACAATATTTGCCTCCAAAAGTATAACGTAGCAGAAAATGGAAATACTCAAGTGAAGTACAAGTACCTCAAAATTGTACTTAAGTAAATTACTTCAGTAAATGTACTCCGTTGCATTCTACCAGAAGATGAAGGTAAAACAAAATGCATTAGTTTAAGTTAACTGACAACAGAGAGGATGACAGTAGCTCTTCTTAATGTAAACAAAGATTGTTTGTCATCACTTCCTGTCACCAACCAAGGAGATATATCTTCCTTGGTCACAACTAATGCCATCACAATTATAACTGAACGGTGTCAGCTCACATTTATTCAAACCCTGCTGTGATCATCAGGTCGTCCCACCTTGTGTGTCTCTATCTCTGCCTTCAGCTGGTCTCTCTGGGCCCTCAGCGCTTCAACTTTAGCCTTCAGCTCCTTCACACGACTCTGCTGCTGCTGCTGAGGTTGAGTTTTGCGGCTTCTTGCTTTAACTTCCAGCTGACTCAGCTGACTCAAAACACCTGCAGATGAACAAATATTCGTATTAACGCGTGGAAGTTGTGAAAATGACGCTCAAAAACTGTCCTGACCGTATTTGCTTTAGCTAGCTTTAGCTAACGAGCACCACAACAAACTCCTTAAGAAGCTAGCTAGCAGTAAGTACGCTCGTAGTACGCTAATTAGCATAAGCACGCTAGCTTTCAACAGTCCGAGTTACCTGTGGCAGACGCCCCCGCCATGTTCAGCAAGTCTTTTTCTGTATTTACTGTGAAATAATGACGCTTCTCCGGTGAAAACTCCCGCTACAGGCTGCGGATGTTTTGAATTCGGCGGCTCCTGCGTCATCACGTTTAGCCCCGCCCACACCATCAAACCCGGAAGCGAATTCAAAACAATTTGTGGACGCACGGAGCGTTTGGCGAGAGATTAGCGAAGAGGTAGGTCAATGTAATGCTTTCTGAACACAGCAAAGCAACATAAAACATGAAGAGTGCATTGCGTACACAATGAGCCTATTTTAATATCTTCCGTTCTTGTTTTTAGCCATGAAGACATTCAAACAGGTAGTTTTTATTAACGTAGCGCTCTTGAATGTCTCAGTAAGCAGCATGGTGCCACTGACAGCGAGCCTCACCCGGATATCCAGAGTGCATGCGCGTAAAGGTGAGTCTGTCTCATGTTATTCCGTTTGTTTATGTCGTTGCCACTGCACCACATTCTCCCACGTGTGATTTTTTTATTCATTCCTGTTCATATTTCCTCACATTCAATCAGGTTGAGCAGCTCTAGAACTAGATTAGTTAAGTAAAGTTGGAAAGATATTCACAGATTCGAACTTCCGGGATCAATAAATCTGAAGCCCGATTTCACCAAAAATCACCACACACGTCAAGGGTCTCCTCACGGTCATGCTACAACAGCTGTTTTGTGCAATGCAGACTGAAAGATCATAGGAACAAACCCAAAAGCATGACACCAGAGACAAGCTAGTGGATGTTGCAGGAAACTGTCTTCCTATGATCATTCAGTCTGCATTGCACAAATCAGCTGTTGTAGTATGACCTTGGTGTGTGTGGTGATTTTGGAGTCTCAATTCTGTATAACAGTGAAGCTATTGATTAATATTGGAAGTTTTTAATGGTTAATACCAATAAAACAATCACCAAAATTATAAAAAGGCACATTTTTCCAAAACAGCTGTTGTAGTATGACCATGAGTCATACTTGGTAAATCGAGAAAATAATGGTCATAATAAACAATAGTGAAAATGATCATTAGTTGCAGCCCTAGTTTGAGGGAATGCAATAATAAATGATTGTTATTATTATGAACAGGACTGTAACTAAGGATTATTATCATTATTGGTTACTTTGCATTTTATTTTATGTATTCCCTATTTCCCTGTGTATTTAATATATAAGAAAACAAGTTAAGACATCTAATCAAAACTTGTTTGAGTTGAACGTGATGCCTCAGTTCCAAACACAAAGATATTGAGCTTATTATCACACAAGACAAAGAAAACAAGAAAATCCTCACATTTGAAACCAGAACAAGTTTGACATCTCTGCTAGGACTTCCTGGTTAAGTATAGGTTAAATAAAATAATTATAAATTATTTGATAAAAGTATGTGGGCAAAGACAAAGAACAGTAACAAAGATTTCAAAGTAATTTTTCCTGTCTCAGATAAAACTCTAAAATCTAAACCTATTTTTTTGCTTGTGACCTTCAAACCCCTCAGAGATTGTTGTGGCTTTGTGTTGCAGTACACACAAAGACAGCAGGTGGCAGAGTAGCAGAGCAGCTCCTCCCCTTACCAAACCAGCAGTCAGTATTTTTGGAACAGCACAAGCGGGGGAAAGTTGACACAGAGGTTGTTTGACCTCGGTTTGCTTCCACAGACTGCTGCAAACATTTCAGTTTGGGTTACAGCGGTGATTTCAGCTCCTGTGTGTCTGTTTGGGAAGGAACAGAAAACTATGAGGGGATTCATGGGAATGAGGAGAGTATTTACCTATCTGCCTGTCAAACAAACTGATTTCTTCATGATAAACAGAGTGCAAGCTTCGGATTATTCAACTGAATGTCAGCAAAGTGTGCTCTCTCTCACACACACACAGATATTTAATCAGTGTTTTCAACTTCAAGGCTGTTGGACTCTTCTGACCGATGGGTGTGGACAAAGACGTTTCCCATCCGTCTGACTGTGCGTCTGCAGGAGAACCACATCTTCTCCACCTGCAGCCGAGGCTTAAAGACAATCAAGATGGACCCGTCCGACCAGAAGCACTTCACGGTTGTAGACTATGTGATATTTGGGGTCTTGCTCGCTGCCTCTTTGGGCATCGGGCTGTACCATGCTCTCTCAGGGGGGCGTCAGCGCACCACACAGGAGTTCTTGATGGCCGACAGGAGCATGAGTTGTCTTCCTGTTTCGCTGTCGCTCATCGCCTCATTCCAGTCCGCTGTGGCGATTATCGGCGTACCAGCAGAAATCTACACTCATGGCACTCAGTACTGGTTCATCGGCTGCGCCTACATTCTGGGCCTCCTCATTCCCGCTCATGTTTTCATTCCAATGTTGTACAGGCTGCGGCTCTCCAGCGCTTATCAGGTATGACGAAGCAGTTTTATTGTTATGGTTAAACTGGATTTAATGTTTATGTTGTTTACCCTGCCTGACCTGCAGCTCTGTTGTTGTTTTGCTTGACAGTATCTTGAACTGCGCTTCAGCAAACCAGTGCGCATCTGTGGAACTTTGACCTTCATCTTTCAGATGGTGGGTGCAACACCGAAAGGATAAGTTCACCCCCAACTTAAAATTCAGTCATATCTTCTCACCCCCATGCTGACGGAAAGTCAGGTGAATGTTTCGTAGTCCACAAAACATTTCTGGAGCTTCACAGCAAAACGGCTTTGCAGCATCCTCCTAAACAACCGAAGTAGATGGAGACGCGTTTTTAAAGTGTACAAAAACAACCAAAACATTTTTTTTAAATGGCTCCATAAAAATCATCCAGCAATGTCAAGTTCTTTGGAAGCCTGGAGATCCTGAATTTATTTGAAAAGATGATATTTACGCTCTTATTAAGCAGAAATCTCCACTGTAGCTGCGAGGCCAAAGGTTTGTGTGCATGAGGTGGACTGCACAACTTCATAACAAAATCTGCCTACCATCACCTCTAAAGCTCACTAATTAATTATATCTTATTTAATTGATCAAACTGCAGGATATGTGCCAAAATAATTCATAAATTCATCATTCACAGACCAGCATTGCTGCCTTTGCTCATGTTATGCTGAGCTGATCTAACCGCCTCGTGGCACCAGCTTCATATTTGGCGTACAGACACGAGAGTAGGGTCAATCTTTACGTGTATCTCTCCCCGATCCTGATTCAGTAGTATAAAAATTCATTTTTCTCTGCTCCAGGTGATCTATATGGGAGTTTGCGTGTATACTCCTGCCTTTGCTCTTAACGCAGGTAAGATAAGTTCCTACATTTTAATAAGTCATTGTCCAAATATGAGATCTGCGGTTCAGTGTGTGACTGTGTTTTCTTTCAGTTACCGGATTTGAATTATGGGGAACAGTGTTGGCCACTGGACTCGTGTGCACATTATACACAACAATAGTGAGTTATAATAAGTCGTACGGCTCAAGTTAACATTTGAATGTTTCTCTTTGGATTTGCAACTAATCCCTCGACAACACCGTAGAATTACACTTTGCTTAGTCAAAACTGAAATACAGTATGTTTCCTCTCAGAAAAAATGGCTCATGAGTGAACAGATGATTTTAGAGATATCATGCATTAAGTTTAAGGGTAGATGTGAGGGGTGACTGTTCAATGAGACAAATATTGGAAAATAAATTAGCGTATACCATAATAATTCCCATGTGTCTTTTCTGTTCTTGACAGGGTGGTCTGAAGGCCGTCATCTGGACGGACGTCTTTCAGACCATGGTGATGTTTGCAGGGCAGCTGGCTGTCATCGTGATGGGAGTGCAGAAGACTGGTGGAGTGTCTGAGGTCTGGAGGAAAGTGTGGGAAGGAAACCGCATCTCTGCTCTCGAGTGAGTCCGTAGATGGGGAAATCTGTGCACAAATGCATCATTGTTTATTCAGTTCTCAGTGGGGATTAGCTATGTAAATGCCAATTCACAGAAAAAGCAGATTTTCTCCTGCTTTCATGAGGATTATAGTCCTTGAGTCAACGTCTTCCAGAGGAATACAATGATTAATGTATGCTTCTGCTCTGAACACACGCGTCCTTGTCAGCACTCACTGTAAACGATATTTTCTGCAGTTTTCAGACAGTTATTCATTTAATTTACAGACTTAAATTTAAAATACAAAAAAATATGAAACAATGTTTGAAGTGAACAAATAAAAATTTTAATTTAATTTGAATTTGAATTTATGAGTGAACTGTTACATAGAGAAGACTTTCCCATCTTTTCCTAAAAGTGGTGAACTGTAGTGTTTTTATAGATTTGGTTACATGTATCTCACTAAACTTCCTTGTCACACAGCTCTCTTTACCGACGTTTGTATGATCATTGTTCAACCTTTAAACTGCTCTTTTGAGTTCAAGTATTGATGTTTTATCTGTATACTGTATTTTCTCTCTTGGGTTCAGCCTGAACCCAGACCCTACAGAGAGACACACCTTCTGGACTCTGGGGGTCGGCGGGGTCTTCCTCATGCTGTCCCTGTACGGAGTGAACCAGACTCAGGTCCAAAGATATCTCAGCGCACGCACAGAGAGAGACGCTGTCAGGTACATAGAAAGCATAATAAGCTCAATATTTACCGAGATATCACTTTTATTTTTTATTGTTACATCTCATCTATTAATGTACAAGTGGTTTTGAGGGAGTTCAATGCCCATTGCCACAATAATAAATGTTTAGTCACAATAATGACAAAAAGATGACCTCAGAAGTGACACTTTCACTACACTCCCACGTCTCCGCAGGTCTTGCTACATGGTGTTTCCCTCCCTGCAGCTGGCTCTGGCTCTAAGCTGTGTGATGGGACTGGTCATGTTTGCATGTTACTGTGGGGAGGATCACTCCCACAAACTGGGCACCTCTTCAAGGGATGCTGTAAGTTTCAGTGTGTCACTGACTGAAACACCTGCACCATGTTTTGGGAAATAGGGATATGATTCCTCTTTTCTAGCTTTTACTGCTTCCTTGTTCTCAAAAAAAAAGGTAGGAGGGATGAAAGTTAAGTTCATGGAAAGAACCCTCCAGGCACATGTACATATCAGGAAACAGAGGTGCTATGAGTATTTACATATTTTTCAGTCAGTCCTTCGGGCACATTTGACTCTTTATGTAAATGTGTGTCCATGCTGCTGTCAAGACAGTACATTCTCAGATTTGTATGTTATCATTCATGCAAACCAAACTGAACCGTATTATCCACAGATGGTGATTTCCTTTGTGATGGACATGCTGCAAGGTCTACCTGGACTACCTGGACTGTTTATCGCATGTTTATTCAGTGCAGCTCTCAGGTACAGAATATTCCCCAGTGTCCGTTTATAGTTTGTCTTTTAAGTAAACATTAAAACCCTTCCAGTCCCGGCAGAGCGCAGGAGGCCACAAACAGTCAGTCACCATATCAATATCTCTGACCTCTCTGGAGCAAAATCAGTCATCACACTTGAAGTTGAAATTCTGAAATAAAAAGTCATAATTATAATTATTATAAGTTATGGGATAGAAAATCAAAGTTCTTCACTTCAAATGCTGTGATGATTTGGTAGTTTGTTGTGTTTAAAGACGTCAGTAATGTTTTTTTTTGCCTTTCTTGCACAGCACCATCTCTTCTGCTTTTAACTCTTTGGCTACTGTGACAATGGAAGACCTCATCAAACCATATTTCCCCGCCATGACAGAGGCAAGAGCGACCCTGCTGTCCAAAGCATTAGGTAAGCTCTCTGAAGCTTAAACTCAGCAATGCACGATACAAAACTGCACGATGATGACGTGATTGTTCTGTAACTTTGCGTTTCTTCAATAAGCGATGTCCTACGGGCTGCTGTGTCTGGCCATGGCCTATCTCACCCATCAAATGGGTGATTCAGTTCTACAGGTAAGCTCCCAGCTTTAATGATCAGATAGTAACCATCATTTCTCATTACAGCTGCACTAACTGTTAATACGTTTGAACTCCAGGTGGCTTTGAAAATCTTCGGGATGGTCGGTGGTCCGATTCTCGGTCTGTTTTGTCTTGGGATGTTCTTCCCTTGGGCCAACTCCACTGTAAGTTTAACCTCATCCGTGAGTCATGGAGTTAGTCATGAGATTAAACAATTTTTAAAAAAACCTGCTATATTACTTTACCTGTATCTGTTAAGTTTCTGTTGTTCTGTTGTTGCCAGGGAGCGTTAACAGGTCTCGGGGCCGGCCTGGCTGTGGCTTTCTGGGTCGGCATTGGGAGCATCGTCAATCGAAGCTCGAGCACGAGATCGCTGCCACCCACCTGCGGAGCCATCCTGCTGTCAGACAACACGACCACCGCCATCCAGACTGCACTCAGCAACGTCACTCTGAGGTATCAGGCACACACAACACAGTGTGGTGTGTTTTTACTGTGTTCGGTTTCTGAGTTATTATGTTTTTCTTCCCCTTTAGTCGACCTTCTGGACTGAAGAGGTTCTATTCATTGTCCTACATGTGGTACAGCGCATTCAACTGCTTCACAGTCATTCTTATTGGCCTGATCATCAGCTTTCTCACAGGTAGGCGAGCTCTTAGACATGCTCTCTGTAATCCAGAACATTTCTTTTCTATGTATTCATCTTTTTAAAATCTGTATATTTTAGGCCCTATGAAAGAAGAAGATGTGACACCAGGAACGATCTATCCCTTGTTGGGGAAGCTGCTCTGTTTTCTACCGGTAAAGCTGCTCGTTTGCTAATAACTTTTGTGATTCCCTGACATTTCTTCTTGCACCAGCATGAGGTTGACATTTCTTTGAGTTTTACCTGAAATATCTTTAAAAACTTTGGTTGATTGTTGATTGTATTGTATCTCACAAACAAGCTTACATATATTTACCTTTTTAATGATCTTTTACTTATTCTTACAGCTGTCATCACAACAGAGGCAGCATCCACAGCACACAGAAAGCAACGGGCTGGTTATCTCACAAGACGACGGAGCATCACAGGAAGAGACGGACACATTTCTTCCTCCTTTTGTGGAGTGTGAGACAGCTGTGTGACGTCGCTGTCACACGTCGGTCAAAACGTCTTCGCGCGAGGCACCTCGACTGAAACACATACATGCATTTTTGTTTCTTGTGTTGTTGCCTTTGCTTGGTGAAGATCATTTAAATTTGCACTGTCGAACGCTGCAGCGAACGATATCCAGTCAACACGACAGTTTCTTTTTTACTCACATCTTCAGAGACTTGAGTGCAACTGAGCCCGTTTTACTTTGATATATTCATGTCAACTTCAGGTGCGTGATCACAGTATCATGTAAAAACTGCACTAATTGTTTTATGAGAATTATTGGATGTCCTGTGAACTTTTACAAGAATACACATAATGTATTTACATTTACAGTTATGGAAATGTATATGGAAATATATATTTGACTATGGCTTACTGCAGCTGTATGTGAGACAGCATTGCCTCCCCTTTTAAGAATGTATGAGTACATTTTGTCTGTACTGCAGCTGAAATGCAGAAAAAACTCTTTTTATAAGAAGGATTAAAGATTTTGTAGATAATTCTAATGAGGAGTTACTCTATTAGTTCAACTGAATCATTTTCACACTTACACATCAGTAACCTGCTCATCTCAAACTCAAGGTCTGGAGTTAAATAAAAGATGTTGGAATTGACCAGATAGGGTTTAATGGGATTTGCTATCGAGTTTTATTAGAAGAAGTGCAGGCAGGGCAGTTACTACGAACCTTAAGTCAACACAAACACACACGTCACCAAACGCATGATCAACTCCAGGCTTATGTCTCCATAGTGAGTGCTTTTATTTTAACACTTTTGCTGATAATACTTACATATTTGGACAACACAGAGTATTTCTGTATAGAGAAGCGAAGTCCTGACCCTTCCGATGTGCCCCATGGGACATTATTTCATACTATTTACGTATTTCAGGAACAGAAATGTACAGTAGTCACAGGCCAGATAAAACATAATTTGATCCAGTTTGAATTGTGCCATGAATTACACAGATAATGTTTGTCAGGTTAAAAGATAATTTTGTAAGTCAAGAAAGTTGCAATTTGAAGCAAAGATAGAAAAATACCATTTAGTGAACTACAACACCAACGTGACCGTCACCTCGGCACAGAAGACTGGTCAGTTTGGATATTTTACAATACTTTGCATCCATAACATGTCATGTTTTAGACTAATGGAGAGAAAACATCCAAATACATATTTAGATATTTATTTTAGCTCAGATTTCTGTTCTGGACATTTATGTGAGTTAGTGCATATTTAATTGGATTGCCTACATATTTAAAGAGGGTAATCTATAGTGTCTCTCCTTGAGTGAGACATCTGAATTTTTCCATGACCAAAACTTTTTTCAGCCACAGCAGTTATCATTTTGACTTTTTAGTCTCTCACAAATCTCCCAACTTTATGAAAATGTCACACCAAATCTGTTCACAAGATAAGTTCTTCATTATACGGTCTATCGACTGTATGCAGAGACCAGTGAGGAATCTCCATCAAATGGAGCAACATGACTTAACTTTATAATTATAATGTAACATACAACATGTAACACATGTTTGATCAAACTAGCCTAATTTGATTATGCTTTTGTCAGAACGCCTCTATGATGCATGACTTAAGACAACATGTGGTCTCCGTATTTGAAAGTCAAATGAACCTTGCATAACTTTGCATGCCCTCAGTAAACTTGCAGCTACTGCTGATAAACTGCTGTATACTGTTTATGACCGCATTTCTAGCAAGACCTGCATCAGTGAGCGGCTGTCGTTCACGGGCACGGAGAGGTTCTTCTAACGTCGTGAGGCACTGCTGTGATGGTTCACTGATACAAACTGAGGAAAACAGGTGAGCTGATCTCTCTATTCTGATTGTATATCATTAAAACACGTCATATTTTCCTACTAAACACATATATTATGTTTTATATGCACGCTGTCACAATACACAGAGCAGTTGAAAACATTGGCACCTTGTTTCACAGAACTGGTAGCACACATTTCTAACATGTCTCAGCAGTTTTAAAGATTATTATGATTATTACTATTAAATCGTTTTGTAACTTCTGGTGATATACTTCTTAATTACTCTTATACTTATATACTTATAGCATACATATATACTGATATTACTATACAACATGTACTTTTTTGTCGTTTTCAGGAATTCAGTGCAATCATAAACCTTATCTATCAGGCCATTTAGTCTGTTTATAATAGCAATTAAAGGATAAGTTCATGCAAATATTAAAATTCTGTCAATATTTTCTCACCCTCATGCCGATGGAAAGTCAGGTGAATTTTTATATTTTAATCTTTTAGTCGTTCAACTGAACTTCTGTTGTTAATGAAATTGAAAAATCACCAGGGGAATCAGAGCAGCGCAATTTATAAAGGTGAAAAATCAATAGAAAGACACATGGCAAAACCCTTTAAATACAAATAATATACATTTTTCCAGCTCAGTTGTTCCTTCTGATTTATTCTAACTGTTGTGACAGATAATACGTTTTTGTGGGAAGCTGAGATGCATCCTCATTTTTTTTTTCAATTATGATTTTTATTGTTTCCTTTACAGACGACTGTAAAACCGTGTTATACTGTACAGCTCACAAAAGGGTGTTGACGAACACATGGGACCAAAATCAACAACAAAAATAATAAAGATAAGATAAATAAATGAGAAAAATAGATAAATGAGATAATAATGAGAATAAAAAATTAATAAATAACTTTGAATAGGAAGAAAAAATCATTAAATTTACAAAGTAAGATTAAGATTACAACAAAACCATAACAATACGACTGAGGTCGCTACAGCGGATAAGGATATACATGTAGATACACAAATACTCCAACTCCATACACATATCCTCTAAGCGTATATACACATACACCTCTGTATACACAGAAGATGCCTAAATGGACACCATTTTCTCCCATCCCCTCGTCCTACACCTGCCCCGCCAGTCAAACACGGAGAACTGTGGGCTTGATTTAGATTATATGTATGTCACATTTAACTTGGTTCATGTTTCCCTAATCTGAGTTTAAAAAAAAGGGCCTCAATTTTCCACAAAGGTGTCAATTTTCCTGTTTATTTTGTATTTCAATCTCTCATAAGAAGAAGTTTCATGTCCCCCCTGCCCAATGCCTGAGAAACCCTCTTAACTGTAGTAGGAGCAACCTTCAGCCGCCGAGCCTTCTTCACACCAATTCTTTCATTCCCAAACTGTTGCTGATCTTTTCCATGATATCCTAAGATTCTGATAAAATGCACAGTTAACTTGAATTCTTCCCCTTCGCTTTTAACGTGTGCTTTGTGGTTTGGTTGATGCTGTAACGTGACTTTTTATTCTCCTTTTGCAATCTCCAAATGCCTGAGGAAAAATAACTAGTGCTACCACACCTGTTAGACTGGAAAGTGCTGCACAGTGTATTAAATACTGGTTATTTCAGCTGCTGTCACCAGTCTTAGTTTCCATTATATTCGGCCTATGTTTATAGGTCTACCTGTAGAACAAATGATCAAAGGGCCGGAATGAGGTTGATAAAGAGCCACAATCAGCCCGCAGGCCTACATTTTATTATGCTGACATATTATCAGCAGTCAGTGAACAAGCTTTTGTTGAGCACAGGCCAATGCAAATGACTTCTTATGTTATTATTTCCAGGGACAGGATGTGGCTCTTGATATTGCTTTACATCTTGGGGCTAAACATTTGTCAGGTACGTCAGTAAGATAAGATCACCCATTATAAGATCATGGAATAAAAGATTAAATTGCCATTAAATTGCTTTTGATTTTTGATCAAGTTATTTTTTCTCTTTTACAGGCTACTGGACAGGGTAAAATGATTTGTATTTTGAGTTTCAAATTGAGCAATTTAAGCACAGCGTTCGTCATCTAACATTTTTCACTAAGTTGTCTGTCTGTTTTGAACGTTTCAGACAATTCAACACAAATGTATTATGTCAAACTCATAATAGAGGAAAGTGCAATCGGGAACATAACTGACTTACTGAGACCTTTTGTGACAAACACCAGCCTGCATGTTGACGACTTTCAAATGACAACAAGTAAACACATTTAATGTTTCAAAAACTGAATTTTCTGGCTAATTTTGATTAGAAAAAAATTACCCTTATAAAGTAAAATTATTCTGCTTTTCGTCCTAATCAGCCTGTCAGAACGTCTCGGACAGCACAGAGTGTACCTGCGAGCCTCAGTACAGATGGAGCGATAAAGTTTGTGAATCTAAACCGAAATGTTGTGGCAACAACAAATGCACCTTCACCAAAACATCTTCTCTCATGTGTGTTGCAAACACCGCAGGTATTTGGTCGTTTCGACTGTGTTTGCATCAGCATATACACTATGTGTATGCAAGTGTCCGAAGAGCTGACAACTTTTTTTCTTCGCAGTTACTGTCCAGGGGTCCCTTTCTGTGCAAACAAATTATAGTGACTGTCTGTCAGAAAACACCAGTTTGAGTTTTAAGACCTGTAATGACCAACTGTTAAGAGAGGTAAAAACAATGAATAAGCAGCACAGTACTCAAGTACCTTTATCAGATCAGGAATAGTGTATTTGCCAATAATATACTGCTGTGTACATTCATGAAGAGTTGTTACCTTTCAGATGAAAGAAGTGTACAGCACTATTAGGGGATTTGACAGCTTGAGAATTACCAACTACAGGTACTTTGTTTAATAACTAAAAAGATTTGTTATTTTTTTCTTCTTTTCAAAATATGACTCAAATCTGTGTTTTTCTCTTCACTGAAGGGTTGGAAGCATCATCGCAACTTTCGAAATGACCATTGCTTACCAACTCAAGCTCCAAGATCTGGTTAACAAATCCATTCAACTGACCAATACGTTGCCAGGGATTCTTACTATGGAGACTGCAGGTAAACATATCTATTACCCCTTTTCCACTGGTCAAAAATCCCACTTAAACCTGCTAAGACTCTGCAGTAGACGCGGGTTTTATCACCTCGGCTCACCTGTGATCTGCGAACGCGCTCAAATCCGCCGCGCAAAGTGATGACGCGTTATCAACATCCGGCGTCGGTGCATAAAAAAAGAAGGAATGGAGGCGGTATATTGAGGCACGTTTTATTACTGGACACAGTGTTGGTGGAGGAGCCATGTTCAGTCCTATGAAAGCTGCTCAGTTGTGTTTTAAGCCCAAAAAAGCTCGACGTCCTGGCTATAAAAATACGTGAATCGCCGACCAAGCCGGCTAACTTCCGGTTTAGCGCCTGGCTAACTTGAAGGCGGATAAAACAATGTAATCGTGCGGCTCTTCTAGACTTTCCAAATGTTATTGCAACGAATGGCTCAAAGTTTGATAGTGAAACGAGTCATTCCGCGGGGGTTGTGACGCTCAAAGTAACGCATCCACCGTTTTACAGACGCTTCTTCACAATGGCTCTATTGTTGTTTTCTCTTCTGTTACAACTGTTTCCGGCGCATTCGTGACGTCAGTGACGTACAATATACGTACAACGTAACGCAAATATTTTGTAAAGCTTACAAAGATCATAGGTTTTAGCAGCTTTTTTACTCTCACAATCACAGAGGGAGGAGATATATTGACCAACATATGCAAACAGTTCCAGAAAGTTTGGCTTCTTACCAGAAAATTTAGACTTATGCATGTAAAATTTGGATAAAATAATTAACAAATTAATCATATAAAACTGAGAATTTAGTTTTTTTTATCATATTCAGTGTAGCCAAACAAAACATTTTTCCAGCATAAATTAAATTGGGAGTAAATATGATCACTGATAAAGCGTGCCAGTCTGCTCCAAAGTTGTCTGGCGTGTGGGCAAGACCAAAATAAATGAACCAAGGTTTCGTTGACAGAGACGCAGTTCACATCAATGTCCTTCTTAAGCCTTTGTATATAATGATTAGTTGGGTAAAATCTATGAAGCATTTTAAATGAGATCTCTTTGACCTTGTTGGTTAAAAAAAAACTTATTAGGTAGTAGCCAGACTTTTTCCCAATTAATATTTCCAACAAATGTAGACCAGTAGGATAAAGCAGAGGGTGAACTTACAATATCTTGTTGAAATAGTTGCCGAATAAACTTGAAACAAGCTTTCCCCATTGTTGTTTCAGTAATGTTTAAAGATATGGGTAAGTTGTTGTTTACATTAAGATTTTTAAAAAGGGAAATAATACCCGAAGGCACAGCATCAAAAACAATAGAAAAATCCTTGGGTGTAACAGGGATTCCATACCGTTGCATACATTCAACATAACTGTAAAGACGCCCATGTTGGCCAAACAACTGACTCAGTAAAAGTATATTGTTATCAAACCATTGTTGGAGGAAAATAGATTTGTTTTTGTACAAGAGATATCTATTGTTCCAGATAAAGAACCTATGCGGAGTAAAGTTATGCTTGTGAATTAAACACCATGCTAGCAGCATTTGTTTGTGGAATGAGGAAAGTTTGAGGGGAAGTTTGTCAGCGTTGTAAGTGCAGAGCAACAAGAACTGGAGCCCACCGACTGAAGAAAAAACATAATGGGGAATAAAGTTCCATAGAGAGGTTGGATACTGGAGGTAACGCTTAATCCAATTAATTTTGAAGGTGTAATTTAGGGAAGTGAAGTCCAAAAGATTAAGGCCGCCTTTACTATATTCATTCATTAACACAGATTTAAGGTAGTGAGTCCGGTTTTTCCAAACAAAGTCAAATAAAATCTTTTATCAATTATTGGAGTGAAGTTATTATAACATCTTTGGGATTCATTTTTATCAATAATGATACCTAAATAAGTAACGGAGTTTTTTATTGGGATGTTAGAGATTGACTCAACACAACAGTCCTTTATAGCCAATAGTTCACATTTTTTTAAGATTTAAACAAAGACCAGACGCTTTACTAAATTGTTCTATAATATCTATAGTTAAAGACCAAAGTAACACTTCAGATGAAAATCACAGACAGTGGGGTCAATAGGCCAGTTTTAGTGGGTTTGACCTGCTGATTGTGGTGGAAATTGTGTGGTCTTCTTTTAATCTGGTCTTCAAAGGTTAGGGTTATCATTTAGATATATATATTGCCACCCGGGGACAAATAAAGTTTTTTTTTAATTGAATTGAATATATTATAGATATATGTGGATATATTTAGGTTCCCTGACTAAAATTCTATTTAATGCAATTCTTGTAAGACCAAATACCAACAACTAAGATGGTGAAGATTGCTAAACATCCACATGTTACTCACAGTGACAGCTAACAGTGACACAAAAAGTGACCAACCTGGATGTAGTTTTTTCGTGGTTTTCTTAAATAATTCAACAAAGTTTTTTTTTTGCAGGTGTTGTAAATTTAACGATGCCACCCAACCCTGTGTGCTACAAATCCGAACACGACCTCAGATGCACAGTACAGGAGGAACTGAAAGTCGATGCTGTGTGGCAGCTGGAAAGAGCGGGCCGAGTGTTTGACATAACGACTGGCTCAGAGGCAACTGTGACATTTCAATCAAAGCAGAGTGATATCGAACTTAAGAGCATAACAGAACTCTGGGCAGGTACATCTGTTTCAGCCACTCTATTTACATTTCAGTACATTTACTTGATTTTGGGGTACATTTCAACTCCACAGGTAAATGTTGTACCTTTTACTCCACCACATTTATCTGAGAGCTTCAGTTACAAGTTACTTGATAGGTTAAATTGTGATCTGATTTTACGCATCATAGTCTGTTTACAGGTCTTGGGGATTACTACTACATATGTGAAAAAAGATGTATGAAAGTCTTTTGTGTTTCCAGAGGAAGTTGAGTGTAATGGGCCACCGTAGATTGAGGGGTAGTGGTTTAATGCTACATTAGCTGGTAACACACCCAAAATCTGCCGAGCTGGCTGCAGTTTAGTTGAATTACACAGGCACCACGTTTTGATGATATATATTCAGGACTTCAAATACAAAACATATGATCAACAAATAAAACATGACGCATCTCTATACATTAAACTACCCAATAGAATATGAAATAGTTAATAGAAGCTCCAACTGGACCAGCTGCAACATTAAAAGCTGCTTAATGCCTCACTTAAATTAAGTCATAATAAAATGGAAATATTCAAGAAGTACAAGTGCATCAAAATTGTACTAAAGCACAGATAAAATCCCACATAAACATAAACGTAGTGGTTTTAACTCTGTTTTCCTATTTCTTAGGAGAGTACACATGTTTCTACCGCCAAACAGGGGACAAATTGACCATAACTCACAAAGCCAGCGCTGTAATAGACGTATGCCTCCTGCCAAACATTGAAATCACAACGATTCCAAGTTTTCCGCACTGCAAAAAGAGTTCAGATTTGCTGAATCTACAAGTCAAATGTGAGACAAAGGTTAGCAGTGAAAAATATGAGGTGGAATGGACCAAACAAAACATTGACGCAAAACTGAGAGACATAAGGCATTGTAAGAACATTTTCTTTCTCCATTCATTTAATGAATCCTTGTGCAAGCTTGTTGTGAAAATACATAACATGCATGTTTGATCTTTGCAGATTCTTCTGAAGGAGTAGATGTTTATACAGTTGACACAGTTGTTAAGTGCGACTCACCCGACCGGAACTATCAAGTAAACTGCACCTTTGAGAACAGGTGCAACCAAACGAAATCTTTTCAGGCTAATGTCAGCATTATATATGGTATGTTTATAGCTTCATCCGACATCCCTCCATTGCCCTCAAATGGACACTCTTATGAAAAATACAGTATCCATAGAATGTGTATGGATTGATATGTGAATTATGACACCTGTCAGAAGATGCACAATGATGATAATTCATAAATTAATGAAATATTTTCTATAATTTTCTGCACTCTTAAGTAAACTGTAGTAGGCAAGGCCGTGAGCCTTTAAAGCAAAGCGATATTTCTGCCCAGTCCCCAGAATAAACGTTAACAATGTATGTTGCTGCAAACCACAGCTGTGCTGAAACTCTACATTTCTTTATGTGGCAAGTTTAGTTTCTTATGGTAACATTTTTCAAATTTCATCCTGTGACAACGCTATGCTTATGGTCTGCTTAGGTTTAGGCAAAAAACCCACCTGGTTAGGGTTCAGGAACCGATAATGTTTTGGTTTAAAATGCCTCTTTTGGTCACCGCTTACTTGACTCCCCATCAAACATCTCTTTTACTGTCTCCACAAACGCGGCTGGATATTGTCCCACGACGCTCTTAAAAACATTCACTGGTGTAATGGTGGTGAAACTCCATCTCAAACTGCTGGCTTGCTGTCAGGTCATAAAGATGTAATACGAACGTATCAGTGGTTTGCAGACATGTCAGCTTCCAACATTTTATCCTGGTTACTGGGCTGAATATAGCTACAATATGTCACATGTTGCAGGTAATCATGACCTAGGCTGCTAAATTCGTGAATAAATCGGTGAGATTGAGATTTTTCCCATGAAGACTTGTGGATGTGCTGCCTTTAGACCTTTTGGCATCCAGCAGTTAGAATTTCAGATTACCTTCTTGTTCAACCGAAGTTAACTTTGGACAGATATTCGTTGTTTCACTTAACAAATGTAATAAATGATAAATAACATCTCTCTTCACCTTTCTTCAAAACAGAGAATGATACATTCTGTGAGGCTGAAGGTGACTGGGAGACAACCAAAGCTGGATTCCCTGCAGTGTTAAAATGCAAGGACAATGCGGCTGGAATAAGAAGAAGATTCTGCAGAAAAGGGTACGGCTGCTATTAATGATTATTTTCATTGCTGTTCCAATCAAGTCATTAAACATTTGGTCCATATATTGTCTGAAAAAAGGCATTTGTTATTGGTTTATTAGGCAGTTTTGCTTAAAAAAAAGACTTAAATGTTCAATTGGTAATCATATTTGTTGACAACTAACTCTCTGTCGACCCACTAATCAGTTAACTGACCAACTGTTTCAGCAATACAGGTGGGATATGGGATGACGAGGTCTCACTGTGTGTGAACCAGGACGTGAACAGTGTGCTGGAAAAAGCAGTGGTAAGCCTAACTTTCAAAATAAAAGGTCATAATTGAGATCGTCTAAATTATAAGTCACTCAGACCAAACTATGACCAATCATAGTGGCATATTATGAAGCACCAAATTAAAGTAGCTGGCTGTTAAAAGCTGTTCGGTGAAAGAAAGATATATTAAAAATAATATTTTACAGAAAGGATTCTCTAGTTTTTACACAGTGCCTCAGCTTTTTGGAGATGAAATCCTGAAGCGATAATGGACGGATCACACTTTGACACAGTTAATCATCACCCATACACCATCACTGTTTCAGATTGCTGACATTGGACTTGGCAGACTTGATGAAAATGCTGCACATGTATTTTCCCTCCTTGATGCTGCCACTAATAACTCAAAGACTATCAACACTTTCGCCAATATTAATGCATCTGTTGAAGTGCTCTTTACTTTGAGTGAAAAGAAACTACAGCCAAACAAAACAGCAGCAGAGGTAAGCATTACAGTTGTTATTTTTATTTATTGAAAGTTATGAATGGGTTTCAGTTTCTTTTTTCTACAAGAGCCAGTCATTGTATTTAAATGTCCTCTTTATATAGTAGTTGTCATTGTTAGTGGCGGAGTCCGCCATTGCTGTAGGTTCAAACTGCCCAAGCAATTTTTTTAATTTGTTAGCCGTTGGCCTTAACAATTTACACTCATTAACATCTCAAGCTTATGTCCATGTGTGTTTTCACAGTTATTTCTAACGCAAGCCGAACATTTCCAGCGGCTACTGCTTTTATTGTTCAGGAGCAACAGCAAATACAGTGTATTTGTCGGTGCGCGTTTGCAATGAGAAACAATTGGACATACCTCACATGACTGAAGCCAACGATGCAATAGCTGCTATTTCACTGTGACTTTAACTTCTCAGCAAGCTGACTAACTTTACTGTGTGCTGCTGTTGTGTAGAAAACACCCGGTTGCTCGCGCCACGATAGAAGAAGGCAGATATGTGACCAACCACAGGTGTCAAATAAACCAGGGCTGAAATCTTTAAAGAATATGTTCAGTCATTCAGAAAATTCAGTCATTGTCCACTCAGCCTCATGCTGATGGAAAGAAAACAAAACTTCACATGAGGCTGAGTGGATAATGACTGAATCTGTTCTTTAACCTGTCAATAATGATTTACTTGGAGTTAATATTCATTCTTAACTGTCAAACAGACACATTTTTTATGTGTCTTTGAATCTTTTTCATTATCAATCAACTATAACTGAAACAAGCTTCTTTCTTTACAGGACTTCCTGGATTCATCCAGCAATTTGCTGGACAGGTCTCTAAACAAAACATGGAATGACAGGCAAAACGAAGGCAATGCTTCATTGGCTGAGAGATATCTGACCTCTGTTGAGAGAATAATCCAGATGTCAAATATAACAGACATCCCAATAAAGGAAAACATAGAGGTAGCCTTAAGCAACTGCTCACAGAAATCAAAATGCACCAACAAGGTATTTGGTGTCACCATTAATCTCAAAGATCGAGAACCAGGCACAGTAAAAACAGCTGGGTTTAAAGAACTGGAGAACTATCTGCCAAACGATGATGACAAGTTCAAGCCAAACAGCATTGTCGTGTCAACAACTACTGAAAGGAAACCGTCAGATAATGTTGAGATTAGACTTAACTTCACATTGCACAAGCCTAGGCCTCCCAACGTTGAGATAAAGTGCGTGTCATGGGACAATAACTCTAGTAGATGGTCAGACAGAGGATGTGAATGGATAGGTGAGGGACAGTGTGTTTGCAGTCATTTGTCCTCATTTGCCATTCTAATGTCAAGGTTTCCCTTGGACATTCCTTGGATAAGCGAGTTAACCTACGCCGCACTGGCTATATCAGTCGTCTCGCTCATTATTAGCCTTGCCATAGAACTGACCGTCTGGGTCGCTGTGGTTAAGACGAGTACTTTACATTTACGCCACACTGCCCACGTAAACATTTCTCTATGTTTGCTAGTTGCAGATATCTGTTTTTTAGCATCTTCCAAGCCAAAAGATATTTCGGTACTCTGGTGCAAGACCGTTGTGGTGTTGAAGCATTTTTGTTACCTGGCCATGTTCTTCTGGATGTTTTGTCTGAGCACCACGCTTCTCCATCAAGCAGTTTTCCCGTTCCATAGCGTGAGCAAGAAAAACTACATAAAATTTGCATTAGCCGTGGGCTACGTGTGTCCTCTGCTTATTGTTACTATCACATTTCTTGCCAACAAGGGCGGTGATGAAGGCTATTACTACTCCAGAGACACCTGTTGGCTGGTTTATACTGGACTCATGGTAGGGTCCATCCATGCATTTGTCCTACCAGTTGGAATAATTGTTTTCATCAACATTTTCTCCATGGTGGTGGTAATCATGAAGCTTCTGGATCGCACTAAGGTTGCAGAGGCATCTCGTGACAAAGAAAAAACGGCTGCCATAACTGTCATGAGGTCAGTTATTTTTCTGACCCCAATCTTCGGTGTGACTTGGGTCTTTGGCTTCGCTGTGATGCTTCTTGACCTCACATACGGCCCCATAGCCTTCGCAATCAATTATCTCTTTACCCTGCTGAACGGATTACAGGTATGGTCAATATAACCTTCCACTAAACATCTGGAGCAGTATAAGTATTTCTTGCTCAGTGACCTTTGTCATTTCATTTGCAGGGTTTGTTCATTTTGTTAACAACATGCTTGGGGGACAAACTGGTAAGGTGGTTTTATATGTTAAAAGAAAAATTAACTTTGGTAGTGGGCCAGCAGAAAGTATTCTGAATACTTAAAGGTCCAGAGTGTAGGATTTAGTGGCCTTTAGTGGTGAGGTTGCAGATTGCAGTATCCCTCCTCTACGTTGGAGGGTGAGATGCAAGAGGTCCTCTCTAGAGTCAGTGTTTGGTCTGTCCGCTGTGGGCTACTGTAGAAACATGCAACGTGGCTGACTCTGATGTAGACGACCTGCTCCCTCTGTAGATATAAAAAGCACAACAGTTCTTAGTTTCAGGTGATTGTACGCTTATGAAAACACAATTATGATTATTAAATTCCATTTCTACCCCCGAATACTCCTTAATCCTACATACTGGACCTTTAGAGCACAGAGAATCAAAGACGAAGAGGTTTTATTCAAACGCCATTCTGCAATTATATCAACCACACTAAAGATCAGAATTCACTGCAGTCACTTTTATAGATGTGTTAAGCTGAGCAGTATTAGGTAAAAAAAACCCCAAACACACTTGTTGTTTAGACTCCAGGAAGTCATTGTTCGGCAAATTACTTCCTTGAAACCTCAAATCGTTTATTATACTTTCATTAATGTACAGATAAAAAAAAACAAGATGTGTGTTTATTTTGTGATCTTAAGAGGTGGTGGTTGGCAGGTTTAGTTATTTTTTGACAGAGTCAGGCTAGCTGTTTCCCTCTATTTCGAGTCTCAATGCTAAGCTAAGCCGCTAACAAGCCACTGGCTTCAACTTCAAACATAATGAACAGATATTGAAGTGCTACAGACATCTCATCTATCTCTTGGTAAGAAAGTATTTCCCAAAATGTCAAACCATTCCTCTAAAGAAACACACTCCAGCTTAAAATGTCCTCAAATATTAGAGTGAAGGCATTTTTTGGTAATTGTAGTGATTTTCAAAACATCAACAGATATCTTGCAGGATTCGGGGTCACTGTTGTCACTGTACTCCAAAATCAGGGAGTGTTAGAATTTTTTTTAAGAACTGTGTGATGTACAGGTTGTATAGCATCATTAAAATTGTTTTAATTCAACTTTGACAGACCCGTGAAGCACTGCTGAATCGTCTGAAAACACGTGTAAGTGCAGCAAACTGGGTTCACTCATATGTAAAATACCACATGGGCTGATAAGTGTAATACATCCATCTCCTCTCCTCTCCAGGCTCCAGCATCCATCTCCGAGAGCTCCACGAAGTCAGACTCATTTAGGAAGAAGTGAAACTCATCTCAAACGTGTGCACTCTTCAACAGCGTAGTACTACGCTACATTTACTCTCTGGTTTGATTATTTCTTTGTCGTTTATTTTGCTTCACTAGTTGTGATACAAGTTAAAATCCACTACAATATTGAAATGTTTTGTAGATATCTCTGTTTCTTATAAGGCATCATTGGGAGCTGGAATCTGTTTGTAACTTTAAATTAACTTCATATTAATGTCAAGTAAGACTGTATATTAGATGTTTTTCATTAGTATTAATGTACTGAAATGCCACAGAAATGTAGTCAACAGAAAGTCACACTTTGTTATGTAAATGTGAGCCAGGCCTATGTCTGTAAGTTGCTTTTAGAGATCCTGTTTTTTTTCCTTGCCCTGTTCTGCCCACTCCTCGTCTGAGTCGTCCATTGATATCCCTTTTTGGGCTGCCATCTTGCGGTAGGCCTGGCACTCAATTTCTGCTCTGCAACACACAAAAACAGCCATTTATTCGTTAACTGCTTAGTAATAATAATCATAAAAAGCTTTGCATATAAAAGAAAAGTTTGATTGAAGTGTAATAATGTAGAAGGTGTGATTCATAGAATAAAATAAAACCAGTGATTGAAGAATTGAAAATCTGGGCTTCATGTCATACTTCTTAAGGAATCGAACGCAGTCCAGGTGTCCATATATTTCAGCTATTCGCACTGGTTTGTCTCCACAGCAGTCCTCCTTGTCTATAGGCGCGTGGAGGGAGTGCAGCAGCCGCAGCACAGCCAGGCGGCCCGACTCTGCAGCAAAGTGCGCGGGGGTCCATCCGTGCTCCGTCCTCAGGCACGGCCTGGCTCCATGCTCAATGAGGATCCTGACCGTGTCTGTGTGTCCTGTAGAAAAGGCATCACAGGGTGATTTGAGTTACGCATTTAAAGGATAAGTTCACCCACAAATTAAAATTCAGTCATCATCTACTCACCCTCATGCTGATGGAAAGTCAGGGGAAGTTTTGTAGTCCACAAAACATTTCTGGAGCTTCACAGCAAAACAGAGTTGCAGCATTCTCCTAAACAACTTAAGTGGATGGTGACATTTAAAATGTGAACAAACTGGGGGGGAAAAAAAGCATAAAATGGCTCTGTACAGCTTTTCCTTAGTAATCCACAATTCCCGAAGCCCCGAGATCCTTAAACGATTTGAAAAGACCTTATTAACAGCCTTTGTAAGCTCTCAGGGCTCCCAGAGACTTGGATAACGCTGGGTGAGCTGTATGGAGCTTCAGTTGTTTCTTTAGCTTTTAGAGCAAGTCCCCATCTACATCATTTATGTAGGAGTTGTTCAGGTTGTTTTGTGAACTACGAAACGTCACCTGACTTTACAACGGCATGAGGGTGGGTAGATAAAGACTGAATTCTTATTTCATCCTTTGGGAACCTGGTGATTTGACCTGGTGACGGTTAAAAAAACGAATTGCTATCTACTGTGCTAAAGGAAAATCTTGCACGGACAAGAAGAAGCAACAAGAGGAAGCATGGAGGACACAACACAAAAAACAATACATTCAGTAATGCCTTAAAAAGGGCGCTACTAATTAAGGGTGAATGTTTAGGATATGAGGAGATTCAAGAGCCAAAACAGGACATATTATTCATAATTATGTTTTGAATTGCGTGTAATCATGTTTTTGTGCATGTGCAGGGTGAGACGAGGGATGTTCAGTTGGTACCGGCTAGATGCCACTAAATCTTACACACTGAACCTTTAAAAGCACAATCCATTAAGCAACAAAGCATCAGGGGTTGAACAATTAATCAATTATTTATCGATAGAACATTTTTGGCAAGAGATTCAATAACTAATAATTAAGGGTTGTCAAGTAAAAAAAACTCAAACATTCCCAGTTTCTCTAATGTGACCAATTGCTGCTTGATTTTTATTTTTTCTGTTTGTTTTACGTCAATGCAAACTGAATATCTTTAGGATTAGCCGCACTGTTCAGACAAAACAACATCTGAAGTTGACCTGTTGAACCCTGGGAACTTGAGATGGACAGCCAAACGAAAATATTTGAATAGTCAACTACAGTAAATATAAAAAAGTCCCCTAGCAGGAAAGAGGGAACATGCAGTACGATACGCTCCACTTTCATTCCTGTAACATATAAAGCAGTATTTGCATGGCCCCAGGTGTAAAACTGATATTTGAGACCTGTGGGTGTTATCAGGAAAAACGATACAACACACTTCCACTGTTCCACACGCTACCTTTAGCTGCTGCCCAGTGGAGAGGTGTCTTGTCGCTCCAGTCGACGTCCCTCTGATTGGGATTGCATTTATTTTGCCCCAGAATCTCCTCAACTTGATCGAAATCCCCCGCAGCTGCTGCCTGGTGCAACTCCGTCATGTCGTTACAAAGGTTGCCTAGCAACAGTATGTCAACACAAGATGGAGCCGAGCACCAACCTGCACTTTCTGGCAACACACTGACAAAACACAATCTCTTTTTGGACCTGGAACTTTGTATATTGGGTGGCGTGTATCGGCACAGTTTTTGTTAATAGCTCTATAGGTTGCCGGTAAGTGTTTATGAATAGAGCTGTGCCCCAAGATACACTTAAAGATATGGCAGCATATAAAAAATATAAAATGTAACTGTCCAGCTTTGTAGTGGTACTCTTTTGATGTGGGTTGGTTTTAGGCGGGGTCGGGAATTTTCTGTTTTGTTTGAACTGAATGCAGGATTTTGTGGTTAAAACACCAGAACTCAGATTATCCTTGAGATTAAACACATACCCGAATTAGATAACTTTCATTTCGACATAAATAAACCAAGTGACTGTATATCTCACCATAAAGCTGAAGATTAAGCAATCAGTTCTTTCCTGGTATTTTTTTAGAAAAAATTAGTATAGCCGACAAAGCCTGCAAAACAAACTTTTCAACTGTATGTGGACAATCATTTTAAAAAACCCTTCAAGGATAGTGAGTTAGTTTATTGACACAAATTAACAACATGACATACTTGATTTCATTTAGTTTGTAAGAGTTGGTAAAAATTTCCAACAAGACAAACATGCAATTTCTTTTACAATAAAGGTCAAGACTGCAACTGTCACAATTGGATTTCCCACGTGGGCGTTTATCTGTGTTAAGAGCTGAAACAAACACAGATTAGACATTTTCACACGAGAACCTCCATGACATGTAAAAATTTCCCATTGTAGAGGAAAAATTTAATAATAAATAAAAAAAAGGAAATGAATCCTACCTTTCATTCCCAACTTTTTGATGCCTTTAATTCTCAAGATTCGTCATCCTCCTGGTCCACTAAAGATAAGAGATCAAATGGCATTAAATTACTAGTTAATATGAAGTTCAGTAAAAACAGTAACCAGACCTATAAGGTTTCAAGAGGTGAGTAAAGAAGAGTCTACTTACCCCATCCCACACCTCTACCAAGGTATTGCTTGTGTCCAGTCCTTTCCAGTGTTTTGCCATCCTTGTATTCACGACCACTCCCTCGTACCCTATTTCCACTGCATACTGAGGAACTGCAATCTCTGAATGATCTTCCATGTCGAACACTGTCAGTTCGAGTTGTTTATCAACCAGAAGATTGTAGAAGTCATCGTACGCTTCTTCATCCCAGGAGCCCTCGGCCTTAACAAATCCATCCAAAGAGCACAAAAAGGCCTGAGGAGCTGTGTCCAGCAGACACTGAGGCACTGGTCTCACATCCTTGATGTCCACATCACATTCATTTCCATAGTCGATAAAAACAACATGGAATGCATCGTCAGCTCTGTGGATTACTTGAGCTCGATACCACTGTTCATCACTGGAAAACAGAGCAAGGCATGGACTGCCAGGGCCAATAGTCTTGGGGAACATTACATCCTGCGGTGCCTGACCTGCTTCCTGAGCAAGCCTCGACACTTTGTTGAGCTCCTCCGTGTTGGTGTATTGACACCAGAAGAAATGAGGTTCTGCAATACAAGAGGCGTATACCATCTCTGTCTTGTGTTTGGAAATGTTTGGGTCCTTGTACATGCAAGTGTTAGTATTTCCCTTAGAAACCTCAAGATTTGGCTCTGTATTCATATGTCCATTGGAAACACTGAGGTGTGTCATGTTGGATGCTTGACCATCTTGGAGGAGAGTTTCTGTTTGAGGGTTTCCTATCGAAACACGCTCCTTGGCAACTGGTTTCCAGTATTTCTTCATTGCTGCATTTACATCTACTCCCTCGCACTCAATTTCCACTGCATACTGAGGAACTGCAATCTCTGAATGATCTTCCATGTCGAACACTGTCAGTTCGAGTTGTTTATCAACCAGAAGATTGTAGAAGTCATCGCATGCTTCGTCACCCCAGGAGCCCTTGGACTTAACAAATCCATTCAAAGAGCACAAGAAAGCCTGAGGAGCCATATCCAGCAGACTCTGAGGCAGTGGTCTCACATTGTGCATGTCCACATCACACTCATTTCCATAGTCGATAAAAACAACATGGAATGAATCGTCAGCTCTTTGGATTACCTGGGCTCGATACCACTGTTCATCACTGGAAAACAGAGCAAGGCATGGACTGTCAGGGTCAAGAGTCTTGGTGAACATTACGTCCTGCGGTGCCTGTCCTGCCTCCTGAGCAAGCCTCGATACTTCGTTGAGCTCCTCTGGGTTGGCATATTGACACCAGAAGAAATGGGGTTCCACGATACAAGAAGCATATACCTGCTCTTTATCGTTTTTGGAAATGGTTGGGCTCTTGCACGTGCAAGTTTTAGTATTCCCCTTAGAAACATCAAGATTTGTCTCATTGGACACAGTTTGGCTATCCTGGAGTAAGTTCTCCGTTAGACTGTTTTCTGTCGTAACATGTTCTGTGGCAACTGGTTTCCAGTATTTCAGCATTTCATCATTTACAATCATATTTTCACACTGTATTTGCACTGCATACTGAGGAACCGCAATCTCCGAGTGGTCTCCGATATGAAACGCTGTTACTTTGAGCGGTTTATCGACCAAGAGAGTGTAGAAGTCATCATAAACATCGTCATCCCAGGAGCCCTTGGACTCATCAAATCCATTCAAAGAGCACAGGAATGACTGAGGATCCTTCTCCAGCAGACTCTGAGGCAGTGGTCTCACATTCTTGATGTCGACGTCACACTCATTTCCATAGTCAATAAACAGAACGTGGAGTGTATCATCAGTTCTCCGAAGTACCTGAGCTCTATACCACTGGTTGTCACTGGAAAAAAGAGCAAGGCATGGACTACCTTGATCCAAAGTCTTGAGGAAAATGATGTCCTGTTGTGTTTGTCCTGCCTCCAGAGCAAGCCTTGATACTATGTTCAGGTCTTCAGTGTTTGTGTACATACACCAGAAGTAATCTGGTCCAACAATGCAGGAGGCATATACCTCCTCCGTCTTGTTCGGAGAAATGTTTGGCCTCTTGAACGTGCGGATTTTTACGCCTTCCTCAGGGCAAGAATGAAGGGAAAGTTGTGACGCTTCTGAGTCACTGCTGCCAACTTGTAGAAAAGTCTCTGCCAACACAGTTTGTTTTTCCTCAAGAATGACATCCAAATCTGGGTTTCTCCCTTTGTACAAAGTCTGTTCATGTTTAATCTCTGCTGCAAAGACATTGCTGATGGATTGTGAACTCATATTTAGCTCATCTCCAGCACACATACCATTGTTGCTATGGACCTCATTTTGTTCCACCTTCTTTAATCCTGATCCGTTCATGAGCTCTTGCATTAAACAGTTCTCAGTAGCATGTTTTGAGTTTTTAGAGAGCTGCTGGTTAGTCTCCTGAATGGGACGAGGCATTTTTTGTTGTGTCGTCTGTGAAATCAACCCTCTGACTTCTGCATTTACATTTACAGATCCATCAAAGAGTTCAACAATTAGCTTCCCTTTTGCTCCTTTGGCGACCACTGAAATGGTCAAACTATGCTCAATCGCACAATCTGCAAACCACTGGTTGACCTTCTGTGGCACTTCTTCAGGGACACCGAGCAGTCCAAGTGGAACAGCCTGCACAGGAGCAGACCTGGCAATACCTGCTTCACTGGGAAAGGGGCAAATATCAGATTCTCTCACAACCAGGGTTTGACCATAGTCCACAAAGTGCACCATAGGTTTTGGAGACATTTCTACTACTTGACCTCTGTACCACTGATTATCAGTGTATCTAGCAAGGCAAATGCTTTTAAGTCCAAGGGGGTGATCTGTGCGCTGTGTCTGGCCAACAAGTTGTTTAACATTGTCCATCACTTTTTTAAATATTTGGGAATTCCTGTCCAGTTGGCAGTAGAAGTGATTGACACTGTCTGAAGAGGTTACCCACACCTTTTCTTGTACACCCACCTCAATATTGTATGTGGAGTAACTGTATGATTGAGCTTCAGCTTGTGCACATCTCTTGAATGCACTATCGGATGGTGTTTCAATATCTACCACATTAAGCGGCAGACCTTCTTCATCAGACGTTACAGCTTTAACGATGCATTTCAACCCAAGGTCTGAAGAAGCGCCTGAATCCACAAACTTCTGAAACTCTGTTAATGCAGGATCAGACCAAGTGACAGCAGTGGGATTGGTGCGATTGTTTGGATTGAATAAGCAACACTGAAAAGCTTGTGCATTTAGCCGTAAGAAAGTTGGGTCAATGGGGTACACATCTCGCAGATTGACCTTCTGAGTTTGGCCATTGTCTATAAATCTCATGTCGACAACAGGGGACTGGTGACTTTCAATGATCCTTGCTCTGTGCCACATGTCATTGATTGGATTACGGGCGACAAAGATGGACTCAATAAGTGGCTGAGGGTGGACGGATGCATAGTGCTCTTGTAGGTCTTGCATGAGTCGTCTAAGAGAGTCCACATTCTCTGTTTTTTGACACCAGAACTTCTGAAGACTTTCAATGTTGGATACATTGACATTGACACTACTTCCGACAGTAAACTCATCATCATCACGATCGTTTTGCATCTCAGAGGGGAAACCTGATGAAAGATGTCCATTGCACTGAACTAGAGGGTCTGGATGTTCTGGACCATCTTCGATATTAATATCATCAGCACCAGAAAAAGGTTCCTCATCTGTCCAGCCATTGACTGCCAGGTTCTTCGTGTCTGGCAAAGTTTCTTCTTGTAAACCATCAGCATTTACATTACAGTTGAGTACATCCACACATTGTTCATATCCAAGTGAACTGAGAATTGATGAGGAAAAGGGTTCATTTTCACCATTTGAATCCGTTGTAGAGGGTCTAAAAAGTCCTGCCTTCTGTATAAAACAACTGTTTATGCATGTAGCATCATCATCATCTCCGTAGACAGTGATAGAATAGACATCTTGAGATACACTGTGGTGGTCAAACTTCGCAATGACAGTGCGGTGCAGGAGCAGTGATTTTAAGTGATCAGTCTGGTCTGTAGTCCAACCTGTGCCTTGATCTTTCACACCTTCAAGAGAGCAGCGATATGTGACAACTGGCATTCTCAGGAACTTTCCATGCAGTGGTTTGATGTCTCCAGCTGGGACTAACTCTGTTATTCCTTCATCCACATGAAAGACTTCAACAGCATCATCGCTAGTCATGTCTTGCTTTAGCAACGAGCGATGCCATCTGCCATTTAAGCCTCTAGCAGCGCATGCATCTCCACAGGTCAGCGGTTGCGCTTCTCCCAAACCGGAGCTGTCCTCATAGTGCTGGTGGATCTGTTCTGACAGCATCTTCACTGCCTTGGACAAAATTAGGAGTTTGCAAAAAATGTTCTCTGGATTAATTACCTCTGTCACGTAAAGACTTTCAAAAGTGTCAGTGAACAGTTCTGGGTAAAAGTATTGGTCGTGCTTCTCAAGTTTGCAACCAACATTCATACTCTGTTCCTGTGTTATGAGGCAGGCCTCAGAATCCTCTCCTTTGGGTAAATGAAGACATTTCAGTACAAGGGATTTAAACTCATCTACTGGCACCTTCTTTAAAACTCCACCCTTACATATGTGCTTGGAAACAATTGGTATGTCGAGGAGAATGATCTTGTCTGGCATCAGCACATCCTGAACTAGTCCCTTAAACTTCTTGCCAGGCAGAGACTTCAAAAACTTTGTGGCTCTTTCAGGCCAGTTATTCTCAAGGGAGACGAGATTTGCGAGTATGCATGGTTCAATTTCAGGCGGGAGGAGAAAACTGTCACTCTGGCCGCATGCTAAAGCGTCACTGGTGGTGGTATGGGGCCGTCCTTGGTCAATTAGAAAAACATTGCAAGTTTCACTTTGAATCGATACAATCCGAGCTCTGTGCCAGGTGTCACTGATGCAAACCAGGCAGAGGTCCCCTGGTTTTCCTTCTGATTCATTAAACTTCCTTTGAGGAATCTGAATTTCCTCTTTCATCTGCTCATAAATATGCTTCCTTCCATCATCCATGTTAACCCACAATTCCACAAGACCACATTTGAGGTTTAGGTTCACCCTCGTGATGAGAACAGGTACCTCTGATCCCGGAGATGGAAACCCAGGAATCGAACACATTTTGAAGCTCAGAGGTTAAATATCCCTGCAAAGAAAAAAATACATAAAAAAGTCCATTATCATAAAGAAATTAAGGGTGAAGAATTTCACCAGCACCAGTATCTTTCTTCAGAATTGCTTACTGCACCTTTGAGTGGTATGTTTACAAGCAACCAACAAGATTGACAAATCCTGCATAGTATGCCTTTAAATAATTCGCTTGAATTATCATTTAACTGTTTAAAATGGCCGACATATAATGCTAAGACATTAATATATCTTATTTAAGAAGTAAATATATTTAATTGATCACTACTTCAGTTGTTTAGCAGAATTTTGCAACACTGTCTCGCTGTGAAGCTCCAGAAATGTTTTGTGGACTACAAAACTTCACCTGCCTTTCCCTCAGCATGAGGGTAGATTATCTAGAGTAGATAATGACTGAACTGTAATTTCTCTTTGAATCATGTGAACACGTCAAACACAGGCAACCTGCGTCTGCACAGTGGAGCAGTGGTCACATGTGCACACTCCCCAAACGCTAAAATATTGAGATCTGTCATCATTTACATATTAACACTCATTAGAGAGATGATTAAACAGCTCTGTTAGCTTTAAACCAAACATTTTGAGCTACATTAAATTGGCACTTGGTGGACATCTGCTGAACATGCCAACGTTTAAACATATGAACTGGAATTTTAACTTCGAGCACTAATATGTCTCATTAAACGACCTCAGCACCCAATTAGTTGGAAAAGTAAATGAATAAATTCTGGTGATTCGCAATCATGTCCATGTTGGCCTGAGGTCTTCTTAAATCATCAGCTCATTTATCAGGGCTTGAAAAACAGTTATGTTTACCTTGGCTTTCCAATAAATTAGTTTAATAAGTTAGTAAGAAAAGTAGACTTTTGAGTCTCATTCCCAACTCGTTAAAAACTGACGCTTTGGGATTGTAGGACGGGTCGGTCACCATCCCAAAGCGTCATTATTTGACAAGTTGTGAATGAGACTCAAAAATAATTTCTTCTTACAAATAGGTCCTTTAGCTTCATATTTTTAATGTATTTCTACGTAAAACACTTTGAATTGCCTCGTGTCTGAATGGTGCTATATAAATAAACCTGCCTTGGTGCTCAGCATGATAAATTAAGGATCAAATGCTTAATAGTTGACACATGTTGCACTGATTCAGTGATCTTTACACTTAATACAAACTTTTGTGCTTCAGAAGAGAAAGATCTTCATTGACTGATTTATTTTATGCCTAAACAAACTAAATAAACGTTCTTTGTTTTTCATGACTGAATAAACTGAACAAACAAACTGACCTTAAAAGGACTTTATACAGTTTCACTGCGTATATTTGGCAGACCCTGCCAGCTTCAAACACTGTTTTCCTCTGAGGACAGCTTGTTTATCAGTTATGGAGAAAATAAACATTTCTGAAGTTTGAATCTGTTCTCCAAAACTACGTACGTTTTTGTGAAAACTGGACCAATTCAGAAACTGTGCAAAAACTTTGCTATTGGTTATATGAGACATGAGTTGATTAATCCTAAAAATAAGTGGAAATCCAGCTCCTTGTGCAAAAGCCTGGTGATGAATGTAAACACTCAACATTTCTTTTTCATAGATAGGAAGGAAGGAAGGAAGGAAGGAAGACAAATAGAGAGGAAGGAAGACAAAGGAAGGACAGAAGGAGGACAGATTAGAAGGAAGGAAAATATAAAGGCAGGTAGGATATAGATAGAGATAGATACTTTGACAAGGCTCAACAATGCACACGATTCACCTTTAAAACACATTTAAAAACATTTGAAACAGACAAAAAGGGGACTGTCGAAACAACAACTGGTAAAAACTGTTGAAGTGCAGTTTCTGTGATATGTTGTTCACGGTGGTTGCTGCAGAGGTAATCAAAGACTTCATCTCAAGCTATCATCTGCAACCAACCGGCCTAAAAACAAACTATCAGACTGTTTTCTCACCGTGCTCTCTGCAGACGTCTCATCATCATCACCACCACCATCGGCCTTCAGGTGCAAGAGGTGCGGGCGGGCGCTCACGTGCGGTTATAAAGGCGTTGATTGCCAAGACAAGACACCTGATGCAAGACCACCAGCAGGGTGTCTTCACTCATCCAAGTAGCTTACGTGGAGTCAGATTCAAAATGCTACGCGCTTTGAATGGCGATTTAAGTTTGCGTCGGGAACTTTCCATTCAAAACAAAACGTGGGCTTTTTACTTGTGGAGGCACGCGGACGCACGCACACGCACGCACGCACGCAGGTGGGCGGGGGAGCGAGTCACGCAGCGCAGCACGCTCTCGGTTCCGTGTTTGGGGGAGTGACGTGACACCCGCAACTGTCAGCTCACTTCACCCTCTCAGACCAGGAAGTCTCACAACGCCTCCGTCTGCTCATGGCCATGCTATTCCCGCAGGCTGCACACTGGTAGGAGACGTTTCCGACGAGCTTGTGATCATTTGTGTGAATAAAAGCTAGAAAAGTTTGAGGTAGTTTTTGGATCCACCTGCTGCTCTCTGCTGGCTGGACCTTTGTGTGCGTGCGTGTGTGTTGTGTTCAACAATGCTGCAGAATGGTGGGAAAACACAGCATGCTCAGCTGAGTTTGAAATAACTTGTAGATATCTGCTGGTTTAGAGCTTAATCACATTTAAATCCAATGAGTAAAAGCCTTTGAGGAAGGCTTATGAAGAGCCTGGTGGATCTTAATGTCTGTGTGAATCAGTTGGAGAACATTTAGAAACACACACAAAAAAAGCTGCAGTAAGTGTGTGTCTGCTGTTGTTATTACACAACAACACCTGCTGCTGCTGTGCTGTGCTGTGTAACTGCTGGTTTCAGGCCCGGGCTTCCTGGCTTCAAGACAACAGGCTCACATTTCTGTCTCTGCGCTCGCTCTCATTTAAAACTAGTTTTTTGTGATTGCATTTGTTCGGAGTCTATTCAGCGCCTTCAAATGTTTCCCTGCAGCAGCTCTGATGTCATATTTTTTGCTGGTGACACTGTGTGACGGACACAATTAGCAGCTGATGTGCCTTAATTTAAGATGTGCTTTTGTGAGTCTGCACATTAGAAGTAGTTGGGGATTAAATAGTCTTAAGTATTGCTTCCTGAGTCAATATGTGTCAGCTAATTGTTGCACTTTAGTTCAAAAGTATGTTTTTTAAAAAAAATGAATTATCTTGTACATTTTATTCACCACTTTTTTTTGTGCAGTCCATAGGTGGAAATATCAGGAGGGGGCACTACAGAGGAGCATTAAGGCCAGAGGTGAGGAAAAAAATGAGAGGAGGGAGTTTTTTTTTTTATTATGCACCTCAAGAAAAAAGTCTAAATGGCGAGAATAAAGTCGACTCTTCTGGTCCATCAAGTCCAGTTAGGGGAGCGACTGACGTTCGAGTCTACGGTCTCTCACATTAGTACATCATTGGAGTGTAACAATCTCCTCAAAGTCCTACTACTGATAACTACACTGTGTTTATGAGCTAAAAGAGCTAAAAAGTCCCCTTTTTCTTGCACCCCTGGCACATAAACTCAACCCCAACAACCCCCCCTGTGCTGGGAGAATAAATATGTGATTAGCTGCCCCCTGTGGGCACGGTTGGGTAACGTTACTTTAAAAAGTAACTTGTTACGTTACAAGATTAATGGCATGAAAAGCAACTTGTTACACTACTGCATTATCTACTGAGAAAAGTAACGCGTTAGAGTACTTTACAGTTACCAAAAATGACGGTAAAACCCCTTTGCGACTCGTAGATGGCGTGTAGCCAACTGTACATGTGCCTTTGAATGTATTGACCCTACCGCCATTTTATAGCCTTCTTTACGGCCCCACTATCTGTGACTCTGCAGCCTAATAACAGGAATGACAGACGCAATATAACATTTACAGCTGTTTATTTTGCTGACAATCTGACAGAGGTGTACAGTATTAGGCACAGCTGTTTCAATGAAAACAATACAACACTGCTCTTATAGCCGAGTATATGATGTTTAAAAATGCAGCTAATTAACCCATAAACTATGAGTGCTTACATAGAAACCATAACAACACAAATACAGTGAAAGTGCCTGTTCTGTTCTCTCTAGTTTACTTTTCTCCAAAGTAGTGATCATCAGTTCAGTTTTAAATGTGAAGGATGTTCGTTTAACGACTCACGTTTGTGTTTTCAGCTGCATTACTGATTTTATTGGTGTCATTATTTCTTTACGGCATTAGCTTAATGAGTAGGAGCAGCTAAATATAGCAGTTCACCTCAAAAGTACTTAATTCACTACTTTTATGTTGTGACTGACTGGTAGGTGATGTGCATTGTTTTGTGAATATGACTCTAGTTCAGTCTCCAACAGTGTGTGATTCAACTTTTTCCAACGGTCTAGTGTTGAAAAAGCCAACAAATTAAATCGTTATTCGTGATTTTGAATCACAATACATCTCGAAGCAACACCCAAGCATTGTGGTAATAATCGGGAGATGAACGTATCGGCCAAGCCCTGAAACTTACCAAAAAAACCCTACAAGCCTTACAAACTGAACTGTCAACTGTAAAAACTTAAACTGATAAGGTGACCTGTCAGACTCCCCTAAAGAGTCTGTCTGTCTGTCTCATAGTGAGAAATGAAATATGATGTGATGATCTGAAAGTACAGGCGTTAGTTCTGAGTCTTCCTGTTAATTCTATTTACAGTGACCTGTTTCAAAATGAGTAAGAGGAAAGGCAAAGCGATCGGTGATGTGACAGCTGTCAAGAGCCGCAGAGTGACAGCTGCGGGTATCGACGACGCACCAGATGATACAAACCATCAGAGACCCTCCTCCAGCAGCTTCTCTCTCTCTGCCACAGTGAGTCATTCCCCCACCAAGCACTAATTGTTTGTCTTTGCTTCTCACCGGCTCATTAACAGCTGAATATTGTCCTCTGTGTGTATTTCCAGGGAGATATCGGCCTCATTGAAAGCGTCACCCTCAAGAATTTCATGTGTCATCATTTGCTCGGTCCGTTCCAGTTTGGGCCCAACGTGAATTTCATCGTCGGGAACAATGGAAGTAAGAACCGGATCTCTGAATGTCATGAGATCCGCTGTTGACTCTGGCTTGTGTGTTTTACACGTCTCAATCCAGCCTGGGTGACAGATCCACTGTATATAGTCCCATTAAACAAGGCAACAAGTCCAGTGATGTTGGTCAAAGACACAGGACTGTATTTTATTTAATTTTATTATAGAGAGGTGTGCAGTAACTGTAGCGTGTTACCTTTAAATCACAGTAAAATGTACTTTTGTTACAGACAGACAAGATAGATGTACTTTATTAATCCGAGCTGGAAATGGCAGTACTTTATACTCACCTATTATACATAATTACATATACCTTATAACTTAATGCCTTATACAGAGTATATCAACTACATGACAATATAGTATGGATAATCTTTCTAAATTCCCTTTTCTTTTTTAAATCTGTGAAAACAGGTGCCTTCATTGGTTGGGTTGGTTAGGTAAAGGCAGTGGTTCCCAAACTTTTTCTCCTGGGCCTCTCTTTTGTAGATTTTCATGCTGATGGAAAGTTTCCTCAAAACATTTCTGGAGCTTCATAAATGAACAATGTTGCAGCATTCTCCTAAACAGCTGAAGTAAGATGGGGACTGTTAAAGCTTTAAAAAAACAACTGAAAAAAATATTGAAAGGCTCCAGAAGCCCAGAAATCCCAAATAGATTTCAAAAGGTATTACTTACACCCTTTTTAAGCTGCACTTAAAGCATTAGCACCCACTAAAGCACCCCACATCTAAAGCGGGTGCATGAGCCTGACCATGCATCGAAGCGTGTAAACGCTGTTTTGCTGTGAAGCTCCAGAAATGTTTTGAGGAATTTGTTTATTCAAAGATGACCCCCCTGATTTCTGCGGATGGCTGACTTGTATTTATTTGCATGCAATCTTTAGTTCTGCCTGTGAGCCAGCACCTTCTGTTGTATCCTTTCCATGCACTCATTTCCATGAGTTAATCCCTCGTCTTTGCCGTTTTCCGATTGAATTCTCAGGCGGAAAAAGTGCCATCCTGACTGCTTTGATTGTTGGCCTCGGTGGAAAGGCTACCTTCACAAACAGAGGAGCGTCACTGAAGGATTTCGTGAAGACCGGTGAAAAGTAAGTCAGTGTACATAATGTTTTATTCTGTAATTTTCACTACCAGTGGGGCACCGGTCCAAGAATGTCATTACAGTACTGTCTGCTCTCCAGTTCTGCAGATATAATGGTTAAGCTGAGAAACAGAGGACCAGATGCTTATAAAAGGGACGTCTACGGTGAAAGCATCTCAATCGAGCAGCGGGTCTTTTGTGATGGAAGTCGAAACTGCAGACTGAGGAGCAAAGCAGGTATGTTTCCTGAATAACGGATGTTTCCCAAGTCTTATTAAACCTTCACTTGATGTCCAGTAAACCAGACACACTTGGGAGTGAAGACAAAGCGCTTCAATCGGACCTGAGCTGTTTACATTCTTTGCTTTTGGACAAGAATTTTCCTCTATAAACTTACACGCGTGTGTTTTATATGCACGGCACTGTTTCACTGTTTTGTACCATCCGTGAATATATAAAATGGACATATTTACATTCACACGTGGAGTGATGTTTCTCATAAGTTGTAAATGTCACTGAGTCATTTTAAAAAAGGATGTTGAGCTGCACTTGCCAGCGTGCCAGTTGCTGATTGAGCTCACAGAAAGGTTTTACCTCTGAACACGGGCAGAAGGACTCGTTCTCAAACTGTGACGTGTGTTTAAAGATGAAGTATCTAAGATGTTTTTTTTAAATGTCCTAAAAAATTACGAGACTTTTCCAACACTGTTTAAAGAGAAATCCACAAGTTCACCAAAGGTAACATTGCGTTTCATTAGTACAGTTTCATTAATACAGCCTGATGTTAATTTTTTTTTAATTATGGTCCCAGTATGGGTAAAAAAAAGACTAGGTTACCTTGTGATTGACAACTCTCTATCATGGCATGTCCTCAGGTTCAATCATGATAGAGACGTAGCAATGTGTATCCTCCCCAGCTCCACCCTGTAGTGCAAATATGGTCACTTCTGGCTCCAAAAAAAACAAGATTGCATGATGATATTGTTATTTTAAGACACTGATACCAGAGAATGTTTTCATTTTAATTAAAAAAAGCATTTTAAATGATGAAAGTAGTTGTTTCTTTGCTGCTCGATGAATGTTGTGCCATTGAGTCTCATGCAACATCAGGACAACGGAGCCTTTAACCACATCAGTCGTCATCTCTCTTGTGTTTCAGGCATACTTGTCTCAAACAAGAAGGAGGAGCTGACGGCCATTTTGGACCACTTCAACGTCCAGGTACTGACTGTCATTTCTTTTTGCCCTGCAACTCTTTAACTTGCATTGAATGCACCATTTCTAACCTCTGATGTTTTTAAATGGAGTGATTATTTTAGCTTGTTGTGAACGCAACACAATTATACCTGAAGGCCTCAGCAGCACATTTGTTTCATGTGTTGCAGCTGGATAACCCAGTGTCCATTCTCAACCAAGAAATGAGTAAACAGTTCCTACATTCAAAAAACGAATCAGACAAGTATAAGGTACAACACTGCCTTATTATTTACGAGCTTTAAATATTTAAGATTTGACCCGTATTGTTATATAATATCATTTCCACATGTTGAAATGATTATTTTTGGCCTCCTCCGTAGTTCTTCATGAAAGCGACTCTGCTGGAACAGATGAAGAGAGATTACATCCACATCAAGCACACTAAGACAGTAACGAGGCAGCAGGTTGAGAGACAAGAGGAGGTACTGTGGATGCTCGCTTACCCACCGTTCATACGCATGACGTCACATGTGCAGTGTTTTCTTTTGCCGAAAGAAAATCGAATCATTTAAGCTCTCGCACATTTTTGTGTTCAGTGTCTCAAGGACCTGAAGCAGGAGTTTCTACAGAAGAAGGAGAGGTACGACAATCTGTCGTCCTTCAGTGAGATGAAGGTGGTGTTGGAGAATCTGAAGAAAGCGATGGCATGGTGTTTGGTAAGAGTTTCTCTGTCGGCATTGTATGAAGCAGATCACAACAAACATACATTTATTTTATTGTTTATCAAGTTTTATCTGCTTTCCTAAATAATTTAAATAAAAAATGTTGAAGAAGCATGAAAGTAAAGAAGAAAAGGAAGAAGCAAAACCAAAGAAAAAATGAAGGCATACATCGCCAAACATTTCCTTTGGGGCTGTAATTTCCAAGACTATAAATCACGGTTATTTTCATATTACTGTCAGGTCCGTGAGAAGGAGCAGTTTGTGCAGCAGTTAAAGGAGGACATTGAAAAGGAAGAGAATAATTACAAACATCAGGACAACCTTCAGCTCTGTCAGGTGAGTCACAAGTGCTCCTATTCTGTTAAATATATACAAGTCTATTTATAAATGTCGGAGCCCTTCAAACTATCACCGCCATATAAACCGACTGTCCTCAATTCACTTGGTGCATTTTAATGTTTACAATAGATGTCCTCGGTTGGAAAAAAACAACCTCTTCTTGCATCGAGATGTTGTCTCTAAAGGTCCTTTCTCTTATCTTTCACGCAGACGAGGGTCACACAAGTAGAAAAGAAGCTTCAGTGCGTCAAAAGCGGAGTTGACAGTCTGAGAGAGGAACAAGAGTCTCTATCAAGGGACAATCACAAGTTGAAAGAGCAAATGAAGACCATTAGCAAAGCTCACAAGGAACAGGAGGTACTGATTGGGAGTTGTGATGACCTGGTTTTGTGCAAACCTTTTTATTCTGTTCTCTGAATATACATCATTTATATCAGTGAAAGTGACATAATCTTTTCCCTTAGCTCGTTTATTTTCGGGCTCTGAACAAGCTCAAACAATCAGAGCAGGAACAAAACCTTCTCCAGGAGAAAATTAACAAGGCAAAAACAAGGTAGGGGAGTAGAAAGGTTTTTTAAAAAAAGCCTCTGAATGACATCTTTACCTGCATACAAGTACATGTGCATTTATGTTTTTCTCCACATTTTAGCGTGAGTCTTACCAGCGATGTGGAGACAGAGTATGCAAAACAGCAGAAGAAAATATCCGACCTGAAAGAGCAGCTCGCAGAGCTCGAGAAAACGTGCTCGCAGCTGAACGAAGAGATCAAGAACAAACATCAGGCACTCTTCAAAGGGAAGGAAGAGCGGGACAAGCTGAGGTACGAGAAGCGATGTTCGCTTTCACATGAGTGGATCTGCGTTCCACCTGACATTTCCTGATCAATCTGTCCTTCGCTTTGACTAGACTGGAGGAAAGAAACATCCACGTTTTGTGCGCGTCAAAACTGAAGAGGAAGAATCAGCTCCTCGCCAGTCGATCAAACAAGCTGAAGCGGTTTGGAGAGCATGTGCCCGACCTGCTGGATTCGATTGCTGAGGCGTATGCAAAAGGACGCTTCCTCAAGAAACCTGTTGGGCCAATAGGTAGGCATCAACGTTATGCTGGAGCTAGCAGATGGTTGGTTTATCTTAGCATGAAGACTATAAACAAGGGCAAACACCTGGCCTTGTCCAAAAATAACAAAATCCACCAACCGACGCCTCTAAAGCTCACTTATTGAAATGTCATGTCTTGTTTGTGTGTGTTCAAGCCACACCTTGTGGTTCTGTAGTGGATTATGAGCCGGGATAGTTCTTGTCAGTGACATCCTTGAGTCTGGCTCCATCGCCGGTATTTAATGAGCTGGACAGAGCAAGGCCTGCTGTTTCTCCCTGTCTCTAGTCTTTATGCTAAGCTACGCTAACCGGCTCCTGAAACATATCGACTTGGAGAGTAGCCAAAATGGGCTCCAGACTGGGCCTTTCAGTTTTTTAGAGTTATTAGCGATTGTTTACAGCTAGTTGCCACTAAATCCTACACACTGGACCTTTAAATCATTTTCTATTTTAACTATTAAAGTATTAAAGAGGTATAAAATGACTGACTGTCCTCTGAAAACCCCACAAAGGACCATTTGGTTTTGGTTTACTCACACAGTCAGTTTCCAGTAAAGCAGTAAATTCAGTTGAATTGTGCTGACAGTCTGTGTTTGCTCTCAGGGGTGTGTATCAGTTTGAAGGATCCCATGTTGGCTGTAGCCATAGAGTGCTGTCTGCGGAGCTTCATGAAGGCTTTCTGCTGTGACAACTACAAAGACGAGGCGGTCCTCCAGGAGCTGATGTCTCACTATTATCCAAAGGGCAGCAGGCCGCAGATCATCGTCAGCCCTTTCTCTGAAAAAGTTTACAATATTCACGGACGGTCAGCAGCTGCAGCATCTTCACATTTGTTGTTGTTGTTTCTTTCGAGGCACATTGTAAAACTTGATGTTGTTTTCCTTTTTGTAGGAAAGCGCATCATCCAGAATACCCATCAGTGCTGGACATGATCACAGCGTCAAACCCGGTCATCATCAACTGCCTGATCGATATGAGGGGAATAGAGTCGATTCTGATCATCAAAGTTAGTGTCGTTATTGAATGTGGAGTCATTTTAGGGATTGATGCTGGAAGTTTTTGTCTCATCACCATCTGATCTGCGTTTTATCGAAAGGAAAAAGACAAAGCGAGGAGGGTAATGCAGCAAGGACGACCGCCTAAAAACTGCAGGGAAGCCTTCACTGTAGAGGGAGATCAGGTGTTTCCAAACCGATATTACACCTCCGAGTTCAGCATGGCCAAATATCTCGGCGGGGATATCGAGACTGAATTAAGGTAAATACGGCTGTTTTTGATGACCGTTGATTTGCAACAAGCAAAAGAAAAAAATCCAAACAAGCATATATAATGTGCTGCATTTGTGGTAAATTTTCAAGCCTGCTTTAAAAAATCGATCCCGTCTGTCATAGTATGTTGGAGTCCGACCTGGAGAATCACAAGGCTCAGCTGTCCAGGTTTCAGCTCCACGTGACCTCTGTGTCCGACGACATCGTGAGCATGGAGAGCCAGCTGAACAGCACCATCATGACCCTGAAAAAGACACTGGTCAGTGAGCCAGCCAGCAGCGGCTGGGTTAAATCTAACACTGATACTGTTTACATTTTCTTTCTCTTTCTTTCTTACTTTTTGCATTTTTATTTCTATCCCTCCTGTTCTTGCTTTCTCTCCTTACATCTACATTTTTAGGTAAATTGGGAATTATTTAATTATTTTCTTTCATGTTTTGAACTCAGGCCTCCGTGAATCAAATCAAAGCGTCGATAACCGAGCTGGAGACTGCTGGTGAGGACCAAATCGATGACATCAGCTCCTTGGTGATCATTTAGTTTTTTACTTGCACACCTTCTAAACAGACATAAGTCTTCTAACGGATTATGTAAGTCTGATATCTTCAAATACTTCTTGCAGGAGGAAGTTGCCCAAGAGAACCGGCAGAAGATAGAGGCAGAGAAGCAGGTTGTTCATGAGGCAAAGACGGAGCTCGACAAGCATCAGAAAATGGCAGAGGACGTAGAGTCGGAGTACGCTTCTGTTCGAGAACGGATTGATCAGCTTCCTGATCACATGGAGCCACTGAGGGTACAGGAACGCTTTGATGTATCACGTTGGTTATACGTTGGTTGTCACGTGTTTTGACCCCCAGGGCCGCCATAGTTTTCAAACCTTTTTTGAACTATGAGTCGTCTGATCCAAGGGTGATGGCTTTTAACCTGTCCTCAAGAAGCAGTGATGGTGAAATTGATTATTGCTGTGTGCTGACCCTCAGGATGAGCAGATGAAGCTGGAGACTGAGTGCATGAAACATGAGCGAAACCTGAAGATTTTAGAAAACAAGCTGAAGACTCATGAAGACAACATCCAGGCTATGAAAAGTGACCTCACCCAAAGAGAAGAAGAGTTACAGGTAACAACAGCTGTACCTAATTTTTTTAGTTAATACACCTCATGCATTGGAGGCTTTTCTAGATACGCTATGTATTATAGATCACACCCAGTTGTTTCACTTGAGCTATGCTAAGCTAACAGTTAGTAAACTCACCCATAGAGAGGATTTACCTCCTCCAGAGTACCGTGGTGTCTTCAGCAAAATGTCACCAGACTCTCACATGTGATGACAGGAATATGTGGCCAAAGCCACGGAGATCAGTCCCGAGCGGCAGCAGGTGACCGGCAGCACCAAGAGCATCGACACGGAAATCACTCGGCTGAAGAAGAAAATCAAGGTGTTCGAGAGCAGCCACGGCCAGCACGAGCAGGTGGTCAGGTGAGAAAAGATTGAGAAGCGACCTTCTGTCTTCCTGTGTCGTTTCTCTGGGTTTCAGCTTAAGTTATCACGTCAGGCAAAAATGTGTTTCTGCCCACCGAGGTTCAGCTCATCCAATCAGATTTCTCCTCCGCACTGACAGTTTATCACTCTGTCAAAGTCAATCCAATCTGCCCGTTGGCCATCACTAAATCATCTTCTGGCCTTATTCTGGAATAAGAAAAATTGAGGCTATGCCATTTTCTGTCCTCTGTCCTCATTAGGGAGTACGCTGAGGCGCTCTCTCTGTACAGACAGAAAACCAACCAAGTGAGAGATCTGCGGAGGTTCATCGATCGACTCGATAACATCATGTCAGACAGGCAGAACAGATACAAAGTAATGCGCAGGTAAAAAAAAACAAACAAACAAAAAAGGTCTGCTAAGTTTGATAAAGAAGTCAGAAACATATAATTATTGTGGAACGTCCTGTTTTTTCTTCTTCTTCTTCATAAAGGTCCCTCTCCGTCAGGTGCAAGTTATACTTCAATAACTTTCTGATCAAGATGAACTGCTGTGGCTCGATGGTTTTTGATCACAACAACGAGACGCTCTCAATCTCGGTACGTCTGTTTATCTGTTGTTTTTTACAAAGTACTTGGACGATTTGTTGGCTTTGTGAGATATTTCATTGCAATATTCACGTCATATTGAAGTAACAAGACAGTTTCAATGTCTTGGACAAAAAGCTGTAACCCGCTACAGGCCCTTTCTTTCTTATTTATGGAAAAAAAACACTAGATAGAAATAAAAACACACCTCTTCTGGTAAAAGGTGAAGCCTCCGGGCCGGGAGGAGGATGGTGTGAGTGACATGAGGTCGCTGTCCGGCGGTGAACGCTCCTTCTCCACTGTGTGCTTCATGCTCTCGCTGTGGGAGATCACTGAGTCGCCCTTCCGATGCCTCGATGAGTTCGACGTCTACATGGTGAGCAGAAATATGAGAAACACAGTGTGATCTTGCACGCTTACACAATTAGTATGAAGCTTACACAACTTGTATGAAATTGTGTAAGTGTGACTCTGACTCACTTTGATTGACGCCTTCATTTTGATGTGCAGGATATGCACAATCGCAGGATCTGCCTGGATCTCCTTCTGGAGCTGTCGGAGCGGCAGCATCTCCGACAGTTTGTCTTCATCACTCCTCTCACCACCAGGTGACGCTCTAATTTATGTTTAAAATGTATTATTAGCTAATTTTTGTTCGTCCTTTTACCAATTGGATTTAATTAAATAATTAAAATACTCATTTAAATGCACAATATGTAATTTTTCTGGCGCTATGGGTCTCTCAAACAAAACAATAAAAACTATAGTTTGAAGTTGTGAAGTAGTGTGGGATTATGGGAGCTGAAGTCTTTTTATATATACAATAGTAATGAGGTAACGATACAAGCTAGAAGCTAGAAAGATGGCAGGGTCCGCCACATATAAACAAAGTTAATTTTGACGGCGCCCACTGTCTTCTCAACACTTTTAACTCCTGGTGACTCTCTCTGCTTTTATCAAGACTTTATCCACCGCGTCATTATTCACTGATTCGATGTTAATCGCGCTTCGTCTCTTTCAGTAATCTGCCCAAAACCCGCCTCATCAAAATCCACCACCTTCAGGATCCAGAAAGAGTCCGGAGTGAAGCCAGGGAGGACGACGTTTGAGCTGAGCTGCAGTGACGGGAACATCTGGGATGTTTGAGACCGGTCACTGTGGTGTAACTTCAGTATTACTGGCTGTGCTGTTAAATGTCTGTCAGTTAACATTTTACTGTTGTGGTCACTTCCCTCCGGGGGCTGTTTCTGGACGAGGGGAAGACTGAGGACGCTTGATTAGTTTGTCAGATGAAAGAAAAACATAAATACAGCTCTTAGGGTTGCAGCGATATACCACTTTAAAGGTACACTGTGTCTGTGTGTAGTGTGTACTGTCTTACGGTAATGAATTGTACCGTAGTGTTTTTAAAAAATATTTCAAGTTTATATCGAGCTTCACGTCTGTCAGGACACGATATTTTTTAAATTATTATCAAGCGTTTTTGTTCTAACTCACATCCCTTCTGTTTTCATCGTGGGGTCATTTTAACTGACAATTAGAAATTCGAATGATTGTATACCGTGATATTTCACAGCGATATTCTCTGAGATAGTTATTGTAAAATCTCATGCAACCTGTTGTAACTCTTATTTTTAAAGGTGCTCTGTGGAGCTCGTGTGTTGTGCTGGAAGCTGGTCTTTAGTTTATGTAAGCAGACTCCATTTCTAAATAATGTTAGCTATTGTTGCTCTCTGGTAGCGGAGCAAAGAGAGGCACTGAGGCAAGGCACTCGAGAACGTACATTAAGTCACATCCTTTGGACTGTTGCGGAAAATCCAATCCGAGTCTTTCACAAAGAAATCGACAGTCCAGCAGCATTAAACAACTTCAACAAATCGTCTACAGGCTTGGAAAGGCAGCCGGGAGAGACGGGGAAGGTCTCATTTTTAACATCACGTTACAGTCCGCTCACATGTGGACAAAACTGTATTTATCTCATTGGTACTGGTGTAACCTGCAGCAGTGAGTCCTGGTGTGCTATAACTGCGAGGTCACGGGTCGGATTCTCTCCACAGCAAAAATCATGTCATTACAGTTACAGTTTGCGTGCTAAGTGGCGTGTGCACTGCACCACTTTTAGGATTGTCTTATTATGGTTTTCTGTTTTATCCTCAGCGGGTGTGATGTATGGCACTGACTGGTCGCGTCATTTTAACTTTTACGTGTTTTTTTAGGAAATATTCAAAAAATTGATATGAATGTGTGTTTGAATCTTTGGAGTTATGTCTGTTTCGTCTCGTAATGTTGTAATGAAGCAAATTATTCAAAATCATATGCAATAATTTGATTATTTGTCATGTGAGTTTACTAAACATGTGTTTTTTTTTTAATTGACAGTTTCTTTAAAAGAGTTACAGCCAAACTGTTGTAACGGTTAACTGTGTTTGTCTGTCTGTCAGTGTGAATACTAAGTTTGCTTCACTGTACCCACTGACTAAAGATGATCATATCTGTGCGCTGTGACAGCCCAGTCACCAGGATATAATGTTAGTGGTTAACATTTCTGCAAACCACAGATACATCCGAGGTTGACATTTGTACCGAACATGGCATACCACACTCACATTATACGCTTATTAGCGGACTTTCATATCAAAACGGGCTATTTTTCACAGTAGGACGTGGTTGTGGCGACCTAAACGGGTATTTTAAGCCAAACTCTGATGTTTTCCCAACCATAACCAAGTGCTCAAACCTAACCAAGAACGAAAAATAGAAAATTGAACCGAAACAAATGTAAAGCTGCAACATAAACGTATCACTTATCTGTGGTTTTGCAGAAACGTACTTATTCTGGCGGCTGACTCGGCTGTAATATGAACATGTACACTATCACCCTCCAGTTCTCTCACTTGTAAAAAATGCTCATCTTGCTGTAGTGTCTGTAAATACTGTAAAGAGTCATGACCCTTTGTTACAATCAACTTTGAGAAGAAACACTTTTGTATCTGTCATATTTTTCATACATACAGAGCTTTCCATTCATGCTGTCGTCCCTCCAGCCATATCCAAACATTCACTCGACGCAGTCTTAAAGGGGAATTCTGGTGTTTTTAAGCCTGGGCCCTTTATTTACAGACTTAGCAATGTTTTTGGAATCGGTACGGTAGATTGCGTCAGTCTTTGGGGCAACTCTGACAAAGCAACGTCCATTAAAAGTGCTTGTTTTTGCCACTGACAGGCTGCGTTTGTGATTGTCAGTGTCTGACAACATTACAGAAAGGATTGTTATGGTGACAGACGTTTTTTGTTGAATCACAAGATCCTTTTTGTCTCGCTGAATTGGAAGTCTCGCTCTGAAATCTTGCAAGAGTTTAGTAGTTGCAGGAACACGACGGTGGAAGTGTGAGTCAGAGTTGGAGAGAGAATTTAATATCAAAGGTCATGGCTGATTATTTAATCAATTCTGACAATCTAGATGAGGCAACAACTGCAACAACTCACTTCTTGCGAAGTTTCAGAGTGAGACTTTCTTGAATGAGACAAAAAGGACTTGCACATGAACAAAAGGTCTTGGTCAGGTTTTAAAATATACCAGAATTCCCTTTTTAAAAGCAGCGTGGCCTTCATTTCCATGAATTACACCGGTAGACCGAGTCTTTTGAAAAAGCCTGGTGATGGTTTATTCAGTTTAATCACTACAGAATTATTTTTGGGTGCAAGACATGCCACATGTATAAAAGAATACAGTCACTTGTATTATGATTTTTCATATTTGATATAAACATTTACTAGACAAAGAATCTGACATTAGTGACTGGACTGAAATGTATAAATTAGATAGACGTTTATAATAATGTGAGGGGTTGGTTTTCAGTTATGTTATAGACAGAACAGTGAAAAGCTTCTGCAACCTCCACTACTGTAAGTGGACTACAAGCAGACACTCAGTCCGTGCTTGCATAGCCTAGAAATGGGGAAGCAAAACTGTTGAAAGAGAATTTCCGCAACAACTTTAATCCATCATCACCATCATCACCCAGCCGCCGTCTCACACCGAAAAACGCTCTTTCAAAAGCTTTGTCGAGCACCTCTCTCGAGGGTCCTGCGTCTTTAATGATTGTTGCGAACGGACTAGATTAGAAGATGAGACCTTTCAATAAAAAGTTTCTCCTTTACAAAAAAGTTTTATACGTAGGAATGCAGTGTGTCCCGTAAACATATAAGAGGCTTTTTCCCTTTTTTTTTTTTTTTTTCATTGCTGCATTGGAAGTGGAGCCCCTCTCGCAAGGTCCCCGGCCTAGAGAGCGAGCTCCCAGCAATAAAGGTCAAAAGCCAAGACTGTCGTCATTTTGCAGTGCTCTTCTTTCTGTAAACATGTTGATATGTACTGAGTTCAGTTATTTAAGTCTAAATCAAATAAGCAGCCTGAAAGAGAAGCCAATTGTGGATCATCGTGGGGGGATAATGAGTGAGTACTGTGCCTAATAATGGAAGCGGTAATTTTGGCCTTTTTCCTCTAGATTAAGCGGCAGCAGTAGAATAAATTCATCAAAGGAATGTTGCTCCGTAAATATATTCCTGCTCATCCCAGAAGTCACTGAAGTGAAACATAATACGATGTTTATGTGAAAGCTCTTCCTCGGAGATTAGCCCACAACCGCAGCCCAAATATAGCTTTCGAAAAAACTCGAAGTGTCACACATACACGTGTATCGAATGGAGGGAAGCATGCTCCCACATTACTGGAGGTGAACTAATGGAAGTCTGATGAGTCACATACTGTACATCCCATGCAACAATACTAAATGAATTTCCGGAGGGTTTCTCTTTTATAGCCACCTAAAGATGCAAAAGGTAAGAGATTATATTTTTTGACACATAATATATGCATGCAAAGAACCTACTCTTCTTGGTTCCATCATGTGAAAACATCTGGAACAGACAGGAGCCTCTCTATTCTCCAAGAGCTCAACAAGTCTGGGTAGTAGAGACAGTTACAATTATCATAGGAATTATTGTTTTGTTACTATTATGTAAAGCGTACAGTAGTTGCAGCAGTCAACACTGGGGGATCCTAAATACTGCAGGAACATAATTTAATGCAGTGCTCCACTGATATACAAGCTAGGGTTGAATGAGAATGTATAGGGTTACTGTGCACAAATCACATTGGCATGTTTTGAGATAGAAATGTATGATATCTTATAGCTATATTCAAAATTATTCAGCATTTGACATTCTCATGCATACAACCACAAGAAGCGAGTCCATTGAAAAATAGTCCAAGCATTGTTTTTTTTTCCTGTGGAAATGGCAGAGAACCTAATGAGACATTAAAACATGTGCTGCTGTCCAGAGTGTGTGGATTACAGACGGGGAGAGGAGCGAGCAGGGAGGGCTCACTTCTGCATGTCACACTGCAACAGGAGCACGATGGACGGGTCGCTCTTCGCCGCCTCCTTGAACTCCTCCAACGAGATCTGGTCGTCGTTGTTCTTATCCATTTTGCTGAAGATCTTGTCCACCCGCTGCTCTGGTGTCAAACCATCCTCGTTCATCTTCATCATGATCACAGTGCCCACCATTTTGTAGATAGCCTGTGGGTGAGGCGCAGCGAGAAATTAGACTGAGGATTGATTCTTATGTAATCCTGCGAAGAGCCCACATGTGTTCATTTGTTTATAGATGTAGATCAGTGGTTCCCGACAGGTACTTGTGACATGGGAGTACTTTTGTTGTTGTTGAGGAGCACAGGGAACCCTAAACTAATTAAAAAATAGACTTTATTTTAATATGTTAACATATTGTTGTAAAGAAAAACAGTATTACAGGTTGGTGCGATGCTAATGGTCAATTTACAACATAAGCTGCCTATAAACTGAGTCACTTGACACCCTTTAACATTACATTTTGTAGTTAGGAGTGCATGAAAATTAGCTAGCAAGCAAGCTGAAAAGTTATGGATAAATGTTTTAATTTGTTTGCTAAAAGTGACGAGTAAACAATTGACATGGTAAGCAAATAAAATAACGTTTTAAATTGGCAGTTAATCGATTTGAAACTGTTAGCTAAATGTAACAACAGTTTAAATTGTTAGATTAAACATTTCATTGCTAAAAGTAAGTAACAGTTGACACTGCTTGCTGAAAGTGACAGATAAATGTGTAAAATCGGTAGCTAAAAGTAGTGGATTAGCTCACAGACAGTTGAAATTGTGAGCTCAAAGTAACAAATAATCGCTTGTTGTTAGATAAAAGTAGCCTGAAGGATTAACAGGTGAGATTGTTAGTTTAAAGTTGAACCTAAACAGTTGAAATACATAACAATAAAGGCTAAATTTGCCACTAAAAGTAATAATATGAGTGTGAACTTGACCAATGTAACCTAAACGCTGACAAACAACTGTAACAGTAACTGCTTTTAAATAATGGAGAGTGTTAAATAACATGTACTTTATGATCCATTCATAAGAATAAATTAGGAAACCTGACAGAAGATGCCAGTAAAAGGGCCAAACAGGCCGGGAACCACTGATGTTGACGCATAATAGTACACGCCATATTTATGAAGACAGGAATTGTCAATATGCTCCAATATCACGAAGACATATCAGATTTACTATACTGATTGTGTTTCCAGAAATGGCACAGTGTAATTCAATACGACTGCAGTTTTGTCGTTATGAAACCGGCTGTGCTGAAGGCAGTGCAGGTGTGCGGGAGGCTGATAACAGCGACCATAAAAGCAGAGCCAGTCCCCTGATGAGCGGCTGCTTAATGACTCGATAATCCCCCTTACCTCGATTATCTCCAGCATCTCCACTCTGGTGATTTTGCCGTCACCATCCAGGTCATACATGTTGAAGGCCCAGTTGAGTTTCTGCTCAAAGCTGCCACGGGATGTGATGGACAGAGCGCAGATGAACTCTCGGAAATCAATGGTCCCGTCTCCGTTCTTGTCAAAGGTTCTGAAGGCGTGTTGTGCAAATTTTGATGCATCGCCGTAAGGGAAGAACTGCAAATGTGGGAGAGATGTGTTCAATAATTCAACCGGGGCTTATGAAAGACTTTGCGGCGATAGCACTGGTTTTAACAGCCGAGGCGATGCAGACAGAAAGGCTCTGACAGATGTGAAGAGGAGAGGCAGGGGTTCACACAAACCTTGACATACAGCTGCTGGAACTCCTCCAGATTCAGCCTGCCAGTGGGGCAGTCTTTCAGGAAGCCTTTGTACCACTGCTTCAGCTCGTGTTCATTAAACTCTGTGCTCTTCACCAGATCCTCCATCACCTCGGGAGTCAGCTTGCTGTTCTGCTTTCCCATGGTTCCTGTGGTGCAAGAACACGTGAATAATGCATTTATCTATGCTTGAGCGATGGCAGTATGAGAATCTCTAGCACTACCTTTTTTTTCTTTTTTATTTTACGTCCTCTTCAATGACTACAGAGAGTAAATGTGTGTTTTTTGGGGGGGAGGGAGTAGGCAGCAAATATTTCCCTGGTGCTCCTGTTCTATTTCTGTCCACTTCAGCCTGCCTGTGCCAGTCTGTGGCCCCTGTGTTGCTCTGACCTGGATCATCGCTGTCACGGCAGATCCAGTTCATCAAATGTTTCGATCGGCGCTATCAAGTTTCCACTGCAAACACTGTCCTATAACCTGACAATGACAACAAAGCCTCGTACTAGAGGGACCACTGCGCTGAATCCAGAGAGGAGGGATGCAGGAGCCCACAGGAGGCCTGCTGTAATCTGGATCAGAAGGGAATATAGCTTATAACCGTGCGGTGTGTATATAATATAGCGTTTAAGCCAGTTGCGGTGCAATCCACAGACCAAATCAGCCTGGATTAGTTTGCTATCCACACTGAGGGGCCTCAGTAACAATCCTGACAACTTGAGCAGCCTGTCAGAAGCCCCAGATTCATTAATTATTGACTCACAGCGTGGCAAATGACATAAAGTGGCCAAGAATGCGTCAATCCTCAATCCATAATTTAACAAAATGAGACAGCAGAATGGTATTTGCACGTCCAGGCTGCACATTGTGGGAACCTCCACCTCTTGAGACCAGCATATGGTCCACATCTCTGCAGCAGCAGCAGCAGCAGCAGCATGACAGCAGGCTGGACAGCTCCACCACACACACAGACAGCAGCAGCAGCAGCAGCACTGCATTGGCTCGGGCCTTCCACAACAAACAGCAGAAATGTGTGCTGCAGCCAAAATCAGTGCAAACCACTGCCTTTAATGTGCACAGGCTGCTCGGCATATAAAAAATCCCGCCGAGCATGATTGGTAATTATAGGAAGCGACTGTGGGTTTAATCTCCAAAATAGGCTACAGTGAATGACCTTGAGGACAGAACATTTTGCAGGAAGATGTCATAAACGGGAGCAGTTTTGCGCTCAGAAAAACGGCTCGACATCAACTGCGGGTTTTTTCCTTTAGAGGAACACCCGCCTCGTGTCGCTCGGGCCACAGGTATGAGGGGGCTTGTTCGGCCCGAGCAGAGGCCAACAGATGCTGCTTTTATTTCACGCTTTGGGCAATGACATCCCGAGTTAATGCTGTTAAAGCTAACCGCCTCCTGTGAGAGCAGAGAGGAAGCTGCTGCTGCGGCTGCATTCCGATGGAAACGACGCAGTGAGAGTATTTCCAGATCAGATCCCACCATCCTGCACCTAATGACATCTCTGCATGCGCATCGGGGCGTAAAACGTGTCCAAAACACCAATTTCATAACCAAGACCTATTTTTACAAACAAGACAGCTCCCTCGGTGCCACCGCAGAGCCACATCACAGGCCCATGAAAGCCAATTAAATGCGCAAATCTCGCTGTCAATTCGTCAAATGCTCTCCTCGGCGCCCTTATTTCATGTTTTTTTTATCGCTTGTTTCCAGGCAAAAAACAAAACAAACGCAGTGGCTTTTTATTTTAAGGGATGCGCAGGTGCCCGTTGTGCCAACCCCCCCTTCTTTTTCTCTGCTCGATCCCATTCATTCAAACAGGAGGAAAATATGAGAAAAAACACTGCGTGACACATTCACATAAATCATCCACCGCCCGCTGCACCCATAATCTAAATAAATGTAACACATGACATCTGCAGGCAATCACTTCTTACCTTGTTACAGCCTCTGTGGTGATTCTCTATCGGGATAAATCTGCTCTGGCTTTCTGCAAAGTACAGAAAACCCTCTTCCGATTTGGAAACGTTTGCCCAAAAGGGGATTATTCTCAACACAGCTCGCCTCCTTAAAAAAAAAACACCCCGCTAATGAAATTTCTGGATTTTCCCGACGTTATTCCAGATGAGGCGCAGCAGGGACCGATCCCACGCCAGTCTTTGGTTATGCGACTACAGGAGCGCGGCGTCACCCGTGTGCATCACAGCCTGATCATAAGTTCACTGCTGCTCTGCTTTGGCTTCAGCTGGATCCTGTCACGTTATAACAGCATCCTTCATCGTGATGAGGATGGTCAGTCGGGATTTTTCATCAGCACAGGACACGTTTTTTTGGGATTGAGGTGCGCAAATATTGTGTGATTCCTGATCAGTCACTGGAACTAATCAGGCAATCAGATTCAATCAGGGGGGGGAATATTTGAGTCACATGGTCATTAAACGTGGCGTTAAGTAGAATAGTGGAGGTAAATTGGTAAAAAGCCAAGGCTGAGGAGCCAAACAGGGGCCCCTGGAAGCCTCATGTCTTGGTCGTGAGTCCCCACCCCTCAGGAGGTTTTGAGCACACACCAAAAGGTCAGGAAGATTCAGAAACATCTGTTTACACTTCCCTGAAACATCAACAAAAAAACAGTATGGAATCGTAAATAAACTGGAGTGTTGAGGAGTCTCTGTAGTCTGGTGGTACGGCAGCGGATACTTCTGTATCTCTTGCCAGATGAACAGACCGTGGCCGGGGGGGTGGGGGGTGTCATCTTTTCCTTTGTGCTCTGTGCAAAACATCTCACTTCACTTCACTTCATCGCTGACGATCAGTAGGCTAGACTCGGGCTTCGGGAGTAATGGAATACATTACAATCGGGACTGTATTCTGGTAAAGTTACGGAAAAAATATGTATTTAGATTACAGATGCATCCGGTCAAAAGGGGGATTGCTGACAGGTCTAACCAGTGCGCAATACTGTGCAGGAAATGTGTGATCCTGATCAGTCACTGGAACTAATCAGGATTCAGATTCAATCAGGGGGAAAATATTTGAGTCACATGGTCATTGAACGTGGCACTAAGCAGAATAGTGGAGTTAAATTGGTAAAAACAGGGCTGGGGAAGCGGGTACTTCTGTATCTCCTGCCAGATGGCAGCAGGGTGAACATAGCGTGACGCTCGGTAGGCAGGCTCGGGGAGTAATACATGGAATATACGTGTAACAGGATTACACAATCAGGATAAGACTGTATTCTGGTAAAGTTACAGAAAAAAGATGTATTTAAGTTACAGATGCATCCAGTAAAGAGAGGGGATTACTGACAGGATTACAATTTTAATATAAATTAATGAATGATATACGAGTCTGTAACCAGGCACATGTGCACACATGACAACAGTAAAAACAAATACACACTCATTTTTATTTGCTTACGTTTGGTACTGAGGTGATCCAACCATGCCAGTTTGTGATGTTTCCAGTCAGGATGCTTTCTACTGCTCCTATGTAAAAAAAAATGGCTGTCCTAAGTTTCCAATCATCTTTAAGTTTCATCTCCCTGCATGAACGCTTCAAGCTTTAGTCTTTATGCTAATTACTGACTATTCACTGAGCTTTCAAACGTTCCCCCGGGGCCGTTTTTTCATGTGTGTCTTCAAGGTCAAGAGTTAATCCCGTGCTCTTTCCTCACACTGTAAGGACGTACCATTCTTGTGGGAAAGTGCTGAGTCCTTCATTCATTTCTGGTCACGTTTGAATATATAACACGTATTGAAATTGTGTATTATGGCAGGCGAACACCATTTTAGACTTCCTTCTAACAATATATAATAATGTCCATTTGTAGAGTGAAGGAGAAATGGTCGCTGCAGCTGTTCCTCCTGTTCATACTGGCTCTGAAGAGACAGAGCCCGCCTAGCTGTTTCCCCCTGTTTGCAGTCTTTATGCTAAGCTAAGCTAACTGGCTGCTGGTTGTGGCTCCATATTTACACTTTGTACATTTTAAACCAATAAAAGATATAATGTGAGCTTTTGGAGGTTCTGATAGGAGGATTGTGTTAGCTTTGGACGGGGCCAGGCTAGCCGTTTCCCCCTGTTTGCAGTCTTTATGCTAAGCTAAGCTAACTGGCTGCTGGCTCTAGCTTCATATTTGGTGCACAGGTGTGAGGGTGGTATTAATCTTCTCCTCTCACTCAGCAAGAAAGCAGATAAGCGTGTGTCCAAAAATATTAAATGACTCCTTTAATGCTTTTATTGTCACAGCTGATATCGTGGTTAGCTATATGTTGCATATTACCAAAGTAATTAATGTTACACAGCAAATCTGGGGTGAATTTCTAGGAAACATTCATATAATGCAGACAGATGGAGAAAAACAAGGGAGTCATTAAAGACCCACCTGCTCATTTCTGCACCGTTGCTCCTAAGCATATTGATCCAGACATGACTAAAATCAAAACATATTTCACCATGACTCAGTCCTGGCGATTATATAAGGGAGGGATCCGATAAATATTTTCATGCCAAGGACCTCTAAATAGATCTACATTTGTTCACACGCCTACAAAAGTTTGCTTTGAGGTGTCAGTTTTCCCAGAGTTTATGATATATGCGGGGTTATTGGAATGAAATCTGTGAAATTTTACAGTAAGTTAAACAGTAAAGAAGTGAATCTGTTCCTGATTTATGGAGACCCCACGAGATCCCTGATACGGACCCCTTGGAGGAAACCAGCTTGGGAGCCGACGATATGGGTCACCTTTATTAAATCATTCGTTTTGAAGCACAGATGAGGCCCCCAGCTAAAGTCAGTCTCAGACGTGTGGACCCACATCCAAATCTGGATCCGCTTAAATTTAAGTATGAAAAACAAACGATAACTTTCACAGCTGCGTCCAGAATAGACGCCAAAATTGGGAAATAAAAAGTCTGACTCACACGTACATCTCTGATTACTTGGTTTCTTAATTTAATACTCACATACAGTACAGTATACACATAAGATTTCCTTTACATCTCACGAACACAAAGGCAAACAGTTAAATACATAGATAACTTTTAGCACCAGCATAGAGTACTGATCCGCTCAGCTTTCTCTAAAACTCTTATTCATAGTGATTTTCAAAATAAAACACCTCAGCTTGATCTCACTAGGCATGGCTTACATGTAATATCTTTACAGCAGCATTCACTTACAAAGGTTAATTGATTAAAAAAGGATGCATACTGTACACCAAAAGTGGTATACAAAAGCAATACTATATTATATACCCATTTACACGGCCGTTTAGGTTTTCTCAGTGTAACATTTACGAGTTTAGTGTGTTTTGAAAGCTTTTGTATCAACACTGATGCTTTGATAAAAACATAGAAACATATGAATTTAAAAAAACGTCTGTATGAGTATACGTGAAGAGCCTATGGAGATAATTGGCATTGAACAATCTTGCATATCGAAACATAAATATATCACGTCCACAATGCTCTCATTTTTCTTTATATATACTAACAAGAGGGCTACTGTCTTTCTATGTATGTTTTGTTTAGGTTATACTTGTTTTTTTTAATAATAAATTATAATAAAAAAGAAAGACAAATCCAATGGGAACATTACTTTTTTTTGGTTACACAGTAATGTGAAAAAATAGTATCAAAATGATTTTCTACAGTAAATCTCTCAATCAAAAAAGCAATGTAGTATTCAATGCACCATTCTGAAGTACAGTTATAGATATGTTTGTTTTCAGCGAGTAAACAAGATCCTTTATAGTAAGATTTGACAAAGTGAGAGTTTCTTAAGGTATAAAGTGTTTTCTGGTGTACATTTCTCGTCAGATGATGAATATATAGTATACATGTCGTGAAATCTGCACGCGGCACACAGAAGTGCCGCTCATGAAGGTTTGTGAGACTTCATTCTTGCACTGGCCTTCTTTTCTAATTATGTTAACGAGTGTATGACGGATACAGTCCACAATCTGAAGGTTTTTAGTTCAAAATCTGTGCCAAAAATAGAATAAGTAAGTAAGAGAAGAGAGAAGAAGAAGAAGAAGAGGGGTGAATTTGTGACTATCACTACATGACATCATGGAAATCTTCAGCAAAATGTGACGAGCGTCAAACCGTGGACTTGTGAGCCAACGGGACAGAAAGTCCAGCTGTGAGGTGCTTCACTTCCTTCAGTCTCGTTTATTAAACCGGATTTGAACATTCAGATTTCAGAGTTACTGTTTTGGTTCATTCTCACTGCTCCGATAGCCAACTGTACACAATCTGCTCAGCACCAGAATAGCAGACAGACACAGTTAGCGACTAGCTTAGTGCAGCGTTCAGAAGCTAAAGAGACAGATATTTCCTTCAAGAAGTTGGTATGTATGGAGGACTAAAGCTGCCAAAACCAGAAATAAATACATAAATAAATAAATTAGTAAACAAATAAATTAGTATGCCATTAAATGCCGAAAATGTAGAGTCCAATACATAAGAATATTGGACTTTAATTCACCAGGTGGCCAGAAACATGACTCTCAATGAATGATAATGTTATAACATCATATTTTTTGCTTAAAAGGTGGTAATAACGTAACTTTGACTGTCGTAGTTGCCCCAAAGGATTACATTGCTGCTGTGTCGCGGCTGCCAGCTGAGGTGATCTACTGCACCAATTCCAAACATTTTGGTGAGTATAACTCATTTACACATTTAAATATAAAACCTGGGTTTAAAAATACCAGCATTCTCCTTTAACCCTACAAGAGTTAACTTGGATCCTAAAAAGCTGAAGGTAAAGTTTATCTGCCCAGTAACTGAACATTTGATCCCTTGTGTGTCTCTTTCTCAGATTTCTATTCCACACTCATAAAGGATTTAAATGAATCATGAAGTACTTTCTTATATGCTTTTATACTTTTGTGGTAACCTAATTCTGGGGATCTTGAAGGAAGCGATGCACCACATGCCTGTCGACCCTACCTTCTTCCCGTTGGCTCAGAGACCTAGACGTTTCAAATGTACTCTTGGATTCAAGGGGGGAAATTTATGGTAGAAGACATTCAGAACTTAGTCTGCTTTAGTTTGTCGATGTGGTAGCAAAGCTTCAAGGCCGGCCCCAGCTTCAGTCCGAGGTACTTCATGATCATGTCGCTCTTTAGGAGCAACAACGCGTTTCCATCGATCTCCTGAGGGAGGCAGAGGAAGACGTTGGTGGCAAATCGTCAAGAAATAGCTGGCCAAGACAATAGAAAGTGAACTTACGTGTTTCCTAAAGACGTCTGCGTGGGGCCCGAGAGCCTGGGGATCTGCATCCCTGATGAACCAGACAACATCTTCAACAGACCAGGTGGATGGATCCTTATTGGGTGGAGCCTTGGACTCCTGGGACTCTGAAGATGCGTTATAACCTCCTGGAAGAACACACAAAAATGAGCTTTACTTTCAGAGAAACAAACACAGAAGCAGTCTTGGTTTGGTCTTTCTGTGACTTCCCACCTGTCCTGTTGCTCTCTGGGAACGTGTTTGGGCTTGTGGCCGACTGCCGGCACATGCTCATGGAGGCCGAGCCGTTGGAGAACTGCTGCGACGAACGAAACCCGTAGGAGGACTTTGGCGAGTAGGACGAGCTTATGGAGCTGAAAGCAGAATCGCCGGGATCCACGGAGTAGCGTTTGCCGTCCGACTGGTCTAAATGGTAATCCTCGGCCATAGACGTCTCAGCTAAAGACAAGATTAGAGTCAAAATGAGGTCAAAGAATCGGTTGATATTAGCATAGCAGCTTCTATTAGACAAGTACCATCTGACTGGTAGGAGCCACCACTGTGCTGGGTGATGGGCTGATCACTGAAGAGGTTTTCACAGTGTAAGCTGCGGCACAGCTTCTTCAGAAAACGAAGCACATAGTCGATGCTGTTCACCACGGGGAGGCTGAGAAGGTGCTGCTTCCCATCAAAGGTGGCTGGAGGAGCAGAACAGGGGACAACACCACCGTTTAGATGCAATTTTTAAGCTTGCATAAGTGATTTCTACTCAGCACCATCTCAGGTGAAGTGGTTACAAAATAAAGCTACTGAACAAATAGAAAGCAACACCTGAGGGAGGTCTTTGTACAACACCTGATATTTTTTCTCCCCCGTAGCCTTGTGTGAGGAGGGTGAACACTGTTTTCTGCTGGAAGGCGCTGTCGATGCAGCCTTGGACGGCCTGCTGGAGCACCACGGAGGGCCGGTCGGGTCCGAAGTGATCGGGGAGCTGCTGGATCTTCTTCCTGTCCAGGTTGGGGCCCGTGTTGGCCTGCTTGTTGATGTAGATACAGACTGAAAACACAGATGGAGAGAAAGTGTCTGTAAAAAAGGGGCCATTGATGCTTCTTACGCTGGGTTTAGAGTGTTTTGTGTCCTACCTGTGAGCACCTGGGGCGTGGCAGAGTGGGGGATGGTGGCGGCATCCTGAGGAATGGAGCTCATGTCGGGCTCAGGGGTGCTGCTGGGTGGAGAGATAGCCAACGGTGTCATCACCATCCTCGGTTTGAGCTGCAGAAGAAGAAGTTTTCACATTCAGGCAGATCATTTGTTTACTAAATCGTGTCGGGAGGGGAATGGTGGAATAATCAGGATCCCAAATCTGTAGTTTTCTGCTACTTTGTGTGACATGTTTACAATAATGACATCCCCTTTCATGATGTTCAACTACAGCAGATCGCAGATGTTAAGTCTCTCTCTGTTACACTGGGGTCCCACAAAATCTGAAGGGCATGGAGCCTGTGTGTCTGTGCCTTTCTGTGTACACATGCATTTTTAAACACACTGCACTCCCAGACAACATCCCCTCTTCCCCCCCCTCTAGAGGCTGACCTTGAAGCCCGGCTTTCTCCCCCTCTTCTTCGGCACTTTGAGCGGAGGGAGCGACTCGGGGTAACGGTTAGGAAAATCCATCTTGGCGACATTGCGAAGCGGGGGTCTCCCTCTCTTCCTGCCCGGTATCTTCCCCGACTGGCTGGGGATGAAGGAGGAGGGAGCCACTGCAGCTGATTGCATCTCACTGTTGTTGTTGCCGTCTGATTTCTGTGCCGTCGCTGCAGGTACACTCATTTGGAGCTGGAGACAAAGGAAACAACCGTTGAGCTCAGGCTACAGAGATGCAAGGCAACTTGCACTTTTCGCCTGCACATGAATCCTCCTCGTCAGCAGCTACACATTTAGGAGCAGCATCAATTTAAGCGGAAGCAGGAGTGGAGAAGGAGAAGCAGAATGGCTTGGCAGAGGCAGCAACATCCAAACACAGAGAGGCTGCAGAATTCACAGCTGAGCTATGCGGTGAGAGGAGAGCACCATAATAATCAAACAACACAAAAGGCAGCCATGCATGAGCTGTGGGGGAAACAGCACCTCCATCCTGCACTGATAACACACCAATAAACCTGAGAGAGGGAGAGAGAGGAGGAGGAGGGGGGTGTCTATTACCTGCTGTCTTCTATTGTGAAAGCCCAAGAGCCGAGCCCCTTTTGTCTTAAATCCCAGGAGCCTAAAGGTGACTACGAAGCTAAATCCCTAACAATGCAGGGAAAGCCATCTTGCTCTCGCTGTGTGTGGCTTTTTCCTCGTCCCCTTTTGGTTAACACACTACTGCTACTGCTGCTGCTGCCGCCGCTGCTGCTGCTGCTGCTCGGCACACAGGCTGCAGACATCTCATTAGACTAATGCATTCAGCAGTGGCAGAGGGAGGGAGGGAGGGGGGGGTGAAATTGACTTCACCATGGCTACCCAGCTATGAATTACCATTACGGTGACAGCTTCCACCCTAATCTCTAAAAGAAATGATAAAAAACAAGCAGCTAGAGGAAAATAAACCATGTGGCACTTCTCCCATCCTGCAGCAGAGCTAACGGCAACAAAACAGCGATTTAAACCGCCATCGTGGATCCCATTTATAAGCAGATTTGTCAAAGGATGCAGCATGTAAACAAACAATAACCGGTCAGCAGGCACTCACCATCCAAAACAGATGTGGAGTGTCCCCCTACGCTCCTGGCTGTGTTTCCTATATTTTTTTCCTGCTTCCTGTAGCAGAGCGAGGATCTCAAAGCAAGGCGGATTCCACTGTAATACTGTATATGTGTGTGTGTGTATGTGTGTGTGTGTGTGTACAACAGAGGCAGACAGACAGAGAGAGAGTGACAGTGTGTGTGTGTGTGTGTGTGTGTGTGTGTGTGCATTAAAGAGAGACTGAGAGGGGGGGTGGATGGCTCCTCTGTTGTCATGGCAACAAGCCCGTAAGCCCTGTAACACCCTTTCGGTCGTCTGCCATGTTTGGTCTGCTCAGAGCTGTGGAGGTATAATTATAGCGAGGACAGAGTTTCTGCTGTTCATTATGATGAGAATATTCATCAGGAAGTCTCAAAGTATGAATGTTATTTTTCTCGGTTTCTGCAGCAGCATTCCAGCTGTGTAAACGGTGTAAATGCTGTATAGATTTTGATATATAATTAGGAAAAGATATATTTAGAGGCGGTCGATTAATGAGACGATCGATAGAAAAATAATCAGCAATGATTTTTATAATTTAATGATCATTTTAATCACTTTTTGAGCAAAAATACCAAACAAATCCAGGTTAAATCCTCATAAATATGAGGAGCTGATGCTTCTTTTTGTCAAATATGATAGTAAACTGAATATATTTGGATTTGGATTTGACGTTTTTATTGATTTTTAATTTAAAGATAGCCACAATCAATACAAAGAAGTGTCTAATAACATACTAATATAGACAAAGTGTGTACATATCACAAATGCACTATCTTGCATGTAATTTAATTTCATCACTGCCTTTTTAATACAATTTTCGTTATCCCTGTGTTTGTGCATGGGAAGGTTAATTCATTTCTGTATTTTCATTTCAGTGATTTGCATACGTGCAGTGTCTCTGCCATCCTTTATTTCTGCCACATGAAACACAACATGTCATTGTAGTGTTTCCATTGCAGTATTTCATAACTTGGACACAGGCGTATATGTTCTAAATTTAGCCTAAAGTAACAGCATGGGGCATTCATTTTTGTTCTTGATACAGAGACGCCAGTGGGTGCAGTCATAAATCTACATCATGCCAAATCAGGTGTAGTGTGTGTAGTGTGCAAGGTTGGGATTGAGACTGCAACTGTATTCGTTTTATTGATTTAACCATCTAATATTGTTTTTCAATTGATTGTTTAGAGTAATTAAATGTTAAAAAAAACAAAAGGTCTCTGATTGTGTTGTTTTTTTCAACCAATAGTCTAAAAACAGTTCAGTTTGCAATCATATAAAATTAATCAAGCAGCAAATCCGTCCGTTTAGGATCCTAGAACCAGAGAATAGTTGTCATATTTCAAAAATGTGCATTTTTTCGCACATCAACTTATTAATAAGCTCTACTTGAGATAAAATACAATAAGGCACACAAGGTAAAAGAATAATAAAATAAAAAGGATGAAATAAATACACAGCCTCTCTGGATGCCACTGTGTTCAATAAATCTCAGGTTTATTTCTTTGCCTTTGACTTTTATTAAATAAAAATCTGGACTTTTCATTCGCATCCTGTTCTGAACTGTAATTTATTCTCCTGTTTAATCTGTTTTATTAAATTTTATCTTGTTTTTTATAATCTATTTTACCTTATATTTTAGTATTTTATTAAAAAAACACACAAAATAACAAGGATAACAAATAACATCCAGTGCAGGAAGAGGCAGAAAACCTGGCATATTTGAAGCCTCCATGTAAATAATGTTAAGATATCACTGTTATCATTTAATACCTTTTATGTCCTGTATAAAGCACTTTGAATGGTTTGTTGTTTATTGTCTTGCTTTGAATCTATCAGCACAATAACAACACACTTTCATTATAACAGTCCTTATAATAACATTATTATAATACAGTATATGTGTGATATTATGATAATCCTTAGAATAAACATTAGAATAAAATCCGGAACTGTGAAACTGAACGAAACCTCGCCCCCTGCTGGCCGACACCGGGACGCGCTTCTGTATGTTTTGTATTTGTCAATAAAGTTTTGTTGATGACATTTGAAACCAAGATGGCGGCGTGCATACCGCTGTCGGTAAAGATGTCACCCTCAGCCTCTCTGGGCTTTCGGTGTCTTTTAACAGAGCAATATTCCTCCAAACGGCTGCTAAAATCTTTGACAGAGCTCTGCAGACGAGGTGAGACGAGTTTTTGGTGAGTCGTGTTGATGGCGAAAGCGTTAAAAGGCGTTTTTCTAACGTTACTGAAAAGTCGATGTAGCTAGCTCCAACCTTACTTTGAATCAGTTTTTGCTTTAGCTTACTCTCTATTAAAGTTAATCTAGTATTACGACAAATATGAAAGCCTGTGGAGAAACTTACCTTTTTATATTCGCTGGTTGTGTCCAGCTGTGACAGCTGTCAAAGTAGCTGTCACTTGCTAACCTTTGCTCTCTGGCCACAGCAACAACATCACCTTAACTTCACACATCAGTGAACTCCTTCAAATGAAGGTCTAAATGTATATAAAAGAGTTAACGTGCCGTTTCTGTCTTTGTTGTCATCATACCAAAGGTTACTCGGTGAAAGCCCAGCAGGCGGCGGAGGAGAGCGGTGTGAGCGCCGCCGGGTTCAGCGGCCCTCTGGATCACTACACCGGGCTGATCAGAGACGGGTCACTGCGGGAGGATGAGCACCAGAGAGCGGTGCTGCAGACCCTGGACCAGCTCCACAAGACACTGAGAGGATACAGCAACACGCCGACATCCATCTTCGCCAAGGTAGAGAGAAACACCGCATCATTGATGATGTTTACGGCCTTTCACTTGAGGGGAAACACTACAGGTGAATAAGGTAACTGATAGAAACACAGGAATAAATCAGGCTTTAAAGACATGTAAACAAACCCCTCTGTAAAAACCTCCAGAACAGACACAAGAATAATACAACAATAATCTTTTTTGTGTTTTACAGAATTTCATACAGTTTTAGACAAAAAATGCAGAAGTTTATCGATATTTTATGTTAAATTATGTAAACGGAGCTATCTAATTTAATATGCACTAATTCAAATGTCCAAAACAGAAATCTGAACCTAAATAAAAACCTAAATGTGTACATTGGTTGTCAGTCTGATTGACAAGTTATTTATTTTGGAAAAAAAAATTCTGCCCATCTGTCTTTCAGTTTTTCACCAAACCGAAGCCTCCAAAAGGTTACTACATCTACGGTGATGTTGGTAAGAGAGAGTGGCCTCACAGTTTCTAATATACATTTAACATTTTAGATGTACTCTTTTCTCATGCTTTTTATCGTTTCAGGCACAGGAAAAACTATGGTGATGGACATGTTCTATTCATATGTTGAGACTGAAAAGAAGAAGAGGGTCCATTTCCACGGCTTTATGTTGGACGTGCACAAAAGTGAGTTCTGGTTCACTTCCTTTTTTTGTTCCTTACAGCCACAAGGGGGCAAATAACTGACCTCTGAGTAAGGACACGATGCATGAATGAATAAGTCAAACGTGATGGATGAGATGTCCTGCGTCTTAAAAGTGGAAGTCGTGCTCAAAGCTGCAAAGGTTGTTTGATGCGGTGGGAAGAAAAGCAACCAAGATACATGTCCCTGCATTAGCAGCTCCATGCAGGGTGATTTGGCTTCCACGACACTGTGCATCCTTGTTAATATTTGGGTGTCAACAGCTCAGTGTATTTTCCATTTCATTTCACATGTGACCTACATTATAAAGAAGAAAATCAAGTCTCCATACTCTCCTATACATGTCAGTATTTTATTCTGAAAGGATCCAAATATGTTTCAGTAAGGGGGAACTTATATTTCATGTTATTGGAACACAATGTCAGTTCTGTTGTGAAACCAAAACTTCAGAACAAACTATATTTAACATTTATAGAACAACGCAGTGCTGTGGTTGTTTAACTGAGCTTATACTTCCTGTTTTAGTCACCACATTTCGTTTTGTTACATTTAAAGCACTGCTGACCTGTTGCTGTATATGCTTGCTGCTGACACAGCAGTTCAGATGTTTCTGGTAAACCTTATCTTTCATGACATAGTCTCAACTGTAACTCTGCCAAGTAAATCTACAGTCTTTCAGTCCCAAGTCTTCAATATTATTCTTTTCTAAGATAAAAAAAAAACTATATAGGGACATATATTAATATTTATCAATATTTATTCAGTCTAACTTTAAATTTTGCAAACAGTTTTACCCCAAACAAAAATTTTGAGACCTTACATTTATCATATGTGGAGGTTTGTGCTTCACAGGTGATGTTAGGGTTAGCTCAGCAGTTTCTAGTATTCATGTTTAATATTTTGCTCTTATCCTGCAGAGCCAAGAAGACTAAATTTATGCTCTTTTTTTCTTCTGCAGGGATTCATCGGTTGAAACAGAGTATGCCAAAGAGGAAAGCAGGCAAAATGGCCAAATCCTACGACCCCATCGCTCCTGTTGCTGAAGAGATCAGTGAGGAGGCTTGTCTTCTGTGCTTTGATGAGTTTCAGGTAAAGATCTTTCGATGACGGTACCTGTGGTGGGATCTTTTCATTTATCCTAGATAGTGTTGTTCTTTTTTTATTTATTTGTGACACACATTTCAGGTCACTGATATCGCTGATGCCATGATCCTCAAGCAGCTTTTTGAGAATCTGTTCATGAAGGGTGTCGTCGTTGTGGCCACTTCTAATCGTCCCCCTGAAGGTACGTAACAAGTGTTAAAACATACCCTAAATATTTTTGTCTGCCTCAATGCCTTCTGAATCTGCTTTGTCGAAACATTTTATTTCATTAATCTACATCTTGTATCACCTGGTGTCAAAGTATAGAATTTACTGAAGAGGTACTTTTCAGTGGTACCACAGAATGTTTTGGATGTTCTCAGGATGTCAGTGTTGATGGTATTCAGTTTATCCTTTATGAATTAAAGTCATGTACAGTGTGTTTCTATAAAGTCTCAACCATGATGATTTTCAATGCATATTTTCAGTGCTCATAGACTTAGGACAGGTTTTTTGTTTTTCCTACTCTATTCTAGCAGCGAGCATCAAGCGCCATGATTTGATTTAAGCGAACATTAAGTTTCAGTCTGGCTCATTTAAAATCCCAAATTTACATTTTCTTTGACTGAGAAGGAATGAATTTTACAGAATTTAAATCATAACGGCAGTCAGAATTTGGTGTGTTTTTGTTTTTACTGTGAACTGAACCTCAGGAAGTTTAGTGTTTTTTCAATCGATAAAGACATACTTGGATGTTTAAGACTTCCATATGAATTTTTGTCATCGTCTGACCTTTCTTAAGCAAGTTACAGCTATTTATTAAAATATTATCCTCAACCTTTTCTATGAAAAACAGGTGTAATCCTGTATTTAATTTACTGTCCAGATGGATGTGTCCAAAAATGTTCAGAGAGTAAATAGAAAGGTTATTAAATCAACAGAGGACATTGAAGCAGAAGTGATGTATCTTATGGCGCTCTCTTCCCCTCAGATTTGTATAAAAATGGGCTGCAGAGAGTCAACTTTGTGCCTTTTATCGCTGTGTTGCAGGTAAGAAAGAAGATGTTTTCATTAATTCATTCATTCATTATGCTCACTGTATTTTATTGCTAGTATCTTAAGAGACAACTATATTAAAATGTCTTGTAATCGTTTGTGTCTCACATGCAGAAATATTGCCACACTCTTCGCCTGGATTCTGGGATCGATTACCGCAAGAGGAACAGACCGTCTGCAGGAAAACTCTACTTCCTGTCAGTAATCCTTTGAAAAATGTATTGTATGCCAGATTTTGATCTGTTGTTTTCATGTTGTGTGTTTTTAACGTTTCCCTGTTTCATTACCTGCAGCTCCAGTGAGCCTGATGTAGAAGCAACACTAGACAAGATGTTTGATGAGCTGGCTTTTAAACAAAATGACAGTAAGTGGACTTTTAATGTTATTACACAGCTGGTATGTAATTAGGTTTAACCTCCATGATGTAATAATTGTATTATCATGTGCTGTTCTTACTGTCCTGTCTTTCTCCGCAGTAACACGACCAAGAGTTCTGAATGTTCTCAACAGGAAGGTGCGTCTGAACAAAGCATGTGGGACCATCGCGGACTGTACGTTTGAGGAGCTGTGTGACAGAGTGAGTCTCTCAGACCGTTACCTTATTGAAAGTGCAATACGTAAAACATTCCCAGTCCGACCGTGTTCACTGAGAGGCCGATGACCCCAGTTCCATTGGCTGCTCATCTGGATCTGGTTCTTGTACCCATCTTGGCGCTGCTCCTCGGCAGCAATACCCGCTGCATCCTACAAACCTCCTCCTCCCGGGGTCCAAAACTCCTGTGCTAGCAGTGTAAACAGCACCAACACTCCCCTTGTGCTCTGAACTCCCAGCCCGGATCGCTAGTTGCACAGCTAACTAAGCTATGGATATGATGAGATCAAAACTCCAGCAACACTTGTCGTGTATAGAACAAATTTGTTGTCTAACAAATGAGTTTTGGCATGTGACCTTCATCTGGGTCATCATGAAACACATACTTTTAGACTTTCTCTTCATCTTGCACCTTGGATGTAGGTGAAGTTCTGCCAGAAACTCCTACTCTGCTTCTCCAGGACTTTACGATCGATATGATGACATAATCGTGTCTTTGTATTGAACATTCAATTTTAAAACTAAGTTAACCTCCAAGTTCAGGATAACTAATCACTGTACACTGCATCAGTCTGGACATGCTTGGTTTGTCCCAGGAATTTCAGATTTCCAGCTATACTACCTTAAAATGTCCTTGTACAGTAAGCTTCATAGACAAACATCCACACTGTATGTGTTGGACACTGAAGCTGATAATATTGAATGGAATTTTCAAACAAAATTTAACAGCTACTATTTCCTCAATCATGATCGTTTCACACACCTTTCCCTGTAATTCAGCCTCAGTCTGTTTTGGTGTCAGTTGAAGCGGTTTGGATCTCAACCAGACGTTAAAGCAAAGTGAAACAGGTTTGAACAGTTTTGGTTGTGTTGGAATGATTCACTCACAGGTGGCTGAAGCAATCCAAAGAAATAGAAAAGTAAAAATAGAAGTAAGGACAAACTCATAAAGCCACAGGTTTCTAATAAACAAGCACTTTCAGACAAAGTGTGGTTTAATTAAATCTCAGGAAATGTAAAATTTGCAGCACGTCAATCCAGAGAAGTTTATTACACCCAAGTTTTTTGTGCTTGAATTCAGCCTTTAGGGGCCAGTGACTACCTGGAGATGTCACGGCTGTTTGACACCATCTTTATCCGACACATTCCTCAGCTGACCCTGAACAAAAAAACTCAAGCCAGGCGGCTCATAACACTCGTGGACGCTCTCTACGACCACAAGGTAAACTGCTGTTATCTGCACACATACTCGACCTACGCTCAAACACCAAACTTCAGCTTTTTGTTTGGGATTTTTGTAAGTATTTGATCGTGTTGCAGGTGCGGGTGGTGATTCTCGCAGACCGTCCGCTGGAGGATGTTTTCATACTCGATGGTGATCACGGTCATGACGAGAGTCACATTCTGATGGACGATCTGGGGCTGAAAAGGGTGAGAGCGCCGACTGTTTTCACACCTAAACCAGTTTTTCAAGTTGGGTGTGTCCTCTCAGTCGTAAAACGTTGATTACTAGGCTGGCTGAGGCTGTTGACTGTTGGTGACTACAGTTTAAAACTCACATCTGAAAGTATGTCAGACTACTTTGTTCATCTTTACCTGTGCGTCAGTATGTTACCGACTGCAGTACGGCTATAAATCCATTAGATCTCATTTTGGACTGAATGAACAGTTGTGGGGATACATGAGTTCAATTTTATTTATAGTGAGTGCTTTATCTCTCAGTGTTAAAGGATAAGTTCACCAAAAAATGAGAGATCAGTCACTATATACTCACCCCCATGTTGATTGAAAGTCAGGTGCGATAAGTTTCATAGTCCACCAAACATTTCTGGAGATTCGCAGTAAAACAGCGTTGGAGCGTTTTTCTAAACAACTGAAGTAGATGGAGACTTGTTTTTTAAACGTAAACAAAAACGTAAAATGGCTCCGTAAAGCTGCTCCAGCATATTATGTACAACTTCAAGCTTGTGGACCAACTTTAAAAACGCTTTTAGCAACTCCAACATCCCCAGTTCAAGTTCATCTGGGGACCTCTGTTGCATCTCTGTCAGCCTAATTTCTTGTTGCCTCTCTTAAATGTGGAGATTTGCGGCTTTTCTTTGTCATTTATGAGAGTAAATGAAGAGTTTGGGGGTTTTTGACTGTTGGTTGGACAAAAGAAACAATCTGAAGACGTCACTTTGGGCTCTTGGAAATTGTGATGAGAATTTTTTCACATTTTTTCAAATTTTATACACAAAAACATGAACGTGAAAATCATCTGCAGATTAAGCGATGGTGAAATAATAGTTGCAGCCCTAATGTAAAGATAAAGACTGTTGTAATAACTCATGTTAAGCCATTTGATTGATGCATGTTTCACTATGCAACTTTTAATATGGGTCTCGACAGGATGAAGCGAGCAGTCTGGCCATCTTCAGCGGAGAAGAGGAGAGGTTTGCCTTCCAGAGGACGGTGTCTCGCCTCACAGAGATGCAGACAGAAGAATACTGGCTCGAAGGAGACAGAAGCTCAAAGTCACAGGTGTAACATTTGGAAAAGTCGGCCATGTTACACAACCAACATACTCCATAAACTGCACTCTGCCAAAAAAAACAGTCCAGACCGAACACTATTCCTCCTACTCATCTCGTCCGGCACAAACCCAGTGGGACTGCTCAACAGTTTGAGTGCAAGTGTTGCACAGAGAATATTTATTGAAATCTTAAGGCCTTCATGAATTTATTGTGACGTTGCACTTTACAGACCATTTTTAAGAGAAGCGGTAGGGTGTCATATTGCTTTTAACTCTGTATCATATCGTGGTCCAACTGTATTTACTTTTATAAACCTGAGCTGGACGACCTCTGGAAATGGATTCCCAGAGGAGCTTTTATGAAGATTTAAGGGACATTTTACTCACTTTTGTGCTACATAATGTTTATGAAAATATAATGCATCGCAACGAGTTGTATATGATTCTAATGCAAGCCTAAATACAGTGGCAGCCGAGCGGTTGGGAGATTTGAACTTGTGTGTTTTATTTCTGATTTGTTGATGACGTTTATGAAATGTTCGTCTGACTGAAAAATCATTTCTGACTGGATTCATCAGTATTGTAAGTAAGAGTTCCCTCCAGGGCACTTCATGTTTATGTATCTGTCTTCGATCAAGTGTCGGGAGTTTGCTTTAACTTTTTTGGCAACTTACGTGAATCTTTTCTTTATGTAAACACTGAGTAATACACGCCGCCTTTCAAAGACAAAGAAGCGTGGGCAGTGAAAGTGAGAGAAACACTTTAAAGTTTAACTCCTATACAAACAGAACAAGTGTTATTGGTACAGAGACAGTTGGTGGCATTTTATTTAGTGGAAGATATTATTTTTTGCAGAAACTAAATCTCAAGTGTGAATTTCAGCAGGTTAAAGCTCAGATGAAAAGAAAAACAGCATTGTAAAGTAACTCTGCTCGGTCAGTTTTATTAATTTTCATCACAAATCTTGACCACATCTCTTCTTAAACCCTCAGATATTTGCTGTGATATAACAGCAATATTGTAGCTTGTAGTCACTTAGGACTGGGCATGTGCTTGATATTACTTTCTAAAATGCATTTATGTATACATATGGTCTGTGGTTGCAACTTCTGATCTCACAACAACAGACTTTAAGCAAAAGTTCTGCAAAAAGAAAATAAGGTAAGTCCTGGAATTCTCCGTCAATAATTCAGTTTTTAAGTTAAGACCATACAATATCTGTATATCAGACTATATTGTCAGATCATACGACATGATATGACAAGGCTGCATTACAGTAAAGGAATTTCCCTACAATATTGTGGCGACATAGATATCAAGGTATTTAGCCTAAAAATACAGTGACATTTGATTGTAGCATTCATGAAGAGCTTTAAAAGACATTTCACAAAATATTGATCTACATTGTGCATCTCAATATGGACAAATAAATATGAAAATATTTTTGTTATTATATCATTATACCCCATGAAGGGAACTATGGATGTAATATGGGAATATATAATGTCTCATATGTGCCGATATGAATATTTTACAGAACATAATGAAAAAAAGATGCTTGAGGTAATATCTATGATTAAATTCCCAGTGGAGTTTATTGTTTAGCTATAAAATAACCGACCTTTATATTTATCTTCATCACAAGTGTTTGATGACCACACTATGATATATTCTATATATTAGCTGATATGATATCAGCCTCTAAAGGTGTTTTAGCCTCAAATATTGTGATATTATTTCACCCAGTCATGTGAAGTCAGCTGTATTTTGCAGAATTAGAGACTCCCATGTTCATACGAGAGGTGTAAACAGTGATGTCACCGGCCTGCAGACATCTCCACACTGTCACTTTAATTTCAGTGCAGTCCAGGGGGCAGGATCGAGGATTTTTTTTTTTCTTTTTTTCCCCTTCCTCCTCTTGGACTCGGAGCGTTTGCGCAAAGCACAGCAGCAGCAGATTGAATGAAGTGTTTGCAGGCTGCTGGACGCGCAGAGGAGAGGACACCGTGCTGCTGCTGCTGCTGCTGCTGCTGCTGGCTCCTTCAACATGCCACACATGTACAGCCAGGATGCATGAGTGTTTTCTCCGCGGATTTGAGCCTCGCCACGTTTCTCCACCAGCCCCCCTTTAAGAAGAAGAAAAAAAAAACGCTGCGGGGCCTTGAGAAAAAGGCAGATCTCCGCCTTGATGGTATCTGGACAGCGGCGCAGCGCTCAGGCGGCTGGCAGCCCTCTGCGCGGATGATAAAGAACTTGGGAGAGAAGGAAATGGTCAAGATGGCAGCTGTGTGCGGAGTGATAAAGCTGATGTGGAGGCATTAGGTGGAGTGGTGTAATTTTTTTTTTTCTTCTTAGTTTCTCTGGCATGCACGTCGCAGGACCGCGGTGCAGGACGCCTGTGAAGGAACGCGTCTGGACACTCTCCGCGCACTCGTCCCGTCTTTAACTCCACATTTCAACAAACATTGCAATGCATGTTGGCCAGGGTGTGGGCTGTGCACGAGAAAAGCCAATGTTTTGTTAATGCTGCGGACTGGACGCCGTGCAGGAGGACAGACGGGGACGGACTGACGGACACGTGTTTGGGACTGGGGCTGCAGGCTGGACATTTTTGCATACCGTGCATAGTAAATAAACTGCCCCTGAAGCCCGCACGCAACATTGATGGAATGCGACCTGAGTGATTTTATAACCCTTTGTGCACCGACCGAGATATCGCGATTAAAATGGCTGAGGCGCCGCGCAGCAGCAACGAGCCTCCCTCAAACGTTGAGATCGATCCGGATTTCGAGCCCCAGAAGCGGCCGCGCTCCTGCACTTGGCCCCTTCCCCGTCCGGAGTCTGGTGCGGGCAAGCCCGGGACGAATGACGCTGACGTAATCCCCGAAGAGGAGGATGATGAGGGTGGCAGCACGGGGAGCGGAGATGCGCAGAAAGACAGCGGCGGCGGTGTTAAACCCAGGGAGCCGAGCAGCAGCTCCGTCTCCCAGCCCGTGGAGGTCCAGCGCGGCCCCTGCAGGGAGGAGGCCGCCGACGGCTCGCCCTCCTCGGCGCAGACCCCCTCCGCGGCTCTGGGCGGTTCTGCCTCCCAGCAGCTGAGGAAGTCCTCCGCCCGCAGGAACGCCTGGGGCAACTACTCCTATGCAGACCTCATTACCCAAGCCATCGAGAGCTCCCCCGAGAAAAGGCTGACCTTGTCCCAAATCTATGACTGGATGGTGAGGTCTGTGCCATATTTCAAGGACAAAGGCGACAGCAACAGCTCTGCTGGCTGGAAGGTGAGCGGTGGCATGCTGGCGCTGCTGTCATCATAACAAAGACCACACTGTGGTCATGTAAAGACGCACAAGGCATGCACACACACACAGATGGAGGAGGAGGAGGGTGCAGACACCAACATGTACAGGATGATTTTATGAATATGTGGATAATAAGCAGGGGGGGATCTGGGAATGTTTGGCCACCTGACACATGATATGCTGTCACAATATATAAGGTTTCAGTTGCAAGAGTGCAATCGCACTAATCCAGCAGCAACAAGGCAGCAGGTTAGGGGTATGAAAGTCGGTACTCAGAAACAGGCGATGCAAAGTTAATTTTCACTTTCAGACAAACTGCTCACACTGCAGCAGAGGGGCTTCTTACAAGCCCCGCTTCTGTTTGATTTTAAGGATTAGTTCGGCCTGGAAAACCAATTCATCTGTCATGGAATCAAGTCTGATGAAAGCTTTGAGCTTTGCAGGATTTAGATGTTGTGGTGGGGGTGGTGGGGGGGGCAGAAAAACTCTGGAAATAGGTTTGTAATCCTGCACAACTGTGTGGATGTGGGCTGCAGGCTGACTCCAGGAGGTTCCTTCATGACGGGTCGATGCTTTGACCCTCGTCGGTGTGTTTGGGAGACAAATTGATCCTAACAGCTGATTAATCTGCACGGAATCAGCTGGTTAGTTAATGCATCAGATTAGCGGCGCTCCAGCTTTTCATTCACGTTTGGATGCTGCAGACGGATACAGGCTTGCAGATGCAGGGGAAAGGGTTAATGGTGAGGCTTTCAGAAAGTGCTGACATCAGCATTTCCTGGGAGATGCTTTGTAGCTGTGTGACATTCAGCAATCAGCTTTTTAAAGGTTGGTCATCTGCATGAGGAGGAACTGTGAGCGAAAAAAAAATATCCTCAGGCATGTTCAGGTTGTGGACCCAGACCTGGACACCAGGATCACACCAGATTTCACTGACAAACGTTGTGTTGTCGCTCCAACGCGAGGGTTAAACGCTCAGATTTCCCTCTCTGATGTGAATCCAAACAAAACACTCGGCTCCTGTATAAATGATGACCAGGCAGGCAGGCACAGCGGCTCGACCTCCGCTTGTGTGCCACACTGTCTTTTCATGTGGCCCGGGCACAAGAATCAATCAGCTGACTATAAATTATGTAGGTCAATGTGTAGCAGTGTGAGAGAAGCTCAGTGTTTTCTCTCTTCGGATCTGGCTCTGGCTAAACTGGCATTGCTCCAGTCCCCGCTCAGAACGAGGCTTTGCTCAAAGGCTGCTGCTGCTGCTGCTGCTGCAGAGCTGCTATGACTGCGTGGGGGAGGGGCAGGCAGGAGTTGCTCTTTGTGATTTATCTTTTTAAAAACGCTGTATGGCTCCTACTGTACGTACCTGTGCAGCATTTGGGAGATTTAACGCGTCCCCGAAGCTTTCAAGATACAATAACGTCCTCGAGAGCTTTAATTCGAGGTGCAGGCCGGACGGTTTCAGCTGCTACATGTCACACAGACCCAGAATAAAGCAGGAATGTTGTGTTTATGAGGAGACATTTGAATTGTTCGGGGTAGATTATGTTGTATTGTTCTGTTGGACTGCTGTTTTGCCCACCTGCTGTAACATAATACAGTCTAATCCAGCAGCTTCACAATTTACAGCCTCGTAAATGTCCCGAGAGTTGAATCAAAACCTCTCCGACAGGCTCAACCAGAACTGAAGTGTCACAACGGGTTGGTTATTTATTTATTTATTGCAGGGCTGTTGTATTGGATTTCATGCTTTTAGTGTGTCTGCTCCCTGTAGGTCATGAAGTGAGTGATTGATGGCTTGCTTGGCTAATGTTTTTAATCTGTAAATTTTAGCATCTACAGACGGGTACAATTTGTTGCATTTCTCGAGGAAAAACACCTACAAACACCTACACCTACTCTTTCATTCTGATTACTGTAGGTAGAAGGGAGCTTAAGTGCTCAAATCCTGCAGAAAATAGGGATGAAAACGATCGTAAATATTCACATTTGGTCAGGAAATCAAAAACCACCTCCGAGTTGCTCCCCCGTGTGTTTTATCAACACCTGCGCTGCCCTCAGCTTCATCTCCTTGGCACTCTTCATCAAACAATCAGAGATTTATCTTCTTTTAATTATCACTCCAGCCCTCTGGTTATAAACCCAGCTAAAGGAAATGGACTCAGTCCAGCTGATGAGGAAATGTGGAGACTTGAGGGTTTTTGTTTAAGCCACATTGAAGCGAGATGAGTCAAAGATCAGGTTAAAGGTCAAAGGCGTAGTGCTCAGGATTTGCTGGTTGGTGTTTGCAGCAAGCGATTCTGAGGAAAGATGGTTGATAAGTCTGATTCACAGGTCATCAGATACCAGCGCGTTGGACCTGAAGTATCAGTATTTGACAACCTCAACAAATCGTCTTTCGGATGTCCAGAAACGTCCCAAACACAGCAAAACAAAAAAACTAGATACAGGAAAAGGGGTGTGTCTCTGCATTATAAACCATTAAGTCTGAGGATATATTACTTTTTCATATTTATTGAATAATCCCCTAAAGAGGCCAAAACGAACAATGAATTGATCCTACTACCAAGTACTGTCTGTGTAGACAAAGCCTGATGTATCTCATTCCTGAGTGCCATAGAGCTCCATTGTTGTCCAAAAGCTATTAAAAACACATCAGTGAGTCACGTGGGTGCACTGGGTGACATGTTTGTTGATAAGGACACCATCCTGCTGCTGTTAATAGGCCCACTCACAGGCGCCCGTTCGCCTATTTTCTGGATAAAAATAGTCCCAAAAATTCACATTTGTGAAAAACTACAGTGCGCAGCTGTTGTAGGAAATTTCTTTTAATTGCTCTGTATTTTTCCGACCTGATTTGAGAAACAAGATGCTGACGAGGAAACTAACCGTTAGCTGTTACCCTTGTTTCCAGTGTTTGTCATGCTGGCTTCCCCTGTTTACAGTTCCCACTGCCTCCATTGTTTGCTCCTACTCATCCACATTACTGATGAATACTTATCAAGCTTCGTATTTAACGCACAGACCCGAGAGCCTGGACTGACTGCCACAGTTTAAGGAAGTTGGAAAGTATTGAGGGACAGACGAGCGCACTGTCTGTTCTGGTCTTTTCGTGGGATCTGTTTGCGAGATGTAAACCAAAGAAACACACCACCCTTATCTCAAAAGTCGGAGGGCAAGCCAGACACTCCAAATATAAGAAAATATGCCAAACCAACTGAGTCACTTCATAGTCAGCAACCTCATAAGGAGATCTTTGTTTATTTCTGAGTAATAAGCAAAAGCCGCCAACTTTCCAGCTAATCTGCGGTGAGAGAAAATAAGAAATAAGAGCGGTGAGGTACTTGAAGTGTTATTTCTGCAAGCCACATGTTCTTTGTTGCTGTAAGTGATGAAAGTGTTTGCTTGTTGGCCTAATCCTTTAATTGGCTTGTGGTGAGGGCTTTGCTGGAAGTTTGGTGTCAGCGGGTCACTCCATTGACTCACTGCATTCAGAGGAAAACCGTGGGCGACGCTCGTCTGTGATCTCTCAGTCATCACAAAGCTGGAGAGCAATTTCCCTTCACAGCTGCCATTTATAGGATCCATATTGTCAAGGCCATGGGCAGCTGGAGTTTGAATGTTTGTGTGAGCTTGTTTAGTGTTTGATTGGTTTAATCTTCTGAGGATTGGATTTAAATATGACCTCAGTTTACTCGAGTTAATTCAAGCTTAAGAGAATTATGCTGGACCTTCTCCCGGTGAAGTCGGCCTTTGGGCTGCAGAGATCACTGCAGACTTTTTCTCCTTCTGTTACCGCAGTGTGACTTAGTGTGGGCCGGTCACGCTGGCTCCAGCTGTTTAATTTTGTACATGGTTGGGAACATCTCCAGGGAAATCCTGTAGACCTTTCCGAGCAGCCAGAAATAGGTCACACAGTGTGAGGTGCACAGGAGACGTGTCTCTTCGAAGACACTGCAGTGTTAGTATGGCTCGGTATCTAGTTGTAATAGTTTAGTATCAGAAAACCCTGAATCTTCTGTTGTGGGAGGCCTACAGTGTTAAATATTGTGCAGAATATCTGTTTTTATCTTCAGAGCAGTGTTTATTATCCTCTTTTGGTTTGTGGCCACTTAAAATAAAGAAGTGTCTGCTTCTGACTTGGATCGGGCAATGTGGGTAAAAAGTATCACAGCTTGTTTTAATTACGACAAGGGCCACAAACCACGGCCCTTCCAAAACATGCCCACTGGTACACTACACTACGGTGGCCCAGAGGGGCAACAGACCACAGCTGATCAAAGATGAAGTGAAAATGTTAATAAAGTTAACACATTTTAGCAACTGTGAGGCAAAGAAATAACAATAACACCCTAAATAATGTGGTTTTAACAACCAAAATGTAAATGTCCTTAATAAAGTAGCTATGTTTATGTCTACTTAGTAAAATAATGAAAAGAGAAGGTGCCTTAGGCAAACAAAATAATTTGAAAATCTAGAAATGTGCTTGGTATTTTACACTTAAGCAGAAAGCCGGGGGATTAACTGCTAAAATTATATTTTGATATTATAGATTATTTTATTAAGCGGTCTGTTAATAAAATGGTCAGAGCGAACTTAAGAAAACAAGACTACACTTCCATTAGCAGTCATGCAGTGTATACCGCCTATGACCCTTATTGTGAAAGGTACAAAAACAGAGTCTGCGCTGCAGCTGTGAGTGAAATAAAAGTTAGCTGCTCAGACTACGGAGACAGAAGTAAGAGGACATTATATACAGTGATCTCTTATAATCACCTGAAGAGTCGATTGCAGATGCCCTCAAGAAAAATTTGAAAATTTTGTGCGTCAGAAACGTCTGGTGACCCCAGACAGTGGTGATCAGATACTCAAACAGCTCAAGGTCCATTCAGTAGCTGTTCTGGAGCTTTCAAACGTGTCACATGATCTTCCACAGCAGATGCACAGTTGTCATGGAGTTGTAGATGTCAAACTGTCCTTTTTTCTGACGAATTTAAAGACCTTTGTGTCCACGTTGGCTTGAAAGACTAAACTGATGGTTAAATTAACCCTCAAAATGGAAATCTTGCCGTGACGGCTCACCACCTGCTGAGGAAGATTATGTGGTTCCATGGAAAGCTCCAGCTCGGCTACTAATTTCTTGACCTAGTTTCCAAGGTCAAGAAATGAAGTTTCAATCTCAACTATTTGTAGTAAACGTCATCACAGTTTACAGACCAACTTTCTGTCTCAATTTTGACTGACTGAACTTGCCGTAGGAAGGAACAACAAGAAGTAAACGTGTATTTAATTGTTTTCGTTTGTTTTTATTTCAGAATTCCATCCGACACAATCTGTCCCTCCATAGTCGTTTTGTGAAAGTCCAGAATGAGGGGACAGGGAAAAGCTCCTGGTGGATGGTCAACCCTGAAGGTGGTAAAGGAGGCAAAGCTCCCCGACGACGGGCTGTGTCGATGGATAACAGCAAGTACATCAAAGGTGCCCGAGGACGTGCCACCAAGAAGAAAGCCTCGCTGCAGGCAGCTCAAGAGGGCAGCTCAGAGAGCTCCTCCAGCCTCTCCAAATGGACAGGAAGTCCCACCTCCCGCAGCAGTGACGAGCTGGACGCCTGGACAGACTTCCGCTCCCGGACCAATTCTAACGCCAGCACACTTAGCGGTCGTCTGTCCCCGATCCTGGCCAACCTGGAGCTGGATGAGGTGCCTGATGATGACTCGCCCCTGTCCCCGATGCTGTACTCCAGCCCCAGCAGCATGTCCCCGTCCACGGGGCCCACGGGGCTCTCTGACCTGGCAGGTACCATGAACCTCAACGACGGGCTCTCTGACAACCTGATGGACGACCTTTTAGACAATATCAGCCTGACAGCATCCCAGCAGCCTCCTCCTGGAGAGGAAGACAACGGAGCCAACGGTCAGGGGTCAGTGTTTACTTTCAGCTGCTCAGGAAGCAGTCTGGGGAGCCCCTCTGGCAGCTACGGGCCAAACCCTCTTTTCAGCCCTCCGTCCATCACAAGCCTGCGCCAGTCGCCCATGCAGACCATCCAGGAGAACAAGCAGACCACCTTCTCCTGCATCCCGCACTTCAGCGACCACCAGACCCTGCAGGACCTGCTCAGCCTGGACTCCCACAGCCACAGCAACGTCATGCTGACGCAGTCCGACCCGCTGATGTCGCAGGCCAGCACCGCCATCGCCCTGCAGAACTCGCGCCGAAACGCCATGCTGCTCCGCAAAGACCACATGCTGGTGAACCACACCAGCGCAGGTCAGGCCCAAAGCTCTTCAGTGCCTGGTTGGCAAGCTGGCTTGTCGACCTCTGACAACGACGCCGGCCACAACGACGCCAAGCAGCCGCACCTGAAGTCTCCCAGCAAGAACGCCTCTATGCAGCTCGGCTCTGGTTTGTCCGGCCAGGACCGCTTTCCCGCTGATCTGGACCTCGACGTGTTCAACGGCAGTCTCGAGTGCGACATGGACTCCATCATCCGCAATGAACTGATGGACGCAGACTGCCTGGACCTGAGCTTCGACTCTCGCCTCACCTCCGCCCAGAACGCCAACAGGAATTCAGGAAGCTTCTCGAGTTCGAAACAGACCTCCCCTCACAGCTGGGTGCCAAGCTGAGAAGCTCTGTCAGAGCTCGGCATGAGTAAAAGAAAAGGAGAAGAAGTGGGGGAAATGTAAATTGGGGCTCATTGTGCAACTAGAGGGAAGAAAGTATGTAAAAGTGTATTCATGTAGTATTTTTTTTCTATAATTTCAACGTGAGGCATTAAGTTTGGTACTGTATTCTAAGTGTCTGAGACACACAAAGGTGTGTTCACAGAGGAGGAAAAAAAAAAACGTCTTTAAAAAGATCAATGCCTGGGCGGTGTGAACAACAGTATTGACTGGAAGTACAGGACATTTTGTTAAAACTATATGAAAAGCATCAACTCGTGTTAGTCTCAGGGAATCACTCGTACAGTATCACAAAGTGATACATGAAACTGAAGATAAAATATGTTTTCACCCTGCTTTCTCTCCTCTTTCACACCCTTTCATACCTAAAAAGAAAAAAAAAAACATTTTTGCCAAACCAGCTGTCAGCCTGTTGCGAGTTGACAGCCTGTTTACAGAAAAAAGCTGCAGAGAATGTTACATTATTACGTTCCAGTGGAGGATACTTGACAAGCTTTTTTTTTTTTTTTTCCTTAAAGTTTCTTTGAGAGACGTAGCCTAAACCGACTAAAAGATAAAAAAAAAAAACAGGTGTTACTGAAAAGCTTTTTTTTTTTTTTTTTTGTCCTATCGATGCACAGAGTCACGCACCAAATATCAATCTGTAGAGGTTAATAATGTTATCAAGATGTGAACTGATCTACATTGTGTGGTTTTTTTTTGTATGTGATGTTTTATTTTCATTTAGCGAATTTTACCCTGTGATTTTAGTGACATTACTGTGAATTCTGTTCCTTCTGAAGAGGTGCATTACTGAAGTCTTGATGATATGGTGTTTCTGCTGCAGATCCCCTTTCACCATCTCCCCTCTTCCTCCTCTTCCTCCTCTTCCTCTCCCACTTACTGCAATATTGGAAGTACTGCTCAGTATACAGAGTTTAGGACAGACGTAAGGACCATGTTTAGCTCTAGTCGACACCATTTACATTAGCAAACACTTAGAACTATCCGGATTAAAAATAACCACCCTTTAGAGACTCCACAGCACTCAACTACAATATTTTCGGTGTTTGTTAATTTGAGGGAGTTCTTGGTGCTATAAATAAGAAGATAGCAGGGAGTGGCTGCAGATGGAGCAGCATTAGTAGCCTCCCCCTTTGTTATCAGCACTATAGCAGGTGCTGGGCAAAATAGTGTTTCCAACCCTGTGAGAGGAGGGCATGTAGTATGTTAGAGCCATTTTTGCCATTTGAGGGAAAAAAAATAAATCAACCACAGTATTTTAAATATTGCCAAAATATTTCTGCATTTAAACAAGTGGAAATTAGAGGATATACAGTGTATAAATGTAAGGAACCAGTGCTATAAGGGCAAAAAAATTAAATCGTCATCAGCACAGTTTTTGTAGGAACGGCAGGATGATTTTTTAGTTTACATTTTTATCAACTTGTCCATTTGTCTTTGTTTTAAAATGACATTTTATTTATTTTTTTCTTTTCCACATGTACATATGTTTCGCTCTTCCATATGACGTGAGGAAGAGCTGTGTAAAAGCACTTTTGTTTTCATGGTCTGTTCACCTCCCATCGGGTATCGATCAGGACCGACAACGGACGGCAAATGGTGCCTGAAATAGTGTCCTCCATTAGAGGTGATTTTAACCGACATTAACTGAATCGCAGTTTGCTTCATTTTTCGATTTCACAAACATAAATTCAGCACAGACGTGCTTCCAAATATCATTTCTGTAGCTTCACGAGGACGATTCAGTCCTAAAAATACACAACGCTGACTTGAAGCTTCATTTTTTTTTTCCAACACTCACTGCCAATATTCAAACACCATTTCTTCCTATTGCTCCTACAAAAAAAAAAAAGAGAGAGAGAGAGAGACATCATGTTGACATTGCCAGTTGTAATTCCAACTCCTATCTTGGTTGTATCAGAGATGGTGCATGTAAATAAAGCTTAAAGAACCACTGAAACCTGGAGTTTTGTTTGATATTCCTTTTTTCATGTCTGTCTCTGGAGGAATTGCACAGCTGCAGACTCTGCAGTCACCACGGAGGTGATTTCCTATTGGATAATCACATCATGAGCTAAGAACCAATCACACACTGTATCCAAGAGGACTGGACCTGCTGAGATTAAATGAAGGTTTTTTGAATACGTGATTGCTGAAGGTATGTGCAGCTCAACGACTGGTGCACCGTGCATCGTGTCATATTTACATACCTCACTGTATATTACAGAATGACAGCTCAAGTGGTGAGTATGTAAAAAATGCAAACAGTACTGACATCATTATTCTAACAAAAGGAGCACTCCAGTGTGACATTAGAGCCCTCTACAGATCAAATGCAGTCACTGAGTCCTCACGAGGACAGGAAATGGTAGAGGAAGTCCAGCTGCATGGACGTTAGTCTCCATGGATACACCCCAACAAGTCAGCATGTGGAGGCAGAGATTTGGCCGGACTTAAGGAGGTGCATTTCTTGTTTAATTTTGGATTTGCCAGTTTCTAACGCTGCTAACCCTGAGCAGAGAACAGGTCTGCCATGTGTGACGTATACAGAGTGTCCTCCTCTGGTAAAGTGGAGCAGATGGAGGCAGAGCTGTCACATCAACTCTCAGCACTCAGGGCAGAAATTGGAGAAAATGGATTTCCCCACAGAGAAGTGCCCTCCAGATGTTACAGGTGTGGAAGCTTGGCTGATGATTATTTTATGTCCTCGTGTCAGATAACAGCTGCAAGTGATTGATTTAAAATGAGAAGTTTGCCAAGTAGGTAAAGTATCTTCTGCCTGGTGTTACCTCAGCTGGATGTTTTAGCTTCATTTTGCAGTTTGACACAAAATATTTCATTTCATTTCCTTAAAGTTGAAGACTTGCATCTTCTTCTTCTTCTTCATTTCTTCTATCAAAAGTCTCACTTTAAATGCTTTTTAGCCGAGAGCTTTTTAAATTAATTCCTAGTTTTCTTTTAGCTCTGTTTCACCTCCAAAGGATATTTCCTTCTTCCGTGTGGAGAGGGAAAATGTACTGAGGAGAGGGCTTCAGGTAAGAATTTAAATTCTCGATTGCAGTGAATTCTTACATATTGCATCCTTAAAGAAAGACTGAGGGCTGCAGAAGAATGGTAACTTTAAAGATAAATCTTTTTACTAACTTATTAGCCTTCTCTGGGCTCCTCTCTCCTCCTGGTTGCAGGTGTCTGAAGCTTTGCCAGTTCAGTCTCAGGCGGACACCGTGCAGAGAGAGCTGGACAGTTGCTTGAGTTTAGAGTACACTCCTGAAAGTCTGCCTCCACTGCTGCACCAGGTGAGGACAGCACAAACACTCACAGTGAACAGGAGAATATAAAAGACTGAGTCGAATACAATAGAAACGAGATAAAGATCATTAGAACCAATTTCCTTTTTTGTGTCTGCAGTTCTTTACCGACAGATCGTATCACTTGGCTCAGATCAAATATCTGCTCATGCTGAGATGGAGGAGATTCTGCCGCCACAGTGGTGTCATTGAGACGCTTTATCCTCATTACAAGGTGACAACCTGAGGTCTTTTTAACAGAACTGCAAAAATGACACATCAGGATTCGTATGACAGGAGGTGTTTCCTCTGATGGCTCATTGGTGATTTGTTTTGTGGAGTGTGAAGGCAGATAATCGTTCTCTATATGGATGATTTAGGACAAAAGAAGATGCATAGTTATTTAATTTATTTAAAATATTCATCTTTATTTAAAATATGAAGCTGCAATCAGAGAATTTCTCTGTTTATGCCAGAAATATGATGATTATATGATCTTTAAAATACTTTCAGGGAGTTTTTTTTTGGCAACTTATCATTTAATTGTTCCAGCTTTACAAAATAGATGAAATACATGACTCCTTTTAGGACATTTACTCTGCAGGGCGACGATACAAAGATACAGACAAACAAACCTTAACTGAGAAAAAAACCCAACATTTTGGCACCATGAATATTCAAGGGAGACCTCGATCATCTTACTACTGGAGGAAAATCCAATTAATTCTTAATTCTTGACACACACAGCAAAAGGAGCTTAAATATAAGATTAATGACAAAACAATAAGCTTTCCTATCTGATGCTGAAGTAAAGAAAAGTTAATAAAACCTTCACTGCTGTGCCCTAAAGTTTTTAGCTCTTCTGCAAATGTGTAAAAAAAATACATGAGGAGAAACAAAGGTTTTTATAATTGTTTGCAGGATATGGCCTTCTCTTCCATCTCTTACCAATCACAATAAAATAAAGGAGCGGTGGTGGTTTCATGATCAGTGCTGAGTCTAAATAAATTATGATATTTTTATTGCCTGCACACAATTTTCCGGCTGATTGGTCACATCAGACTTGTTCTCCCTCAGGATCAGGTGTCGTATTTGACGCGCGAGTACGAGGACGCCGTTCAGAGAGCTCGCAGACTGTCGGCGAGCAGAGATAAGATCCTGACCGGCCGAGGAAACGCCGCCAACCTGCTCACTCAGGATGATGTGGTCATTTACCTGCGCTGGCTGGTCTGCCATCTGCACTCTGTTCAGACTGTTCACAACTTCCTCAGGGTACAAAAAAAAAATCCACAGACAGCCAGAGGCTTTTGACTTTTCTTTTTTATTTCTAAGATGTTGATTTCCTTCTTTAAAACAATCTTGGGCAGGTGCTGCACTACATACCTGCATGTGAGAGAAAAGAAGAACCACAGTCAAAGGTTTATGAGGGAACTTCACATAAGACTCAACATGCTGCTGGTGAGAATCAAACCAGCTGTGTTCTTTTAATTCTGTTGTTTTGTACTTTGATGGATCAGACATTTACAAATACAGGTGTTTCAGGACCGGCTGATAATGTTCCCCCGCACACTGTTCACCTGGAGGAGTTTCTACCTGAGCTGCAGGCTTTGATCGCTCACTTCCACCTGTCCCACGACCCTCAAAAGCTCAGGACCACCGCAGACGAGATGGAGCTATTCAGCACGGTAACACTGTCCAACAAGCTACTCATACAACTTGCAATATTTACGCCTGTGCACTTGAATGGCATCAGTCAATCTGAATCCGTCTCCTCAGGTGTGGAGGGAGTTCAGGACGGCTTTCAGACAACAGGAGCAGATGAAGACGTTTCCTCAGTACGATGGTACGGAGGTCAAACAGAGCCAGTGGGGGAGGAAGAGTGCCAGCCTGGCTCTGAGGAAGGAGGCCGACTGGATCCCCTTCATTCAGGTTCGAGTAAATAAATTGGGTTTGAGGACAGTACAAACTGGATTCTGATCGTTTGGATTCTGTCCTGTAGGTGAAGCCCAAACGAGATCCGTGGCAGCAGAAACTCATCATGAAGCTGAAGGAAAAGAAATCTGTCGATGAGCTGCTGAAGATGCACAGCAGGTTTCTTCAGGTATCAGTGACGTCTGCTCTGACACAATGTCTCAGTATAATCACACATAACTATTATCTATATAATGGTTTATTAAGATATTATTATGTTGATCAGAAAGTATCCAACAGTCATTTTGAGTCCTTTAAGGAGGGACAGTGCAGATGAAAGCATAATTTTTTCATGCACCATTCAATTTTGAGCTCTATTTCATCATGAAGCTTCAGGTTGTGTATCCAGTGTTGTCTTTTCTGTGTCTCATCAGGTCCCTGATCTGCTCCGCGTGGCCGCAGCTTTAAAAGCGCACGCTGCTCATGTTGCTGACTTACAACCTGCACCGACTTCCTCCTCACTGTCACAAGGCAGCAAGACGAAACGACACAAAATCTCCGAGATCTGGACGAGTATTTACAGCGCCATCTCTCTCACTCAGGCAGGTATCGTCCAGTTTTTCTGCTCTCCTCCGAGCTGCCTGGTTCGGAAAAGATGTTATATCAAAAGTGACATTTGTCTTGTTAGGAAACACATGAGCGGTCAACCAGATCTGGAGGCAGAGGAGGTCACGGGAAGGAGAGCTTGAAGAGTCAAACTAAAGAAAGGTGTGTGTGGCTGAGGGAAGAATGTGGCTACAGTATGAGCCATGTAAAGTTGACTTTGCTGTCTCTTTTGGCCTCCTGTTTTTACCTTTGGTGACCTCTTGACCACATCATCACCACCGGCCACTTTTTACTCACCTTAGATGTATAAAACATAGAAATACTCCACAAAACTGCAATTTTCACGGCCTTCGCTTCCTCTATAAAACCACAGCTACTCTTTCGAGGACAGCCTGCAGCTGCTGGGTCTGGAAGAAAGTTTAGAAGGGGAAAGCTCGGATCCCATCGTAACCAGAGGTGCTTACCTGTCTCTGATTTACCTGCGCCATCTCAAACTCAGACAGCTCCAGGTGAGGCAAACAGCACGTCGTGATGAAGCAAGATGTGCTCTGGATGATACTAGACATCAACGTCTTTGCCTTTACTTTTTCCCGCCCACAGCGCATTTCTCTCGGGCTGCTGAACTACCTGCGCTCTCTGGAGAGGACTTTGACCTTTGACCTGGCGGGTCTGCAGCTGGAGGAAGGAGAGCTGTGCAGCACAGCGGGGGAAACAGGCTGGATGAACGCAGCCAGAGGAGGAGGAGGAGGAGGAGGGGAGGCAGCAGGTCTCGGCTCGCTCCAGTTCAGCCACAACACTCCTGTCGACTGTAAGGTGAGAGCTGAGATTCTGATTGGTGGGTCCGTCTGCTGGAAACAGTAAGAGTCACTAAATATGACTAAAATGTAACAACAAGGAAGGAAATGTAAAAAGCCTTTATGTTAGTGGCTAAATGGTTAAAAGAGAAAACATGTTTCGACCACGGTAGGTCTTCAGGTCTTCAAGAAACTACCTTCAATATTTCCTCCCTTGTTTGTTACATATTTGAGTTCCTGGATTGACCTCTAGCAGGTTTATATGTAGCAGCCAGTCATCTCTTTTCCATCACTCTGCTAGTACTTTAACAAAGAAACTAACAAAAACAGGTCACCTTAACCTCCTTAACCTGATCTCTGCTGTTTGCATGAATGCAGTATATGACGTCTTCTTAATCCAGGTCCATTGCTCAGAGTTCATGGAGTTTGCAGAGGTGGAGAACCTTCATGATTTCTACAGTGTAGAAGGCCGGTTCGTCCACACTCAGGACCAGAGAGGTTTCTATATCGTGTACGACGTCGCTCTGAAGGACCTGGAGGAGCTGGAGAGGGAGATCCTTCTAGTCGGCTCACGCTTCATCCAAAGAAACGCCGTTAAAAAGATGGGAGATACAGAGACAGCAGACGTCCACTCCTGGGCCGGGACAGAGGTCGACCGTGTCGCAGTGCTCCTCGACTTGTGGACATGTGAGACTGAGTTTTTGGAGAGCAAAGTACAGGTGCAGTGACAGAAATGAGGACTGTGGATTTGTTTTTGTCTGTCAAATATCTATTGGACCAGTTTAATCTCTAATTTTTTCCAAAGCTTCCAAAGTTAAATGCCATTAAGTGCTCGTTCCTCCTCGCTGTTCTCCAGCTCTTGAACTGTTACTACGAGGCGTACCAGCATGCAGCAGGGACTGAGGAGAGGTTTGAGTTGGCTCGAGTTGTTACCGACATCATGCACGGTCGGCCACAATTGGACCTGAACCAGGATTACTTTGTTCAGGCCTACAGAGCCGAGATAGACTGCCTGCGAAGCCACCAGCAGCTGATCAGAGACATTTTGGACAATCAGGTGAGAACTAAAAGTTTGCAAAGGATTTTATACATGTGTGAATGTTACTGTTTGACTCAGAGCTGCAAAAATATGTAATTTGTTTGATTATTAGACAATGTTGTGACAGATTGGGTTGTTTGTCCAACCAGATCGACAAACAGCGGCAGTATCTTGAACGCATCTGGAGAGACGACCACAAAGGCTCTGTTCATGATTTCGGCCGTCCACCAAACTACACCCCCAAACATCAGGTCTCACTCGGAGGCAGCAGGCGAGTACATACAGAAGTCTCACTACCGTAGATTTGTTGTCCTCCAAAAATGTGTTTACCTTCTTGTGTCCTGTTTGCAGCCCTGCACTGATGAATGTTTTCCTCCTGGAGGTCCATCCGTCCCTCTGCCTGGCTTCTGCAGTCTATCACAGTTTAGTTCAGGCTCACACAGAAATCTGTCAGCTGCACCGAGCCACCAGCATCACCGACAAGCTCGTCCTGCGACAGAAGCTTCTGCAGCGGGCCCTGCAGAGCTGGAACAACCTGGCTTCACCTGGAGCCTCCTACAGCTCTCAGATACAGAAGGATGTAGGTTTGTCTGTATGGAAAATCTGTTTAAATCAGCTTAAAGTAACAAAGCCAGCCTAACCTCTGTTTTGTCTACTGCCAGTTGTTCTCAGATGTGTTTTTTGAGGACCCGGTTTTGGTCCAGAATGTGGGGCTGTCTTTAGTGAGATCTGCACAGGAGACAGACATGATGCAGGGAAGAGAGAAGCAGCTGTACGCCGTGGAGACTTTCTCCAAGCTGCTGGAGCTCGTCACCATCCGCCATCGCCTGCTGGAGTCAGCCTCGGAGACGGCACACCTGGCTCAGTTAAGATAACATTTGGATTAACCATAGAGAAACACACAGGGAGCAGCGTGTTGAAGGAAATGTCAAAAATGATTTGCAGAGGTTTGGTTAAATCACTGTGAAGCTGTGACAGACTGTGACACTGAATGATTCTTCACAGGTTGTACAGAAACGTGGCTTGTGAGCTCGGCTTCGACGTCTTCCACCTTTACCTGAGGCCGGTGCAGTTTGAGGTCGCTGAACAGAAAGACAAAGTAGAGCAGAGGCCTGTTTTTATCACAGCGATACTGGAGGACGACAGCTCTGTAGACAGGTGAATAACTGCAGAACGTGTCCCGTCTCCAGTGTTCAAACCCGCCTCTGATAATTACAGGCAGTCTCTTTCTCCCGACGATCATGAAGAGACACTGTACCTGCAACAGATGTTAGGACTTTTCTGAAATGTGTACACACAAGCACTGAAGTCTCTCTGCTGCAGGTTCAGCCCGTCCCACCTGCCCCTGAGCATCCAGGAACTGGACGAGAACCAGATCGGGAGGTTCAGCTTCAGTTCAGAGGAGGCGGTTCTTCATGTGAGTTTAAATCCTGGGGCACATTATCTAATGATTTTTCTATTATGGACTGAATTGAACCCGTTTCTCATCTCCTCACAGCTCATGGACAGACACAGTGTGGAGAACCTCCAGGTGACTCTGGCCTGTCAGGTTGCACAGAAGAACGCTTTAATCAGTGCAGTGAAGCTGGTTTGTCTTTGTCGCCGGGCGGAGAGTGTGACGCCTTCAGCTGAGGTGGGTGGTGTTCATGATGGAAAGTAACTAAGTATGTTTACTCAAGTACAAGCACTTCTACTTCACTACAAACAGCAAATATTGTACTTTAAATCCACTGACAGCTGGGGCTACTAGTTATGCTTCACAGTCATATTTTCACTAATAATATAATACATAAGATTTCTGCATTAAAACATCTAAAACGACTCAATCTTTGTTATTTATTAAGATGATTTGTGTACCTCAACAATCTTATATATTTTTATATATATTATATGATATAATATATCAACCAAGTACTTTTACTTTTGATACTTTTAATGCTTTAAGTACATTTTGCATTTACAGATTTTGAATGCAGGACTTTTACTTGTAATGGAGTATTTTTACATGAATGTTTTGACATTCAGAATACTGCCTCCACTTCTGCTTTTGTATATACTTGAACACAAATAAACTGCAGTTCAGATATTTCAGTTTGTTTTCCAATTTCCTCCCAGTGTGAAGCCGCCCTTCATCCTGATAAAGATTTAAAAATCGACTGCAAATGTGAAAGCGGCACCACCAAACAGCGGGAGAAATCCGACTCTTCGCCCTCCGAAGGCTCGGCAAGAACTCCCACCACGACCAGGGAGAGGTAATTTCCCCACTCCAGAGAACAAATTACACCGCCGATGATTAACAGCGCCTTTGTTCTGCCTCTTTAATAAACAGAATCCTGTTTTGTAACTGCAGGCTGATGGAAGCTTTTGTGTCCATCCAGCTGGAAAAAGTGGGCCTGCGTGACGAGATGCTGAATTCATTTATAAAGAAGAAACAGGCCGTGGGGGGTCTTATAAAAACCCCAGTGAGTTGCACACAGTGGTAGATGATTCTCAGGCGGTTGAGCAGGATGATGAATGTGATTGGCTGCCCCGTGAAGTAAATTTAATTTCTCTCACACTGCAGGAGGAAGCCGCAGCGATCAAAAGGGGGCTCGTGATCGACTTTCTCAGGATGTACGTCCGTTTAAACATTTGCAACCCTTTTGTTACAAGACAATATGAGATTTCCACACTGTAGAAACTCTCTGCCTGTTTTTTTTAACAGATTCAGCGCTCAGATATCTCAGTACTGTGTGAGAGCGCAGATTGTTGGGTATTACTTCAGTCTGACCTCCCTTTTGGACGACGTCCCCTCCATCCGTCAGTCCCACTTCATGATCGGGAGAGCTGGCGAGCCAAAAGTCTGTCTGGATTCAGGGGCTGACCTTTGCCCCGACCCCAGGTACAAGCAGCTGGAATATTATGTATCATTAACGTGCAGAGTAGAAGAATATTTCACTGCACATCACATGTAGACATTGATGATGTGGGTCCTTATTGGTCTTATTTTGAATATTTGTGTCAGACCTCTTTGTCTCAGATTTTAAAGGGTGAGGGGTGTTTAAGGGGACATGAATACATCTTCAGACATTGTTGTTTAGAGTCAGTGTTCAGGTGTTACTAACACGCAGAAGCAGTGAAAAACCTGATGCGTTAATCAAAACTTTCTCCCCAACAGGACCTTTCAGCGTCGGCCGCAGCAGCTGCTGTCTGCAGACGGAAAAACTCTCCTCAACTTGTGGTTCATCCCACACTTCTCTCAAGTGCTCCACATGTTCAAAACACTGAGTGTTTCAGTGAGTAAATGTAGCTGCATTCACGTCAATTCATTCAGTTTTCATTTTCTTTGTCAATAATCTGCCCTTGCTCCGTTGATCTGATTCAACAGGCCTGTACCGCAGCTCTCCATCACACTCTGCAGATAGTTTCAGCTCTTCATGACATCATTTATTACCTGGTTAGTTTCTCCAGACTGGGGAACACAGGTGAGGACGTACCGGGCTCCCTCGCAGCTGACTGGGGAGGCACTGAAGGCATCGGTAGGTGGATCACAGTTATTACAAATACTTCACTGAACACTTTCCTCTTGGATCTTAGCTGACCACACGATAAACAGTATCTAACAAAAGACCAGTAGAAACCAGTGTGTTAACCCTCCTCTCTATAGGAGCAGAGCTGCTGGAGATCCAGCATCAGGTCGACCGTCTGCCTGCTCCCAGCAGCCCAGAGTCTGTCGGCCGTCTGCTGCAGCTGCGCAGGCAGGTCCTCCTGCTGCAGTTTGATGCTGCAGTCAGACACCTCATCAGGTCAGTCATCATCATATCCTGCTTTACGGCCTATAACTCACACCAAAACAATCTAGATGGATAAAAAGTACTACAGGTAAGGACTTTGGGGTGAACTGTCCCTTTAAACGCCTGACATTGCATGAAATTTGGTGTCTCTGGTGTTCAGGGAGGCGTTCCTCTCCTCTGGTGATGTCGCCTCTTACCAGAGCGTGAGCGACAACATGGCGACCGCCCTCCCCCTGCTGAGTGACAGCATCCAGCCTGACATGTTCAGTCTCACGCTGCCCGTTCCTCCACCTCTAGAGGCTCGAGGCCATCAGGTCGGTTCAGCTGCGTCATGTCAGCGGACAAATATCATATCACATCAGTTCAAAGTGTAACTCTGCCTGTCAGGTTATTTTATTTGTGTCATGTTGTCTTCCTCTGCAGGCACAGAGGATGTATCCGTGGAGAAGCTTCATGGCCTGTCAGGGATTGTTCCCTCTGTCTGTTTGGGACGTCCCTCCCATCGAAGACTGCATGCAGGTTCAACATCTCATGCGATTTTATCCGTTGATGATGTGGCCTTAAATGTAACCCAGACAATTTGATTCAGACCATGATTTCTCCCTGAAATTTGAGAAAAATACTCATTTACTTTGTTTCCTCTTGCACTGTTATCAGGAAAAATTGAGCACTTAAGTCTGTGAAAACAACATGGTTGCTAAAACCACTAAAATATTGCTGCTAATAAATAACTTCTCCAACTAATCAATCTATGTGGACAGCAACTAATGCTTACAACCTGAAATTCAGATTCAGATCTAGATTGATGTGCAGGGTGTGGAGACTGGCTCCTAATTAATGATTGAGAGCAGCTTGGGGCGTTTTCCCTCATAGAGGTTTGAAAAGAAAAGCCTCAGTTCACCTTAGAAGCTGTCACCTTTGGTAAGTGGCGAGTTTGTTTTTACTACAAACTCTTCGAGAACTTGACATAGCGTGTTGTGTTTGTGTGTCTGCAGCTGTGCCTGAGCGGTCTGAGTGATCGCAGCAGACTGCAGGCCAACGCTGCCGTCCTCGGCGTGTCGCTGCTCATGGAGGACGTCCTGAACAGCGGAGGAGAGGCAGAGCCCGTTCGTCTCCATGGCAACAGAGACGACCTTCTGCATGATGGAAAACCTAATGAAGTAAAAGACTGTTTATAAGTTGTTAAGCCGGTGACAGCTTGGATCATCTTTAAATAATTGAACGTATCAACGAGGCTACAAACACAGTTCTATTATTATCTGTCACGTTGTGGCTTGTTCATGTTTTGTCTTTGCTTCAGCGGGATGAACTCTGTTTGGAAGCTGAGGCAGAAAATACTGGAGTGTCAGACTCCACGTCTCCTCACCGAGACCCGATCAGAGTCCAGTCAGTGCTGAAAGGTTTCCTCCTGCTGATGAAGCAGCTTCAGGTGTTCAAGGAGAGCTGGGCACGGAGACGTTTGGGTGTCCAGATGTTCAGGACGCCCAGTTTGTACCAGCAGTTTGTGAAACTCTACAGGTACTGTGTCAGGTCAAAAATCTTTGCATTCTGTTTTGAACACATTATTTAACTCCATATTTGAATTGTCTGTACTCACTTCACAGAGCTGAGATCTTTCACCCCAGTATGAGAGCCCTGGCCCAACACATGGGTACAGAGCGGGACTACGAGCTCTTGCTCTCTGGCAGCCAGTCTCTCCTGTCGCCCCCTGGAGCCTCGGAGGTCGATGTGAAAACCTGGCAGGTACAGTACAAATACTAACTGCATTACACTGTCTTGTGTATTTACACCTTGTAAATACTTTGTCTTCCTCTCAGCTTCACAAACTGCTGGAGAGCTGCGAGTGTGACATGATCAGAGCGACGCAGAGGAGGATCAACAGAGAGCTGACGCTGGTGGTGTCAGAGAGGACTCGACAGGACACAGGCCTCCCTACAGGTAATCAGAAAAAACACAAAATATTCCTCTTAAAGAAGATTACAGAAATGCAGTCATGATAAAAACAATATTGTGTGTGTTCAGATCTGTGGAAGAAAGCACCCCTGAAGTACAGTTTGTCTCCTGAGCGGCCGCAGATTGTCGAGACGTTCATCCAGCAGCTGATGGAGGGAGCTGAGGAGGCGGAGGGACAGGTGCTCTGACACACAGTTACTACATTATCTTCCTGTAAATACCTACTAATAACATGCTGTAGCTGTATTTTTTGAAAGAAGAGCTTAGATCTGTTACTGTCCTCATGAGTAATAACCCTCCTGAGTGTGTCCTCTTCCAGCTGCGGGTCTCTCACGATCACCTCCAGCAGTGTCTCACTCACCTCGGCTGCTCCCTGATGGAGCGAGAGCGTCGCAGCTTCCTGCTTTACTCCCAGTTTTATGAACAGATCCTGCAGCAGGAGACTCAGCTGCTGCATCAGAGAGAACAGGTGCATCACACACACAGTACAGTGTTTCATTTAGCTTTCTCTCAAAACTAACTTGGGCAAGTTTTTAATCCTCCTGCAGGTGTGACCGGGTGTTTTTAGTTGAATCATCACTGTATTGTTCTTTAATGTGTCGTACGATTTCTTTTCCTTTTTTGACTTCAGGATCTAAAGAATTTTACCGACCCCAAGACGAGCAACACTCACAACGAGGTAATGACTTTATAAATTACAAATGAAGTTTATGTAATATTGTGTCATGTAAACAGGGCCGGATTAAATAGATAGATTACCGTAAACAGACTGTATTTTTCAGGGTCCCCCTATAGGCACGTTTTGATATTTGGTAAACAAACAAAATTACTTAAATGCCACATGATTATTATTATACTCATTAATTAAATTTTATCGCAATGTGGCAAAAAGGCCCAAGGCGACCTAATGTTTAATAAAAAATATGAAAATGTATCTTCAGTTGTGTTGCTGTCTGACAGGTGGCTGCTGTTTGTCGCGGGATGATGTTTGAGGTCTCAGCGCTGCAGGCTCGGGTCGCTCACCTGGAGCAAGAGAAGAGCTCTCTGGAGGAGAAACTCAGTCTCACATTCAAAGAACGCTACGACCCTTTGGTCCGACACCTGTTCTCCACTTGCATCCAGCTAAAGGTGACAAATAAGATCTTTAATGTTTGACGGCTTCTTATCCAAATAATGGGTGGGATTTCGTACCTCTGACTCATTTTCAAGTGTTAAAGTGCTCATGTGTGTTGCAAGTTCATCTTCACTTTTTAAATATTGTAACCTCTATGTTGAAACTACTGTATTTTCTCTCTATTGTATGAAATTGCTGTTTGCAGCTTTTATTCTCCAATTTCTAAGTTTCAAATGATGTCCTCGATGCATGTTTGTATCTCAGGCCAGGCTAGACGAGTACCGCCGACAGATGGAGCAGGATGTGAGTGAGATGGTGAACAGAGTCAGAGGCGAAGGAGTGGACAGAATTATTAAACTCAAGAAGACGTACGGCTGCACCAAAGACAACGACGGACTCACCCTCACACAAATAAAGGTACGGTAAGGCAGACAGAGCAAGAATCTGGACTTTAAGATTGTCAATTAAACATCAATCAAACCCCCCGTGATCATTTCGATAAACATCTCAGTTTGTTCTGCGTGTTTTATTAGAAAGAAGAAGTCCATGAGTTGCAGCTGGAGAACAGGCAGCTGGATGCTCTGCTCTGTAAGCTGAAGGCTCTGAGCAGCTGGAGGCAGCTGGTCAACCAGGAGAAACTTCAGCAACAGCTGCTTCAGAGTCAGCAGGTCAGCAGAAGAATCACCAATACTTATAACTGAAATTCATCCTCAGCAGGAGGATTCAGGGTTTGCTGTTTGGGAACGTGGACATAGTATCTCAGTGAATACGATAATGATAATTACATTTTTCATGGTGTCCAGAGGGATATTATCAATCGCACTGAGGCTCTCAGAGTGAAGATGACCTCAGAGGAGGAGGTGGTGCTCCTGCAGGAGGAGCTGGAGGCTGCGAGGAAGGTGTTGGCTCACTGTCAGGCCGAGTGCAGCGGCACCAAGAGGCTGCTCAGCAGGAAGGTACATCGAGTCTCATCCACACTTTCAGATGCCCAAACGTAGACCATACTTAGATTTCTAATTTAAGTTCTAAGTTAAAAATTAGGAAAAAAATGTGTAAACATGCACCTCCCATTTCCATTTCATGGAAATCTCGACAATTAAGTTTTAAATGATCCTGATATCAAACTCTGGGAGGCTTATAAAGCTGTCGAGTGCAGCCTGGATGTTTTTCCAACAAATACCCACTGATTCACAGACAGAGGAGCTCCAGGTGTCCAGGCATCAGTCGGCTCAGGAGGCCCGCAGCAGGCAGGAGCTGGACAGCTATCGAGTGCAGCGGCTGGAACAAATGAAAGTCGACGTGGAGGACAGAGAGAGACAGCTCAGGGAGCTCAGCCAGCAGCTGGACAGAGGCAGCAGGATGAACCAGTTACAGCGACAACGCAGCGCCAAAGAGATCCGACAGGTCTGTAAATGATCTTCATCTGACTCATGAGTGTGAACCACAAAGTTACTGCTCAGGAGAGTGTAACTCTGCTGTCATTTTGTAAATTGTGGTCCCATTTAGAGTAAAATAGACTCTTAGGTTGTGAATGAAATGTCTGTAAAACGGTGGACACATTACTTTGTGCGTCACAACGTCAAGTGCACTTGAAATCTCACAAATGTCAACCTCATGGTGGCGCTAGAGAAAAAGTAAAAGAATATCTCCAAAGTCCGGAGTGTTCCTCCTCTGGAAACCATGAATGTCTGAGCAAAATTTCATGGCAATGCATCGCGAACCAACTGTCTGACAATACCAGCCAGAGACACACCACCAAAAGGAAAACAAGAAAACTTTAAGATCAAGTGATAAAAAGATTCTTCTGACTTCATGTTTTCTGTTGTGTGGGTGTAGGTGAGGGGGCAGCTACAACACGAGCTCAGCCTCAAACACGAAGCCTTCCAGCAGGTGGATAAACTGCAGAGCCAGGTGAACGACATGGAGGCGGCTCACTCCAGAAGCAACTCTACGACAGGTACAAACCAACAGACATACAGTCTGATGGAGACTCCTTGTGCCTGTTTCATGAGAGTTTCGCCATTTCAAATGATCTGACTTGACATTTCACTCCTAATTCTCTCTGTATCTGTTCCATCACAGGGCAAAGCAGGACTTATTACACGCTGTCAGTCAGCAGATTGGCCACTAGAAGTCCCTCAGCAGGTACCGTACCCACTTTAATCTTACCTTCATCTCAAAGCAGTGAAGTGATAATCTACAAAGAAATCACATCTTGTGAGTTAAACCTTGATTTCTGTCTGCTCATGCGGCACAGGAGTAAAATTAAAGCCATCGTGTAATCCAGATACTCCTAGCTCTTTGTGATGACATTTTAAATTCCATCATAGATTGTATTTTAAAGCTCAGTGTCTGTTCTATTTGTGTCTCAGGTCTACACAGGGCCAGTCGGCAGCAGTCCGCCCCGCAGCTTGGCAGCCTCACAAACCACGCCACACTTCAGGACTTTGCTACGGAGCCAAGACACCAGAGAGCCGAAACAGCCAGGAGCCGTTCTATCACAAGAATAGACCGGCCGAAAGCAGTGAGTGAGCCTGAGCAGCACAGAGGACCGTGTTTTAACAAGTTCAACTAAAGTTTAAACTTTGAAAAGTGCTGAAGTTAACACAAGGCAACACAAGCACATAGTAAAGTCTTCTATTTCTGTAATATTATGATTGTATTCTTTATAAAACAGATGTAACGTCGTGTTATGAAGTTATCGTGTCAGTGAGGCTGCTGTTACAGTGTCCACCATCAACATTCACATCAGCCTTTGTTGTTGTTTCAGGATCCGACTCGCCTGCGTGTCCCGACTGCTGAGACGACCCTACCAGACCTGTGAGCTTTACCCCAGGGCTGTTCTGAAAAGCAACGCCAACTTGTTTAACAAGTTCGCTGCAGCTTGACATGCAGAGCGCTCTGAGGTGTCTGGGCCGACTGCTGATTCCTCCAGGTCTTATATATGTTACTTTAAAAGCTGAAGCACAAACCTCCGACAGGGTTTGACTCGTTTTCATTCATCAAGGCCATTTATTATTTAGTATTTTATCCACCAGCCATATACTGTACATGTGTCTTCGCTTCAAAAGCACCGTGCAGCGCCGTTACCATAGTTCAGTCCATGTTAACGTAAATTTGTATATTAGTATTTGTATTGCATGCTTGCCAAATGTATTGCAACTCTCAGATCTCAGAGTTTCCTAGGAAACAAAATGATACAATAAACTTAGTAGAAAATAAAAGGTCCTGCTTTGTCTGTTATTATGGGATGCTTTGAAAGATTACTCCATTATGATACCTTAGTTCATCCATTATTAATGTGACCTGTAGCAGCATTATTAGTCTGAATCCAGCCCACACTCAGCTCTCCTGCGGCAGCCCGGTGGTGTACAGGTAGGACACGGTCCCTGCCTGGATCTGGAACGTCTGTCCCTGGATGTGGTGGCTGGAGATCTGCTCGCTGGTCTGGCTGATGGAGATGGGCTGGCTGCTCTGGCTGCTGATGTGAATGGCCTGGCTGTGCTGCTCTCTGCTCGTCTGTGAGCTCTCCTGAGTGACGGCCAGCTGCTGGACCGGGTGGTGCATCACCTGCAGCTGCTGGATGGGTCGCTGTGCTATCTGAAGGGGCTGCGGGGGGCCGTGATGGGCCTGTAGCTGCTCCATCGCCTCTTTACTCAGAGTGATGACGTGCATCTGCTCAGGGTGCTGCGTCATCTGGCCCTCCAGCATGCTGATGGTCTGAATCTGAGGGCTCTGCTCCACCACGCCACTCTGAGCGACCAGGGCCACGTTCTGCACGCTTCCTGACGACTGGGTGAGGAGGGTGAGTCTGGAGTGGGCCGACTCTGTTGTCCCCCCCTCTGTGGTGATGATGCTGATCTCCTGGTCCTGAGCCGGCACAAAGTTGATGTTGTCCACGTCTCCCGTCACCACCAGCTGGATCTCCTGTTCAGAGCTGGAGGGCAGCTGGTACTGCTGCAGCTGCAGGATGTTACGCACCTCCTCTGGCGCTGCTGCGGCGTCCGCTGCATCTGATGAGGATTCTGTTGATGCAGCTCTTTCCTTGTTGTGAGTCTTCATGTGTGTTTTCAGATTGTCTGCGCGGGTGAATGAAAGGCTGCAGAAGGAGCAGGTGAAGGGTTTCTTTCCTGAGTGAGAGGCGACGTGTCGTCGTCTTGCGCTCGGGTCTGAGAACGATCTGTTGCAGATGTTGCAGTGATACGGCCTCTCACCCCTGCAAAAACACATTTTGACTTTAAGTTTGTTTTGAATTTGAAGTGGCAAAAATAAATGTTCTCTTAAAGTTTGTGTGTAGGGTTTTTTTTTTGCATCTAGCTGTGAGGTTGCAGATTGCAAACAACTGAATATACCTGCAAGCAGTAACAATATACTGTGATATGCGATTCACATTCCAGGTCTTTGTTCATTGTCTCGTCTGTAGTTTATCGTTTTATTGTGTTGTCTTGTCAGTAGATTAGTTAATAAATGTTTGATCCATAAAATCATTGCGTTGGTTTCCTGTACTTTGACATTCTCGTTCTTATTCTTTTGTTGCTGTTATCATGCACTCCATGAAATATTACTGCAGGCCGACGGATTAAAAGTAGTTTGTGTAATAACTTATTAACATTCCCCATAGTTAATCTATAATTTTCCCCATACTGTTCATTTCATTTTGATCATTTTAACTGAATGAAAAATGGGATTGTCAAGCAGACAGACTGACAAACACTGTCATGAAAATGAAATAATCCCCCTCTCAATCCCTGATATATTTGTTTCTTACCTGTGAATTCTTATATGAGTCTGCAGAGTGCTCTTGGTTGTAAAACACTTTCCACAGATCTCACAGGTGAAAGGCTTCTCACCTGTAAGGATATTATTAAAGTCATCAGCTGGCAGTCAGTCATGATGTGTTATAATAGCTCAGAAATGATTTACAGGTGTGTTTAAGCCTCGTCTGATTTTACCTGTGTGTGTTCTCAGGTGCTTTTTCAGCTGAGCCGTGTCCAAAAACTTGTGATGACACTGAGCACACTCTGGTAACGATTTGCCTTCAATTAAAATGAATACAGAAGACATTATTTAGCCTTTAGGAGCGACTACATCAGAATTAACCTGCTGCTGTTGAAATGACCTGATTCTCACCTGTATGAACTCTGAAGTGGCTTTTAAGTTGCCTCTTCTGACTGAACGTCTTTCCACATTTCTCACAGCTGAACGACTTCTTCCCTAAGGATGCAGGTAAGAGGGATCATTTAAGTCCAAGTAGAGAAAACAAAGAGCTAAAATGATGAACTCCAGACAGATTCTACCTTCGTGGAGGTTCATGTGCTCCATTAGGGTGTGTTTGGAGGAGAGCGCTTTGGAGCAGACGGAACACACGTACGGCTTTTCTCCGGTGTGTATGCGCTGGTGAGACAGCAGAGCGTGCTTCTGGGTGAAACCCTTCCCACAATCCAGGCAGCGAAAAGGCTTCTCTCCTAAAAGAAAAATGATGACAGTTTAGGAACAGCATAATCTACGAGAAGAAGCACCCTGAGGTTAATTAAATCAGTGACTACGATTACATGCACACTAATATTCCACTCTGAATTCGATACCGGTCATGGAAACAGCTTGGTAGGAGTGCTGTTTTTTTCAGAATAAAGGCAAAAACAGAAATATTTGTGCATTTAAATGTAGTCAGTGTTGAGAGACAGGCGCTCGAACTTAACACTTTTCCTCACAGAGTCCAATATCTGCGATGAATGGTACACGTGTTAATTAAACCCCAGTCAGCAACCTAACTCTGTAACACACAGGTAGATCTTTACTCTTTACCTGAGAGCTGCCAGCACAACTTCAGCTCTCCACTGTCCACTGAGCAGCTGCATCTTTCACATGGGCACCTCTGCCTTATTAAAGGGTAATTCTGGTTTATTAGGAATAATTAAGTCAAAGATCACATAATAAACTGAAATCATCCTTTTATGGAGGGGAAGGTGTTTCTCATGATCAGGGATTCAAACCACCCGATTTGAATCCTAACTAACAGAGCATTTACCTGTGTGAGTCCGCTGGTGAATCTTGAGAAACAGGTGGTTTTTGAACACTTTGTCACACTCGTCACATCGGGCCTCAGTGTCGGGGTATTTCCTCTTCCTGCCTCTCTTCTTCTCTTCTTTGCCTCCTGCTGTGTCACTGCCCACCTTGTAGCCCTCGTATTTTACTGGACGGCGGATTTTGCGTTTGCTCTGCCGGTGGGCTGCTGGGTTATAACCTTCATCTTCTTTAGGTGTCACCAAATCGTCTATATCAACAGCTTGGGTCTCTTCTGAACTCTCATATGGTGCACATCTTGCCTCCGGCTCTGTTAGAGGCAAATCCACGTTTTTCTTCGGGCGTCCTCTTTTGCGTTTCAACCGATCTGGCGCCTGGGCTACAGCTGCTTTCCCCTCATCACCTCTGACCTCTGCAGCAGTGTGTGTGAGTTCAGTTAGCACCTTCACCAGGTCGTTGACCTCCATAAGACGAGCCGTGGCCAGTAGCTGCTCTGTGGTGCTCTCCTCCACACACACCTGGGCACTGTAGATGAACTCCAGCACTGACGCAAACATCTCAGCCGCCATACCCTCCAGCCTGTAGGTCGGCTGGCTGATACGATCCTCTGCTGTGAACACGAGGGAGAAATACTCGCTGCTTGCTGCCAGCAGGGCTTTGTGGGCCTTGAAGTGCACGTCCTCCACAACGAGTGTGATGTCACACAGCAGGTCTCTTTTCCTGAGCTTGTTGAATTTGCTCAGGATGCTCTGCTGATGTGAAACTGAATGGACGGCCATGAGTGAGGAATTTCTGGTTGTTGCTTTCTGTGACATCTCACGACAATCACTTCTGTTCCTGGAGGAAGGAAAAGAAACTCTCCATCAAAACAAGGTTACAGTGCAGAAGACTTACAAATACCTCTCAGATCAGTTACAACCTACTTAATGTTGCACAACTTGTGGTTTTGTTGGTACTTACAGTATTTCTTTCTTTATTTGAGATAAATAAAGTATCTATCCACCTATCCATCTATCTATCTATCTTGTTTTAGGGCTGGAGCTAGGGATTATTTAATCACTGATGACTGGAGTTTAGTGCTGCAATAACTAGTATGGCAGCGTAATATCCTGCTTATAAATTATCTTGAGTATTTGATATGTATGCAAGGTTTTTTAAGTCTGTTGCTTGCTTGTTTCTTTATGTGAATGTTTTTTTTGTATAAGTTTATTGTGTGTTCTTGGTCAGGACTCCCTTGTAATAGACATTTTGAGTCTCAATGGCAACACGCCTGGAAAAATACATAAAATAAAACAAGGTGATGTCTTTAAAAAGCTTATCTGAACAGTCAAAAACCCAACCTAATAATGTAAGTTAAGCAAGAAAGGGGTCAAGCCAGAAACAAGACTGTGTTTGGCACTTATTTCCTAATAAATCACTGATTTTCAAATGCTATTATGTCAATGTTTTAATCATTACAGCACTTGTGCATGCTACCATACACATATCTTATTAATCTAACCATATTTTCCACAAATATTGCGTGCAGTGCAAGTATTTTCTTTTTGTACTGTTAACCACATCCAGACAAAGTTTACTGACTGATGTCTGGTCTCTAAACTACACACAAGCCTTCTGCAGGGATGTTAGCAAACAAGCTAACTCAACATCGTCTCACACAATGCACTCGCAGCTCGCCAGAAACGGGCCACAACTGGCACAAACAGCAGGATAGCGAGTTAAACGAACCACAGTAGAGTAATATTTATGTCTGTGACAGGACCCGATAGGTTGAAGCGCTCAAAACCGCGGCGTAATTTAAAGTAGTGAGCTTTCAGGACCTTACCTTCTACCACCGTTGCACGAAGGACGTGAATGTGACTTATCGCGAGAGATGACGAGATTCCCGCACAGCTGATCGCAGGAGCGCCCTGTATGTAAACAGAGCCCATACCTTCACACGTTTAACGGAACAAAACTTGACTTGACTGCACGAAATAGACATTTAACGAGCTATTTCTCCGTGGGTGTTCATTTTTAAAATGTCAGCACAGTCAGGAGAAAGCTTCAGCGCGAAGAGGACATTATTTTTCTCGAGGACTTTTGTTTATTCATTGTAAATAATAGTTGTCACTGCAAAGGGGACTTTGTTCAGGACCTGCACGCCCTGTAAACACGAAAGGAGCAAACATTTATCGACCTCTGTGAAGGGAAAGCAGGAGAAAGTGATACACATTACAGGCAGGTGGAGTGAGGTGGGTGAGTTGTACTCTGACTGTAGTGAAATATTCTGTCAGAGGCAGAAAAATATCGTGTTTTAATCACATTACACGTGTGGATCAAATTTCACTCCTCACTCACTGCAGTCAGCTGGATCTCACTACCTGTTCTTGCATTGGTTGCACTGAAATGCTTCAATACTGACCTCAAAGTATTCAGATGACTCAGGTTAAACACATTGTTGTGTACAATTTTCATGCACTTCATTTGAGTATTCCTATTTTTATGCTGCTTTAAAAATGGAGCAGGCGTACATAAGGAAATATGGTACTTTTCGTTCCACTATATTTATCTAAGATAAGATAAGACAGAGCTTTATTAATCCTGAAGGACATTGTTGTTCCAGAGATTGCTACAAACATTTACAGTTCAATGGAAAAAACAACCAGTGGGCTCAGTATATAGTGTTTAAGGAGTTATATGCAAAAAGGTAGTACTTGAGTAATATTAAAAAGGTATCTGATAAAAGTATCATAAGTAATTTATTGGATTAGATATTCAGCATTTTCCTATAATATCGGCATCAGTTTGATATTTTAATCTGATTGCCAATAAAATAAAACAAATTAAAAATACTGTTTTGGCAAATAAAACTAGTAACTGAAGTTATCAAATAAATGTATTAGAGTAAAAGTACGATATTTGCCTCCAAAATGTAGCAGAGTGGAAGTATGAAGTCGCAGAAAATGGAGATACTCAAGTAAAGTACAAGTACCTAATTACATTCAGTCACTGTCTACAATATTGTAACAGTACAATGAACAAACAAGAACAATGTACATCAAAGAAAACTTCAAATGAGCGACTGGCTGTGTGTCCCAGTTTACAACGTGTTATATAATGCATTATTGAAGCAGGCTTTGTCTCACTGATCCTTGGACCGTGCCGTTATTATAGATGTTAAGGCTCGTAGTTGTGGATTAACTTTTTCATCACAAAGGTTGTCTTGCAGCAGTCGAGCAGCGTTTGACACATTTCTCTCCTCCAGTTTGAGTCTCAGGCCCGTCCAGGATGAAACGTGTCAGGGTTTGTGTGGTGGGAGCAGGCGTGATCGGCTTCTCCACCGCGGTCTGCATCGCCGAGGCTCTTCCTTTCTGCTCCGTCACTTTGCTGGCTGACAAGTTCAGTCCAGACACCACCAGTGATGGAGCTGCTGGGATCCTGTTTGCTGCAAAGTTTCCAGGTATGCGCCAATCTCTCAGATATTACATTTTAACGCACATTACATTAGCTTTGCATGTTAAAAATGACAATTTCTCTGTCAGATATTCCTTTGGAAAGACAAAAGCACTGGTTCAAGGACAGCTTTGATCACCTGTTGGCCATTGCTCAATCCCAACACTCACCGGAGGCCGGAGTCATGCTGAGCTCTGGGTAACAATAGTTCTATGATGCTATAAAAAGTGCCAAGCGCTCAGCCAGGCAACTCTAATAAAATAGATTTATTTTTTCTTTGTTTTGATTTTCTTCCAGCTGGCAAATCTTCAAGGAGGTTCCAGCCGATAAGAAGCCCTTCTGGTCAGATTCTGTGATCGGCTTTCGATTCATGACGGAGGGTGAACTGAAAAGGTTTCCGGATCACAAGTTCGGCCAGGCGTTCACCACCATAAAATGTGAATGTTCCAGCTACCTGCCGTGGCTCGAGAATAGGTTTGTCTTCTTTATGAAAGTCTCTTTAGCGCTTGTTACGTGTACAATATTATTAATAATTACAGTTCAATTTCTGTTCAAACAGTTGACTTCACCCTTGCTGACATAAACTCTTGTCGTACCTGTTGTGTTAAGGTTCAGAAAAGCTGGAGGCCACGTGGAGCAGAGGAAGATCAACAGTCTTCAGGAACTGAGCAGCAGCTACGACATCATTGTCAACTGCTCCGGTCTGGGCTCCAGAACGCTGGTGCATGACGACCAGGTGTACCCGGTCAGAGGCCAGGTCCTCAAGGTGGAGGCCCCCTGGCTGCAGCACTTCATCAGAGATGGAGACGGTAAGACCTACATCTACCCCGGCATCCACAGCATCACTGTGGGCGGCACGAGGCAGGAGCAGGACTGGAGACTACAAGTGGACGACGGAGACACCAGGAGCATCCTGGAGCGCTGCGGCAGGCTGGAGCCGTCGCTCAGCAGAGCCAGAGTTCTCGGCGAGTGGGTCGGTCTGAGGCCGAGCAGGAGGAACCCGAGGGTGGAGAGGGAGCTGGTGCAGCTGCGGGGTCGCAGGGTGCCCGTGGTCCACAACTACGGCCACGGAGGCTGGGGAGTCACCCTCGCCTGGGGTACGGCCCTGGACGCACTGGGGCTGGTCAGGCAGTGCCTTGATGAAATGCGGCTACAGGCTAAGCTATGAGTACACTACTTTGAGATAACACTAAATCATAATACACACAGGCAGGGAGATTTAAATCACTGACAAAAAATCTAAAGATTTGCACTAGGTTTTACATTTAACAGTGTATGTAAAGAAATGAATTATATAAAAAATGATGTAATGGAAAGATAACAGTGGTGAGCAATTGTCTGCATGTGTTGGGACCGGTTATGAGAGAATGCTGCTCTTTAATTTCTATGTTGTGCCAATAACAGCTGCCTTTAAATACAGAGAAAATGTACTCAGTTCAAACAGACCACAGTTTATTTTATTAAAAGCCATGTCAGCATTTTTTACAATGTATATAGAAAAGAAAGCTTTATTAATTAAATTAATGAACAGGAAAATACTGTACACAGTTCACTGATATGAAATAAACAATTTGTAAGACGAATGCTTGCTGGGTGGATTTTTGTTCAGCTGCTAAATTACTCAACTTTCTGGCAACACTTGGCATGAAACTGGTCATTATTTACTATTATGACTTGCAGTTAGTATACGCGGATATATACATGTATAAAAAAGTAACGATGGTTCTGTTCTGACCACATGTGACAGTGAACCAACATTTTCTTTACCAGGACCCTGAAACTAAAGCAGCTAAAAGGAATTCAGCACACAAACTTTTATTAATAACACTATCAAAACATATGGTAATGGAGATAAATTATACACATATATACTATATACACTTGAGTCAAGTGAATTGACTAACGAAAGCTTTGTTTCTCGGGGATAAATGGCCACAAGGAGGTTATGTTTTCACCTGTGTCTGTTCTATAGTTGGTTTGTCAGCAGGATTACACAAAAACTACTGAACGTATTTCCGTGAAACTTGGATGGAGGATGGGTCTCAGTCCAGAATAGATCCCGATCACTTTTGGTGCTGATCAAGGAATTTTTTCTCACTTTTATTAACATTGTGAGAAAGGAATTTTTCGACAAATTGGTGATTTTCTCAGGCACTATTGCATGGATCTTGATGAAAAAAACAGGTGTATTTAGGTAGCTGGTATCAGTAAGTACATTCTGATGCAGATCTCAGATCTGGTGAGCTTAAATTAAGGTTCTCTGTGGTTTAACATTTAGACTGATAAGGGCTACTGAGTTTGATATTGGATTCTTGGTGGAGGTTTGCGCTCTAGTGAGTGCATCTCTAGCTTCTTGTGTAACTGTCGGACTCTGACCTCTACAGACTGGATTCAGCTGAATGATAAAACATCTACAATAGATATTACCAATCGATCAAACTGTAAATAGTTAGTAATATAAATCAACTATGTCTAAACTTCAATAGGATTCATTCTACTAGACTGAATTTAGTTTGGATGTAATCCACCAAAAAGCGACAATCCTTTATTTATACCTATTTTTATTAAACTTTCTGCTATCAGGCAGTCGGCTGAATAAAGAGAAGGTAACGCCTGCATGCTTACTCCGTGCCAGAGAAGCTTAATAAAGACAATGTTTTGAAAAATGTTGCCTTAATTTAACATCTGTGGCATGGAGTAAGTGCAGACGTTACCTTCTCTTCATTACTGTGGGAAACTGCCCCACGATCACATGAATCAACTTGCATTTTCCCCTCAGATGAAGTTTCATGGCACACTATGAATCCATGCTCACACTTTCAAAAATCATTGGTTATCTGGAAGAAAAATAATTCAAACATTCTTAAGGAAATATGGTTTTAAGATGGTCATCATCCAAAAGCAACTATTAACATCTGTGAAGCGACAGTTCTTTGTACTCCTGAGGCCAACGAACCTTGTCAGAAAGTGGCTCCATTTTGAGATCAGCTACAGTCTCTCTTCTATCAGGGAACCCAGGTTTACTGAGTTTACTGATGGCTTCTTACTTCTCTTCATTTTCAGCCTGCGGGCTTCAACAGTGGCTGAAATTGAACGACGGCTCGTCTCCTCTGGCAACACGTGGTGTGTGTAGTCGTACAATCCGGCAGTCTGTGTCGTTACGGGCTCTGGCCATGGGTTTGTTACGGACGGTGTAATTAAAGTGTGATTGGGCCTTTCTGCTGGGACTGTGGGTGGCAGCTGGGGGTGTGTGCTTTGTGTTGTTTCTGCTTGTTTAGGGGCAAACACTTTAACTGTGTCTCTGTTGAAAGTGCTGCACACAGACTGGGAGGACGGAGACATGACTTCACACTGTTTCTGAGGATTTACTGTGTCCTGTGTGCTCTCCTCAGTCTTGGTGTGAGGGGTCAGATTCCAGTTTTGAGGGTGGACGAGCCGTCTCTTCTGCTCTTTGTGGAGGACGGTCAGGGAGAAGCTCCGCCTCGGCAGCACTGCTCCTCGGTTTCTTCTTAGCTCCATGCAGCTCTGGCTCCTGACAATGGCTCCACTGGGATCATGACCTTTCGCTGGGCTTAGGAGAGTTAAGCTGCTCTTAGGGGGCCTTAGTGATGGTGAGATACAGGGCAGGCATGCTGGTGGAGTCTTACTAGAGCTGGTGGAGGTCAGGGTGAGGGGGTGGGCAGGGAGATCTGGAGATGGGAGGTGGCTTGACTCAAACCCGGAGGAGGACCTGCTCATGGATGAAGATGTCTTTCTGTCCCTTCCTGAAATAAACAAGTGAAGTGTGTGCAGATCATGCAGGTGCCTGTGACATGTATTTGACTTAAAGGAACAGTTCACCCGAAAATAAAAATTCAGTCGTTATCCACTCACCCTCATGTTGATGGAAAGTCAGGTGAAGTTAAGTCTCCTGAACAGCTGAAGTAGCTGGAGACTTCTGGACCCCCAAAAAACTATAAAATGGCTCCATACTGCTCTTCTGCGTTACCATGCACTCGTCTGAAGTTGCACAGGCTTGGCCTCATGTCGACGGTGCTGTACGGAGCCATTTTATGTTTTTTCCAGTTCATTTTTGTCCATTTTAAAACAAGTCGCCATCTATTTCAGTTGTTCAGGAGAATGCAACAAAGCTCCAGAAATGTTTTGAGGACCAGGAAACGTCATCTGACTTTCCGTCGGCATGAGGGCGAGTAGATAATGACTTGGATGAGCCTTTAAAAACAAGAACAGCAGCAGAGCGCTCGGTGTTGGAAAAGAGGAGCCGTTGTGAAAGGATGCTGAAGAAAAATTCAAAACAAAATGAATGATGAACGAAAGAGAAGAAGGAAGCAGTCAAGTCTGGTGAAGCATGGAGCAATTTATTCCTCACGCTCAACCATGACAGAAGCACACCTCAGAAAATGAGACTTCAGACCCTCAACCCGCCACACTTCTGTCAGAAGTGTTAGAATGAGTTTAACTTTTAAACCGTTTTTTTTTTAAAAGGTTGTCCTTAGTCTGCATTTTAGTGCATTTACAGTTATACAAAATGCCATATTTTAACAATTATAGTATTTAGTAAATATTTTAATTCTTCTGCAGGATGCAGCTTTCAGGCACATGATAAAATATTGTGCAACGTTATATTTTACTGGACTAAAAAAATATACACACAAACAGCAACATCTTGAGAGAAATACACTGTACAAGCGTGGCTGATCTGACACAAGTTCTCTAACCACATGACCTTTTGACATTCACAAGAACTCTTTGCATTTTGACAATTTTTAGACTTTTTTTTAAAGACCAAATAACCACAATAAGAATGATATAGCTATGAATAAAGCAAGCGTTCACAGTAGATATGTACTGCAATTACTGAGAAATGTTTTTTATTTTACTATTTAAATCTTATCACACGCTTATTCAACAGTCACCATTTTCAGCAAACGCAAAAAACCACCACACAACTCACAACTGCAGCTCTATTTGTGAGTAGACCTACAAGCGGCTCCACATATAGTTTGCTTAAGGGTGTGAGAAAAAGTCTTTAGAGGTCACTGCTCTGAACGCGAGTGAACTTTCTAGTCCCATAATAACATATAACCTTGTGTGTTATCCCATTTTGCTTGTAAAGAAAAGGCAAGTAATGCTCTCAAAAGCACTGAACGGACAAAAAAGTGACTGCAGAACAGGTTGGTTCAATGATGCAGAAACAGATGAAAGTATGACTTGAAGAAGAAGAAGATGCTTGGGAAAATAAAAACAGAGCACCAGGAGTAAATGTGACGATAGCAGAGTCTGTCCAGAAGAGCATGGAAACTGAATTTTGGCGGCTTGGAATGCTCGAGCATCGAGAAGGACTGAAGACCACACGAGTCTTTTCTAGTGAAGGATGAGGCAGAGGAGCAGGACAGTGTTCACAGGCGACTCAGGCTGTCATTACCGTTCTCCAGGTTCTCATTACTCTCGTAGCAGCCGGAGTCCCGCGGGGAGTCTCCCGCGAGGCCACGCCGGTCCAGGAGCAGCTTCTCCTGGGAGCCTCCAGACTGACTGCTTCGCTCTGGGTCGCTGCTTCCTGCAAGGCACAACACCACCAGCAGGGGGCAGACAGTCACATCTTATGATCTCAAGAGAAAGGTGCTGGGCAGCTTAGCATGTGTTGCTTTGAAGACACATTGTTTAACATGATGACGGTCTGGAATAAGCTTCATCACAGCTATAAATATTGCAAAAGGTTTTTTCATGTTTGACTGTGCTCAGGTGAGATGTAACACCCTGTTGGTTACCTGACCCACCATCATACTCTTGCAGCAGCTCCACAGCAGTGAGCAGCACCGCTCTGTGCTGGGAATCTCTGATGTTCAGCTCATCCAGGTCCTCCTCCTCTAACAACTTGAAAGTGTCCAGATCCTCGTAGCCGTTAAAAAGGAAGGTGGGAAGATGCTCCTGTGGACAGGTGAGGACAGGTGAGGACGGAGGAGAGAAGGCATTAACTTGACCGTGCACAATGTGGATAAAGTAAGAACAACAAAAAAGAAAACTTGTAGATGAGAAGTGTAAGCTAACAAATATTTCCATTGTCTATTAATCAATTTGTTGTCTGGTCTATAAAATGCCAGTAAATGTGAAAAGAAAAGTGGCTCGAATCAGGGAATTATTACTTTTTCCCCCAAAAACGTACTCAAAGCAGTTTATTGTCGTAAGCTAACCAAACCATTGCCTGGTTTTAGCTTTTTATAAAGCATGCACTCATGAAAGTGGTAACAATCTTCTAATCCAACTCTCAAGAGACTGAACATGTATAGTTTCCAAAACGTCTCACTATTTTTGTAATAGAGCTAAAACCAGCGTTGTAAAAAGTACCTAACAGTCAGACTTGAGTCATAGTACAGGACTGAAATGTACTTTCACCCACTGGTATTCCTTTTATCTAAGGCTCATACATTTGAGAAATCCATACAGTGACAATCCCAGAACTGGTTGTGTTTTCAGGACAGATGGTGATGACGTGTTGAGTTTATTACTTTGAGGTTGATGCGATCAAGCAGCTCCTCTACAGACGTGGGTTTGGGTTGTCGGGCCTTCCTCCTCCGGCGCGTCTTCTTGGGCTTCACCTGCTCCTCGTTCAGGACGTCCACATAAATGAACTTGAAGGTGCCGACTTTGCCGTTCAGCATCCCCATCCATGTACCCATCGGAGGCTTGCTGATGATGTCGATGACGTCTCCACTCTGCAACACAGGATGAGAGGAGCTCAAAGAGATATCAGCTCGTCTCAACGTCTTGTGTGATTTACTGGACTGACAACACGGTCATACCTTCAGTTTGAGGGAGTCCGTGTCGTAGGGACTGGGGGTGAAGTCAGTATGAACAAGAGCGCGTCCACAGAAGGGTCCGCGGTAAGGCAGCTCATCCTCTTCCCCGTCCTCAGACTTCACGCTCTCTCTGTTGCTGTTGGAGGAGTCAGTGGTTCCCACTGTCTGACCACCTTCGTAAATCACGGAGAGACACATGAGCCACTTCCAGAGCACAAGACTGCACGGGTGTGTTAGCAGCTGAAAAATATCTTTAATACGCCTTTGAGTCTAACTGGGGTCCCACACTGACAAATACACAGAGACCAGAAAGTTTAGACTATCTCAAAGGCGTCCTTGAAACACCTTTCTGATAAACAGCACACATCTGGAGTTCAAGGCCGAGTTAAAACAAACACCGAGAGTTATTTGCAAGTACACCCAGATCTGGCACACTGTAAACACGCAGACTTACTCATGGAACTTTGTCCGCTGAGGGAGCTCCTCAGGCTTTCCACAGACCCTCCAGGCTTCAGTTTGGGTTTCTCCAAAGAGTCTGAGTCCGTCTGAGGTGAGTGAGGGCAGCTGGATATGCGGTCTGGGCTTGACTAGGACACAGAGAAGAAAAAAAATATATAACCTTTTTCCTCACAGTCTTCCAAACATTACCTTTAGGAACAGTCTATGGTACATACCTGTTCAGAGAGAGAACAGTGGTATCTCTTGGATATGTGTTTTCTCATCGTTTCTCTCACAGACTTGACTTTTTTGCCGAGGGAAATACGAGATGTCGGTGGAGACTTGACGGGATCCTGCAGACCGTCGCCGTCTTTATTCTAATTCACATACACAAGAAGCAGAACAAAGGCCGATAAATAAACAAACTTCTGATTCAGACAATGGAAATTGAGGAGGAATGACTGTTACATACAGTGTTATCATTGTCAGAGATGACCGCGTGCAGTGAGCGGTTGGTCAGGTCAAATCCTCCAAAGCTACAAGCTCTCTGCGGAAAAACAAAAAATAAAAATAAAAAAACCTTCATAAGCGGAGATGCAGAGATGAAGGTGAACTGAATACAGTGAGTCTTTAGAGCACCCAGCCACCACTGGAGTAACTGTGCCTTGAGCACCTGCTACAGCTGCTGGTTTGTTGAGGATATGTGATTATGTTTAAGCTGCAACATGGACCATTTACAGTAAGTTCCTGGAGTGAAGGTCACCACACAAACACAAAACAATTCCTACGAACCACCGAATGATTCATGTGACAAAATTAGGACATTTGTAAAAACAGAAATCTTTTTTAGAGTCTGTGCAGGAAGGACCCTCGCTTGCAAAGATCACATCCTGTGATATATTCGTGTGATGTTGCAAATTCATCTTGCCAGGTTTCAAACTATGTGCATGAGACCAAACACAGTTGAACCAACCAGCGTCCCATTAGGAGCCACTGGCAGGTACAGGCATGGCTTAGGTGTGACAACTACTGCAGCAAGAGAAGCGACTGTTATATCAGAAGTTGAGAGTTTATTTAATTGAAAGAAAAACAAAAAAACCCCGGCACTGTAGGATTTTCTCAATGGAAGATATGTTGTCGCTCTTCTTAAGGCGTGTATCAGTGTGTGTCAGTGTGAGACTGGACATCACTGACATACACAACTTCCTGAGTGCGTGGCCATCCGCGAGCTGGATTGTGGGTGTTACATTTCTCTAAATCTCAAGCTGCACAACGCGTCTTGAAATGATTGGTTTTGCTTAAAAGGGGTCGAAGGATGCAACCGACACGACAACTTCCTACACTCACCCCGTGGTGGCTGAGCGGGTTGAGGATCCGGTGTCGGAGCTCTCCGTCGGTCACTGAGCGAGCGATTTTGGGTTCCTCGTTGCAACCGTCCATTTCAGAAAAGCTGGAGACGCTGCCTTCACATGCCTCCCTCGCCACCCCTGCTACACTTGTCTCTTGATGAACGGGGCTCCCACCAGACTTGCCGAAGGCCTGGAAGATCTTCTGGCTGCTGCAGGTGTCCAGGCTGCTGGAGGAGGGGGAGGTGGTCAGGCTGTCAGAGTCCCTGTCGTAGGTGAGCTGTTCCCGCAGAGCTGAAGCCAGGGAGTCCACGGGGCAAACAGCAGGCTTCTTCTGCACACCGGAGTACAGGGAGCTGCTGGCGTCTCCACAGGGAAGGCCATCTGTGTTCAGGTTATCTGGAGGAAAAACAGGGGGATGGAGGGAGGAAATCAAATCATCTTGTTTACAATATTTTTGTAGTAGAAATGATCTTAGGACTTTTTTTTATGTTGGATTGAAGTGTCCCATATCTGTTTCAGAGGAGAACAAGCTACTGTCCCATCACTGATAACTTTCATGTTTTGGCTTTCTAATTGTCAAACAGAAAAACACGTTGGAAAAACAGTATTCTTCAAAACATATATTCACGCAGACTACACAACTAGTGAAATCACGAGGTAAATACTGTTATTAAAGTAAATACACTTAGTCAAACAGTAATTACGTCTAGCACAACTACTGATATTTTGTCTAGACTCTGCGTCACATTCATGCTGAATGTGTGTGTTGTCCCAGGTGCACCATTACCACTACGTCCTGCCTGTAAACACCTGCGTGTTTGTACATCACGGCTGCATGTAGAGCGACATATTTATGGACTTCCTCTGAAACTTCTTTCACACTTTCTGTTTTTAAATCAAGTAGCAGCAAGAGTTTCGATGGCTGCTGCATTGTAAGATACAGTCTGTTATAGGATTAAGTACCATCAGCTCCAGGCCTCTTAGACTCGTCGATTCTGATCAGCTTCTTCTTCACCTTCCGGGTCGAGTTGACAAGTTTATGGAGTCTCCTGAATGTCACAGATTCCTCTTGTTCAGTGTCTGACAGGTCGCAGGGCTGCTGGGAGAGACCAGAGAGAATTTTATCTCTTATCACAGGGGCTTTGCAGCTATGGTGAACTAACACTATGAGTCAGTTGGAAATAGATTATTATTAAGTTGAGATATGAAAGGATATATTACATGATACTGACACTTCTGATGTTGTTATACTCAGATGTAGCACAAGAGTTCACACAATTGTTTTCCACTTCTTGTAACTTGAAAATGAAAGGTACGTGGTCTGTGTTCATGCTACAGTACTGAGCCTTCTGTAGAAACTACTTGTAGCTTAATATAAATATGTGGTAGGAAACCACAGTGATGAACCTGGGGCCGTGCAAACAGCTGTCCCACATGCTGTGTGTCACGGCAGACTAGACAAAAGTTTTTCATATGTGGGAAAAACACAAAGCTGAGCTTCTTGGAAATCACCTAAACCATCATATGAAATATGGTTAGTGAAAAAGTCAGCGGTACATTTGAAGACTCGGGTCACAGTTTGAGGTTTCATCTGGTGGACAAAACATGAGCGGTACGTGTACACCCCAGAATAAGCATCAGAAGACAAAATGAAAGCCCATTAGCAGTTTTAAATGCACGACAGACATGCAGCGAGATAGAGGTGGTTTATACTTATAAATAATTAAAAAAGAAACAGCGGGGGGACAGGGCAATGGACCTGCAAACATCACACACTCACACAGAAAGAGAAAATGAGAGGAGAACAACACACAAACACACACAGCAAAGAGAAATAGTCAGGCCATCCAGACGAATCTGAAAAATGTGGCCTGAACCTGAGCCCCCTAATCACCCCACCCATGCATAAAAGAGCTGTGGCCTGCATAACAGGGCCCTGTGCTGAATCCACCCGCTCACTACAGCACAATAGGGGGTTAGCGCTTTGACAGCGATGAATAGAAGTCCGCCCAGTGGCCTGCAGTTGGGAGAAGGCCCTGAGCTGCAGGGCTTTAGAGGGGCCCCGGTTCATCGGTGGGACAGGGCAGAGGGAAAGAGAGGAGCGCTGTCAACAGCTCAGCAGCCTTGGCACTGGTGGATCGGAGGCCTTCGTGCACAGCGCACCGCCTGGAGTTGTGATTCAGCATTAAAAAAGCAACTAAGATGCCGTCAGACCGGGCGCTTAGACACTTACGTTGCAGTTGAACAACTCATTCGGGCTGGGACTGGAGGGCTCGGTCCACTCGGTGGGATCGGACCTGCACGTCTGTCTGTTTTGTACCTCAAACTCTTTCAGCTGCAACAAAAGAGGAACCTGTTAGTACATTAACCCACCAACTGACCTGTTATGTATCCTTGAGCTGCTGGCACACATAAAGGAAATCATGAAAGCTGCATTATTCAGACGACAACATGCTCTGAATATGAGCCCACATCAGAATATTATCAGAAAATGCTGTTAACAGCTCACAATAGATTGATATGCTGGATCAACTATTTTCAGATTTACACACAGACTTTGCTACAACTCAATAAAACCTTTTTACAAACGATTCAGAATTCAGAAAGGTTAAAGGGCTTCTTGTTTGGAGAAACCACCCATAAAATATTAAAGAATAATGTGTTTTTTGAATGAACACTGGGACACCATACCCGTGCCAGGGCTTCCTCTATAGAGATCATATTCTCCTTCACCATCATCATCAGCTGGATACGCTCTTCATCACTCATGGTGATTTCACTGGCCACAAAACCAACATCATCACCTGTCAGGTAGAAAAGTAGAGATATCAGCTGATCGGACCGAACAGAACAGACTGCTTTAATTTTATCAAGACACATACTGAACGTCAAATCACTTTGTGCTATTCTCCGAACGTACCTTTTGAAATCTGACGCGTCACTCCTTTCTGCGACTTTCGAAAACTCTGCCAAATAGACTTGCTTTTTCTCTTTCCGTCCCATTTTCCTTTATGGTACAACGATTTAGTTTGAGTTAGTGCAGGAAAAAATACATCAAAAACAGCATCACCACAACAATAAACAGATCCATTTTATAAGCAAAAGACGCCCCAAAAAACCCAAATTAATTACTCAAAATAAGATATTCTCATAATACAATCATTATGTTCGCTCTGCATGTCAAAGAAGAAATATAACCTTCAACTAGCAATACACACAAAAACATTTTTAAAGTAGCTTTTCTTAGTTTAGTGTAAAAACAGCTGAGACATTTTGACATCAATCTGATTGCACTTACAATTAAGCCTCAAGTACAATTTGCATGTAAATAAGAGTCATATAAAATTTCAACTCACCTCCTGATCCATCATCAGAACTAGATTTGTGCACAGGAAACCTAAAAACCAGAACAAAATATTAACTTCATCTGAAGAGTTCAACCGAGGAATCACAGCCGTGCAGAAACAGACCGGTACCTGTTGTCCAAAGTTATTTTCTTCATTTTCCCTCCTATCCCACCATCTCCCTGAACATATCTTTCTATCCTCTCGACTTGCGTCAGATTTACAAAAAAAAAAAAAGAAAAGAAAAAAGAATCACAGAAGTGCTCTGTCCATCATGACACTAGCATCATAGTGAAGGGGAAATCAAAGTAGTCAAAACAGATGAAAAAGACTGGCTGCTGTTGGCTGATGAACAGAGGTCAGTGCTCTACGGCCATGGCAGGAACAATAGAGTCTTTTTCATGTCCAGTCAGGGTTTTGCAGCAGCAGCAGCGCAAACGTGGCCTCTGCATTCCCTGCACACTTTCACCCTCCCTCTCTTTCTCTCTCTCCGTCTGTCTCTCACTCTTCATCTCTCTGGGCTGTTTGTTGTCTATATCTGTCTCTCTCTCTCCCCCTCTCTCTCTCTCTCTCTCTCTCTCTCTCTCTCTCTCTCTACAGTCTCTCCCCTCAGTTGACACTTGTTGCTGGTGTTGGGTCAGTGCGCTGTATGAGTGAGCAAACAGATCAGACCTGTACTTTTTGTTTTCTAAATGAGATATTAGTTGTCGTGTCGTCCACTGCTGAAGTGATAGAAGTAACAAAGACTGTTACCTGTAATCAAATATATACATTTTTGTTCATATTTAGATTTTTTTTTTTTTTACATTAATCCACAAAGAAAATGTCAGTACTCTGGTTTTCGGTGTCTCTATAGCAGGAGTGCCCAAACCTTTTTCCCTTAGATGGCCTAAAACTGAACATTAATGGAAGGCCATGGGCCCAAAGCAAGCACCTGCTGTACTGTGTTGTCAAAATGCAAAGTGGGACAAGGATCCCAAGTTCCCTTAATTGACTGACTGGGTGTGCAAGGTGTCTTTCTGCCAGCTGTGCTCAGATTTTGAAAAATAATTAATAATTAGGAATCCTACTCGTGTCTGTCCTGGGAGAGGGATCCCTCCTCTGTGGCTCCTCCTGAGGTTTCTTCTATCTAAGGACGGGGATGTCGCTCGCTGTACAGATTGTAAAGCCCACTGAGGTAATGTGATTGTGATTTTGGGATATATAAATACAACTGATCTGAAATAGCATTTTAAATGATTTTTAATGCTGTGTTTTTCTGCTAGAAACAAATTTGGACCATATGGTGGCCAGCTTTGGCCTGCGGGCCCCACGTTCTGCAGCCCTGCTCCAAAAGGATACACCGAATATATTTAGACCACAATAAAATCTTGATCACTGCCTTAAATATAATCTGTATGAGTGTAAAACATGTCTGTATTGGTTATTATGAAAGAACAATTCATTTTAATACACCTTCACACAGTTCATGAGGCCAGGAGTATACCATGATGTTCAAACTCTACGCAGGAGTGAGACATCAGCACTGTTTCCCCTCTTTGGTTGAAGAATGTGGGAGACAAATATTTGAAATATTCTGGCATGAAAATAATAACAATGAAGTTTGTGTAGCTGTTAACAGTAACAACCTCGAAGGTCGGTGCCACATGAACTGTGATAAGAGCAAGAAAACTTCTGAAAGAGAAATATTGAAAATTGGAAATGTGTGCAAAAATAAACAGAATAGGAAGAAAGAGATTAATTAACACTTTTAAGATATCGATTGACAAATAATGGTGCAAGTCATCAAACTTATCAGGTGCATTTCCCACTAGGGGGCAGTGTAAGTTTCCTGTGAATCCCATCTTATTGAAGGATATTTGTCTGAGCTGTTCCTATCCAGGATCTGAATAATACAGGCCTGTTTGTTATTATATCAAAATCCTTAAAAATGTGGATATTGCTCATTTTTGAGAGTTATTATGACTCTTTATCAGGCCTAATCAAATCAATATGCTGCGTTATCATTAGTCATCACCCGACTCCTTCATCACATGACAGAGCGAATATGACTAATGTCTTAAATCTCTCAGAGGAAACAACAGAAGGGAGGAAGGAAGGAAGGAAGGAAGTTTAGAGGTGACACAGAAATGCCTCATAAATGCGACTGGACGGCAGCAGGAAGCAGAGGAAAAGCACGAGAGGCACCAAGAGATGATACACGAGGAGGAATCACAGGTCAGCTTCCAACAGAGATCTAACTAATAAATGATAATGTGTCTGGAAAGCCACGACACCACACACCATCTGGACAAAATAACAGTTCCAGCCACTTTCATGACTTTTATCTATTACAGTGTTTCCGTGTGCTTATTATTGCCCCTTCAACCACGTATGTCCTTGTCCTACTTTTTGTTCATCCCAGTACCTCCCGAGTCAAGAACGCTGGACCTCACCGACGCCTCAAGTTGTGGATTCTCAACGTCCTTTTAAAAAAATAAGTCATTATTGGGATTTTCTGTTTACCTTCTCTCTGTCTCTGGAGTGGAGGTGTTACTGCTGAGCCCGAGGGATTCCTGAAGGAGATGAGAAACATGTGACAGTTTTGTTCCAGATTCAGATAACAACCCTTTAGATAAAAGTATTTTTTAAGCAACGACATTTTAAAATATGGCATTTTCCCTCCAAGAAAAGCCGACAAATGTGGAGCAGACAAATTATATTATACAGACAGTATCGACTGTGATTAAAGGGTAGCAAAAGAGGAATTCAGGGTATTCCCTTATTTGTAATGTGTTGCCCTTTTAAAATCTTGTTATGTGGTGGCAACAAAACCCACATATGCCACTCGTTACATTTTTAGGATCTATTCCCTCACATTCCAGGACAGTGTGAAGGCCAGCTCTCTGCATCACAGACAGTCATGTGATGCTTTTAAATCTTCTTCTTGGGTTTTACTCAGAATAATCATGACAGGGCAATTTCAAGGCCCCTTATCGGCCTGTCTGCTGACGCACACAGCAGGAAGTTGCCTCCTCTTGGGGGTCTGACACACTCGGAGCTGGACACTCACCTGGATCTGCGAGCGGAGCTGCAGTGATGTGGCCGCTGAGTCAACCTTTCCCTGAAACACACAGGCAGGGGAAGCGGAGGAGTAAATTATAGTGTCATCCTAACGCAGAAATAGAAATAATATTCAGCTTGCCGAGTCGGCCAGCGCATGTTGTGGAATAACACCAGTTACCAGCTATGTGTCACCTCTGCAGTGACTTTACTACTAACAGGAAAATATTGAACTTTTATGAGTTTTTATTTGACATGATTTAACAATGTCAATAAACCTGCAGGCATGTTTTCATCTGTTCTCCAGAGGCGGGTTATATGTTGCCTCAGGTTAAAAGCAAATAGTCATAAACTGTAACACAGACACTTTACACAGCATGAAGCAAATACAGACCTGTAAGTTAAAGGACCAGTTCAACATTTCAGGAAACTGAAACTTCACTTCCTTGCTGAGAGTTAGAAGAGAAAATCTCATCGGACACACTCATGTCCGACATTAAATATGTACCTACAGCTGTCAGCTGGTTAGCTTAGCTTAGCATGAAGACTGGGAACAGTTAGCTGGGATATAAAATGTTGATTTGTGAGTTTTAGTGGTGCTGCTAGGTGGATTTTGTCTGCGACAAACGATCGATCGATTAATCGATTTATCTTTGGTTAGTGTTATAAAATGTCACAAAATTGTAAAAAAATGCCAACCAATAGTCCAAAATACAATGCCTCCTCATTTACTGTCATAAATGAGAGGGCAAAACAGCAAATACTAACATTTAGGAAGCTATAACCAGCAAATATTATATATTTTTGCTTGTGAAAAATAGTTGGTTGGTTAATTATTTTTCAGTCAATCGTCTAATCAAGGGGTACCCAAACTTTTCCCTGGGAGGGCCCCCACAAAAAATAAAACTGCATGAAGAGAGATTCATTTTATGATTTTCTTTTGCGAGAAACATCTGGCAGAAATCAAACCCAATGATGGGCTAACTTTGGCCTGCAGGCCTCCCTTTGGGCAGCCTTGGTCTAATCAATCAATCGACTCAGAGTTGAGGCTCAACTGGTGTCGATCTTTTAATCTTTCCCAAGAAGCGAGAAGTGAATAAGCATATTATTATTTAGTTTAACTATTCCTTTAAAGTAATAATATGTTATTTTCCAGAGTAAGATAGTTGATCGTTGAGTCTCATCTCCAGGACATCAGATATTGATGCTTTGGGTTGGTGGCTTAAATACAACGGCAACCGAAAGCATCAGTATTTGACAAAGACATTGTGGTAAATGAATAAAATGGCAGCAGAGAGAGCCTCAATAATTTAATGCTGAGATATTAGATTTTTTGATGAGCCATGGTTTTTACTGACAAGAAGAAGACTGATAAGGCTGTTTACCATCTCTGCATCTTGCACTACTTTGCGTTTCCGTAGCTCCTCCATCCTTTCACACACGTCGCTGAGGGAGGTGCCGTAATACTGAGAGTACTCCTGAGCCAGGTCATCAAGGTTCCCCACTGAGCCATCCTGAAAGAGATAAAGAGGCATTCATGCACTCGACCACAGACCAGAAGAGGAAAACGACACCCCACAGAGGTCGAGCAAGATGCCAAACAGCAGGCACACAACACTGTAAACACTGACCACTGTCATGATTACAGCCATTGTCTTAAGGTTTAGTACGGTCACCAGCAAAACAAACAGCCAGGAAACGCTGAGATAAAGCACCAGGAGTGTAAAAGCATCACAGACGTCCAGCTGTGATATTGCCTCTGTCTTCACCAGCTTGTCGTCTTCCTGCCCAGCGACCCCCTCCACCTCTTCAACCCCTCTCAGACCCGACCCCCTGACCAGAGGAAGCGCCGTGTGACGCAGCCACGACTCTCACTCAGCTCTCATACACTCGTCAGGAGTCGACTCAAGAGGCCACAGTTCAGTCGACCGTAAATCACAAGAAGCAGAACCACTCAGTCAGACGAGTCCTGACACAGAGCGAAACCTCCTGGACGTAACCCCTTTTAGTTTCCTACAATTGTGCTACCTGAAGTTATGTGCCTTTTTGCCATGTGGGAAGAAGGAACGAATAAGAGATAAATCATTTCAGGGATTTTTTGCTGAGTTTTATGACCTAAAGTGACCTCTGGGACCACACAGGGCTGGTTTCCTTCTCAGTGGAGGAACAGTAAATCCAGAGGCATTGAAACTGTGGTGACTGTCTAAATAAAGCACAGAAACCTGTACACTCATCTGCAAATAACTTTTTCTTATATAGATTTGCCTTTATATGAAAGTGAAATACATTTTCGCTGCCTGGATTTTGTGTTCTGATTCATATCCAAAAAGTTGAGATTTTTAGGTTATACTCTATGTTCAATCTCAATATTTCCTCTATATGACAGTATATAGCAGAAGCTTTCAATTAAAATTCAGAGAGCGAGGAAAGCGTGAGAAATGTCTCTGACCCACTTATTTTTCTGACTGTTGTCTGGTCTCTTCGCGTGTGTTTCTCTCACTGACTCGAGTTGCAACACTTATCAGACTTCACAGATGTGATTAGCTGAGTAACATCATGTAAGATGATTTACAACGTACACAACTGATCTGTGAGTTTCCTTGTCTGGGTCCGCGCCTGGATCACCGTCCGCCTATTAGCAACCTCGGCTATGATGGTAGTTTCTTTTATTTTCGTGTCACACACACACACACACACAAGTGCCCGACACTGGTTTGCAAGACACCTAAAGCACAGTTTCAGCAGTCAAACATTTAATTTAATTTCATTATGAAGAAGATATTCTGCCAAAAGCAATCGGCATAAGTGTCAATTCGCCTCGCTCACACAACAAACACTGTCTGTCCACCTCTGGAGTGGCATTAAACCTGCTATTACTCTCCTACAGTACCTGTGATGATTAAAGTGAGCTGCAAAGAGAATATATCATCATATCATCACTTTATGAAGTTGTTATGGCTAACATGCAAGAATCAGTTGCCTATTTTGACATCAAGCAGACACAGAGCAACATTAGTATCATTTGGTGAAATGTTTCTGTCCACCTGAGGTTACGAGCATTCACTCCTCTTTTAGCTCTGTTTTGTTCTCCACCAACTCCTTCTTCGAAGTGCTCCTCTGTGTAAACAGCCGCCTGCTGCATTTAGAAATGGCACTATGAAAGCAGTGAGGTTTTTTTTCCCCTCAGCAGAGGTGGTTTTTCACCACAAGGGACCAGTTTCACACACATGTATTCAGGTGAGCTGTGGTTAAAATTTACATATTTATTATAGCCATTTTTAAGAAATAACACATCGGTGGCGGTAGAATATTTATTCAACCACAAATATGTGCATTTGTTTCCTAGTTGTGCTGTGAGTCGCATTACGTTCGGAAAAAGATCATTTCATTCTGAAAATATATGTTGCCTATTCCATTACTATTTCCTGCTGCTGTGTAAACAAAGAGAGACTTCTATCATGCAGTAAATGAGACAGCTTGAGTCATTCCTGACGCACACAAATAACTAGATAATAAGACAAATAAGATATAATTATATTGTGGGTGCGACAACATGTAAGATACTTCCCCACCATGCCCAGTCAGTGCAGAGTGAAGACTGGACAGACCAATAAAAGCTGTGTCTCTTCACCAGTAATAGCCATCCAGTATGTCCATAAACTGTTTCACGCATTGTTATTATTGTTATTGTGCTTCGCTCATGCCGTACCCTGAAGGTATGCAAATGTGCCAACTGAAAACAGTCCTCTGCAGTGAAAAGTAATACTGTGGGCTCACTTGTCTCGTGGCATGATGGACTGTGAGTGGCTCAACTGTCCAGAAAAGAGGGCCATTCATTTGGTAAATGACATGCCCCCGGGTGGAAAACGGCCTGAAAATCTGGCTGCTTTTCATACAGTCGAGAAACGAGGCTGAGGCCCGACTGAGAAGCTCTGCACTGTGCCTGGCTGCAGCCTCCCTTCTGTCACTGATCCACATAAACAGCTCATTGTGACACAGGCACATGATATTGCATGGCCCTGAGTGCTTATTAGACACGCAGCATGTATACATCCTCGTCTCAGATGAAGGTAAACACAGCCCACGCACGGATAAAACAAACTGACCTGAATGTTCAAATCAAATAAATGAGTCCAATTCTCGTGCTGAAAATTCAAACAAAATGGGAGTTTGGGAAAATATTCCAGTGTGCTTTATATTTCCCTCTGTCTCCAAATTAATGGCCTCCAAGCCAAAATTGCAGCATGAGACATCAACCACAGAGGCTTGAAAAGGAGAGAGTGGTGTCGCATTTCTGAGGCTCTGAGCATCTCGTAGGCAGACAAAAGATTCACGTGCCCCCAGGGCCCGCAGCGTCTAATGAGTGTTTTTACAGTTCCTCTGTCTTGTCTCAACCTTTCAGGCAACCAGACCCGGGTCACAAAGTACCAGCACATAATTTGTATCACTTTACTTTTGCTTGGAGTCAGAGATGGTTTACAAAGAGCATACAGGGATTCAGGTAACAGCACATTTCCTGAGGGTAAATTTAAGTCACACTCCTTTTAAACCTACTGTGAGTTTGTAAGAAACTGTATTACACAGATTACAACATCTGACTGATGATGCATTGACTGAAAAGTGTGTATGTTTTATATCCCATTTGAAGATTTCATTTGAAAACAATACATCCTACATTAACTTATCATACACATGTACTTGTGAGGGCCTTGTCATTCATCTGTCAATCACATAAACTGTTTTAATCGGATGTCAGCAGAGAAATACATGTTAAAACCTCCCAGACTGAAAGACTATTGTCTCAAACAGCGTATATAAGTGATGTTTCAAAAGATCACATGAACAAGCACCGACTTGTTAAAGCTTTTTCTCAGATGCACACACTCAGTTGTCTTTTGAAAGGCTATATAGAATTAAATTTTGCCCTGTTAATCTACAGGAAACTAGCCGCTCTAACCATTAGACTACATTCCAGCGCAAACATAAAAATACACTCACCACAAGCAGGCATCTGGCTGCCAACAGTAGCTACCCAGCACTAGTTGCTCGACACAGTTTTGAAACTTAACTCAGCGCAGCGACTGGAGGACAATACATCCTGAAGAGAAGGGGAGGGGTGTCCGGCAGGCGTAAATCAGAGGGAGTTTTGGTGAAGGGGAGGCTGGCTGGGGGAGTTGCAACCACATGTGACGCTGGTGCTGCAGGGTGGGGCGCTCTACTCTCTCCAGCTGCGGCCCACAGGGACTGGCTGACTCACATGTTCAAATAAACCACCACCTCTTAGTGTGTGAGAGTGTGCCCTGCATGTTTATGTCTGCAGTGGAGTTAGAGTGATGTGTCAAGCTTTATAAGAAAGGTTGAGTACAGGGTCAGATCTGTCTCCCTCTGCTGATATGGAGGCTTCCTCCTGACCACAGTCTTAGCACTTTTTATTTTATAGTTTTTTTTTATAAGTTGTTACTTTGAATTTACCATGTAAAGTAGTGTTGACTTGACTTGAAAATATCTACACTTGACACAATGTTTGATGCCACAGGGGAAAAAAAATAGAGGCAACAATGAGGGCGTAGGAATTTTAGATTTTAATTAAAAGATAAATATAAAGCTTGCATGCTGTGTTGTGAGAACAGCATCTAATTTAATTTACTTCTGAGCAGAACAGTGGGAGGAGACAGGCCTATGTGGGAATTACAGCAGTGCGTGTGTCAACTCGCTATTGGAGAGAAGAGAGGTGTAGTACTGGTGTATCGATACTGCAGAAAATGAGTATTGAACCACTGTGAAGTTTTCTTGTTGACATATCTCACAAAATTACATTGTGTAACGGCTTGAATATCTTTCCTTCCTCATAGAAAAGTTGCAGCACAGATTTGTGATTGCTTTCATACGTCCATGTTTGATAACTTTCAGTCTTCTTCTTCGCTGAGGAAAAAACAGAAATATACTGACCTTAGCAAAAATGTGCATTGCCCTGCGTGTGTGCTCACATGTTTGTGTCTTTGTGTGCTTGCACAACTCAAACATGAACCCACTTGTACATAAAACACTGTACCAAACTGCTACAGCTGGTAAAAACTTGGAAAAGTTGTTTTTTTTAGTCCCCAATGCACTTTTACCATCAGCCTTTATCAATGAATGATTGACTGAATGAAAGAAAAAGCAACATATATATTTTTTATATCACAACACTCGATCTATATCTCCATATTTTGAAAACTCCTCAAAAGCACTTTATAAATGTTTTATAGGACTCAGCGACAAATCTCACAATATCTATGATCAAATATTGAGACTGCGACAATATTGTAGGGTTGACTTTTGGTAATTTCACATTATATTAAAATGAGTTTTTTGATAAATAATCATCAGTAATATGGACATAATGACTAAGTGGGTGAAGGCATCAGAACAAGTAGAACAGTTACATCACTTCAGCCTTTAAAATCAGGAAAAGCCAACACTTTACATAATATAAGGATATATACCGATATATTGGCCAGCCCTTAGTGCTCATACCGATTAAAAACTCTACAGGGTCCCAAATGTACTTTCATCTATTGGTCTTTATCTATGAATGAATGACTTGATGAAAGAAAAAGAATGATAACTGGACTAAGTGTTCATCACACTTCATACATATGTGACACAAATACACATGAGCATCCTAGAGAAAGTCTAAAGTAAAAATTACAACACTGGCAAAACAGTAAATGACAAGGTTTACTCGCTCCCATCTCTCTTGTTGTCATCTTTCATAAAAGTAAAGTAATCCAAACAAAGGTGCAAATGCTGATCAGTCTGGAGGTATAGCAGTCTGTGCACCAGCAGGTGGCAGCAAATAGTTATTCTACATCTCTTACTTACTGATGTGCCCCAGAGTGATGAAGGTAACTGTGGTGAACTGAAAAGCTCAGTGAAGTGCACTCACTGACGTGGAAATCAAATATGCCCTCTCAACATAAACAAAGTGAGGTGATGTCAAAGAAGCAGAAATGTGTGATTCCTCCTCTGCTCATTGCTGCTCTGTCAACATAAAGGCATCTTCACATATCCTCAAGGCATTAAGGATCAAGGGTGGTGACCTCGTTTGTTTGTAGCATTAGTCAGTGAGATTAAGCGTGGAAAAATAACCCTCAGCATCTTTGATTTTCACGGCCCCACTTCCTCTAATCTTCATCTTTAGTAGCTGACGACTGACTCCAGAGCAGTGAGCAGCAGCAGCAGGAGGTAACAATACCAGTGTTAGATCTCCAGCGGGAGGCTGCAGATAACGCTGAGCTGCAGATGGATGGTGGAGATGGTGGACGGCTACGTTCTGCGCTCTGTGCCAAAGGGCCCAGGCAGCTCGCGCCAGAAAGGGCAGTTTTCCGCCTGGCTACACAGCGGCGAGCTGCTCGTCACCTCGGAGCGCAGGGGGAGACGGGAGATGGACGCCATTCCTCCCTGTCAGCCAGCTCCACTCCTATCACCGTCAAGGCTTCTGATTTTGCCCGTGCCCAACCTGGAGCGGCCTGAGCGCTCAGCTGAGCTTTGATCCCAGCGGAGATCACTCTGCGTGTGAGAGACGCAGTTCATGTGTCTGTGGAAATAATAACCCATTTGATCAGGACTGTGGCCTCACAGCATCACATCGACTGGAAAATCTGTAATGGCAATAACACAAACTCTGAATTTAAGTCCAGTTCTAGGGCAAAATCTGTCATGGCACAAGCCTCTGCTGAGGGATGGATGGGTTACTTGAGGTGATTTTCTCACAACCACAGAAAGCCATGAACTCATTCAGCTGAAGTTTAAACATTTAGATCACTGAAACTGGAATCACAAGGCTTTCACATGCTCTGCTCCTCTGACTGGAGCAGAATCAAACCAGGCTGCACTCATTTAGGAAAAAGTGAATGTAACAGTGAGAATGTGTATAATTAGTAGAGTTATTACAGTACTTATTCATATTAAAACACTACCTTGTATCAACAATGTCACTTTAATATATTACATATACAAGTACTGCTTACACTTTTCTGACTATATTTTTTTGTTTTTATCTGTTATTTCCCTCCAGCGTATGAATAAACATACGTACTGAAACAAGAGCTGTATGATATTGGAAAAGCTCACACTGTAAGATTGTGATATAAACTGTGTTATGAAAAAATGCAAAAAAATGAATTTTTTTTCACCAGATAACTTGGAAATAAGTGTTAAAATCAAACTGTGAGAAAAGGCAGTGTGCCAGGAGGCTGTATATTTGATGTTTTAGAAAATAAAAAGATATCACCGTCTTTTAAGCTTGATGATAACGTCTTTTTTAGATCCTCCACTGGCTTCTGAAATGTTTCCATCTAAACTGCTACAGAGATGTCTAAAACTCATGCAAGTCTGAGAACTGTTAGCAAAAAGAGCTTCAAGTGACAGCAGTGACATGTGATAGATCTGTGAAATGTGAGCGTGTGTGAATTTCTGCTGTTGCAGAGCACCCGAGGGCCCGGTCCAGATCGACAGCCCCGGGGCCCCCTACAGTGAAGAAGAGGATCAGTGGAGGAGCTTAACCATTCATGTCAGAGTGGTAAGTGGATTTTGACAAGTCTCAAACGAGGGTCTGATGAGAAGGGTCACGCTGTGACATGCACGCTGTCAGTCACAGATACACACACTGCATATACAATACCTGGCCTTGTTTGAACTGCATTAGTAAGGTCTGCGATACACAGCTCCGCTTCATCCCGTCAGTCACTGAGCAAATATCTCTCACTGCTGACGGAGACAAAAGACCTGCTTCACTGCTGACAGAGACTTCTCAGGCTCTCAGTCTGAACGGTGGTCAGAGGGAACAGAAGTGGACGCAAAATGGGTCCGAAAATAAATGTACACTGATCACCAGGATGAGTGGGTGGATCGGGACACAAAACTAAAATGAAGACAGTTTCCAAAAAGGCAAATAAACAACCACATTGTTGTCTTCTTTCATGCGGCAATACAGATTCATGACACTTAGAGAAAACAGCCCGCGGTCCAGATTAAAAAAGGATGCGGTGAAGCTCCAAAGAAGATTAAAAGGGCAGAGGGGAGGCAAACCTTAAATATGGTAAATCTAATCAGGATTTCAAACATTAGCTAAAAAAAACACAGAGTCCAGATTTAGACACAGACAACACACAATACACTCTCCAAAAAAGCCCTCAGCTATAAAATGCTGGACAATTCTCATTTGGAGATATCTATTATGACTGTTGTTGTAAAAGCACCCTGCTTGTTTTAAAGCAGCTTTTGGGTTGTCCCTGTTCCTTGGAGCATGTTTAATTCAGCAGCGCAGAGATCAAATAGAGACTCATCCCCTTTAAATTTCATCTAAATTACATGCATGGAAATTCATCCCCTCTGGATTGCACTGTTTTTTGTTGTCGGGGGCTGGCCCGGAGATCATTCCCATTCCTTGGAGCATGTTTAATTCAGTGGTGCTGAAAACAAATACAGAGACCTCGCTTTAAAATTCAACACTATTCACACCTAGAGAGGCCGTGTGTAGATGTAAAAGGCTCTCGTGAATGGTTCGGGGTTCATAGTGAAGCAGCCTGTGGATTGTTCGTATTCCTTGGACCATGTGTAATTCAGAGGTGCTGAAATCACTTCATCTGCCCCTCACCCCTGTGCTTGAGTAATTACCCTTGTGTGACTGCGCCGCGATCCTCTGAGACACGACTGCCAGCTCACGCCGTCTCCGGCTGTATTATCAGTGCGCCAGCTCGCCCTCGCAAGACCACAACATCCACCGATCCCTCCAGCGAGACACAACGCAGGACTCAAGGGCAGCTGTCCATCATGCAATGTAAGACCATGGGGGCCCCAGAATGAGGTCATTCTACATGGTGTGAACAACAAGTGAATTGGTCCAATGAGGAAAGAAAATACCCTCCGGACATTTTCTCTTTTGAAACTGTCCATGGGAAAAACATGCAGAGGAGGCACTGACTTGACTTTAAAAACAGAGCACAACAATTAGTGGGGTGAAGAGAAGAGAATGAGCAGACCTGTGACCCGAGAAGTGACTGATGTAAAAGTGTTAGCAACACAGCTGCAATGAATGACTATTCTCGTTATCCATTGATTTCATGGCTTGATCGTTTAGTCTATAGGGTTAGGGTTAGTCGAGGGATATCTTTCTTTTCCAACCAACAGTCCAAAACCTAAATACTTTTCATCTACAATCATAATTACAAAGAAAATTCTCACTTTTAAGAAGCTGGAATCAGCAAATGTTTGACATGTTTGCTTGAATAATGACTAAAACATTTGATTGACAATCAGAATTGTTCTTTTTTCCTTTAGTTTCTTCCCTTTTTCACTTTTATTTTCAGTTCCTGTTCTTAGTCGTTGTTTTTACACTCACTGATTGCAGTGACTACTCACCTATGTCTGTTTTATTGTTAGTCTTTACGCCGTATTAGAGCGTTGGACTGTGTGTTTTATTCCTTAAAAGCCTAACCAGGGACGAGGACTGCAAATTAGCTACGGCTAAAAGACCTATACATTGCATCTGCTGCATTTTGTTTAGATGTGACAATGCCTACTGGTATCGTTCCTGTCAAATAATCCAATAAAATTACAACACAAAAATAGCTGGAAAGTAATTTTCTGTCCCACTTCACTAGAGCAGTCTGAGGTGAAAAAGTAAGAGTGCTCAAGAAAGCTCAACGGCAACAACACCAAACGTAAGTTAAATGTGTGATGCCACTCTTCAGTGTTGTAGTGCTATTAGAACAATGCTGTACTACATTAAGAACAAGCATCCTGCTGCCATGTCTGAGGACGTCGCGCAGACAAAGATCGCGTCGCCGCTAGTTAATTTTTATGGGTGTCGGGGCTGTTGAAAGCAAAATTAAGTGAAATCAACATCCCTAGCTGCAGCTCCAGTTAACAATGGTGTCGCATGAATGGCTGTCAAGCAGAGTGGGCTTTACTGATGTTAGTATCTGAACTTTATTCAGACAGAGACAGCAGACTGGATCTCAGGCCAACAGGAACATATGTTGTTCTGCACAAACTGGCAGACAACCTACATTTTCTGAGGGCACAACCAGAACAGTCGTCATTCTATGGGAATTAGTTAGATCGTACTAAGATGTGTCTGACAACACTTCTCTCTGTCGTCTTGTCTCTGCCAGACTTGCCATTTAGCTCTCTCCTCTGGGAGATCCGTCTCTCAGAGAGCTGCATCTTAACACCGCGGATGATGTACTTCGAACGTTCAGGAGACGGTGCTCGCTGATCGCACATGCCCCTTTTGACAACCGCAGACATCCCAGCAGACCTGATGACAATGTCTCCTGCCCGACTCAATTTGCCTCCTCGTCTGAACTCCCAGCTCCGTCTCCTCCTCCGCCATTCCAAGGACATCCACCTTAAAGCCTCTACATCCATTAATGGATGCTAACCGCAGCTAGCCAAGCATGCTCTGACATCATAAGAATTGCATGAGGATCTATAATGAACCTAAAGACCTGTTTTCAGCTCAGCATCCGAGAGAGGTCTCGCTTTCGGTGTTTGACATCTATTCCGTGACGGATGACAGTCTTGATTTGTTTATGGTGGTGTAGCTATTAAACCTTGATCGCTTACGACTCAGATATTCCTCCCTGTAATCCATATACTGGTAAACCGCCAGAAATGCCAATATATAATTATTCTGCTGCAACATCTTATTCCTCACTGTAAAAATGTATTTTTACTTGAAAAAAGAAAACTCTTAGAAAGACTTGACGCTTCCAAAGTCAATAAAACTGTCATGGTGATCAAATATGCATAATCACTCATTGAAAACGATTCTCTTAATCGATTAATTTCATTCTTGAGGCCAGCAAGTAAAACTTAGATTTATTTACAAAGCTCTGTATACGTGAGCTTTGAGAGACAGTTGGACTATTTTTTCCTGAAGTGCATTCAGATGATCGGAGGTACCATATAGTAAAAATATCACACAAACTTTAATAATGCAGAATGCTTAAACCGTGTTGAGTCAAGCATAAGCACTCAGTAATAAAAAATTCAATAATTAAATCCATGCATTATAAATGTTCTTCCTACAGCAGGCTGTGCAATTCACACAACATACTGTGGCCACAAAAACAAATCAAATGAATCGATACGATGAATTTAAAATGCGAGAGTTTCTTGATTCGGTTGGATCTCGTTCCTGTTGGGTTACATCACTCATCTTCGAGAACTCATCCAAACCTGGCCCTGTCCATCTCAGAGGAATGTCAGGCTTCGATGGCTCTTCGATCTGTTTCTTGATTGAAAATCTCTACCTCAGCCTCGCCTGTTGTCATCACACGCTCCCCCTTTCTTAAACCGCCGCCTCCTCACTAGCTCTGTATTTGGCTCTGCTTATTCATAACCCTTACTTTTCTTATCTCTTCTGTCCCACTTTTTTTTCCCTTTACTTGTCTTTATCTCTCTTCCCTCAGGCCTAACGTCTTCTTGCCATTATTTCTTTAGTATTGTCAACCACCACTTCGGACTGCGGGCGGATGCCTCCGAGTTTGCTTGATGATGCATGAAAACAGGCATTATTCTGCATTATGTCATAAATCCTGTTCTTAGAGGGTCTAAATTACGACTGTGCATTTGGACGGTGAATGTGGATAATAAAAATAGATGATTCATACAATGTGGCCTTGTAAAAGCACTTTCTCTGAAGGGGTGAAATAAGGGTCATGACAGGGTGAGGAAGACATGGGTCAAGAGAGTATAAGAGAAATGCTAAGTGGTGATGAAGTTAGTCCATACAGTCAGTAATGGCTGCTGCATGGATGGGCGAGTTGGAAATAGAATAAAATAAATGTAAATAATCTAACAGTGCTGCGCAAAACCTTAAAGAGAATGTTGCAGAGTGATTAAAAGTTTTGTCGCAAGTAAAAATATTGTCAAACATACACACATTTTGATGACATACGAATATTGCAGGCAACGCTCAGCTTGTAGACTCGATTAAATGCAGACTCAGCTGCGTTCTGCATTTGGCAGCGTAATTATGTGTGAGGAGATCTAAATGACCCGGGTGGTCGAGTCGCACTGTTTACTTCTGAAATTGGCCGTGCACTGACTGCATGATCCTGCTCATACAAGCATATGCTGTCATACACCAGACAGAAATATAATTAGTCTACATACTGCATGGCATATTTTATTTTTCATTTTTCAGCACCGATTTACAGTCATGTCATTAATTAGACTGAAGGCAGCACAATTATGAAATAACACCAATAACTGTCATATTTATACTGATGGCATTAAACTAACATAAGTGATGTGAGAATCAATATATCCGTGCGTAAGAAACAACTGTATCATGTTTTTATCATGTGTTTATTTGTCTAACTATGCAAACATATAACTAATGAATCCCTACAGGAAGGTTACCTGCCAACTTTGACTTCAGAAAGGTCGCGGGGGACTTTTTCATTTGCTCCGTCCATCCTGCAGGCCGAGCAGATACCATAACTGTCAAACAACTTCCCGTCATTCCTCACAGAAATGCACATTGTGCACTTTCTTTGTAGCTTCCCTATCACAGTTATCACCACAGCACTCACATCCTCTTTTTTATGTCCCCTTTGTACAAACAGGTAGACGGTTATTAAAAAAGAAACCACCATCAGAAGTATGCAGAGTCTGTTCATCAGACATAAAACATTTTCCACGTTGAAGGACTTTGTGGTGAAAACATCTCAGCCATGTCACCTATTGGTACTTTACGAGGGTTACCTGACTGAAATCGCACAGCTCAATATTTCATTCTACCGCACCTGTTTAGCTGCATGTTTGGAGGAAAGAGTCTGGTTGCCTGCACCACACCCCGATCAGAAAGTCACCTCAACGTCTGCCCTCCCTCCCTTTGTTGTAATCTGAAAATTAAAAAAGTTACTACTGCAGTCTTGTTTTTATTAACACGGGGCCCAGCTGAGCACATTTTATTTCCTTCCAGTCATTCATCCATTTAATTTTACTTGAGCAGCTGAGGCTGTATGGGAAGGCTGGCAAATCATTGATTTCACTTGAGCCAAAGCTGGGTGAGAAGCCAAAAACACAACAAAAAAAAAAGGCCAAAATCGACTCCAAGCGGCTCCAGCTCAGACTGACACGACTGACTGGAGCTTTTACAGGTATGAGTGAGCAGCTGTTTATCTGGCACACTGTCAGGGTTGCAGCAAAACAGGCTTAAATTATGTTCTCAGATCAAAGTCAAACAGGCATATGAAGCTTAGTATTGGGCCAAGGACAATTTTTAACAATAATATATGCTATATCAGTCTTAAAACAAAGGTGAGCTTAAAACTAGCACTAAAACTAAGATATAGTGCCTTATGCTGTTTTCAGAGAGAGGATACAGAGAAAGGCACATCACAGTTAAAAGCACATCAAAGATATGGCAAGCTGTCAAACACGACTTCAGTCTGTGGAGCTCAGAGTGAAATTCCACGACTGCTTGCAAATCTGGCAACCAGGTACGATACTGACACAGATGCCAGATTTGCAGTGAAGCTGAAAATAACATCATTAGCTACACTGAAGGTGAGTAACATTTCTGGCTGTTCAGATGTTAACATCAAGGTTGTATAGTGTGTAAGTGATGTTATCAGTTGAACCGGCAGTAATGATCTCAAAGGGAGCTCAGTGTCTCAGTCGCTCCTCGACATATAAGGTGATTCAGGCCAACCGAGCCATCTTTGTTGGAACAGTGGTTTGAATGTAATTACAGACATTGATGCACACAATAAAAGTAAATCCTAATCACAGTCACAAAGCTCTTTGAAAACTGTGAGGACATCTACTGAAACAGTTATCACTATGGTCCAAACACTCCTTTGGCATTATGTCTGGATCTGTGTAAACGGGTCAAAATTAGGTTATGGTCTGATGATCGCAAAATGGAAAATATTTGGCAAACAACTGGGATTTCTACATTATTTCCACTTAGGAATTATTCTAGTGGGTAAAAAGGAAAATTATTTCCTGAACACAACAACACAGCACTGGAAACACTGGAAATATCCATCAGGTCAGTCCTGACCTGATGGATATAAATTCTTCAAATCTAGTTTTTCTTGAACGATCTGTGCAAAATACATTCAGTTGCTGGTTCATTAGGTACTTCTAGCTCAAATGAAAACAGCCCTGCAGTCATTCCAGTATTTATTAAGTTGTACAGGTATTACACAGTGTTGAATATATAACCGTGTGGTCATTTTGGAAGAGCTAATTATTTCTATTTTCTTACCTCGACAGGCTTTTCCATCCGATTGATATCAGTGGGGTCCACCTGTCATTCTAATCTTCATTAAGGATCTATTGCAGGACTTCTGTATTAGACTGCATTAGTTTTAGCTACAGTAGGTTTACCTATTAAACAGGCAACTGAGTCAATTCCTGAAATCATTAAAAACCTATAATTATTCCTTTCTGTGTGATTTTTGTTGTTGGCACAGATCTACTGAAGTCGTCCAGGTGCAATAATGTTCAAAAAATGCATTTATCTTGACTCTCTCTTCTCAGCCCGTCTGCAGCAACGAGCCACATTATTTACTTTAATTATCCCTTATTTGAATGCTGAATGGAGGGGAAATGTAGGATAAAGACGTTGGAGGATAACACAAAGATCAGGACTCTCTGATACAGTGCTGAATTCAGTCTGAGCTAAACTGAACACAAATTCAGAAACTATCATACGACTAACGTAGATCAAGGATGTGCACAGATAGCTTGTTAGCTTTAGCCAGATGTTTTTAAAGCATTGTTACTGTAAACATAGCGCAGATCACTTGAAAAAAAGCTCTCAAGACAACTTTATTTTGGTACATCAGACAAAGATTTAACGATGAGATGTGCAGAAAATACACGAACATCGTGCATGTCTTTTTTGGAGGAGAAGCACATAAAGCCCCTTCCATCAAGGCCTCCAGGTGCAATCACATGGAAAAGAGAACAAGAGAAGAGACAGCTCCAACTTCCAAAAGGACAAAGAGGACAAGCGGCTTTAGTCCGACTGTTGTAAAGAAAATGTCTACACCCACCGGCAAAGGATGTTTGTCTTTCACAGACAGAAAGCAGTAATGCGTTTTTTTCCCCTGTACTTCACCCTAAATGTGGATATTGATTTGATTTGTCATCATAACACTGAGCTGTGTACATGATCTGATTAAACTTTCTATGGGCACACTGATTAATGGTGTTATCTACAGCAAGCTGCTGCAGGAGAGCATCTACATACTGTAAATCATGCATGAGGTTAATTTTAAGTGCTGGAGGTTACTCTGTCTCCTCCACAGAACAAAGGAAGCGCATTAAAGAACAAAAGAAGTTCTTTCTACAGCGTAATAAAGACTCATTGCGCGCGTGATATCCAGTATGTAAAACTTATATGGGGACAAGCCATAAATATGTCACTCTGCAGAGCTAATGAGATAATAGATGAACACAGTCACGTTTCTCGTACAGACTTTAATGGCCACCATGGAGGCAATTACGTGATAATGTCTAATAGGCGTTTAGAGAAAACTGAGTGAATAATGGATGCAGTGCTTCAGATGTGGACTTAACCTTGACGAATGATATAAAGACCAGACAGGCAGAGCAATCTGTATTTTACATTTTATACACTGTACAGACCCAAGACAAACAGTAATGTATATGTAAAAGACCAATCAATCCACACTTACTCAAAAAAATGTACAACTGAGCCTTTAAATACCAATTTGCTTTAAAAACAGATCAGTGTCAACTTCAAACCTCTGACCAGGAAACACATGAAGTACGAACTCCTCATACTATCTGTTAGAAATGGCATCTTTCTACGACAAAAACAAAACAGGGAATGTGGATTCAAGCCAAGAAGTTATCTTTTACTCCAGAAATTTTACTTTACATCCATGGTTGAACCTGTCTGTGTCTGTCTCATGTCATCCATGTAAAATGTATTGCACTTTGAATCAATTTTTCTGCCACGATGGCCCCAGAGAGGAACTTCAGCGAGCTGAGAGCTAAATGTCAGCGGCTCTGACCTCTCCCTTGTTTACTTCAGCGTTTCATTAAGACTCAATTTTTTTTTTTTTTTACTTAAAGTCAACCAAGTTTTAACAAATGATCGAGTGATAAAAGATCCACAGTCAGCTGGGTAATATGTTCAGACACTTAAGCTCATGAGAATGAAACTTAAAAGCACGTTGGAATGATAAATATTCAGCACGGTGGATTTGAGCCACAAATGGATGCATCCTGCCTGCAGGCAGACCTGAGCTCATCAGGGACGAACAAGAGTTCTTCCAGGAATCACTGCAAACTCAGGTCATGCGATGCATTTGAGGAAGAAAAAACACTGTAAAAATGAGAATTGTGAGAGATAAAAAATACCGATACACTGACTTCGATCCCGCTTCCTAAACAATACTTTTTTCATTACAAATTCTATGAAATCTGTTTTCACATGAGATTACATTGCAGATGCATGTGCTAAGCTCGTCTCTGAGCGTAGTCACCAGCACTGTTAGATCTTGGCAGAAAAAGCATGCTGCGTGATTATTGGCTCATCCAATAGGTATTGAAAATTAGGATGGAGTGACGAGACATTTTTCGATACTCAAAAGGTTTCGAGGTGCAAAGAAAAGTGGGTTCTTGGATTATTATGCTATTATCTTATCGTTACATCAGTGGAATAAAACGGTCTTAAAATTACAATCGTGCATCCCAATTTTCTGGGACAATGAATCCTCCAACAAAAGTGGTTATCGTTAGCCAAATTATGAGCAGCATGTAAATATTGCTGACAGCGTGCAGAACTAAATATCACATAACTAGCAGTTACAGCCACAGGCAGTCGTTTCAGACATTCAGACAAGTATTTCAAGTCTGTCCTCTTCAGTTGGTTTGATTTGCATTCATGTTTTGACTAATGTAACTGATGCAACCGTCTCCAGCACTGTTGACATTTTCCTGCAAAGGCATGCCCCCGACCTGGCCCCGTGAACGAACCCATCCATCTGCTACACAAAGGAGATTAAAACAAACGCTTATTATTTGCCAACAATACTTGACGCAGGTCCAACTGCACTGAGCTGATGTTTTCCATCATTGTTTGACTTCAATTTTTTTTTTTTAATTTCTCTCCATTTTGCTGAGATCGTCACTCAGCTACTGCCGAACGTTGTTATGGTCTCCAAATCAGAGTGACATTTTAAAAACACGGCGAGGACAATACGTTAACCTCCAAACCGTGGCACCATCCACAACCTTTTCACTGAACTTAAATCTAAATGCCAGGCATAGCTTGGCATGGTTCCTGACAGTGACATAATAACTATGTGACATTTAAGAAACTTTCTGCAAGATGCAAACTGTCTACTTGGATAATAGTCAAGAAGGGGTAAGCAGGAGGCCGAAAATCAGGACCTTAATGAGTCATATCTCTCTTTTGCCAAGTTCATGATTTTAATATTCATTAGATGCATGACTAGAGGCACTAACACTCTAACTAGTGAATCATCACGACTAGAACCCACCAGACAAGGGGCCAAAGGCCCTGGTGCGGCGGTACGTTGGCCTCATTGTGCCATATGGAATTTTTTTTTAGCTTGTCTGCACTAATCCTCCTGAAAGCCAAGCGTACGCCAGAGGACATGCCAACTTCTGAAACCTGCTAGTGCAAAGGTGAACCCCCGGCTTCAGTATCTACCACAGCTGTCATGTTTGGGTGGATGACTGTGGGAGCCTGCAGCAGAGTGGGCAGCAAGACGAGCCAGGGTTGGTCATGAATGCAATAGCTAATGGGCCTCCTGTCAGTCTGCCAGATCAGACTCCATAAGGTACCTAACCAACACTCACCCACTCCACCCAGAGGGTGTCATTGAGCTAATGACTACCCAAAATGCACTGCTCAAACAGTAGTTGGACAGAAGCAGCAGCAGTAAGAAAACAAAAGAACAGTTTAGAAAAGCAATATGCAAGCAAAAAGCAATATTCTTGATTGAGACGTGCACATATTGTTGGCACAGTAACTTGTTTAGACTGAATCCAGCATTACTGATCCAAATAGCTGTATGATCGCAAATTGCCTCTCACAGGACTTATTCAAATCCCTCTGTAGCTTTCCATAAATAAAAGGTTACACAGAGGATAGGATGGATTTAAAGTGCTTTGATATTATTAGTTTTTTGTGTTCTCAGAGGAAGGTGGAACGGTTCACAGCGAGGTGGTGTGTGGATTATCCTGTGTATCCGGCACATTGTGGTTTGAAAGACACATTGCTGCACGGTTTTCAAACATTTTTCACACTTAACGCAACACAAATACAGTTCTACACTGAACTGAGCTGCAGAAATCATTTAACTAGAGATCTAATATCCTTGGCAAGTAAAACAGAATCCATCTGCATGATTAGATACTGCTGGATTTTAAGCAGCAAAAAATGTTTTTCCTCTGTCACACTGTTTTCATTACTTCAATATCCGTCTTATATAAATATGAGGATTTTCCACAGTGACTTGAAGTGACCTGCCATCACCATGTTTCTGCACCTTAGGCATTAGCCATTAAGGCCTAAAAAAGAGCAAGATACTGTACATGTATAGGAAAACTGCACTTCCTGGGCCCCCGGTTCTACATGACATTATCAGATCACACATCAAGGTCGGACACAGGCATCGCGGTGCAGTCTCTCCATCACGTATTCTCTGTGACATACGACCTCACACACAGCTCCTAATGGACCCAAGATCAGATTGAGCTGCAGAGAGGAAATTCTCTGCAGTTCTCAGAGTGGAGCTTTTCTGACCGAAATAGGCACAGAATTAAATTATAATGTGAGCGAGTGCATGAATATACAAATATCAAGCACTCTGCACAACTGCACTCCAGGACTTTAACACAATACAACAATGTTATTATGGTTAACATAAAAAAAAAGCTATTTAATGACGGCATCTCGTTTCGTTATCCAGAAATAGCCATAAGAAATGAGAGGTTAAGCCTAGAGGAGGTTTATTTGAAAATCCTTAATGACAGGCAACAGGATGCCGCTAGTGTGTGGACTTGCATGGAATATAATAGTTGGGAGTGTTTAAATTACTGTAGTGTGTCAGTTTTAGTAAATTTTCTTTACGACAGCCCGACACCAATTAAGCAGCAACTAACTGGTAAATTATAAAGGAAATAAAACAGGCAAAATGATGTGAAATCCAAGAGGCACTTTCCTTTTAGCCCAGTGCTGCTCCATTGACTCAATGAGCTCTGGTGCACCACAGAGATCTTTTCAATGTGTTTAGTCACAGTAGCCCTTGTGGCCTAACATAGTCTGGCTTTGAAACCCTCGCCCTCTACCAAACTGATTGGCAGCATATATTATCTCCTCGGACCAGTGCATCACACTGTCTCCGTCCCGCCTCGCATCGACGTGATCTTTGTGTAGGAGCCATCCTCAGACATGGCAGCAGGGTGCCTGTTCTTAATGTGGTACAGCGTGGTAATAGTACTACAACTAACATATCAACTTCCAGTCAACTTTGTTGCCTTTCTGGAGGAAATGAACCCACACTGAGCTTCATTTAATGTGCTTCTCTCTTTACTTTGCACGAGCAAAACCGCAAATTAAACTAAAGCAGACATGCGTAACTGGTCAAAAATATTCTTGGTGGTTAACCATTGACGTCCCAAGTTTTAACACGCATATACACCTCCCACTGCCATATGAAATTGTCAAATTTAGCATGAATAATATGTTTACCTCTATCAAAATGAGACCAAGTGAGCAGTTGCATTGCATAACCCTGGTTTTGATGAATAAATCCAGTGAAATTCACTTTGTAAATTAAACAATAATATAAAAACACTTATTTTCTCAATGATCTGGGATGACCAAAGTCATATACACGTAAATGTGTCCAAACACATGGGTTCAAACAGTTGGATCACACCTATTACAGCATGATTCAAGTAGCTCTTCATCTTTTTAAAGACATATTACTTCCATTAAAAATTATCAATTATGATAATAAAACAGTAAATAATGCACAGATCCACATACTGTGACTTCCTATTAGAAAATATAGATTTCCATTTCTGTCGTGCCTTTTCTGTGTGACAGACTTTAAAGAGGGCAAACAAAAGACTTTCAACACATGAGCAGAAATCCGAGCTACAATTAGACAAAGCGAGTGGGATCAATAAAACTGTGCCAGAGGGAATTCCCTAATCAATGGTAATTGATTGAATTGAGCCAATTAATTCCGCCCTCGTTAAGTGCCGCTGCAGTTTCAAAAAGGATAACACGCAGTGGTTTAATCATAGCCGTTAGTATCTTCCCTCAGAGCTGTCTACATCTATGGCAAAATTTAAATACATGCTAATTTATCCAAAAGCAAGGCAACCCTCATCAACTGAAGCAAACAAAGACGTCTGGAAATCATGAATTCCTCTGGTAGGGTAAAGAATGAAGCTATCTACAAATAATCTGTGTGATATCACCCTGTTGGCAGTGCAGGAGAAGGGATTTACCCGAGCTATCACTTGAGTGCCGAGCAGTATAGGTCAGTTCTACCATAAGACATCTCATTTAACATTTAACTGAGCCAGTTGGCAAAAAACGCCAGAGGATGTTTGTAACATTCGTAGCCTGTCTGGCTTTTTTTGGGCTTGCTGCCTGGCTACTGTTCAGTTCCTTCCTTCACTAAAACACAACTCTCTCTGTGGAATTTGGGGAATCAGCACACAATGTCAGACTAAGTGAATATCTGGACACAACCCAAACACAGAGTTGAGAGGATGCAGATGACCGGAGCCTGGAGACTTAAAAAAGGCTTTCAACGCTGGAAAGATGGCCCTTGCCTGAAACTGGGCTGTCAATGTGGCAGAAAGATGCAACTTTTTAAATAAAATTAAGGAAAAACGGCTGTGATATTCACTTTTGCTCAAAAGCTAGCAAACCCACAACAGCCAGAATGCACGGCGCCGCACCGGACCAACAAACTCCCCAGCTGACAAAAGACGCACTTGCGAGCTGGGTGGTGCTTGGTTGGTGGCCGACTGGCAACGCACTATATTGTTTTACATCTAAACAGTTAACCAAAATGTGTTTTTAAAATACATTTTTGGTGAGAAATAGACAGTGAACAGGATTGTGGTTCATATTTGATCAGCACTGCCTTGTTTTACAGTACGATCTCAGTTTTTCAGCCTCTGTCTTTACATTATAGCGTTCTGGGTGCAGAGATACACTACCAGAATTGTAGTGACGCAAAGTTGGCTGAAAATCGCCAAATGTCCTGTTTAATGAAGACTATGCTTCAGTATTCAGCTGTTTATCTTAGTCGTGTTAGCTGTATACAGTTTTAAACAGACAGATCCTCGAATTGTAACACTTATGTCCAGTTTCTTGACATCTTCTGTGATTTCTTGGCATCATTTTGTATGTATTCAGACTTGGATTCAATAATTGGTTCGGTTTTCCTGATACCTAATGGGATTGGTGTGTGATCACAAATACCTGGCAGAGTTAAAAAAGAGAGACATCCACGCACTAAAGAGGCTTCTGTTGAAGGACCTTCAAAGGGGAGCTGTTGGTGAACATACCTCTCTCTTTTCCAAGTACACCGCTCTTAAAAAAAAAACACTTAATCATAGGTTTTACATTTGGAAATACAAGAGCACTGTTTATTGTCCATTTTAGTCTTGGGCCGGAATAAAGTGTGATATGCTTTGGTCTGTCTTGGCTTCGTCTGAGAACTATTTTGGGCTCAACTCCAACATATCACATTAACAAATCAAGAGAGCGGTCGTGACTACAACTCTGTCTACTCTCTTGTCTTTACACAATGAACAAATACGTGTTTAATCAGTTGTACCGACTGCAGGAAACACCTCTAGCGTTTAGGATTGGGCGACCTTACTGTAAAATCCTGGGGAAGAACTTTCATGTTAAAAGTTCAGATTGCGTAACCATGCTCAGTCTGAAAGGTCATGTCTGGAGCAGGTCTGTAGCTCCATGCTGTCGTACCTGTAGGGTTGACTGCTGTCGAACTAAACAAACTTGATATTCACTCTTAAATCAGGCCTTTGAACCGTGGTTTGGCTCATCTCATGAAGACAGCTGAAGCATGCGAGTGACCTTTTCAGCCTTCAACCTTTTAATCTTTTTAGATGGCATTGACAGTCGGTAACCCCCACCTCACTGTACAGAATCCCACCGTACAGTAAGATTAAAGACTAAGCATAGCCACGGCAGCAACCCTTTCACTAAGCCCTCCAAACAAAGACTCTACAATAAACAGTGAGACGTAAGAATGTAAGCAAAGGAGAGCAGCACCATGAAACCTCGCGGCACCGCCACCACCACGCCAGCAAACAGGCACCACAAAAAGCAGAGAGGAAACTGACCACAGTCTTCAGCCCCAAAACTGCAGCAGCATCTCGTGCAGATATAAAAAGTGACGATCAATATTTCACAACGGGCACTACTTCTTATGTGGATGTGCATAAGTCTCGCAGAGTGCTAAAATGTTTTTGTTTGCCTTGATTCCTTCAGTTGATAACACAACACCCACCCTAATGGTTTCGGAGACATACTCTAACAGCACTATCACTTTCCTTCAGCTTCCCAGCGTTCACCTTAGGGATACGTCGTAGTCGTACGGTACACGTGAACTATTACGCCAAACATCTCCGCTCGCTGCCATCTACTTTCCCAGGAGGCACAGCCTGCTCCTCAGAAGCTTTTTTAGAGGAAGACGCTTCCTCACAGTCACTGAGGCAGGAAAAACATTGCTATCTATTATTCAGAGAGTTGTCACATGTATTCAGATAAGATGTAAAAGATATGCAGCATGGAAGCCCTTGATGAGACTGATGAGAAGCAAGAGAAGGACAATTCAAAGCTGGCTTTAAACCTTGACTTGAGGTCCATTATGCTCAGTGTGAGGTTTATATTCATATGCCTTTTTCTACCTGGATGTATTTTAGGAACTATTTACTTTGTTCCTCGCAGCAGAGAGTTTTTTTTGTGTGATATAACAAGGCTTGTGTTCTGTGTGTTAAGCACAACAGCGATCAAAGTGAATTTACCTCTGACCACAACCGAAACAGCTTGCGGAGGCTGTGGACCTGCTGTCAATAATGGGCTATAACAGCATATAAATAAACATAAATAAATAAAACATATGAATAAATACCAGCGATGTTTGACGGACAGCTTACAGACAGTCTATTGTGCTACACAAAATATACAATTTGTTTAAGACTGTCTTAAACTAGCTGCACGGTGCTGGTTTAAGACACTAACTTGAGAAAAAAACGTATTTTTTGTTTTTTGTTTTAAATTCTGGACATCAGTCCAGCAGATCTTAATGTTTACCTGTTTTTAGAGAAGAAATGCATTTTGGATGAGGTGAAACCTAACACGTCAACAATGTCCGAACCTGTGTGCCACAACAGCACTTTTCGTCATGTTCATCTGAGCATAAACCTCAATTTGACATTTTTGAAATCGTTATCTAACCCAGCCACTGCCGCCACAGTTAAACATACCATAATATTTACATTTATCAATAACCCCTCACAGCAAATGGGTGGTGTAGAGTGGATGTTTTAGTTTCTCAGGTTTGAAATGTTGACTACACTAAAGCTGGATTTATTCAGTGGTCTGTTTGCGTTACTTAACGCTTCAGTGATCCTGCAACCAGAAGGCAGTGGATCAGATGTTGTCTGGAAGGTGCAACTGAGGAAGTCTGTGATGCATTAACGCAATCAGCCTTCTTGCATTTTCTACTTTGAGAGAGTTGTTAGTGTTTTTTGCAGGCTCAGGTTACCAGCCTTGCTCTATACAGAGAGGAAGGTAGGATAAAAGATGTGTAGAGATCATCCCTTTAGTCCCATTTACTCCCATTTAAACACATTTAAAAATATTACATACATACAATATTGGCTGCAAAAACATCCCATAATGTAAATGAAAACTTATTATAATAATAGTAGAGATGTCTTCTGTATTATTACTTTAAATTATATTTAAAAATTCATTGATCTGCGAGTGACAATAATCTCGCAGCCACAATATTTCCTATATAACTTCAAATGAGGAGCGAAAAACAGTTCATAAAACTTATAATAATCCACTGCGACTGAAAAAAGGAGGCTAATGGGTGAACCAAAGGCAAACAAACACGCCACAGCTACTCCATATAACTTCGGTTTCTTGGACTGAATACATTATGTGTGCTGACAGAGTGGCATTAAGAACATTTAATATTCCCGGGGAACCAAATGCAGAACAATGGCGATGAATTTAAGAATCGCATCCTCTTAATTTCACATGGTGTTGAACACAGGAAATGCCATATTTTATGCAAATGGCGCATCAGGGGAAGCAGCTCAGCTAACAGTTTGTTGTGGCTAAATCTATGCAATAGTGTCAGTTGACTTGTCATACGAAATTTATAAGGGAGGAGGGTCGTAGCTGCTATGGAGAGGAGGAGGAGGAGGAGTGAAAAGTGGGTCACCATCTGAAGATGCAGTGTTCACTCTACTACAGGCTTGTGACCCTTGGCTTTTTCCCTGTATAAACACCAATAGCCTCCCTGAAAGGTCAGATTCAATGTGTCTTTTACAGTATGGGCAGATCTTGCAATCATCCAACCAATACAACACAGCTGGATGGAGACCAAGCCGCCAACGACTGTCTTACAGCCTACCAGTGGACAGAAGCAGCAGCAGCAGACTCTGTGGGGAGCTGGACTGTCACTGGATGAACGGGCAAACTGAAGCTGATGTGAGACTGCTCTTTACATCTTATATAAAGGTGTATTCCCATGGGTTCCCCAGGATACACATGAGTGAAATATCACTTCTGTGACGCTCTTCTCAATGGGTGGGCCAGTCAACAGGACAAAATAATAACAAATGCAATATAAAACGGTACATTTCCTTCATTTAAAAAATAGGTCTGCAGTGACGAGACAGTAAAACCTCGTCTGCAAAATGTTTTTAAAGAGATGAGAATCATAAACTGATTGAGTCTCTTTAAGCTCTTAAGGCCACGGCAGCAAAGGCACCAACAGAAGACATCCAATCACATTCAGTTCGATTTATTCTAGGTTTTCGTTTCGATCGTTTATCGCCGAACACCCAGCGAACAGACATACAGAAGCAGAGAACAGAAAAAAGATCAACGCAGATCAACTTAGATGGATACACGTCATCACGGAGCTGTAACAGTGGAATATATCTAATCCCTTGGCCCTTTAAGGCTATATCACTAATGGATCAGAACACCACGCGGATGGATTGGAAGCCAGAGATTTACTCTAAGCCACTAAAGTCAAACCACGGAAGCGTCCCATCGACCACATCAGAAACCTTCGCACGACATGAACAGTAGAAACTCAACACTGCACCTGAATACATTCATAAGAGTGCTGACACATGTTTGTGTTTCATCCACGTCCATGAGTTCCTGCATGTAACTACCATAAGCCCAAATAGTTATTTCAGTTTGTCTCTCGCTCACCCACATGAAACTTCTCTTTCTGTCTCTCTTCATGTGTCTATTTTCAGGCCGGTCACGTAGTCAGCGTTAATAATGCTGTTTTAATCAAAAAAGTTTAAATGATGCACCAGTGCCACGTTACGTCTGACCTAGATTCGAACTGGTTAAGGAAAAGTGTGTGAAAGCAGGTCAGACAGGCCTGGAGAGGCCATCAGGAGCTCTGAGAGAAATCCCAGTGACCTGGCAAGCAGAGTGGCCTGGAGTGTCAGGCTAAGGCCAAAATGTTAAATGAAATGTGTAAAGAAAGAAAGAAAGAGAAAACAACACATGGCAGCTCCTGTTACTCAGAACTGTAGACTGTCAATCCCCCCACGCGGTTAGTCACCGCACATACGCGTCAACACAGTGTTTAGTCAGTGAGCAACAGACAATACAGGAGAGACAATGAGACAAAGAGAAAAGGTAGAGCTGAGAGGAAGCACATCAAAAGGAGAAAAGACCCGGAGGAAAGTGCTGCTAAAAGAGAAAAAACGTGCTGGCAGGGACGCCTCAACACGTCACATCACAACTACATTTCCTGACTTGATTTTGTGTTTTCAAAAAACATCATGTAGGAAAACGAAAGATGCTTTTAGGTCCAGTCAGAGCTCTGAGCTGCCAGCTGCAGAACTGTTACTCCAAAAGTGCACAAAAAATAAATAAAATCAATATTTATTATGTTACTGGCATAAACCAGTCAATATAAAAAATGGTTCAACAAAACGCTGAACGTATACGTGGCCTGCTGTGAATGGAGTGACGGTGGAGATTGTCCTGGACTGATGTTAGATTCCCAGCCTGAATCATTATCTCGGTCTGCTCCTGAGGTTAGATAACGTTTGCTGACCTGATAAAGGGTCATTACAATCCTACACAGGAATTCAGTGAGGGGATGCGCTGGCTTTGTGCCTGTAAACACGTGACAAAATCTGTTCTCAGCTTGCGACGTTTGGTAATATTTTTTATTACTTATGTAGCATCTTCAGTGGGAAATCCACTTACTTGCGTTTGGGTTTGCCTTTGCCTTTAACCAGCCAGCACTCAGACAACCAGATGTTAGGCTTAATTCGGATCTAAATTACGGAGCGTCTTGTTGTCATCGTCGCATAAAACGCTTCCCACACTTCCCCGGCTGGTTCGGTCCCCACTGTGACTGCCAGACTCACGCAGCTCGGTGGGTGTTTCCACACTCAAAACAAGTTCACAAGGTTAAATATTCCCCAAACAAGACAGACGGCAAAAACATCCTGTTTGATTTATGAGGGCCTCAAAGAGAAATGCCGCACAGGCTTTAACATTAAAATCGAATGGAAGGCAGAGAGCTGTGAGCTCTGAGAGGAAGAATTTCAGCTTCCTCACATGTTTAACTTCTTATAATTGCTTCTGCTTGATCATCTTCAAAGAGAAACCTGCAGGCCTGTCTGGTTGGGAGCTTTGTTAGATAAAACTGAGATTGTGGAGATGCTAACAGAGCGGAGAGACACACAAAGTATTAATTTTTAACTTTGAAAAAAAAAAATCTTTATGCCGTTTGTTTGTCAATTAAAGATTTAGTGTCGAGCGTCTCGCAGGTGATCTGACTGGATGCTGCAGTAGCTGAAATAAGCTAAAAGCTTCTCCTCCTGTTGACTGTTGACCTGAGCAGAGTTGAAGCTTCAGTGCCAGACAACCTGAGCGATGCAGTGGGCGTACGACTGCCTGACAGGCACGATTCAGAAAAAAGTATTTCGGTGTTGCGGGATGTTAAGTGCTGAGCTGACCTGCGGAAAACAAGCTTGAAGTGAATTCTAAAGCCGACTGCCAAAATCTGCAGAGATTTGACCTGTCTGGTAATGTGTAGAGTTTTCTTGTTCTCTCTTCCGCCTTTTGCATTTTGTATGAGCTGTGGGCGACTTCTAGCGTTTTGTATGGGGGGGGGGCAGAAAAAGCAGACAAAGTACAGATGAAGACAAAGAAACGGAAATTCAGCAGATTATCAAACAACTAGAGCGGCGAATGAGTGCGAATCAATTTTTTAAATGAGTTTGTGGTGCGTCTCCACTTTGTTCTGACTTGTAAAACTTTAACCAAATGACTTGAAAGCGCAGCTGCATTTGTAATTTATTGCATTACATTCCTCTGATCAGAGTTAAATAAATGGGGGGGCATTGTGCATCTCAACATAGTTCACAAATCACAATCTAGTATTCTGTTAGTTCGCTAATTGTCTGAATGTAAAGCCCTCAACTACTCGGCAAAATCAATACTTTGTTCTACAAAACAGTTGCTCTCTTTTCAAATGTCCTCGGGCAGTAAAGTGCTGCTGTAGAGTTCATTCAAATGAACAGCTATACAGCTGCACACTATATATGAAGGCAGTAGAGACTAAATAAGTACCAAAACAAAAACACTCACACAGATTGGACCGACACCACATCCTCTTTATGATGCATTGAATCACAGTGAGTCACATTATTAACGTGCCGTGTGGAATTAGCACTAATGTCCTGAGAGAGTCTGAGCATGTAAACAATCTATAAGCTGCAATCCACATATGACCTATATTTCAGAAGAAAGTGGATTGAAATATCTCTAATGATGAGCGATGAGAGCAAAGTCCCTCTTATTGTCACGTACAGTAGAAATGTGTTTGCATTTGTGGGTGATGGATTAGTGCAGTCGTCCTGAGGGCGTCTAGACGGGTCAGTCAGGCCGGGGCTGGCCACAGTGTTAACGAATCCTCACAAAACATTTAGTCACTAGAAGCAGATGTATGCAGAGTCGTTATAGTCCAATAATTAGACAACAAACAGAGAAATCACTACATTTTGGCTCTACATTTATATCTGTAAAATGTTACATTTCCATCGAAACTTTCTTACAATAAAACATTTAAACATTTTATATCTTAAAATGATATAAATTACATTAAACCTTTTCAATATACCAATACTTTGTACCCAACCATGCAAAATGCAAAACCTGATGCATAAATAAATCACAAAAGAAACGTATAACTGCATTAGAGTAACGGTGCCTCCCTTTGAAAGAAAAGCTCTCTAATCTACCTCCAGAAACGAGGTTCCTCTGCTTGACTGACTGAAAATACTTGCTAACCCAGCTGAAATGGCCCACCGTGCACATGCAGTAAAAATAGCCCAGCGGAGAGCACGGGAAGACCTTTGTAATGGAACGTGATCAAGGTCAATGTAGTGTGGCTCAAAGACCTCCAAGTGCCTGGTGGTGACGCAACACACAGAGAAAGAAGGGTCAGGGTCAAGGAGAGGCTCAAAAGCAAACACAAGCCGGGGCCGAGGCACAGCTGTACATTAGTCCGGTCAAATGATTAATGTTTTTTGATCAGCTGCCTCAAAGATATTTAGAATTAAAAATAAGAAAGCCATTCAGCTTATGTCTCTGCTTTACTTATTCTTGGAGGACTTGGGCGATGTGGTAGAAAAAAATTAAGTAAGACACTTCGAGGATGGAAATGTCTCCAAAGCAGCTTTAAGAACATAATATGATGTCAGAACTGTTCAGTGGAAGAAAAACTGCCACTGACTTAAGGCCCTGTCCACACAAATCCCTAAAACAAATCTTTTTCTATGCCTTTTGGCCTTTCGTACACACAAAAACAGCATTTTAGGTCCCTGAGGTCTTCTGAAAAATTCCTTCCAGTCTGCAGATATTCAGAAACTCAGTGTTCACATCTGGATGACCAGACACATTTGGAAATGATGACGCAGACACCAACGTTCGCTGCCTAGTGCGGCCTTAGTGTGTCAGTGTAGCATCATTGTCATATGTCCCCGAAAAGTATTACTCTCAAATGTCAGAAAGAGTCGTGAAGACATTCTGCGCTCAGCGTTCGCTTTGACACTTCAGTCAGGCTCCCCCTCTCAATTCAAACGCCTCTTGCGTGTGTCTGCTACGAAGCGAGAGAGGCTTTCTCTGTCACTTTTCTCTTCAGTGATTTAAATTCAGAGAGCGCCTCATACTTTCAAAGACCTACTTAGCATTGTTATACAATCGCTGAAGCAACAGAGGTAAAGGCTGGAGACTGAGGAGTGTTTCAATAGCGGGGGGTGCTTAAGGGAAATGATTTCACAAAATACTTCTCATTCAAAGAGAGGAGAAAGATAAAGCCCTCCCTCCGTGTGCTGGTGTGTTGCCGGGCATAAACTGAGAGCGTGATGCAGTACTCTTGGTTTCTCTGGGCATCGCCCCTCCAGATGCTCTTCTGAATAATTTCTACTTGAAGGAGACATGAGGGCTATTTTGACATGAAAATAAAATAACTGGAGAGAAGAACACAGAACAATGAGCTACGAGCAACATCTGTACTTAACCTCCAGTCCGATGACCATCTACTGTTCTAATCTTATACTCACAAATATAGGTCAGTGATTATGCCCTGCTTCACACATTGGTTTACATTATACATAGCATAGTATTCCCTGTGTGCACAACATATACATCTCTGATATCGCTCAGCAGTGATGTAATGTGCAGCGGCTGAACGCGAGCTGGTACGATGACAGCTGTCCTTGTACAGTCTTGTTTTGCTGGGGAGACGAACACACTTCTGCATGAGTAAAAAGCCTGACAGGACCTTAAAGGATCTCAAACTATAAGCGACAAGCATGTTCATGGCATGTTAAGCTTTTGAGTGCTACTGCTCAACACACACACACACCCCCCCTCGGCACCATCGGTCCAATAATCCAGCAATATTTCTGTAATGGCCTCCTGGTTTGACTTAATCTATACTGACATATCATGAATAAAGGCCATAAGTAGGCCCTCCCTACATTACACTACATGATGAGCAAGAGGAGGGCGACGACAGAACGATCACAGACACAATCAAATGTGAATATATGACTTGTGCACTACTGCATGACTAACGAGTTGGACGGAAATTTACCAAACAGCTTCGGCTGTTTGTGTTCAAACAGGATGGGATACTTCAGACTACACCATGAAGATACGGAGCAAGATTTCTGAATGAAGTGGAAATAACAATATAGCACCATGTACGAGGGTTGGCCATTATATCGATGGTTCCTGGTTTTGCTTACCAGACTGTTCTATCATGACAGCATTATGTAGCCTAAAAAATATTGTATTAGTTATTATTCTATTATACTATATATTATTTTAAGCTCTATCGCCAACATTAGGACAACCAATCTGATATCCTTTTTTCCCCAACGCTGTAATCTGTATACATCACTGCATTGGATTTGTTATACATGGTAACAGGAAGCCAGGGATTGCAGTGGTATTAAAATAAATAGTTGGTGCCTGAATGAATGATAGTGAAAACACAGAATTGTAACACAGAAGAAGAATCTTTATTTAACGTGGATCAGTCACATGTGGCCGATACTTAATCTGCTTAATTCGGATGGAGACCCTGACCCGGATAATTCCTTTAAAGTTGAGCACATTTACATCACAATATTTTTATTCTACAGATTGGTAGTGGTCAGGGTGCGGCAGTTAGATTACACATTTATCCATCCGTCATCTCATCTGTGCTAGTTTATGCTTAACAGGGAAGCCTGAGGCTGGAGCCAATCAACTTACATTAGGCAGGAAGCTTATACAGGCCTGATACATAAAGCACACGACAAGGATCCACACACAAACCTATGGGCAATTCACTGAGCTGAACTCAAACCCAGGAACTTGTTGCTCTGAGGCGACAGCGCTCACCCAGGCCAAGTAACAAGTTGCTTTGTTTCAGAGGTGATAGGGACGAAGCACTGAAGTAAACAGAAGCAAAAGTGATTCATGTTATCAATCGTTAAACTACAAAACCACAGCTCCTCCTCCACACCCCGATAGTAAAAATCAGTGCTGGTGTTTTGAAACCAACTTTGTTTGACACAACCAGTTCTATTCAGTGTCCTTTTCATATTGACAAAGGCGGCGACAGCTGTCAGCTGCTGCGGAGCTTGTATTTTGCCAGGCTCTATTCAGACTGGCTTTTCTTCCGTCAAAAGCGGCCTGCTGGTTTTGCTTGTCCTCCGATCCTCTGGCAGAGCAACACAGGGAAATCTTCTGAACAACTAAGATTTGTTCCCATTCTGAGGATGTTTTTCAGGCCGGGCAGTGCGAGGAGGCCTTCGAGGGATTTAGAGCCCTTTTGTTAGGACAGCTATAAAGGGAGTCCTTCCCAACGGGCTCTGTGTGATGAACACTATACTTCATGCTTTGCTGTCTAATGACAAAAGCCGATCATTTGAAGCGCAACTTAAAAAGCCTGTTGATCATCTTGATGAGAACTGTTGAGCTTGACAACTACATTTTAAATTCAATAAGGAAAGATTTTTATTCTTATGACTATCAAGAGACGAGGCAGCAGCTGAGAAGAGCTTCTCATTCCCAACAATATTTGAAACTTCTGGTGTAGTCTGTAGCTCTAAAACCCAGAAATCAGTTAGCATTTTTGCACATTCGGTTCCCTCATCTCAAAGTCTGAGTATTTTGCATTGGTTTTCTTGCTGAACAAAATGCTTGTCGAGGGAACTAGGCATTGCTACACCAATCTGTTGCAACTCATTTTGTTAGCAGAGAGTCTCGACAAAGTTTAGCGCATTAATCAGCCTGGTAAACATGAGTACCTGACATGCATTTTACAGTTTTACATTATTTGTGTGTGTGATAACATTTTGAAGCTGCAAACAAGTAAGTGACCCCCTGCACAGCACAACAACGTCTGGTATGAACTTAAGTGCAATTTGTTGTTGTGGATTTGTACCTACAGTACCTAAAAAATTCACAACTCTGTTATTCTGACAGCATGACCGGGTCAGTCCAGGTTTGTGTGCAACAAGCAAAACACCATGTACTGTTGTTTCCGGTACAATGAACCCACATCTGGCTGTAAAATGTGATGTGTATATTCAGGTTATACCTCCGGGAGAGGCAACTTCACAGTTTTATGTTTAGATTGTGCTTTTTCATGCTGTGACTTCTGTTTTATGTAAATCTCTTATACACTTCTGTGAAACACTTCACGGCGGCGGTGTTTAGGTCATTTACAGCTCAACCAGCTTTTATCACATCACTTTTTTCTCTCTCACTCAAAGTCACTAATAGGTCCTCTGGGCCTGAGTGAACAGGAAGTCATGCGTGCAGAAAAGTCAGAAGAGCGCATTGGGAATTAATTGCATTACCGAACCCAGACAGGCAGAGGAATCGTGGGATTAAAGATGCAAACTACTGCAATTCCTGAACTGCAGACAGAACAGGGCCTGAGGACAAACCATACTGTGGTTTGATCTCGCATAGATTAAACTCAAACAAGGCAAATGTGGGTTAAACAAGTGTGAATAACAGCGACGGTATGAAGTCGACTTCATAAACATTCTCACATATGATTCATTAAGTAGAGCAGCTGGCTCATACAGGTATATACGAGGGTATACTGTAGTGTTTTAGACCTTTAAATATTCTTAGTTTTTATGCTGCAGTATTTGTGTGAGCCAATACGACTGTACCACAAAAATATTGATACTGACAAGTTTGACAGTTTACTCATTTTCTGCAGTATTGATTGCAGCTGCATGCCCTCACTCTCTTCTCTCTGACAGTGAGAATATGCATAAATATACATAAATACTATTTTTAAGGCCTATGCTAAAGAGAAAAAACTAATATTTTCAAAAAAAGAGTGATATTTATCGTTTCCTAATCTTCCTGCTGTTCTCTGCAACAAGCCAGGAAGGGAAAAATGTATCTCATTGCCATGATACAGCCTGCTAAAATTCATCTTTGAATAAAAATCCAAAATGTGATGCCCCCAATTTTTCCCTTTGGTATCGAAAATGGTATTGAATATCCATATTTTTCAAGAAATTGTATTAAAGTTAGAAATTCCACTATGGTGTCAACAATACCTGTTTTCCAATGTGTCATTTTTGTCACGTTTTATGGTATTTTGTCCAAAAAAACTAGAAAAAGACAACAATAACCAAAATCCCTGACCATATTAAATGCAAAACACGATATTGACGTGTTAAAATTACACTGATATTCAGCCTAGTTCTGCACAGATTTACTAAAGCAGCATTGCTTACAGAGCTTGACTTAGCCTGAAGCTGCTGTATGCTATTCCTGGTGAGAAAATGGGCCGCAGTGGCCTACATACCTGCATCCTGCAACTATTCAATGGACTCAAATCAATCTGATGAACCCGGCTCCAAAATGCTGTTATCACACAGCGCTAACCTGTCTCCGCTGATTGTTTTAAATCAACTCTTCTCTGAGGAGCTGCTCCGAAGCAAAGGTGGTAGTTAATATTCATGCAGTAAATAAATGAAATGATTGTGCATGTCCTCATAATGAGATGTTTAATTAGTCGGAAAAAAGGTTGGCCTATTTAACGGGATGACATAACACGCCTAATGTTAACCACACTGTAAGGCTGGAGAACCACAGTTAAACATAAATGATTTGTAATGACAGTAATGTGTTGCTTTGCACGGGTTCTGCCCTGTGAGTGAACTTGGTTGTGCCGACTCCACGGCTGGTGAAGTCTGCAGAATTAAAGAAACTTCTCGGTTCGACTCGAACTGTGCCACTATTGGCTGTAACCTACAAAAAGGCTGGAAGTGAATCACAAAGTGCCTTTGCACTTAGTAGTTTATAGCCTCTGAATCTTTCATGAACAGCGTGTGCGTGTAGCTGTGAAACTGGCCAGAACCATACAGTACTGTTGGTACAGTGCAACTATATTAAAGGTAATGGCACTACAGAGGTGCAACGTTAACCTTTCTAATTAAATTGTCATTATTAGAATAAATGAAAATACACCAAACCCTGCACAATTCTCCCTTTAGATACATAAAAGTGTACACATGCAACAGAACGGCTTGTGTAAAGGCAATCTAGCATCTTCTATGATTTGTTTTTGACAAAGATCAGTTCAGTCACACTGGAAACCTGCATCTTTACTCGCCTGTCTCTCAGACCACATTCATTCATTGTTGATGAGCAGCGTTTTAAGCTTGTATCTGCTGAGGAAAGACAAAACCAAGACGAGCATAAATGTGAATTAAAGGAGTGCGTCCGCTCTGGGCTAAGTGCCACTGCTGAGAACACAAACTGTGCCTTAGGTCTGAAAGTGTAAAGATATTCTGGGGCGGCGTCCAGCAGTGTTGCTGAGCAGATTCATTCTGACAGTCTGTTACAGATGAAACAGATTTATGTCACCAGCGTTCCACGTTTTGTCCGATGATCGGTTTTCTGTGATAAATCCAGGATCCGTCAATCACACGCTCCACTGACAGCGACAGATTGTTGACAATAAGCCAAATGTGACACTCAGCCTTTCATCCGGCCGGCCGCAGACAATTCACTGAGTGTATTCAGGAGTGAAGGGATTTTGGTCAAAGCCAGAGCAGAATAACAATCCTCTACAATTACATTAACTAACAGTCTCTGCAGTCAACACAGACTGAACAGTTGACAGAGCAGAGAAGATCCCCAGAAATAAAATGGCCTGCTTCCAGAAAATGTTTCATCCGTGGACTAAACATCTGTCATCGAGACAGACGGATCCATTGTCCTACTGACCTCCGCATACAGAGGTCAGGGGATTGTTAACGCTTGTTCATTGATTATGTGTTGACTGTAAACTACAAGGCTTATGTCACTGTTACCAGCTGAGCTACCAACCAACATATTATGAAACCTAAATGTATTCAAGCAGATATCTCACTGCAGTTCTTTGCCTTTCTGGATCAACAGTATTTTGTTTTGTGGTGTATTTTACAGCTGGATTAACATGGATGGTAATTGGTTAATTGGCTGCATTTATGGCACGACACAGTCCAACCATTGGTAGCAACTGATAATTAGTTTCTTGCTCAAGAACACGTTGACATGTAGATCGAACAGACAACCTTGGGACCAGTGGACGACCTCTTCCTCTTCTATCATCTGAGCAACATCCACCCTACAACATGACATTCAGGCCTGGGTACCGACCTTGGTACCCATCGAATTACATCAGTACTTCAGAGTAGAGATTCAAGTTGAAACGATTTGTGCCAAAGGTCAGAAACTGAGAAAAAACAGAAGTTTATATATCCCCGGCAACAGCCCACAGTCAATAAAGTCAAAACTGGCTGCAATATTTCTAACACAAAATACAAAGCATCTAATCTGAGGAAACAACTGGTCAAACATCAAATACATCCAAAGGCTGAACACTGAGCTGTGTTTGACAGCCTGAAACCCAGGTCTCCTGCAGCATCCCCGGCTGACTTTAACAAGCCGGCAGCCGGAGCTGCGCTGGTTTACAGAGAGATGAATGCTCCTACATGAACAGCGAGGACTCAACATCATCAACATCAGAGAAGTTGTTGTTGGAAATAACTGAGCTGATAACTGAACTAGTTATTTGTTTTTTTATATAGTCCAGTAATTGTGCTGATATTCCACCAGTTCGTACATTTCAGTCCAGGTGTCCAGACTGAGTGAAGTGCACAGTCATTGAAGCTTTGTTGGTCGTGTTTGGTGACTTATTTATACAGCAAGAAAGAAAGACAGAGAGACATAAAGACAGCCAGAAAGAAAGAAAGACAGAAAGACAGCCAGAAAGAAAGACAGAAAGAAAGAAAGAAAGACAGAGAGACAGAAAGAAAGAAAGAAAGAAAGAAAGAAAGAAAGAAAGAAAGAGACAGAAAGACAACCAGAAAAAAAGAAAGACGGAAAGATGGAAAGACAGAAAGACAGATACAAAGACAGAAAGACAGACACCCAGAAGAAAGACAGAGACAGAGAGCAAGAAAGAAAGAATGTAGATCAGAAGAAACCTCATATTCACTCATTCAGTGAAACATTTGCCATCAGAACCCAAACTGATCACACGTCTGCTCACATGAAACAGTCAGTATTCAGATCAACTCGGCCCGATCATTAAAAAATGATCTGAGCACATCTAACTCCACCACACTGAATGTCAGCAGCTCCTCGCAGGGGAAACCAGAGCATTCTTGAAGCCATAAAGAGGAATGAGTGGACGTCAGCACCATCAAAGAAATTTGTCACACTCTTCACCACAAACACAACAACGTGAGCGCATTAAATCCAACGAGACAGCTTCAAGTGCCAGCACCAACGCTGTGTGAATGAGAAGGAAGTGATTACCTTGTACGTGTAAGGAGCTTCTCCCAGGTTGATCCCATCTTTTGCCAGTTTATCCCTTATCAGCACCTTGAGCTTCAGCTTGGGGTAAGTCACAAAGTCATTACAATCGGTCAGTCTGGGGTTATGGTTGCCGGGACAGGAGGCCTGATGCACTCCTGTGCCCCTGAAGTGTGACCCCAAAGTCCTGAGGTCCTCTTCTCTCTTGCAAGTCGAAGGACTCAGAGGCTCCAGGGTGAAGTAGTAGCTCAGTGCTTTCCTCTTGTCCTCATCTATGAGCTTCTGCACTGCTGCGAGCAGCCTGTGTCTGTGGTACTCAATGTGGACACCGATGGCATCCAGGTCGGGCTCCCCGATCTGCTTACAAACTTCTAGATCATCATACCCATTGTCAATGAACGCCTCCACATACTGAGCCAGGTGGAGCTTGGACAGCCACTCCAGGACGAGGTTTGGCCCTTGGCTCATCTTCAAAACTGGATGTCAGGAGCCTTACTTTAAGTGAACACCATCACATCCAGCAGTGTGTGCAGCAGTCTGCTCCATGCATCTCCAGATCAGACACAGACCAACAGGAACAACGGTGAAGGCATATTTGGAGACAGCATTTACACATTTACCTTGTCAGGAAGTCTTTACAGAAGTATCTGCCCTGTGCTCTTGTGGCCCCTGACCTCTCACATCTCTCGGAGGAGCTTCTTTTTTGACTTTGAATGAAACCTCTGGAGCTACTTTGTGTCGACGTTAACATGTGAGAAAAACCTCTAACCGAGTTGTCCACAACCCCGAGAAGTTACCCCCTCAGCCAAACCTGGTTAGAGGAGGTTAACAGTTGGCGTCTTCTCCGGCTGCGTCCATCCTCTTTGTCTGCGGATCACAGACGGAGACGCTCCGGTGCGTCAAACATTTACGCAGCGCAAAAAAAAAATGTAAAAGCTTTGCGATGTGAAACTCCCGCATTAAAACGCTCGTAGAGGATACAACGTGTCAAATCGTGCGTCCCCGCTCACAGTGCACTTGTTGTGGCCGACTTTGTGTCCAGCTTTCACCGCGCTCAACTTTGCGCTCCCTCCGCTGCATCCGCCGTTTCAGGCGGTGTGAGGATGCTGCTCAGCCCGGGCTGCAGCTGTAGTCTGTGCCCCGCTGGACGACGGGAGTCCAGCGAGCACCTGCGCCACCTGCAGGGGCTTCTGGGTAATGTAGGATAAAATATAAGATGAGATAGAGATTAACATAAAACGTTAATGACAATTATTTTTGTCTTTAATTTGCATCTCTAAATGTGCACTGTGAATTTTGAAGGAGGCAATTTTCATTATAAGAGAGAAAGAAAGAAAGAAAGAAAGAAAGAAAGAAAGAAAGAAAGGAAAGAAGGAAGGAAAGAGAGAAGGAAGGAAGGAAAGAACAAACCTACCAAGGCTTCAACTAACAATTATCTTCATTATAAGTTACTCTTCCAACTATTTTCCTCATAAATCATCACAATTGCAGCTTTTTTTGTCCAACCACCAGTCAAAACCCAAAATGTCTTCATTTTCTACCATAAATGACAAAGAAAAGCAGCAAATTATAATATTCAAGCAGCTGAAACCAGCTAAAATAGATTTTTTGCTTGAAAAAAAGACTTAAACGATTTATCGATCATCAAAATAGTCTGCAACTTAATTCCTTTTAATCGACTAATGTATTAAACGACTAATTGTTGTATAAATGCTCGCTCTGATGCTGATGGATCTTTTTGTCCCTTCCTGAAATAAACAGGTGTGTGCAGATCATGCAGGTGCCTGTCACATGTATTTGACTTAAAGGAACAGTTCACCCGAAAATAAAAAATTCAGTCGTCATTGTTCATTCTCATGCCGATGGAAAGTCAGGTGAAGTTTTGTAGTCCACGAAACATTTCTGGAGCTTCACAGCAAAACAGCGTTGCAGCATTCTCCTAAACAACTGAAGTAGATGGAGGCTTGTTTTAAAATGTTCGGACGGGGTGTGCACTAGTGTTTTTAGCTTAGAAGCTATGCAGCAAAGATTTCGGCTTTTAAAAGGGCGTAAATAACATCTTTTCAAATCAATTTGGGTTCTCAGGCCTCCAGGAGACTTGCGCTGGACGAGCTGTATGGAGCCATTTTATGTTTTTTAAACAGGTCTCCGTCTACTTCAGTTGTTTTAAGAAGACGCTGCAGCGCTATTCGGCTGTGAAGCTCCAGAAATGTTTAGTCGATTACGAAACTTCAACAAACTTTTCGTCAACATGAGGATGATTTTTCAGTGAACTTATCCTTTAAGCAAGACGCTTAAGTCTACACCCACCACTGACCTCAGCCCTGAGGAGGGAAAAGTCTTTTCACACTTTTCACATATAAAGAATAAGGAAATACTTCATAATAAAAGTCGGCGATGAAACAGAAAACACGAGACAAAACTTGTTATGATTGGTTTTACATTTATTTTCCATTGCACAATAATATATATATACTGTATCTACAGTCTAAATTGTTTGTGGCAGCAGATTAAGTCAGACATCCATGTGAAATTTATTTTAATAAAACTGTACAAAAATTGCCTACTATGAGAAAATACTGCAACTCCACAGATATTCATCCCAGAAGACAGACAGATGGATGGAAGTATGGCGAGTGAGAAACCCTTGAGCTCTCCTGCACGGCGCTGCGAGCCCACGGCTTTACGCTTTCTACGCATTTCACTACGGCGCAGGGGAAGCAAGAGTTTTCATGGAGCAAACAGTAACATAAACGGATGTACCAATAAAATAAATATATGCTCTCACACTTATACAACTGGCATGATCGAATGAAAATGGGACACGCGCCTGATGTGTGACGAGAACTTCAGCTTTGTTCAACTTGGTGGTAAATACAAATGCCAGAACAGACAATCTCTAAGAGGGATAATACATGGTTGTTTCAAGTTTGTAAACACTTAATATCATGCATCCTTCAATGTGCAATAAGAGACCATTTAGGACATATATGTTGCAAACTGAAGCACTTTAAAGTCGAGGCCACACTTCGTAGAAAGACTCAGCGGCCAACCAAGAGGAGACGACCCCTCCTGCAAGTAGCGAAGCTTGAATCTGAGATGAGCATGTTCAATATATAACCAGAAAATGTTTATTGTCGTGTCTGGATGATGGATAATTATGCACAACCATTATTCTGGACATTAATGTGAGTTATTCTATCCCAAAAATTACATTAAAGGTATTAATTTGATAGATTATTGAAATTAAAAGTATATATATATTTGTTTTCAAATATATAAATATATCATAGTTATCATTAACCTGACGTTGAAAACAAATCTGAGAGTGAAGCAATCAGCAGAATTGGCAAATGACATAGATAAGCATAGGTTCTGTCATGTTTTGGTCCTTTCAAAAAAAGAAAAAGGAAAAAAAGAAAATGGGACAAGAAAAATAAACTAAAAATTATACTAACAAAATTATTTTAAGTACAAAAAATAGTGCAAAACCCACATAACTGCTCTTTGAAATGGGTTTATCTCAGTAGTATACAGTAGATTAAAATCCAGCCAGCTAAAGAGTGAAGGGTTTGATTCCAAAATGTTTTATCCAACTTGAATAAAAACATTTTGGTGTAATTTATAGCTCAACATCTCCTCCGCACGCAGGATTTAATACTCTAATAATCTAAGAAAAGCAATTCAAAACTTCTCACAGTTTTTACGTCATGTCTACAACCATCTTTCCATGAGCTGCATGATTTTCTTTGGTGGACATCTCATTTTGGAATGAAACTCTTCAAAATCCTCTGAACACGTGTACAGCAGTTTGGGTGACGAGGGTGGTATTCCCGTCAGAAGAAGCTTAATCGAATCTACTACCCCCCCTCTTACACACAGACGACTTCTTGACTAAAGAGTGCTGCCCAAGGTATCCAGACTGACTCTTATCCGTTTTGGGAAAAAACAAAAAAAAGATTAAAAGACAACTCTGTGAAATTAAGCAACTCTTTGGTGTCGGAAAAGAACATGGCCGCAAGCGTACAGTTATGTCACGTTGCCTGAACCTGCACTGTCAGATTTGTGTCCAGCTGTCCCGTTATTTACAACATTTGGCAGCAAATCTGGACCGACAACGTCTTTGTCTCTCTTTTCAAAATAAAAGACCGACAGGTAATGCTCCTACATTGACACAAATAGCAGCGTATCCTCGCACCTCATGAGAAAGAAATCTAATTACAATAGAATTCTAGTTAATCACATTGAAAAACACTGTCAAGCAAAAACAAAAACCTCAAAAGACCTATTGTAATACACTGTATCTATGTAGTATTATAAATATTGGCGCCCATACACATATTCCTGAATATATGTATGTTCACAAACACACAGACATACACATAGGTAGAGGTTAGCATATATGCGTCATGAGGCAAAGGCAGAAGAGAAACAGTTTTTTTTTTAAGTGAATGGTTCAGAGCGAGATGACCAATGGCACTGCGTGGAAACACTCTGTGGTGCTTGGTCATTTCTACCGGCAGCTACGAATACAAAGACAGCATGACCATTTTCCATTGTGCTGTAAAGAGACACATGCTTTTTTCCCTACACATTGAGAAAACGAGACGAAAGTCAGCTATGACAGAAATGCCGGAAAAAGAAAAAAAAAATCGTGAAGAATCGTGTACAGATAGAATCTTTATCACAAAAAACTTAAAATTGTAACCAAAATATACATTTATGCGAATCATATTTCGGACAATCTTTGTCTCGCCCTTCGACGCGTCATCCTTCTCATACGTGACTTCGCTACAGCCCCGTGAAAGCTCGAGACACAAGAGACCTTCCGGGTTTTTTTTTCCAGTGTATCAACTCTTCATTTTTCTGTAAACTCTTCAGCAGGGGGGTAAACATTTTCAGCACTTTTTAGCGCAAAAGGAAAAAAAAAATTTAATTAAATGCCCAACATATAAACTTCTTTTACGTTCTATCTCTTTATACTCTCCCAATAAATAATCTAATTTAAAAGTGACTCAGAAAGCATTTGCCGTTCTCACCTAAAACAACCTGGTTGGAAAAACGCTGTAAAAGGAATGGTCGGTGATGAACTAGTGTACTACCAGCCCTTATTCAGTGAGAGGCAATAGATTCATCATCTCCCCGTCTATTCTCTACGGTTCTAAGTGCTTGAAAGGCCCTTTCTGGACAAAAAAAACATAGAGACTAAACAGACTGACGAAAGCTTAGAGATCACACTCTAAAAATAATTTAGACCAGAAAAACAAACATACACAAGTCCTTCACTGATTCAATCATTCATGTAGAAACTTACATCTTCATTTACTTGATTAGATTTGAAGGACAAGGGGGGGGGTCATCAGACTTTTCTCCTCGTTTAAGTCCACTGTGTTTGGCAGACACCATAAAGGGCAGAGAAAAGGAAAAAAATATGCAATCAGGCCTCCACAAGTACATGTTTTGCAGAATTGTCTTTTCCTCTTCCAGAACAAAACAGCAGGGTGTGTAGATATATATATATGAGATATATATGAGTGCATGACTGATGGATATGAAAGGTCCCCTCTCTCCTGTTCTGCGGACTCGTCGTGAACACCGTCGCTCTCGACTGAAATGGAAAGAGAGATTCCAGAGGGCTCCTCTTCTTCCATTTCTTTCCATTCTCATTACGTCGGGTCGGCCAGTGTGTCTACTCCGCGGCAGTCCTCCGGTGACTGAGGTAATGCAGAGTGTATGATATTGTGCTGAGAGTAAAAGCATGAGTCTGTCGAGCAGAACCCCCCGTGGAGAGAAATAGAGAAGAGAAGAAGAGGGACCCGCGGCTCCTCGGAGACACTGGTGTTTGCGTGATTACAGAGTCCGATGCTCCACATGCTGCCATCAGAGCTGGTACCACTTCTTATCTTTGTACTTCAGCATCATCTGAAGGGAAGAAAGAGGGAAAATGAAAGTCAGACGCAAGGAGTTAACCTAAGAAACAATGTTTTAGTTACTCAAAGTAAAGTCCGGTGCATACATCATGAGCATGTTTGGAAAAGGACTCTGCGCTGGACATCATGGCTGCCGTTCTTTCCTCCAGTTCGCCCAGTTTCTGCCCTCTCTCGTCCAGAGCTATCCGGGCGCGGGCCAGGTCTCCCACAACCCCGGATGCCGCACCCTTCATGCCCTCCATGCCCCCTGGGCCGGGGATGTGCTGGGCCAGGCTACGAGAGGCCTTACCTGCAGTTGTTTCACCAACTACCAAAGACAGGAAAAGAGAGTGATCAGTTTGATGTGTTCACAAATTCCGACTGTCTCTTTGCACCTTTGGCGTTTTAGGATATTGTCCTGCAACTGAAAAAATCTCCCGTAACAAAAATCATAATCTGATACTCGGCCATTCAGTACTCACAGAGATCCTCCCTGTCCAGAGATTGAGCTCCTCCACCGAAAAGGCCTTTGAAGAAACCTCTGTTAGGAGCCTCTGGTGTTTCCACAGGGGTGAATAACTCACTGAGCATCTCCTGAGGAAGACAGAAACATCAGCACTTTTGTATCAATTTACAATAAGGATGGACCAATAACCCCATAGGGTAGTATTTATACGTTTTAAGATATGCCATGTTATAAAAAAAATGTTGGTCATCGTACCTTATACACTTGCTTATCTATAGTACTGAACATTACTGTATTAGTGTTGTTAGAAAATGTTATATTTTCAGTTTATATCTAGTTTCATGTCTCGAGTTTTTTCTCAACCAAATAAAATGTTCTGTTTTCAATCCTTTAATAGTCATAATGACTATGACTATGACTGTAAAATCATATATCGTGATTTCTTTCTCTAGTTGCATTCTGTTTTTATTTAACAGAGTCTAAATGTTTTTGGAATCAGGGTTGTATCACGTTTTGCAAAATAAATTCCCTCGCCAGTGCCAATAATAGACACTAAATTATATAAAAGATCACAAATGTATAATTATAATTATAATAATTATAATTATTATTATTATAATATATACATGTATGTGTATATGCATGCCTTCTTATGTGTCGATGTTATATCTGAATTAAAAAAAACGTTTGAGGATTTCTTCTTGCCCACAAAAGATGCTTTGTGTGTTGTGTTGTGTTGTGTTGTGTTGTTGTTGTTAAGGAGCCCAAAAGATTCATTTACAAGCACGATGCATAATATTAAAAATGACATTCCACACAGTCCACAGCGCAGGAAGTACAAAAACTTCTCTGCACCCACACACTCTAGTGAAGCTTGTTTCCTCACAGCCTACATGGAAAGTCTGTTTCTCCACACATTGAAATATTGGATCTGAAAATTAAACATGAATAAAAATTTCTCCACAACTCATTCACTGACCTGCAGGTTATCGCAGGTCTCCTGGCTGTAGGTGATCCTCTGGATCTCGGTGGCGGAGGTGAGATACAGGGCCTGACCCAGGTTAGAGAAGCAGAACGTTCTGGCTATGCGCATGTCTGTCAGCGGCAGGTAGTTCACATCCAACAGAGGCCTTAGGCTGGGTAAACTGGGATCATACAAAGAACAGACATCATTTCACACCAAGAACTGTTCAACACAAATGAAGTTGTGGTGATTTCATAAGATATTTTGAAAGTAGAAGCTACTATAGATGATACCTCAGAGTCATGATGTGCCCATTAGCACAGAAACAGGCGATGCAGTTAGCTCCGGCCATCACCACGACATCCGCCCTCAGCACGAAGGAGGTCTCTGTGATGTTGTGTTTGTAGATGCGGGTGTGGGAGGGCATGGCCACCACCTTGGCCTGTTTCTCTGAGCACAGCACTGCAAACTGGGAATCTGGACCCTCTTGTGATGAGGGAGGGGAGGCCGGCCTACGCCTCCTCGTCTTCTCCTTCTCCTCATCTGAGGCGTTTGGGTCATACCATGGCTCGTAGGAAGGGGGCAGCAGAGTTCCAGTAGCGTCCAACAGGGCCATAGTCAAAATGCCTCCTTTGAGACTGACCAGAGTGCCTGAAGAGTGAGGATCACAGAGGGATTGTTTCTCATTTGGATTAGAGGCAGCCTTCAAACTACGACATAGCACCTATACCTGCTTTTTTATCAAAAATAGACATGGAAATCTCACTTTACAGGGTTAAGGTAATATGGGCTCCATGTGAGCTTTTAAATTCTCCTTATAAAAGTAACATGAATATACAATGAGCGACTCGATAACAACTTCCAACGCTGCAGACATTTCAGGGACTGAAAACTGATCTATCAGGAAACAAAAATTCTTGTTCACGTGAACACCGTTTCCCTCTGTCTCGCCCCACCAACACTTCCTTCCTTAATTTTAATGATTCTTCACAGTGCAAGAAAACATTAAGACATTTCAGGCCAGAAAGAGTCATTCTGATGTCTGAATCCCTGCTGCAAATAGCTAGTATTCTCCAGTTTGTTAGAAATGAGCGATTTTTTAAGAGGCTTGGAGTGGTGACTGTGCTGTAGACAGGTGTAGGAGATAAGTCCAGTACTGTTGTTTCTTAACCAAGTTCAGTTCAGTGTCTTACCGCAGGAGGAGATGCCAACCGGTTGCTGCAGCCTCTGGTCCCCACCGGGCGGCAGGCTGAGAGCCACCATCATCACAGTGCCCTGTGTGGTCCCCACCAGCAGACAGGGGCTGATCACGCTGTCATTCTTCCTGGGGTAACTCTCACAGAAGTGAAAGGAGGAGATGGCCTCTCGAGATTCTCTGTCTATGCTGGTTACACTTGAACTACGTGAGCGGGTGAATGAGTTATCCTTGGCATCTGGACAGCAGGACAGGAGCACAAAATAAGAGAATGAGGAAATAGTTTATGCGAAAAGAAAGTTTAAGCAGAATAACAGCTGTTACCGGCATAAAATCCACCAGCTCAAAGCTCAGGTAACATGTTAGAGCAATGTCCTGCTGCTGTAAGTTGCACCACAAAGCTTTTTGACATTGAGAAGCTCTTGCACAGTTTCTTTTCTTTAAACTGTTTGCAGAATGTAACCTTTCTGCAGCTAAATTTAACAACAACATTCTCAATGTGAAAAAAAAAATGCTTAAGAAATGCTTGTAGTACTACAGGGACTCCAAAGGAAGAGCTGGTATTTAAGGAGCAAGAATTATTCATGCCTCATTACTGCGCTGACGGCAGCTGAAACACAAGCTTTTACCCCGTTTAAAAAGCTAACGAGGGATCCCGACAGAAACACGAAAAAAGATCTGCGTCACAGAGAGGGAGGCTAAAGCAAACAGCCCGTCATGTGTGTCCTTCACAAGGAAAAACTGCAAACAAGAAAAGCAGGATTTTTTTTAACACCCGAGTGCATTCAAAACAGTGGAGCATCCTCAGACAGAATGAAACCATCACTGTGAGAAGATTAGTGTCACATGTCAACCCATTCAGAATAAAAGCCCCAGCAGTGGTGGGGGTTAGTACCAGTTATCCCACTTCAGACCATGTCAGACCGCGGCCGGTCCACTCACAGGAGTTGGGGGCTGACTTAGTTCTACAGACGCCCCCCTTCAGGCTCATCCTGGCTGCCCGCTTGCCTTCCATCACGCAACAATTTTGCTTCTTACATGTGAGAGAGCGCCATCGTTGGGACCTGTCCTCTGCTCACAGTGCAAACAAAGTTCGACTCAGCGTACATTAAAACATCCCAAGATAACAGGAGTCTCATATTTACACACAACATGCTTGGACAATAAGCAGTTCTTCAAACCAATCGCCAGAATAAGTGTTGTCATTGTACACTGCTGCAAACCTCGGATGTGGTGAAACTTTAAGTGTCTTAATGTTTCGATTTCCTGTTGTGACAATGATATGCTTAAGATCTCGCTGAAAACACTCAGTTTCTTGCCACAAAGACAGCTGCAAAATGTCCCAACAGTTAGTAAAATGACCCGTTTTTTTTGCCCTGCAGCCGTCTTGCCAAGTGAAATTAAAAACCATCATTCCCTCTGTCTCCTGCCAAGAAAAAAGCTCATATACATGTAAAGTATCTATGAAACGTAACGTATCCATGGTTTGCAGAAATGTACAGTGCCAACATTTTATTCTGGCGACTGGGCTGAGCCCTCTCACAGATATAATTTTCAGCTGTGAACTGAAAACAAAGCAGCTGCCAAAAGGAAAACCTGTAGAAAAAAATGTAAAGATTCTTGGAAGCTAAAATTCAGCAGTTTTTGGCTTACCCATGTCTGGCTTTTCACTAGACGAGCTAATTTTCCGTGACATCTTGGCTGCAACAGAAACAAATACTACTATTTTATTTTATCGATGGCTAAAAGTGAAAAAAGATACTTTAAATAAATTGCAATCAAAAATTCCATAATCATCATTTAAGTAAGCTGTGACATTGTTTGAACTGTGAACTGATTGAGTCATTCTTAAGGGTGGTGATACACACTGAAGGACAACTGTGGAGGATATACATGCATTTTATACATTATGCTCACAAGACTTACCTTTATAAGAGGAATATTCTGATTCCAACAATATTTCACTTGATTTTTAGCTGTTGCTTTTAACGCTGCTTGCTTGCTAGCAGGCTTGTTGCCAATCCAAAATATAAAACCTCAAAAGTTGCCTGTTGCAGTCTATAACCACCCTTAGAGGAACCCTGAGAATACAAATGAGGCTGAGAGGCATCACAGACAACCAGAGGGCCTGTAATGTCAAACAAAGCAAGAGGCAGACAAGAAAAAAAGGTAATTGCAATTCAGTGAACATAGTTATGCCAAGAGAGTGGGAGGAGGAAAAAATCAGTGGGTAGCTAAACAGTTAACACTGAATCCCTGGAATCAGAAACACAGACAGCAAGTGTCTACAGTCGGAGGGAAATAATACACTTAGACATTTAAGTGACACGGTTAGACATTAGTACTGTAAAGAATAAGGCATAACGCAGATTTTCTATGCTTTTGAATTAGTAGGAAAAGCAACATTTGCCAATTTTAGCATAATATTTTAGCAGCAGCCCGAGGCTTTCTGACAAAAATATGCATAGAAAATCTGAGGCCTGAAATTCGAAAAAGATCTCCTGTCATGCATTTGGTAAAGAATCCTGATTAATTTCACAAATCAAACCCCCCCAGAACCATATGATTAGTAAAGAATCCATTTCTCGAGCTCACGTCTTTCTTTCATTGGCACAAGATGCACAGATTGACGGTGGATTAAGGCACAGTGTGGTTAGAACGCTGTCATTCACAGAGAGAGAGAGCGAGTGTAATCAGAGAGAATAACGTCTGGATGATACACTACCAAAGTCATTGGCAACCGTCTTGGAAAAGCGTCTGCTTTTAGACTTCACTGGAAATGAGGTTCAAAAAGAAAAATCAGACAACTGCAGCCATTTTAAAATGCTTAAATGTGAGGGGACATGCAGCTCTTGACTATACAGTACCCTTCTCTATGAACCTCTGTTTTCTTTCATCATCTGAATTGCAAGGTGAGGTAGATCCTACGTGACAGATGGCAGCATTTGAACAAGATGTTATTTAAAATTTAAAGTATCTTTTCTTTGTGTGAGGCACTCAAACTTTAGGGAGGCTTACCTGAAGTGGGAGATTTGCAGCGATCCTCTGAGGTGTTGGACCCATCATTGGAATCACAGAGAGCTGTGGGAGCCACAGAGGTTGTAATTAAACATGGCAGAATTAGTCCTAAACTTGGACTACTCTTAGCAAGTTTTACTAAAGCTATGCCAACTCCTACGTGGAAATAATTGAGGGTCACCTATAAACAGGCAGGGACAACTACCTATGCAGTGTAGTAAATAAGCCACACTTGAGTTCAATTCACAGGTCTAGAACAAATCTGTTGACTCAAGCTGTCAGCAGATTTAATCTAGTAAAATAGGAGGCAGGGTTTAAATAAAGGTTTTAGATAAACTACCTGATTTTGATCAAGTGCGCCAAAGTCTCCCCCCCCAGTTCACTGCTGATGTTTTTTTAAAAAGCCGACAGTGAGCTTCGGGCTTTGGGGGCGCTACATCAAAATCAGGGATCGAGAAAAGGGGAAGGCTTGGAGGAAAGAAATTATACTGTGGGGGGAGGAAGAAATCGTGACACAACATAACTTACTGACATGAGATGGGCGAAGTTTTTTCATAGACTCAATATACAAGTTAGAAAGTCTGGACATGCAAGACATCTTAGGTGGAATGTCTTAATCACAGAGAGAGATCGACAGTGGAAAAACAGTGAAACAGAAAAATTAATGGACATCAGAAGTGCAAAAGAATAAGAAGAAGAGTCTCAGAGGCTTGTTGCTGGATTTCTTATTATTGTTAGGGGAAACACTACAGGTGAAGACATAATTTTATTTCATGCACTGGTCCACATAATGCTTCCATAACACGTTGTTTTTCTGAGCAGTGAAAAGTAACCTTATTTAGCGGCAGTGTCTCCCCTATAGATTTTAAGATATATTTTTACTATATAAATAGACAAAAATATATCTATCAGAAATAAAAATTGCTTTTAATGGCAGAGGATTCAGTTAAGAGTCTTGAATCTAACATCAGACCACTGAGACTGAAAAGAACAAACAGAAACAGTGAACGACAGGATGATAAGACAGAGACAAAAACAAAAGACTTGTCAGAAACAGCAAGCAAATAAATGTGAATTATGTGTTGTTTTATCACATAAGTAGCTCTGACTGCACAGATCATGAACATGCATGCTCCACTGTCTCTGGTCTGTCCAACTGAACAGATGGAGAATCTGTCAGTGATGCCCCCTGTTGAGGGACAGGAGCTACTGCAGGGGGCGGTGCTCATGGTGTGAAGTCAAGGCTGCTGCCAACTGTCAGCCCTGCCTCCCTAACCCACCGCTCCACAGCCAGAACCAGAGTCAGCTAACTGCTAATTGTAAGGAATGTACAAATCATTTATTTCAAGGTTAATAATGTGAGTCAGGGCTGGTACTGAGCTACAGAGAGTGACCAACAGTAAAATGTTGGAGTGCAGCTCACCTCCAGAGGGCTGTCTTTGTTTGCGTGGGGAGCGAGGCTGCCTCTGGTAGGGGTCAGATGGGCTGTAAAGCTCCGATGTGCCCATGTTGAGGAGCAGAGTTTTCTGGAGGTAGTCCACCACAGCCAGACCGTTACTGTTTCCAAACACCACACTGAAACACAGGAGGGAAGAGGAACACAGTGGAGTCAGGATTTGGATGCTATTTTTACTTTTAACCCTTTGAACTCTGCAATGGAGAAGGTCCGCGCCAGTGCTTACATTGGTATTTTCGACTATTTTCAAATGCTGCATATTCTTAAAATCTGTACAGCCTACGCTAAAAGGTTAAGGATGTCAATATACTATAACAGTATTAAACTGTGCCATAAATCATTTTTTTAAAAAATCACATTTTTTAATCGATTTTTACTTAATAAACACAAGAAACAGGTCTTGGAGATTACTGGAGCATAGGTGAAAAAATTTGTATAAAGCCTTTTGTGGCTCCAGAGGAAGCTGCATGTAATCTGATAAATTGGCTCCAGTGATGTCACTCAGTGGCTAAGTTGCATTGTGGGTAATGTAGGCACCAGGTTTTGAAATGCAACAAGAATGCATGGAAACAAAAAAGGTGATATCTCTGGTTCTTCTGTATCCATTTTGATCTGATGCCTACATGACCCACAATGCAACTTGACTACCACTTGCCACTGACTACCGTAATGATCGGTAAAATTATTAAACTGTGTCAGAAAAATCAACCAGCTTCTCTTCTCCTCTGGCGTCACTCCATGGCACCAGTACATGTAACATAACGACAACCTCACAAGCGTACAACATGATGACGTGACAGGCAGAAGCCTTATCTTTCCACTCTCAAAAGAATTAATGCTCTCGATTATGGTTTTCACCTTAGATTCAATTAAACAGGATCATGCAGACAATATCTCCTGTGGCCACTGGGAGGTCAGTTTTCAGAGCTATGTTACAGGCAGGCTTTATTTACAGTTGCAGGATATAAATGGTTGTAGACAGGAAGCAATTTAAGAACCTTGAGGCAACACAAATTTAGCACAAAAACAGCTGCTGGACGGGGATAACCACCACTATCAAGACAAGCGTGGGCATAAAGTGATGTGATCAAGTGAACATGTGGTGTAGAGACTTACAGGCCGTAGGAGGAGTTGATAGCCAGGCTGGTGATTGGCTGAGGTGGCTCCCCGCTCACCCACACCAGCTGGATCACCAGTTCCACCTGGTAGCCCGGAGACTGCTTCAGCGGGGAGCTCCGCACCCTGCATTAAACACACAGCAGGATGAGACATGCTGGAATGAGTTATCAGCCCCACTGACAATATCATCACTTTTTATTATTGTTATTCCCCTTTCCACAATTTTACTGTCAAAACACTCTCATCATTTTTAATATTTTTTATAAGGAGGATTATTTTCCCCTGGTGTGCTGATGAAGGATTGAGCAGCTGACTGAGAGGAGAGAATAGATGACTACATTACTTAGTTTAATGATCTTTTTGCCTTCAGTTTTTATCTGTTCGGTGACAACCTGCTTCACAATGACCTAAATAACTGATCCCAATTCTAGCGAAAAAGAAATTGTCCTTACTGCAGGCATGGTATATTGTCCCGCGGTCCGTCAGAGGAGTTGCTGCCTGTGGAGGGTTGGGCGAGAGGCTCGCTCTCCTGAGGGCTGGAGGAAGCTCCCGGGGTGAGCTGGGTGGGGGTCTGATCCCCTCCCGGGTCAGGGGAGTCCCCATCGCCCAACTCGCCCTGCATTCGCACCTCCAAAAGCTATAAACAAGAGATGAGTTGCAGTTTTTTGGCACGTCGACAATCACCTCTCAAAATAGTGTCTCTTCTGGCTTTGGATAAAATCATGCCAGAACTGTTTAATCCCTGAACTTTACAACTATTCAAAAAAATTAAATAAAATGGGTTAGAGTTAGGGGTCTGTCTGCTGTAAGATAGTTTTCAAGGCTAAATTTGAATAATAGCAACTGTAATTCTGTGTGTTTCTAAACACCCACTGTGATGGATGATGATCGTTTACCCACCTGCACTTCTTCAGTAGTGATTTCCTGTTTGCTGAACCTGTAGGCGATAACGTGAGCGGACACCCCGGCCACACAGAGCATCCTGCTCTCAGGGCACCAGGACAAGGTCTGAATGGCAAACGGGTCCTCCTCTACTATATCTGCACTCGGCTTCTCCTCCTTACCGCGAGCCCTCTCAAACACCTTGGCAGTCTTCAGCTTGTACAGCACTTGAAGCATAACTTTGAGGAGAGTGAACAAAACGAAATTAGAAAGATAAACTGCCTTCAGTTAATGTTTCTGTGACTGTGATCAGATCAGAGCAGCATGAGGTTGTGTGCTTAGGTCAATAATATACTGTAGTTCCAGGCAGCATTAAGTGTACAACGGTTGTACAACAGTGTCAGAGAGTGGAGATGTTTTTATGCAGATGATACTGTTGTGTATACACATGCTTCAGCACCATAGCCTGCTACCTAAAAACTTACTATGGCCATGTAAATAATAAGCAAATGTTTGTGAATGTGCCACTTAATGTTACCATTAATATAGGCCTGGGCATAACACTGAAAATATTGTAATATTTGATTTTAACTCCCAGTTTATGAAGTGCTTTTGAGGATATTTCAAAATAGAGATATGTATTGTGCATTGCGATATCGCCTAAAAATTAACCTAATGAGGAAAATAACGCGTACATAACTGTTCCCTGCAATATGACTTTTGAAGGCCAACGTCCAGTGTCCAAAAATATTGTACATACCTCCCTACATATAAACTGAATGAAACAAATAAAAATACTCACATGCAGAAGCATCCCAAAACTTGATCGACCCATCAGCATGTCTATAAAGAAAAAAATAGAATATGAGATCATTCGTATGTGACAATACCATGTATTTGAATAATAGTCGTGAATCAAAATAAACTGATCGATTCATTTATTCATTAATAATTAGTCACAAACCCAGTGATTATGATCTCTGGATAACTCTGAGTGCCTTGACCCCAGTTTCCTCCACTAATGGGCCACTCCTGAGAAAAGGACAAAACGCATAGAAATGTATTTATATGAAACTGTTTTTTTTTTTGTTTTGCAGGCATCTTACTGTTGTGTTACCAGTTTAATAGCATAAAAAGTACATGTACACAGATGAGTCGATTACCTTCTTGCTGTAACCTTGTCTCTTTTGCCGGCTGCCGACAGAGTAAAGTGCAGGGATGAGTTCAGCAGGGCAGTCGGCAAAGTACTCGCAGCAGGTCACTGGTGACTCATGGATAGTCAGAGGATATGGATTCTCAAATATTGGGTACCTGTCAAGATAATGCGCAAGAGGTCAGATCTGAAAACACACTACATCTTCAAAGTATCCGCACTTGTCCATCAACTGGAGATGAAAATGACAACTTGCTTGCTGCCAGTCGATGCCTTTGAATATTCTGGCTGACTGACCAATCCGTTATTAATCCTGTTCATTTATTTGAGTCTGAAACGTCTGAGTCACACATTTCTGACTGAAATGATCATTATCATTAACAATTAGCAGTATTTCTTGCATGCTGCCTATTTATAGCGTGCTTGATCTCCAATACCCATATTCCTTGATGCACACCAACAACGCTCTATATTTAGAAAGCAGAATAATTACCCAATCTGTCCGAGGTCTATTACAACTAAATCCTTCTCGAGGAGGACCACCACAGCATAAGGCTCCTGAAAGTCTGGCATAAAAAACAAAAACAGCATGAAATTAACAAGGATGTCATTTCATTTAGCTAATGCTGAGACTAAACCTGTCCAGGGCGAGTGTTGCAGCTCACCATTTGGATATGGAGTTTCACACAGCGTTAGGAAGTCTACAATGGGGTAGTCCATCTCCAGGACGGCAGTGCTCTTCCCATGCATCACAGTCAGACAGGCTCTCCTCCCCACTGTATCGTAAGACAGACCTCCAGACAGGACATGGAATGGGTCCCTGGGTTCAGGAAACACACACACGCATTTTAATTGCTTATTCAATACATTTCAGCTTGTTGTGAGAAGCTACTAGGTCCAGTCAGTGGTAAATGGCTGAAGAGGGACACCAACATTTTTACTGCATTCTCTGGAGATTCTTTGCCCCCATTTCGAGAGCATCTATGAAGGGAGGAGCCTACTTTTTAATTATAATGACAACTATATTAATCCCTGTCCTCTAATACCTGAAAAAATGTGAGGGATAATTAGATCAGCTTCGGTGAAACAGTTAATTTTTTATGTCATGTTTTTATAGGAAAGTTCTGTCTTTTTCCTTTATGACCTTGATGTAACAAGCTTGTTCTCTTCAGACAGAGATAATTGGGTTAATAGTGATCATCAAAATGTGATTAATGGAACAACAAATCATTTGTCATGATCATTAACTAATGATCACAACAAAACAAAGCCCGTGAGAGCATAGAAATAATTATTAGACAGCTTTCCATAGCTTTCCTAATTCCCATCAGCAGCAGGACACGGTCCACAGAACTGGCCTGTTAGACGCATGCTGCTGTTGTGATAGAATAACAGGAAAGGCCACTTTCAGTACAGGATATGGATTTTAAAACCAGAGTCGTTGAGACACAGGATGGGTGTTACCATCACACATACCCAGCCCTTGTTGTTTTGTATTCCACCTTCAGGATAGGCTTGCATGGTTCTGGCTTTTTTCCATCCTTAGGCTGCTTTCCTAATGGAGGTTAAATGGGAAAAAAACAGAGGTCAGCAAAGGAAAGTTCAAATGTCAGATGCCAAAACAACAAAAAAAATCAATAATTGACAGCAAAAGACAGAAATTCAGTTTGTTACTGAGTTTGGTTTCTCAACTATGCCCCAAGTGAACCATTTTCCTGAACATGTCAATAAAGGATCTCTGGCAGTGTTATCAGGTCTGTTCAGCTCACTTTTTCCCTCACGAGTAAACCCTCTCCGCAAACAAATCAATAAAGGGTCTCTGAAAAAGAAAAAACCCATATTCTCAGATGAGTTACTTCCGCTATCAGTTAGCATTGTGGTTCATGGTTTTCTTTTCTTTTTCTTTCTTGAGACGCACGCGATTAAGTATCACTGATCGTGCTTTTGATTTCAAAGGCTCGAAACTAAAAGCTAATTTTTAAAAAAGCCAGTCTTATCATCTTTAACTTTGTCATCCTCCTCACGGTCGACAACCAGCTCTTGCACGAGAGGCGCTACATTCTTTCTAATAGTACACATCGATAGGAAAGTTGTTCTTTCAGCCATTTTCAGACAGTTGGCCCGTTTATTGATTCATACAGAAAGAGCAGACTCTATTACTTTGAACAGCCACGCTCTCATTTTAGTGTAGAGCATCAACTAGGATTTACAAACGCACCCTTAATTTGCACAAACGCTGCACATATGGTGGATGCTCCTGTACAGGCGTGGACGTGCCGCCACCACCCATCTGTTTTATACACGAGTCACACCTCTTAAGATCGGAGGGACTTTGAGCCACAATATGTGCTTTTAAAGACATACTTGGCTTCTCTCCAGCGTGCCTGCCTGTGCGTGTGTGTATATAAACAATGCTACAGTGTGTGTGTACAACAGTTCCTACCATGTGGTGTGATGATCTGTGCAGCCTTGGCTGGAGCTCTTACATTCCATGTGGTCAGAGTGCCATCGGAGTGGCTGCAAACAAACTGTTTACCCTCATGGTGCCAGGCGACTGAGTGGATCGCCTGAAACACAAACAGCAGCACGTCATTAGTGCGTGGTGGATAAAGCACATGCTAATTTTACAGCTGTTCAACGATAACTAAGAAGATTTGTAGCAGCTCTGCGCGCACCCTGTTTAACAGGATAATGCTGGATTATGCTATTATGTTTTTCTTACTGTCAACAAATCCCACAGACAAGACCAGAACCAACAGCAGCTTCACTGTCTAGTAAACAACAACAAAAGTCATCTGAAATGAAAGCTCATGAGACAAAATCTAAAAGGGTCCCAATGAGCAGATGTTTCAGGTTTGAATCACATGTGATTGAAGTGCCAGATTATACAAAATCAAGCAAGACCGAACATGTTGCTGGAACAACAGTGAGGAAAAAAGGGTCAACAAACTAACGAATACTCTCACAAGAAGGGAGCAGAAAGGAAATAATGCCTTACCTCATCATAATTGTAGCGGTAGTCAGCTTTTTTGCACTTCAAGTCCCACAACACCACTACCCCACACTCAAATCCAATCAGAAGCTGCAATAACAAGAGAAACAAAGCAAAGCTCAGTCCACTGCTGTGAAATCACATTTGACGCATGTAACTCAGCCTGGAGTTAACACGACTTTATCATCACTGCCTGTCATGTTCACAGGGACTTTGACAGCAAAACAACGTTTACTGAAACTAAACTAAAAACTAAAACATTTTAGTTGACTGACTGACTAAAAAATAAAATTTAAATGATATGGTACTCACAAACTTACTAAAATTAAATTAATGTTTATAATATTATAATAAAAAAATTTACTTAAACTGAAAACTGAAATAACTTCTAACATAGTCAGTACCAACTAATTTAATGATTTGCTATGTGTATACCAGAACCTTGCAATTTTGTCCAATCATTGCACCTTTTTGTGAATTTGACCAATAAACATAGTTTAACCAATCAGAGCAGTGCATATGGTTGAGTCAGACATGTACATTCTCAAACTCACTTCCTTGTTTCTGGTTGTGAATTTACAGACATCACGCGAATGTCTCACATTTCCAAACAAAAATGTCTGCCTTAGACTGCGCAAGGAAATTCCCTGATGGTCTTCACAAAAGCTGGGGTAAACGGTTGTGAACCACGTGCAACGTTGTGGTGAAACAAAAACAAAAGTAATTAAGTCAGATGTTTCTACTGCACAGCAGACCTGGAGAGTGGCTGAAATTTGGAGAAAAAAGACAAGACAAGTCGCCGAGACTGTTGCAACCAGATAAGTTCAGGAGTGAGAAGTGTGAAAGCTTTATTCAATATGTCAAGTGATCTGTAATGAAATCTGAATCTAACAAATATAATAGAAAAAAGAAAAATAACTTCCAAAAACCTTCATGTGGGATTAACCTGTTGCATTCAATCAAAGAGTGGTTTATGGGCATAAACATTTGTTAAAGAATAGTTTGCTACTAGGTCCATTCAGTGGTGAGCATGCATTTCTGCATTCATATCCAGTGCTTTCTGGTTTAATGATGCTACTGTCGCTACAAAAAAACAATCAGTGTCTCTGTCTCCTCTGCCATGACACTCTCTGTGTAACATTGTGCAACGTTTGTGTAAGCCTTTAGTCGGGGAAGAAACATTTTCTCTTTGATTTTCACGCCACATTCTGATGTTTATCATTGATATTTTAATTAGCTGAAGATGTTCCACTACCATTCTCCATTGTAGTTGCACAAGCCGTATTGACATTGTGCCATCTGCACGGGAGCGGTTATCCACAGAGAAGAGGAAAGTACGCTGACTGGTTCACAAAACTGTACAGTTTACATGAGAAAAGGAAAGTGTCTGTATCTTTGTTCCACAGCACATGTTGTGGTCAACTATCAGTTACCTTTCCTTCATCCATGGGGTTATCACTGATGTGCACGACAGGCCCTGGGTGTGTCTTGGTGGATCTGTGCAAGTTCAAGAGAAACAAGAAGACAGAGTGTGTTAATGTAAGATTATTTGTGCTCTGCTTACTGACATGATGCAAACTTGATAAATAAAATGTATCCCAAGTGGTGTCTAAAACACACAGTCTAGCTTTCACAGGAAGAGAAAAAGACAGTGAAGCAATTAGGGAAGACATCCAAAACAAGAGAGCAAGAATATAAGATGAAAATGTGCATCAGTGCACCAGAGAGAGTCATGACATATGAGAGAGACAAATAGAAGAGGAAGAGGGAGAGAGAGCAGGGTCACATGAGGGTCTATGAGAGATTATAGTGTGTGGAGACAGCATCACCGTGGCAACAGAGCAAGGGGCATGGAGGAAGTGAAGGTCTGGCCTAAAGAAAGTGTTGCTGCCTCTGAATGTGGTCTGGCTCCAGTAGCTAATGATCTCATTGCTGCTGATGAGTCGATGCAGTCAGATATGTAGCAGGGACGCACTGGAGTATGGACTCCAGTCGGTAATCGCCACATGGTACACCATCAACACAAGCAACCGCTCTTAAATATACTGTATATGAAATCATAAAACATTAACAGTATGTTTTACAGTCTTAAGAAGAATTGTTTGAATGTAGTTTAAAACTGAAAACATATAGATAGATAAACATTTCCCAAAAACAATAATGAGTTTAAGCTACGTTCAAGGCTTTCCACTACAACACTAAATATGATCATTAAGACCACAGGCTGTTTCTGTCCACTGCAGAAAAACCCAGACTGTGAATTCACAAGTTTGCAGAGACAACAAACTATGAAGCAGAAAGTGTGATGAAAAGATTTCTCTATCAGAGGCCGGACACTTAGTCCACCAAGAAATGAAGTGAATATTATGTTGGAAATTTCACACTACAGCCGAGAGCTCCTTTCTTTAATCATTTTCACAGTCAGACAGCCAAAATCATTCCCCCCCATCTCCTCTGTCTGTGTCGGAGACATTTATCTGAGCTGATGGCATACTTTGGTGCTCTGACACTTTCAACTCCCAGATCTGAAACGGCAATTTATCAGATTTCACCAGCAGCCTCGCACACATACATACCCACACACCTTTATACTCTACTGCCAATTTTAGCTGCCAGTCACCGTCTGAAATTATTATTTTTTTAGCTTGCTGGTGGGCGCCCTAGAAGAATTACCTAGAAAGTGTAACTCTGATGAGCTAAAGTTTTTCATTTTCCCTTCAAATATTTGTCACACTATTAGTTTCCGTGTTATTTCATGCACAGATTCAGGCATTATTATAACCAAAACATTTAAACGCACAATATGTCGTTTTCTCTCAATCGCAACCAAACAAAGCACATATAGCAAGTAGCTTGGGATCATTGGAGTTGTTGTTTTCATCGCAAAACAATCACAACTGCAAATGAAAATCTATCTATGAACTCAGGAAGAGGTGTTCAAGGTGTTTTGATATTATTCAAGTTACTTTTAGTCTCCTCCGCCGACTTCCTTCCTCCCTCTGACTCTCTCCCAGAAATTGTAGCGACCAAAAAAAACTCACTGTCACCTTGAGTTGAACTTGTGGATTTGGTTTGGGTTTCAACATTTTTGGAAACATTTGGGAAAATGTAATTAAACAACTCAACAAAATCAGTTTTTAGACATTTTAAAGGGATAACATGTAACATTTCTGCATTTAAATGTCTGCATTTATGTGTACTTATATCATCTCCAAGTTTACACAAGGTCGTTTGGTTTGGTTGCAACTGTCTGGGAGAGCCAGACAGAGAGTGAGGAAGGAAGACTGCAAACGAGACTACAACGTAACGTGAATAAACTTAATGAAGGTGCAGTATGAAAGAACTGTCCACTTGTTGAATTCATACTGCTGCTGCCTTCTGTAGCTGCCATTGGCTAGTCAGTTCAGTTAGCAGTGCAGCTATTGGTCCTGTCATAGATGCTGTATATACTCTGCCCTGTTAGGAGCTAGGAGCGCTGGGGGAGAGTTGGTATCGCTAGCACAGAAGCTTTGGAGTGCCGGGTGGCCAACTTTTTCAGGCCACATGGGACCGTCATTGATATTAAGTCATAATTGTTATTTCTTCACACTCTTTTACTTAATTTTTGAATGTTTTAAACTAAAATTCTTACAATATTGCACCTTCACGTCATCATCCCCTCTCCCCTCTGTAATATTACGTTGATGAAGTAAAGTACTTTTTTCCCCTCCAGCTCCAGTCGGTAGTCAACATTACAGAACATAAACACCTGTAGGTCGAGGTCACTTCCCTGGATTGCTGCTGAATTCACAAGATAAATCCACTTTTGAATCCCAAAAGTTAAAAAGTAATCTCTGAGCTCTCCTCCCGCTGGTAAATGTCTCTGGTTAGAGCAGAATCCAGTGTGACTCTGGGTAGTTATTCCTCCAGATGGTCTGGCTCTGCAACTGGCCAGCAGTAAGCAGCTCGGCTCAGCTCATCCAACATCTTTTGTTATGTTTTGACTGAGAGACTCCAGAGATTACATATTGTGAGTTTAATGCGGAAACGTTACATATTATATCGAGGCGTTTTAGTCAGTGTGTTAGGTGACACTGATTTTACCCATCGAGATCTAATTTTACCTGCGTGTGGCGCCTGCCAAGATATATCTGAAACCTGCAGGAAAGGCGGCGCATCGCTCACCTATGCAGAGGATATGATGTACGATTCCTTGTGATCCTCACAGTGGGTGTTTACACGAGGGAGTGGGTGACACAGGATAAGTCACCGGGGTTATCAAGTGGGCACATCCTATCACAGATGTTCCGTTAAATCAGGCAGCAAACACCTCCGGAAGTCTCAACAGCAAGTTCTGGCATGGCACAATCACCACCTCCATGCCGCCCTCACACACTGATCAGAGCTACAGTATTCTCAGCGCGCAGGACACACAGTATCTGCTAACACATTCCTTTGCATTTCCGAGTTTGCTGGTTGAGTGTCAACTCACACAAGTGCACAAAGAAGATATGCAAATGGAAAGAAAGTAAGAGAAGAAGAAAAAACAAAAAACAGAGAGAGTTGTGAAATACAGACTCACAGTTCGATGGCTTTGTTCCACATGATGACGTAGCCTGAGAGAGTGAAGGACTCCACGTTGACGATGTGGATGTTTCCCCTTTCTGTGCCAATGTAAAGCCATTTGCTCTGGAAGGGCAGGTGGCAGTATGTGATTCTGCAAGAAGGGAGATCAGGATCCATCACAGCCCGGCTTTTCATTATCTCATGACTCAGTCCCATCAAAGAGTCACCCTTGTCCCTAATCAGGCTGCTCCAACTGGAAGGAGTAGCGAGTGACTAAGATTTAATTACAAAGGCCTTGCTCTGTGTCACACTAATGAAGCCAGACTATATATAGATCAGTGGGGAGGAATAACGGAGTAAACACTGCTGTCTTTTCTCAACTGCTAGGAAGAACATATTTACGATGTCAAATGGACAGGGCTGACTGTCCACACGTCATACGAGACGTCTCCACTGATAGTTTCTGTGATTTTAAATAAAGCTGGATAACGAACGTATTCTTGCCTTGTACAAAAAAACATTATCCAAATAAAGTTGTTTCAAATGATTTTGTTGGACAAACTTAAAACGTAACATCTGACAATCGTCATCTGAAAAACTTGTTATGATCAATGCCAGGAACAACATGAGCATTCAGCTGAAGTCATATATTTCTGTCCGTTAAACTCTGTTTCGGCCTCTCCTATCTTTATGAATAAAATACCTGGGGGAACTATTTACCAACTATTGTATGTTGTTTGATACCGGACAGCTGGCATTTAGTAGGTTTATATTGTTATTTTCATAATTTATATACTGAAAATTTATAATGTCTTTTTTGCTCATTGTTTTCTTATTGATTTAAGGTTTTCAATGTGTTATTATTTTCTTTTTGTTAAGCACTTATTTGCACAAATACAATAACAATGTTATTTGCTGACGACAGCTGCTGGCTGCTCCTGAGAATGGGAGTGGTGAGAGGAGAATTTGCGGGGCAGAAAACAAAAACAATGAGCTAAAAGCTAAAACTTGATCCATCAAGTGGTCAGTAATTAGATTTTAGGCCTCATTCAGAAAAAATCGGGCATTGCAGCAAAACAGTAGTTCTTCAACTTAGGGAGAAGCGCAAACGTACATCACACTGTGGTGTCTTATCACTTAGGCTGGAAACCAGACTGGCTGGCCGACACTATTGTTGCTCAAGTGATTTACACTTAATTTATTGACCTCATTCCAGGACATCTGGCTCAAATTGTGAGTGCAACTTCCGGTGAGTCCCGTCACCGAACCGGAACTGCATTTCCCATGATAACAGGGCGCTAATCATGTCTCTTAGAGCGATTGGTACGGCAAGTCATTCATTCACGAAGATCTAGGTTAGCAACTTTATCTAGTAAATAAATAGCCTACTTGAAAGTGCTGCAGGGTCATTTACTATGATACTTTGATACTTACGCTAGTCCTGTATCAACCATAATCATTTCCCCAGTAACTTGTGGATGAAGTGACACTATGAATATAGTCTACTACTATACTGTAATACTTACAATGGAGGTTTTTTATGTTATATTATTCGTTCTTGTTGACATGAAAGGTTCGGTGTCAGGGTAAAACAGATAATGTCATATAGGCCCATGGATAAACATTTAGAGGTCCGCCATAATGCTCCAATTTTCTATTTTGCTTGGTGCCTTCAACAACATCACTGCGAGGAGACTGCATCAGCAAGGAAGGAGAAATATTATGCTACTTGTTGCGGTTGAAGAAAGCATCTCTGAGAGACTTGCTGTTCCCAAGCCGGGAGCTGCAAACGGGACGCTATCCAGGCAGAGTTCACGACCCAAATGATGATACTCTCCCAGTTTTTCTCTCGAGATTTTGGTCTGAACGAGGCCTTGACAAAAAAATACTGGTGGTGGTTGTTGGATAGATGAGTAGAAAAACTTACACGGCCACAAATAAAAAAATACTAAAAAGGGAATATCATCAGCTAGAGAGCTACTTTGACCTTCTAACTTCTCTTTGCCTTTGCCAGAGGAGAATCACTAAGGGAACAACTAATGAGTTACTTTTCCTGAACAGAGCGGCAGAAAGAAGAACGTGTTACTTTACCTCTCCCTGCTGAACTTGAGAGAATGCAGGATAGCGGGGATTTTTTGCCTCAGGTTCCACAGGTGGATGCTGTCATCAGCTAAGGCACTCACCAGCGCCCCCTGAAGGGAGGGTCAGAAACGGTGGGGTTATTACAATCCACAAAACACCTTGTGGCGTGGTACTGCCGGTTTTATATGGTTGTTTCATCAGCACATAACTATGAGGGCATTACAGAAGCATGTGGGTCACAACACCAGCATAACTGTTAAATCAATTGATGAATAAAGCTGATTCATGGCCTGAATAAGTACCAGTGTGTATCGTATCTGCTACAGGAACATGGATAGACGGATACAGGGGACAGTGGTCGAACTCAGAGTTAAGGGAGAAGGAGAAGAGAAAACCAAACAAGGAGCATGTTAAGACAACAAACCTCGTTGATCAGGAACTGGAGCTGGATGACAGCAGCACCGCTCTCATGCTGACAGTAGCACTCCACGCCCGCACGGCCAAAGCTAACAGTCAGTTTGGTCAAAGAAAACTGGACAAATACATGATGTAGATACACAGCAACCTTGTGTTTGTGTCTTGATTGCTTTGTTAAATGATTTCCAAAGCTGACATTTTCAGTTTGCGTTCGTTAACAGGCACTGGCAAGAACACGAAGCAAATCAAACTAGTTTTAGTTATAAATAAAATGAGTGAGCACTCCCTGCCTTCTTTATTCACATGCATCAGCCAGTATGAGGGCAAAACATTCAGCTTTCTCTCAGCTCTCTCTACTGGACTATTAAGATCAGGTTAGAAACCCCCCCGCCTGCTTTAACTGTCCATTCAAAAACAGTCGAACCACCCATTCAGCCAGTACATGCCTCGGTTTGAACTGTGTGTGAACTGAAAGAGGAGCCAAAATGAATGCATGTGTGGTGGGGAGACCTGGCCGTGGTGGAGCACTGCCACGTAGGCACCAGGGCTGTTATGTATCCAACAAAAAACCTCAAAATATTTCCACAGACAGCACAGAAATGAGAAGCAGGAGGAGGAAAAGCTTGTCCGCTTCAACCAGCCTTTAATCACTTTTACAGACGGATAGCATGTGCACTGACTCATGCACGCCAGCACAAAGAGAAGGAGGAGGAAGCAGCACGAGATCTAATCAGAGAGAGAATCTCTATGCAGACACAAAGGTGCTTCTTCTTGATGCCATATAATGCTGAAGAAAAGCTCTAAGACAGACAGCCACGTTCACTATCTTGAGTCCACTTTGAGCTGACACAGCATTATAAATCCGAACAGGATTAACTAAGCTGTGGTCAAACAATCCCTCAGTGCCTAAAACAAACTAAGGTGGGGTTGCAGGAGACCATTTCAGGACAGGCTCAACAGTGGGCATCACTTCTGCACAAGGATGGAGGCGAACGCAGACTTTCAGACTGGAAGCCGGCGCCAGTCGAAGCCCGCTGGCAACTGAACTCACATTCACCCGCGACCTTTCTGTCCAGTTTTAGCTCCCGGCCCCGCAAGTTCTGTACAACATTTGTCAGAAATATTAATGGATATCATGTCTCCACAGCTGCACAATGGAGGAGGAAGAGTCATTAAGTGTGTTTCATGGCCCCTGGTTGTGCATAAATAAGAACAGAGCGTTGGTCTAAAGAGCAAGAATGTTAGTATGCAACGCTGTTGTGTATTCATGTCGCTAACATCAAGCAGGATCAGCTCTAAAGCCTCGTAACTGTTAACTCAAGCTACTGTCACCGCCTTTGTTAACCAATCAGTGTACAAACAGGTGTCTGGAGTACGAGTCTGATGTAATGTAGGTTAATGGTGCTGCTGAGCCAAGCCACTTTCTAGGCCAGCAGGAAATTGACGAAAAGATGAAACTCAAAACCAGATTTTTATCACCGATGTGAACAAGTGGAGCATTCTGTCCGTACTTCCTTCAACGCTGCATGATCAAAAGCCACAGGTAACAAACTACGGTAAAGTGTAAAGTCTGTCAACGGAGACTGTTTTAGATTGCAACACCTTTATCTCATTAGCACAACATATGCATCAAGGATTGTGTCAGCACAGGAAGTCGAGTCACGCTAGTCTACTCTGCACTACAGCGGAAGGATATATCGATATGATATTGTTTTTGTGACACGAGACTACAGAGCATCTTAAATTTTGGATATTGTCGTACCATGATAATGACAGAAGTGCTGTCTTTTACTTGTTTTAAATTGTCTAAATATTGAAATATATATTGTGTATCAAAATTAGAGTCCCACCCGTACTTTTCGGGGCCGCTGGCGGTATCACTATTGTGGGGGAAATTTGCGATGACCCCTTAACCTTAACCTTCACCCAGGGCCAACAAATTTTAAATCGCCAATAACTGCTTAACTATCATTTAAACTCTCCAGATCTGTCACAACCAGTGAGGCAACAAACACTGTTGTGGATGAATATTAGGATCCTCACATTATTCCCTGTGAAATTAACAAAAGTGTCAAACACGATCTATCTTGCAAAAGAAAGTGAGAAAACATTCCTGGATCTGTCCCCTTATCCGGATCACACCAAATGTTAATATTCTATTCTGGGCTGAGACCCGACCTCCATCAAAGCTTCATCCAAATCTGCTCAGTAGTTTTTAGGTAATCCTGCTGACAAACCAACCAACAAACATAACCTGCTTGGCAGAGGTAATGAAGACATCTGTAAGCTCCAGCCTCACTTTCCATGTGTCAGATGCAACATATATTATACATTTATATTACTGTTCTTCACACTGGAGAAAAGATGTTTACAACTTGATGTCATATAAACAGATATGCAACATGTTGCTCTCTGAAGCTTTGTGAGGATCTCCACTTTGCTCCTGAGAGTTTAACACCTCATATACTTGAACATCAACACTTCCGCATTTGGTAAACCACTGCGGTTTACCACAGTATTTCAACATCAGCGGGTTTTCTTGTTTAGTCAACTGATACGCATCTCAACAGGAAGTTATCCTATCAAGCTAGCTGACGAATGAAAAAACTGAAAAGGCTCTCTGCAGAGTTTCTTAAACTTAAAGCATTGTCGACGGCTGAAGAAGAGGAAGCTGCAGGCTTGTCTGCTGACCATCTGAACAGCTTACTGCAGTGTAAGCTCATCGCAACAAACTTCTGACTTTCAGCATGACTAGTAGGCTGCAAGAGGATATGCAAACACCAATGTTGTGTAATATTTAATCCATTTTGCACAACTTTCCCTCTAAAAAGGTTCAAAACATTTCTGCCTGCCACTGCTGGCCTCCATTCCTGTGTGGCGTTAGCCAGAGCCGGCAACGGTCTACAGTAACACACTGATTAAAACACTGTAGTAGAGACAGATCTTGTAAAAGCAGACATTTATTGCTTGTAGACACCTCATTGAGCTTATGTCTACTGAGCTGTGGCAGCGTTTCCAAACTCCGGGGGCAATGAGGTGGATCAATACAGCCTGTCTTTTGATAAATGGACCTATTGCCTGAATGACAGTAATCCCATCAGCTCCACCTCGCACATTAGGACAACATGGAAGCGGTGTGTGTTCTCCGGGAGTCGCACGTGCAAACACAATGCTCTCTTAATCTGGAGAGTGGATAAAGACGAGGACAGAGCCACTTGTAATGAAAATCTAAATAAAGCAGATGGGCCTCCCGTGCAGGATATCAGCACAAAGGGAAACCCTGTGTTTACACATTAATAGTACAGCCCCGAAGACATGTTGTAAACAGCATAACCTGGATACAACCACACTATCACATGCAGGGTTTAATTGTTGTGACTCATGAGAAGTTGCCTGGTTAGCTGCAAAAACTAAATTTTATCTGTGAACACAAACAAATACAAAACTGACTCCCAACAGCCCGAGGGGCCACGCGGCACTGGAGCAGCTTGATTGTGTGTGTGTGTGTGTGTGTGAGTCCAGTGATGTTTACAGCACATGTGAAGTGGCATCCTGGCACAGGCTGGGCAAGCACAGTTGATGAGGTTGGCTCCTCGGCATATGGCGGAGGAGCTGTTCATGCTACTGCAGAGATACCACTAATGAGCATGGTGCTCCAGGAGAAGGAGGCTGCTGGCTGCACACAAACACATCCCAGCTAGCGTCTACCTCTGAGCTGGTTGGATGACAGGAGGCGAAGACGGGTCACTTACTGGATCAATCCCCCAGAGTTAGTGCAAGGCTGGAGGGTGACGTTTGCAGAAAGGATGTCAAGAAGTTAGACATGAGCCTCATGTGTGTTGGGTTATGTTTGTGCATGTGTGTGTGTGTGTGTGGAGTAACAATCAGTGGACTCATCCAAGCTTTACTTTCCTTGTGTGGCTCCCTTCATTTTCATTTTTCCCGTGGAGAAAATAAAAAGGATACAGCCTCATAGCTCCAGCCTGAGTCCCGATGGCCAAGATTTTCTGCACGGGGTCAAAAGCCATTGAGGATGGTTGATATGGGAAGCCATGACGCACAGTCTGCAGGAAAGAGCAGAATTTATATTAGACCTCCAGTCAGCTAATCAATCATGTGCTCCAGTCAAGCTGGCATCAGTGGAGAAAAAAACATTACCATAATCTCCCAGAAATGTAATCCATCAATGTGGAAAATTAGTCTTATTATCAAAATAAATGAGATAAAGCATAAACATTAGCTCAAAAGGGGACTGGAATATTTTTCTTATATGAATCTGACATGTGTGCCAGGCTCAATCCTGCAAAACATCAGCGATAAATTCATTTTCTCCGTCCTGACGCTCACATTTTCAGCCTCGGAGTGCACTTCACTGCCAGGATCTTGCAGTCCCCCTGAGCCACCAAAATGTTATCATCATCAGGCATCTATAACTCAATTGTTTCAGGTTGGAAACCTTGCCCAGCCATCTATGAGCGCTGTGCAGCTTACAGTAGCATTATGTAACAGGTAATGCCATGGCCCCTGTAACCTGGGGAGCTGACCTGTTCGCTCCCAGCTGGGGCCAAGGCTGGTGGGCCGGCACTTAGAGATGTTCGACACATTTCACACGAGCCAAACCTCTCCAGCCAGAGCTAACGAGCTGGATTATTAAACCACGCTTGATTAAAAATTAGTACGGGGAAATCATTTGTGCCGACCAAATGAGGCTGGGACTTGAAGGACAGGTTCACATATTTTCTGTTTAAGGGCTGCAACTGACGATTGCAAAGGCAATATGTGTATTATTTTCTTGATTGTCAATGAGTTGTTTGGTTTATAAACTGTCAGAAAATGGTGGAAAAGGTTGTTAAGTGTTTCCCAAAGCCCAAAGATGACGTCCTCAGGTGTCTTGTCTTGCCAACAAGCCAAAGACACTCAGTTCACATCTTTATAGCGAGGTACATAAACCAAAAACATTCACATTTAAGAGCTGGAATCAAAGATGATTTTGGACTTTAACGGTTCCTCAAACGAATTAATCGATTATCCAAAAATGCTTGTATGTGCACAAAAAGACTGGGTCGCTTTGGTAAGCCAGAATAACAGAATTCAGATTTTTCTTAAAACCGATTATCAAAATAGTTGCAGATTAATTTAATAGTTGACAACTAATCGATTAATCGTTGAAGCTCGACAAAGGTTCAGCTGAACTGAGCTGAGTTGGACAGTAGGTACCAAAGTTATGGTCTTTTCAGTACCAAATTCTCTCACAAAAACTCACATTTCAATATATTAATTTGATTTGTCGAACTCAGACTTGACTTAAACTGAATTAAAGGCATTTCTACACAGATGGAGGACTTTAGATTTTGCCCTCATCTCTAAATATCTTATCAGCAGAGACAGCAGCAGCTATCACAGCAGTCTGTATGTAGATTAAGGCATGTGGTAGCTATAGTAAGACAGATCTGACCACACAGTTTAAATCAAAATGCTCCTTCTTGGGAGCTGATTAGTACAGACAGCCAAATAAAAACAGTGTCTTGAGGCGAAGATTCAGTGCAATGCAAACATCTCTGGTGCTGTGACAGCCCGGATACAACCACGGGACACAGCCAAGCAGGCAGTGAATAATTAAAATCATCCCCTCTACATTTAAAACTTGTACTTTAATACCTGGACTACATTTCCGAGGGTTGTTTTAAGTGCTATATGCGTACAGTCATTTCGTTTCCAGCCGACTGAGCTGGTGCTGATGGATGAAAACAACGACCAAGCGTTTGGTCACGCCGCTGTCATCTGACTGTCAGTGTGCAGAAAGCAGCCCGTTAATGTTGAGCTGCTGTTTAACACGAAACCCACCTTGCAAAGCTGGAAATGCTCCGACTGGAGAGTCTCCTGGATAACATCGTTTTCCCTGGGAGTACCCGGCTGAGCAGTTGCGGAGGAGGAGGAGGAGGAAGAAGCCGCTGTCAAGCCGTCCAGCACCTTCCTAATGTTAAACTTCTTCATTTTCCTCCGGTACAGACGCGACGGGTTGAAAAACAGATCAAGCGAGCTACCATAAATTGGATAGAGGGGGGGGGGGGGTAGCTGCTAGCTAGTTAGCCGAAATAACGCACAGTTAATATCTTTCTGTATACATCTCACATGTTACGGAGGGTGTTGCCAGCGCACTCTCCAAAAGCAACCGAGTCACGAACATTGATTCAGCGAGTCCTTGCCGATGTGAGTGTTAATCCGCCATTTATGTGTCCAGCTCTGGCGTTATTCGATCGGGATCAATCGTTTCCGTGAGCTGTTTCCCCGGCCAGGGCTCAGCGGGTAGCAAGCTGGCTACGGAAACGCAGTGAACTGCAGCGGGGATTGCGTCTGCGCACTGCGGTCCCCCGGATGCTGGGCCGGTGTTACGGCGTACTGTGTGACCCGGCTCATTCTGTGCCCTCGACAGGGATTTTAGCTAGCAAATGTAGCTTTTTTACAAATAATTCTTCACAGGACACACATTTTAATAAATATTACTTTTAGTTGAAGTTGAAGTTCTTTTAAACCCACTTTTATAGTATTGTTTTTATGTGAAAGCACCTTTTTTAACTGAATTTTCATGTTTATGTTGATTTTATTGCACATTAGCAAACCAGAGTCCATCATGTAAATGTGACAGACAGGCTAATTTTTAGCTGTAGTCCCTGGCAGGTTGATGGCATTAAAAATATTTATATCATGTAGCATATAGGACTGATAAAAGCACAAACAAAGCATATCAGCACATTAAAATAAGCCCTTAAGTATTTGAACACAGACAAAACATCTTTCCATCTTTCATTCCTTTTACTGCTCACAATATTTTTATCTGATCTTAATTCCTGTGATGTGACATCGTCTTCCTTCCTATTTATTTATTTCTATTTTTGCATCCCTTGTTTCTCTTCTCTCTCTTCTGATCTGTGATTTTGCCTGTTTTATCACTTTTATTCTTTTTACTTGTAATGACTCATATTGACTCTTTGTGTTTTCACATTTTCTGTTCTGCCTTCTTGTTTTACTCATCTCGGACGAGGCTTTCTTGTGTTTGGCTCGACTGTTTGGCTCGAGTGTTTATTCTGTAATACTGTCCTCCTGAGTTTCCTGCTTTTGCTTGTTTGCCAAAGCACTTTGTAAACTCTGTTTTTATAGATGCGATATAAAGTTTATTATTTACTATAATAATTAAGCATAATTTTGAGGTACTTGTAGCCTATTTTACTTGAGTATTTCCATTTTTTGCTGCTTTATACTTCTAACCACAACAATTCAAGGCAAATATTGTATTTTTTGTATTGCACTTTCACTACATTTACTTGACAACTTTACTTCATTTTTAGATTTGGTTTAAAAATACAAAATATATCCCCTTTCACTGGTTCTCAACCTGTCAGTCAGGACCCCCCAAGAGCTCACAGGTTAATTTCCAGGGGTTACCAGATAGTTTTTTACTTTACATCTTTACCTGTATCTGTGATATAATTTGCCTTAAAATATACTTTATTGAGTGTATGGTGAGAGCATTTAAGGATGTGGGGGTCAAGACTTGATGTTGAGAGTCACTGGCCTAATCAACTAAGAAAATTATAATGCAATATTATAGATTAGGGTAAAACTTTATTGATCCTAGAAGGGAGATTCAGCTACCCGGCAGATAAACTATATAAAGTAGTTAAATCACATTTACCAGCCTCAGCTCAACTGTAACAAAATCTGTTTTAAACATTTTAATAAGGGTAAATGAACAGAGGAATCTGAGGTTTTGTGGCCCCCTGCTGGCTGAGGAGCAACTGTGACGCTTTGTGGCTGGGAAAGAAAAGAAGAGCTGCCTTCATGACAGCTATCAAAGCCTTAAAGTTTAAAACAAAATACAAAAATAATGCAGGAGCAGTGAGAAAAACATTTGATCAATCCAGAGAACAATCACTATTGTGCATCATCCTCTTCACTACAGATCTTTGCCACACTCAGAAATTTGATAGGAGGGTAAACCTTTTGCAAACAGTTCAGTTCCCAGATCAGGATTCAAACTATTGTGTGTGCATGGAAAATGCTGGCTGTGGTTCCTCCTTCCTCATGTTTCCCAAGAAGGAAAAACAAGGCTATGTTACCTCCACAGAGAATTAGAAAACTAGAAAATCTGGTTCGATTAAAACCAGAAAACCTGGTTCAGTGATCACCTCATTGATGTGTCATTTAGGACGGTCAGATTTTTACTGGCTGGCGCATCTTTGGTGATTTTTCTATCAGGAATTAAGTAGCACTCCTTAAATAATACATCTGAAATATTCTTAAAGAAGAGATGTAAGATAGTAGGCTACAGTTAATCCCAATGTTGTTTGATAATGAAGTAAACCACATGTCGCTGAGATTATTATACATTATTTATTCTGAGTCACATAGATTTAAGATTTTAAGAAAAACATGGACAAACATAGAATTTTTTCTTTCTTTGAATTATAATTTTACCGTCTTTAATGACTTCCAAAAATATTTATTTTCATAAACGGAACATATTGTTTGCATTGTAGCCTGCTTCAGTGATAACTAGGCTGAAATTGTTGTCAAATTCCTGCCAGACGCCCGCCTCAACGTGGGCTCCATGGCTATGGTCTTGACTTCAGTACTTTGATCTGATGCTATGCTATACTTCTACTAGGCTACCAGTTTATAAAGCACTGTTGGACTCATTGGAGACGTTTGATCGATACAGCAGAACCTGAGATATCATCTTTTTTATTCCACACATTCTTCTTTCTTTTCAAATCCTGGTGCTGACATTACCCATAATGCAACCTAGCCACTGAGTGACATCACTGGAGGCAATTTATCAGATTACATGCAGCTTCCTCTGGAGCCACAAAAGACTGCACACTACATATGCAGTAGTACCCCACAAGACCTGTAAACACACTTTAATGTGTTAAATGGGTGGAGGTACCCTTTAACATAGTAATTTATAGGATACAATACTATCGACAACAATAACCAAAATATCTTTAAAACAGTCAGTGTGTTCTTTTGCAAAACCCAAAAAATATCAGGTCCTGAGTGCCGTCATCAGCTGTTAATGGACTCCAACCTCTCCTTTCACTCACAAAAGTTCAATCATGCAATTTTTCCCTTCATTAGATAGCAAATGCTGACAGAGGCTGCCGAGATGTTTCTAAACTCTGTGATTTTCACTCATTTGAATGACTGTTTGACAAGCTGGTCGCCTTCCAACCATAGTATGCTGAAACCACCTGGATCACTATAAAAACAAGCGATAAAAACAGTCAATAAAACAAAAAAACCGAAGCTCTTCCATCATTGCTCAATTTAAAAAATATGTCGGAAGCTTGGAAGACCAAATGAAGTATGCAAACGTCTACTTGATGTATAAAGTAACTCATGACTTAGCTCCACCACCAATCAGCTCCAGTGTTGGTTTTTTATATATGTGATATTTTACACTCTAAATGGAGCCGTTCTGCATAATGCCTACCATCCTTTTTGTAAGGTTGAATGCTCATCACTGAGTATTTTGACATTATTACACTGCTTACAAACAAAGTTGAGGATCTAGAATTTACCATCATGCATGTACAGGAAGAAAACATATTATAACTGATTTCCAAACAAAATGTCACTAACAGATTTGCACCAGAAGGTTTTCCTCCCTTTAACTATCTTTGCACATGCACATTTTGTTCACTAGATGGCATCGCCTACTAATATTATGGTTTCATGCAATCTAACTCCACTTTGTAGTGGTGGAGGGCTTTTCTTATAGCCACAATTCAGCTGCCATGGACAGAACCATATGGATTCCTACCTCTGATTGGTTGCCTTGATGGTACAGGATATGATCTGTTTTTTAATGATTAGGTTGATTCACATTCTGGCATTTTGTAACACACTCAGAATTTGCCTTCTTTCCCGTACCAGCCTCTTATTTACGTCAGCTTTCCACAGACAGTGAATGCTTAATTAACGCAGGCCATCATAAAATGGGTCACTGGAGGTGCAGTAAGAGACACGCACACTGCTTCACTCTCATCAACCTATTCACAAGTTTGACTAAATTGAAATTTTCATGCAATCATGAATATATGAACGAAGCCACCAGTGATAATGCACACTGGAGGGCAGATAAAATAGGGCAGTATCAATAATGCACATGTAATGTGGATCTGTTGCAGAGAGTGCTCCTCCCATTTCGAATGTTGTATTTAAAAAAACAACAAGTCAGGAGGCTGAGCTTTTGTGTCCGATGTGTGGAAGTTTTGGGGCCAGCATCCCTGTCTGACTCCTGAGTTTAGGTCTCTGTATAGTATCTGTGTAGTATCTGGGACATACATCCATAATTAGCAGTTGTGTTTTACTTCTCCCCTCAGTTTCCAGAATTGCCACTTGAGGTAAACTACCTTTCCTGGCTGTTACGTGGTAACTCACTTGATCAGCAAAGTGTATAAATGCTGGTATGATAAAACAGTGTGACGTTTTACACATAGACTATTTCAAGTTTAAAATAAACACATGATATGTTGCATGATAAAGCAACTGTGTATAGGTACTCGGCTGCAGGATGTGGAGCAGTTCCCTAGATGCACAGCAAGGACAGCGAAAAGTAAAACTACAGGACAGCAAAGGACAGATTGGTGTGCAAAAATAACCTGAGTAAAAACACAGCACGTCAGTGAACGTTTAGGACAAGGTTTCACCAGCACCAGATATTTACATGTGCTGAATCAAATCAATGACTGATATGATGATCTAAAAATATGGATTGTTAATAAATCTTATTTGGAAGAGGAAGAAGAACAAGAAGGGAAATAAGGGAAAAGTAAAGAAAGGGAAAGAAGAGTAATGGAAGGAAGTGTAAGGGAAAGAAGAGGAAGGGAAGGGGAAAAAGAGGAAGGTGGTGCAGTAGTAAGCATGACAATAAGCTTGTAAATAAAAAACACTCTTTTTGAACAATCTGTCTGTCTCTCCATCTCTGTCTGTCTCCAGTCTCATCTCCATCTCTATCTGTCTGTCTGTCTGTGATCCCTCACATCCCGCTGCCCTCCCTGGATGTTTGCTCCTCTCTCTGTTGGATGGTTGCCCTTGTTTCTCTCTTTGATGCTCTCTCTCTTCCTCACTTATTATTAAATCACGCTAAATGGGACAACTGTGCCACCTGCTGCTGTAAATTTGTACCTGTAATCTATAAACCTCCATTCGTTTGCAATGGTTTCCTCCAGGTGCACCAATTTCTGCAGGCGGATTTGAGGTGAACTACAGTAGAGACTCTTTCCCAAAGCTGTTATTGTTAGTGTAAATGGTTGTATGTCATCCTCTTTCCCTGCAAATTTAAGCTACTTGATGGAGATCTGTGTTTGTCAGTATGCACGTCCTAATGATAGCACATGATCCACTGTGGAAAAATAAGTACACATGAAAAGTCAGAGTTTTTTTGAGGCACTATACTGGAGTTAATAGTGCATTGATTTTGCAAAGTGCAGTGATTTTGCAGTGTCCCCATTGAGGACTACAAACATTACAAAGAAATGTATAGATGTTTTGAAATAAGCAATCACTCAGAAAGAATGTGTGAGATAAAGATGCTAGTCCCTATTTTATCCCCCTGGTATCCACCGTCTGTCCCATCAACATGTCTCTTCTTCTACATCTCTTCTTCTTGGACTGGAAACGTTTTACTGCCTATAATTCCTTCATGAGGGCAACTCTCATGCACTGAGATGTGACTGTGCTGGGGGGAACAATTCATTTGCTCGTGAGGGCATCAGGGGGAGATGTCAGACATGAGGGATCGCTCCTTGCCATGGCAGCTTGACAACAACTCCTACAGTTATACACAGCTGTGATATTCTGTAATAAACATACAATTATGTGTGCTTTTATTTGTAAGCATGTTCTTTGTGTCTTCAGTTGGCTGCAGAGGTATTGAGTTCATTTTTCCCTGTCCTAATTTGGACACTGAATCTTGTTCCACTGAGCATTAACTTCACAGTTGCGTGAAAAGCTGTGACATAATTATCTATTAACCTTGAATCTGTTGCAGCTTCATGAGTGCTTTGGTTGTTTTGCCGTGGGATTTGAATTATTAACAGTTGTGTTCTCAGCTGCACTAAAAGTCGTCATAGCCAGCTGTGGTCAGTAGGGGGGAGTGTTGTGATATGGATGTTCATTCATGAAGTCATGTCACCTCAATGAAATTCCTTCAATACATCGACAGTATGCGCTTTGATCTGTTTGTTAACAGGCTAATTAGGCTCATTGTCTGTTGCTATGTGGAAAAATACTTTTTTCCTGTTCTTTTGAATATATAATGTTTCTTTTTCAATTATGATAACTAATAAAGAAAAAAATAAAGTGCATTGTTGTAACACATTTGAATTCCTAGCCTTACAGGTCAGACAGAGGGGATATAAAAGTCCCCATGACACTTCACTTTTTATCAGATCTGGCCCTTAGTAGTTGAACAGGCCTGATACAGAATGAACCAGGGGTTTGTAAGAGGTCGCTATGGGTTTGGGGTCATGGATCACGTTCCCACGCCTTTCATAATTTAGACTCTTTGTTGAAATACTTTTACTAAAGTCAACATGACAAAAGAAAAAGGAAAAAAGGGGAATATTTGGTTGAAAAGATGTTTTTTCTCCTATCATAAAATATAACACAAACCTTAGCAGAGGTCTCAAACCAGCCCATGAAGCTGGTGTCTTTACAGAAGCTGTCCAGAGAGGACACCAAGCCTCTGTCCCTTCCTGTCATGTCACATTTGTTGGCCAGCAGGACAGCAGGGACTGAACAGCCGCTATCCAGATCCTGCTTCCACTGTGAGGCAGCCTCCGAGGTGGAGCTGTTTGTAATGTCAAAGATCACTACTGCTCCCATCGCTGCTTTGTAGTACACTCTGGACATCTTCTTATACCTCTCCTGGCCTTGAAGAGAAGATAAATCTGTGTAGTTAAAGCTTCATCAACACAGCTGAATTCATTTTTGACAGATAGGCTGCTATTACTTGTCAAAAGGCTTCCAGTTTATGGACACACAGTCAGTAATGCTGCTGTTTCTTTATTGTGTTTGACATGAATTACTATATCAAATCAAATTTTACATGCTGTTCTTATAGAAATTGCACGATTCTATGATATAATATTTTTTTTAAATGGTAAAACCGATACCAGATGTCTCTGCCCTATTACTGTGTTTTGGCTTTGAAGACAATTGCAACAGATACTTCCTCATTTTTACACTCACCTGCAATATCCCAAAGCTGCAGTCTCACCACTGTCTTGGCGTCCCATTCAATTGTTTTTGGAGCAACCAATGCTGCTTTCTCCGATGTCTAAAACGATGATCACATTTTAAACTGATTCGCTGGCTTCTCCCTAAACCATTGCAAAACTGGATCTGCCTCTCGTCCGGTTTTACAAATATCAGCTCATAAACAAACTAATTTTTCACAGCTTTTAAGTAATCTGCATTCAGACGTCTCAACCCTACATGTTCCCTTTACGGCTCTTGCTGTAAAATGACAATAAACAAACCTTTACCCCTTTTTTTTGTTTGAACCTTTTTACTTTGAATGTCTTCCTTTACACAAAGCCGCAAATCTTTGACCTTTTGACTTGATTTGAAACAATTGATTGAGGCCATGAAACACAGGAGACAACAGCATAGAAAATACTAAATTTACTCCAATCAAACAAGTGTCCTTTTCAATGCTCTACAGTAAGTATTTGTTTAAAATGGCAGACTTTATTTATACTGTGTATCAGACTGCAGGTAGCTTATTCAGAATATTACGTATAACAGTAACAGTAGCACGTCTTCATCACATTAAATGGTTTGGATAGGCTCTTAAACTCTAAAAGAAATTGACTGGTGTACACAACCAATCACACATTAGAAGCATACACAGCTAATAAGTTCTGTCTAATATTGTAATGCATATAGATATCTGAATACCAAAATATGCTACATAATCCATACATTTCACAAAACATATGTATGTTTATTTATCTTATACATAAATCCATGAAAGTAGATGTCTAATTATAAAAGGTACACACTTCGAACTAGTTGAACTTGCATTTCAGGATCATGGAAATAAGATTGATGTACAAATTAAAAAAAAAACAAAACTTAATGAAAATATGGCACTTGTCTTCTGCTACATTCGTGACACAGTCAGTGCATTTGCCTGGCAGTACTGCATCAATCAAAATTTCACAGATAATTGCTCCAATGAGAACTCATGTTGACACGTCACCTTTTTAATTTCATCAAAGAACATTTCATTCTGCTCTCTTAGCTCAGAGCAGAAGTTCATTTGGAAAATATACTAATTCGCTTCCTTACCAAAAGGTCGATGAGAAGATTGGTGTCACCCGTTGATACTAAATATGACACGACCGCCGGTGGGAGGTTAGCATAGCTTAGCATAAAGGCTGGAAACAGGGGGTGGGAAACAGATAGCCTGGCTCTGTTTAAAGGACGCAAACTCCCACCAACCCACCAGCACCTCTAAACCTAACTAATGAAGACATTATATAACAGTTTAATCAGTCAAGTGTAAGAGTCAGGCCAGCTGTGCTTCATTTCCTGTTTCAAATGTTTATGCTAAACTAAGCTAATGGCTGCTAGCTGTAGCATTATATTTAGTGGGCAGATGTTAGAGTGGCGTCCATCTTCTCATCAAACTCTCGTCAAGAAAGCAAAATAGGTTTATTTTCAGAAATGTCAAACAACATGTGCACATAAAACAGATTTTCTCCAAAAATGTTTTTGCAATACATACAAACTATATTCACCATCGAGTTGCCCTGTTTAAAATCAGCAAACTAATCTGCTTTTTATTTGTCCTATATTTATCAAATAAATCTATTTATATAATAAATGTACATACATAGACTGTCTTAGTTGTTTGTCTCATATTTATCCTAATAGATTATGTTAGTTTATAAATATTTAAGTCAAATTCTTTCACTATTGTAGACAACATCTAAAAGAGTTTTAAAATGTGGCTCCTTGTTGTTCACCCTTATCATGTAAAACCTATTAATTATAGAGTGAAAAATGAACACAGAATGACTTTTTCCTTATATAACATCATCATATACAGCACAAGTCATCATGAACTTTAAAATATAGTACAACTGGCAAAACTGAGTCTGCTCCCTCACAGAGTCGAGGAGCTTTGCTTGAAGTCTTTGAGGATGACAGAGGAGTACGTCACATTCGGAGGGCTGCACAAAATCGACTCGGACACCGGCGAATTGGGGAAGGGGCTCACCGGAGCACCGGCGCAATCTCGGAAAGGAGAAGGAGGCATCAGAGCCAGAGAGTCCTCCATGGCTAATTTGCCCTCAACCAAGTCCTCCTCCTCGTGGATCTTGGCGTTGTTGTACATGTAGCCGTGAAGTAGGCCAAACTGCTCATTCTCCATCTCCTCCTCCTCTAAAGGGGAGGTGGGCTCCTCGTCAAAAGGGTCGAGATGCATAGGCAGGACCGGGTCCTGCTGGATGAGGTGCGCCTGGTGGTATACAGGCATGCCGCCGCTCACAGCCTCAGGCATGCTTATCATATTATTAAGCTCGGGGATGTCACTGGCGAATTTACGATTTACCACCATCTCCCCCTGGAGGTGGTCCATGTTGACGTGCAGGGGGATGACACTATTTGGCTGCAGATGCTCAGGGGTATAGAGCTCCACCACCTCCTCCATGTCTTTCATCAGCCCACAGGCAGGAATCTGCCCGTGGGCCATCATGGGGGGAGTGACGGGGGGATTGTATCTGACAGGGTCACTCTCGTCCTCCTCAGCCACATTGTACAAAGTCTTAGTGCTGAGGTCTGAGAATTCCAGCGCCCTGTTTTGGTACGTATTAGTTAAGGGTTTGATGACAGCCATCTGATTGGAACCTGCTTCCTGTCTCTTCACATGCACTGACAGTCTGTGCCACATGTGATCCCCTTTTGGAGGATGTCTTGCACCTGGTTCAGACCATGACACAGACTTTCCATTAGAACTATGAACAAAATAAAGATGGCTGTTACTTTAGGAACCCAGGAAAAGTGGAGAAACATAACAGCATCTCTGGTTCATGTAAGAAAGAAGGATTTTTACTTAAAAAAAAAATAAAAAATCTGAAAAATATGTATATTGTATGTAATGTTCCAGGGTATCTGCAGGTCTTGCAAAAGCTTAAAAAAACATTGACTTCAGTTTCCACATACAAAAGAGCTGGAGAAGGTATTTAAAGTCTTAAATTCAATTCACAAGTGTCTTTAATATTTCCTCTTGCCTGCCATAGATAATAATGTTAGTTATACAATGTTCCTGTGTTTGATTCTGGCTTGAGTCGGGAGCTGTTACACCCTTGTACACTAAAAGTGGGATTGTTTTGACAGTGGATGTGCACACAGGAGGATGTTCAATCCTTCTTTGTGGTGTTGAAACCATCAAATCTGTTGAAATGAATGTCACTACAGTGAGCTAAAGTATCTAAGAAGTTCATCCACTCATAATGGGCAAGTGCTGACTTTTTCATAGGTTAATGTGTCCATCTATTTATCCTTCATCTATTAAAGGAGACATATTATGCTCATTTTCAGGTTTCTAATTTTATTTTGGGTTACTACTAGAATAGGTGTACATGGGTCTGTGCTCAAAAAACACATCAGTTTTCTGATCCATTTCTGCAGCACTGTATTCCCCCTCTGACTGAACTGCTCTGTTTTAGCTCCTGTCTCTCTAAGGCCCCCCTCCTGATTACCCAGTCTGCTCTGATATGTCAGCCTGAGCCAGCTCTGCTTTGTCATGTTTTCATCTTCCAGTTAGCTTCAATATAGGCGTACATTTTGCAAATGTGAGACATGTTGACGTAGTGTGACGTCAAGAAGTCACCCAATTAAAAGTGGGACTACTGACGAGGAGCTCCCGTTGGTGCAAACTTTGGGCTTTTTAACTTTCAAGATCTTTTATGTGCACAAGAACCTACATGACACACTGAAGGAAATGAAAAAACTGAAAAAAAAACCCAAACATATTTCAAAGTTAGTTTTATCATTGGGAATCATTATTTTATCCCGTTGGAAAGTGCTAAGAAAACCAGGAATATAATGCAGGCATTAAACTGAATTAAATTTAAATGGAAGTTGGTGAATCCTGCAGAAACCCTGTATTCTGTATTTATGATCCCACTTGTCATCCCTTAGCACACAGAGATGCTTGTTTTAATTTAACCGTGAGTTCAAAGGTTAAAATGACTGTGTGAATTGAGCACTGACCTATATCCGTCACACTTTACAACAGGTGTCCCTATGAAAGTGAATACAGTAAGACATCAGGCTCCCTTTGAGAGGGAATTACAGTAAAACCAGCATCCCCGAGGTGCCTCAGGAGCAGGACTCACGGATTCAATTAATGAACCTACCTGCCGTTCCCAGTGTTCTTCTTCCTCTTGAACATGTTGAGCAGGCTGTTGCTCCGGCAGGCAATTTTCCCATCTCCTACGTGCATTCGCACAGCATCGGAGGTGGTGAACGCGCTGCGCACGTTTCGCTCTGGTTTGGCGATGATGATGTACATCTTTGGTGTGAACATACAGCCCAGGGCTACAGTCACACTGAGGCTTACGGAGAACGACGTGGTGATGATCTTGTAGTTGCTGCCAAAGTAGATCGGCACAAACGCCAGCCAGATTATACACGTGGTGTACATGGTGAAGGCGATGTATTTGGCTTCGTTGAAATTCGCAGGAACGTTGCGGGTCTTGAAGGCATAATAAGTGCAGCTCATGATGAGCAGGCCGTTGTAGCCCAGAGGGGCCACAACACCCACATTGCTGGTGTTGCAGATGAGGAAGACTTCTCTGATGCTGGGGTAGGATTTGATTGGTTCGGGAGGCTCCATGATGATGAGGGTAACCTCCAAGGTGAGCTGGACGCTGATCAGGATGGAGGCAATGACCACTTGAGCCCAAGCACTCATGAACCTCGGTTTCCTGGTGCAAATCTTCTTCTTGCTGCCGGCCAGAATGCGGGCGATGCGGTTGGTTTTGGTCACCAGGGCGGAGTAGCACATGGCAGCTGAGAGTCCGACAAGCAGCCTCTGGAGGTAGCAGGAGGCCACTGTGGGACGGGCGATGAGGGTGAAAGGACACAGATAGCCCAGGAAGATCCCAGCAAGGATGATGTAGCAGAGCTCCCGGCTGGAGGATTTGACCACAGGCGTGTCTCGATATAAGACAAAGATGAAGGCAACGAATGACGTGACCAGGATGCCCAGGCAGGAGAAAACCACCTGGATAATGGACTCTGGATTGCTCCACTCCAGGTAACGGAGAGGGATTGGCTCACAGCCTGAAAGGGATAAAAACATAAAAAACATATAAACACAGAAGCCACAGTATACTAAAAGCAGCTCATAAAATTTTCAGCCCTTCAGCGTCAGCTTGGTGGTTATATTTCTGATTATCATGTCGAGAAAAACTGCATAAATAAAAGGTCATTTTAAGGAGAATGAAATGAAAAGTTTTATGTTTTCAAGGCTTTATTTTGTGGACACATTCAAAATTAATCAAATACATTTTAGCCTGAGAAAATACAGTAAGTCTCAAAGTAGGTTTTTAGCTCAACTATAAATAAACCCCTTTCTACTCAGCCATGGCCAGGCTGAGCTGCAGCCAGCAGAGGAGGGGGGCAATGCACCAGGACAAAGTAAATCACTGCGTTTTTCATGGATCCAAATAAGATCTCCTCTCCGCTTCATGTCGAGAACACACTTTAAAAATATCTAATTTATGTTGTTTATTTATTTATTGTATAACAGCTTACAGAGAGTTCGGGTCAGAAAAATGCACAGTAATTTCTATGTCATCCCCTGCACTCCACATTTTCTCATTTCTCTTTATACCCAAAGGTCCTGTGGTTAAAAAAAAAAAATTAAACAGCATGGAGGCAGGATGATCCTATTAAGAAAGTGTCTTGTCTTTGAACAGCACAGAAGGCCTTTGAAAGTGGGCCAGAAGAGCGGTAAGTGAAGTAGGGCTGCTGTCGGATAAAATGGTGAAGATGATGAATGGCTCTCAGGTGTCATGGGAAAGCAAAGGAAAATAGGACAGACCAGGTTTGTGAAATAGCGCTGCAGAAATCTTCACAGGACAAACTTTACAGAGTACATGTTGGGGAAGGAGGGGAGAGGAACTTAACTTTTTTCCAGAGCCTGAGTTTAATAAGACTCTGATAAGAATCTGCTCTTATCTGTGAAAGCATCAATCATGCAACAGGATCTCAGCCTGTGGCCACGGGAGTAACCTAAATTCATCTAAATTTAGATGTAAAAATTGCAGAACAGCAGAATCTTCTTTTCTAATCAGATCAGATGAGGCTTATTGTCCTAATTTTACAGAGAGAATTAGGTGATTTGAAGCAGCATTTTGGGAAATAAGTTTATTCACTGTCTTGATTAGCATTAGATGAGAGGATTGAAACCACTCTCATATGAAGCTATAGTTCACCTGGCCTGTCCAACAATTAAATCTGCCTTAGAGCACCTCTGAAGTTCACAGATTAACATTATATATCACATTTGTTTAATCCATACAGAGGGTAAACCTACCCTCCAGTTCTTCATCAGGCCACCAGCCCAGTTCACAGGCCTTGCATGTGAACTCGTCCTGGACGTACTCGTTGTCCTTACAGGCAGTGCAGATCCAGCAGCAGCTCACCTCTCCCTTCCTGATCACCTGGTCGACAGAACGCGACAAAAACACAGCATCAACATGTAGCAAACCAAACTGCAGGATGAAGCCCTCGAGAACTGCAGCTCTAATGTTTTAAGAACAGGGACTCCAATGCAAAGACTGAACTACAATGCTTCAGAGGTAACATGTCGTCACAATATTGTCTAATGGATTTCTCCCTCACCTTGATCTCTCCTTTGGAGCAGGGCTCGCTGCAGACAGAGCGGACCATGTCGCTGCGGTTCATCTGAATCATTTCCTCGTCCAGACTCAGAATGCCCTCGTGCCAGGAACCAATGTTGATATAGTCATAAACACCAGGCTCCACATGCTGGAAGTTCATAATCTCATACCTGAGAGTGGATAGAAAGTCATGAGTTAGGGGAGGACATGACTCAACAAGGTTTCAGAAGGAGGAATAGTAATAAGAAATGTGCTGCCACTTAGCACAAATCTGCATGTTTTATCAGCAGGGGGCTGTCAGGTTATTGATCAGTGACTCAGGGATATTATTATAACCCTGGAATTCAAGACCCAACTCAACCCCGCCCGAAGATGTAATTGTAGTTGCTCGCTGATGTTAACCTTGAAACAGCAGATGTATGATTTTATAGTACAGCTAAAGAGATCCTGTGACTTTGGCAGGATTATTCATGGGAGTTTTAAGTACAGTACATGAATAATTTAAGTGACCAGATCATTTCTCATTACAGTAGGGACATTATTCTTCGAATTTAAAAGTACCATAAAATGACCAACTGAAAGCATCCATTTAAAATGGTTTAATTAAAATGTATACATGTATATTGATGAACATGAATAATGCAAATATGTTTTTAGATGCAGCCCCAATTGTTGTAATAACTTGTCCACATCTTCATAAAATGACTGGAGTGTTACAGTATTTTTACATTGTTGCATTGGTACTTTTACTTACAACGAGAATTGTGTTTTACCTTCCAGGTGAGTCGCCGTTCTCATCAAACCAAATGTCCTCTCCAGAAACACCTGCGAAGGTCGTCTTGAGAAGAAAGTCCAGTAGGTGGCTGCCATCAATGGGCTTCATGTTGTCACAGAGCCCCACGTGACCGGGGCAAAGATGAGTGTGCATGTCATGCAGCCCGTGGGCCATGGCATAGATGGCGTTGATGACGAAGCCCATCTTGCTGTCTTGAACGTAGTTGTCCTCCAGACTTTCATAACCTGCCCACACATGAGAGAAGGGTGAGGACTCGCCTCCAGGACAGCTTTCATTTTAATGGAAAGCCTTACAGGAGGGGGCTTCATTGCTGCAAGCGGTAGCATGTTATGCTTTAAAAATTCATTCCTCAGTTTCAGGTCACTTTAAAGGTGTGTCTAGCATGATGTAACATATTACAAAGGAGTGATAGGGTGCTCACAGATGCATTGTTGTAATTATTCTCTGAATTCAGGCAGCAAGCTACACGCCTCCTTGCCTCTGTGGGAGACTTCTTTAAAAGAACTGGAAGCCCTCAGAAAATGGCTTCAAAGAAACCTTGTTACCATGGCAAGACTATCCGTTTCAGCATTCATGAGTCAGGATTAAATTAGAGGTGGTCTAAAGTACTGTGAGATTGTGTCTCCTCAAGCAGAAGAATTAAGCAACTGTTCTCACGGAGTCTGTTGTTGTTGTTCTTCCTCAGACAAACACGATGAGACAACAACGATTAATATTTGGAAACAAACAGCGTGTGATGTTCACACACACCCTATCAGTTCAGTGTAATGCAAGCTAGAAGCAGAGTGAGCAGGTTTTTTAGTTGCTTTGTGTCAGAGTAAGATGTCAAGTTAGTGTCGTTACAAAGAGCTTCATCATGCATTCAGTATATTTGGGTAACACATGGGGGCAGGTGCGGATGTGTTGGCTGTTTTTTTGGGTGAAAAGCATCTTTTCCTACAGCACAGACACCTCTTGTAATATCAGCACTAGGTAACAAGGCAAAACTAAAGCTTTCTCTCTACCAAATAACTGTGGGTCCTTACAAAGGTACAGCACCTTTCACTTTAATCCACACATGTACATTAAAAGGATACTTACTGAGACCTTTTACAGAAAGATCACGTTTGTTAACATACTTTAAATTAGCACTCTAAACGATCACAGCCGAGGAATTGTAATCTAAACAATGGAAACTTATTGATTATAGGAGTAAAATGATGAGCTGCTCTCATTCACTTCGCTTTTACCTTCACGTGTGTGTAGTGTGATCAGTAGCAACTATGTTGATGCAATAATACTATGACAGTGGCTTAACTTTACGTTTTAAAGCAAGACTATTGTTAAAATGTCAGCTAAAAGTGAATGAGGCTATCCTCTTCATAGCTTTATATGTCATCAATAAAATAAAATAAAATGTAACAGCAATTAATTACACAGTTGTCTATGCTATCCAGCAACTCAGATTAGGTCAAATTACCCTTTGTTAGTATTTCTATACGTGTACAATAATAATCTTAATCATATTGTCAGATTGTTTGTTTGTGGTTTGTTTTGCAGAATATCTAAAAACCTGTTTAATAATAGTTTTTTTTTTAAAGGATTTCTTAATTTTGCAATGCAGGACATTTTTATGAGCCTTGGTAACACTTTAAATTAGTGAACACACATTGATAATTAACTAGTTCCTTTTTAGAATCAATATTAGAGACATATTGGCTCTTTATTAGTTGTTAATGCCTTATTCTGCATGATCATATTCTAGTCTACAGCTTCTAGGCCATTCAGCGTTTTGGTGCCTTATAAGGTGGTAGTACCACAAAAATACTCATTATTCTTTAATAACACTTAATAACAATGGTGTAGTCTTATGTAACGCAGCACACAAAAAGTAGCTCCAGCTATGAATTAATTATTTTTCAACACAGAATATGCTCACCACTTCCAGTGAGGTCTTGCTCATAACTAATTCACCAGTCGTTTAACTCTTATTAACCCCCACAGGATAGTCTAGTGAATAAGTTATGAGAAAAACCTCACTTTAGAAGTGGGAACATACTCTGAGGTAGAAAGACTTCAGCAGGAGTTATTAACACTTGTAGTTTTGTTTTATTACATAAGAATAGACCATATTTTTTAAGTGTTATTACGGGGGAACGTTAAGGTATTACCACCTTAAAAGCTCCACAGTGAGCAAAGCATACTAAGATAGTAGTTCATGAACAACAACTTCCTCATTTAGTTTGTGCAGAATAAGATATTAATATATTAATGTTTTAACTGCCAGATGGACCACAGTCAACTTTCCGCCTACAGCATGTGGACATTAAAGCTATATTGTATTCTATCATATGATGGTCTGTCAAAATGTTTTAGTTGATGCAGATACAGATTAAAAATCTAAATATTTTTTCTTGCATACTAAAATGTTTAAAGGACTGTGCAGGCTTGACAGAGATCTTACTCACATAACTTGTCATTTTACATTGTCAGTTGCTACAACTGTGTAAAACAGGATTCACCGGCTTCACACAACAGCATTTATCTGTAAGATACACGAGGCTGACGGGCTTCGTGAGCATCACCCCCATCGCTTGTGTGTTTTTTCCTCTCCGCTTGTGTTAAATCAAGTAATGATCGTTAAAGAGCACTGCTGGGAAACTGACTGCCTGCGCAAACAAACACATAAACAGTAAATTCAGTTGGGTAGCAGCTGGCTGAGCGTCCGATGGGAGCTGCTGGTGATGACCTAGTTTAACAGCTCCTTGGCTTTGACGCTCGCTGAGCTGTGCGAGCTTCAGTCATGATGAAATGATGCCGTGATGTCAGCATGCAAGCAGAGGACCTACTGCTGCACGTCGGGATTAGTCGGCTGCATGACAACTCAACCATCGCTGTCCAAATATGAGTAAGACTACAGTATGATGCTTCTGGAAAAATCTGTTGCAACACGGCTTTACTATTTTCTGGGGCTACATGCAGGTTAAGCCAGAACAGCCAGTTATCATCTCACTCAAAATGTTATTGGGCTGTTTCATACGACTGTCTTATGGGTGTGAGAGCACAAAGTGAGAGCAGATCAAGAGTCAATTGTGAGGCTCTCTCTGCAGTGTGAGAGAAACAAATGCAAACATCCCAATAGCTGCATATATTAGAGGTTAACTGAGATTAATAGTACAAGTCGAGATGATGAAATAAATCCTTAATATCAGTCAACCTCTATGTATATTCCTAAAGTGAGGAGCGTTATGGTTCCATTCAGAGGGATTCACTCACCGTCTTGGAGTTCTACACCAAAAAAATAAATAAAAAATAATAAAATAAAAACAATAGAAGTGACAGGACAGCAGACAATAACTCTATCTCCAGAGCTTTTATGAGCCAAAAGTAAAATACTCTAATGAGAGCTTTAAAATGTGATGCTTTGTAGGAATGAATAAAAAAGCTTGAGGTATGTGCGTAAGAAAGAAGAGAGGCACTATTCTTTTAAATAATGTGCAAAATGCTGCGAAGAAATTAAAAAGGGAAGTGAGGGGCTTTGGAAAAAACAAATTTACTTGAAGAATCTTGAGCGCTTTCAACTGAAACGTAAAAAATAATGGTTTTGTTTTGTGCTGCATGCATTATTTTATATTTACGTTCCACAATATGATTAATTTGAAATAATTTAAAGGTTGAGTTAAAGGGTAACACCACCAATTTTACACAGAAGTGTGTTTACAGGTCTTGGGGTTATCGCAAGTTAAAAACACCCGCGGATCATCTAAATAATCAAAAAATGTTAAAAACACTGTATTCAAAACAGTTTTTTAACTAAGTTACAGATAAAAACTGAGATAACTATTGACTTTATACTGTAGAGTTGGCACCAGAAGCAAAAGGACATCACACTACCTGTACATTGTGCAAGTGGAGAATTGCCTCAAGTGATGTCACTGAGTGGCTAAGATGCATTGTGGGTAGTGTAGGCACCGGGTTTTGACTGCTGGACTCATTGTGGACAATTTAAAACCAAGCAATTAAAATCGATAAAGCAGAACAAGGGATATTGCATTTTTTATTCCACACAGTCTTCTTCCTTTTCAAAACATGGCGCCTACATTACCCACAATGCAACCTGAAGGCAGTTTATCATTAGATGCAGCTTCCTCTGGAGCCACAAAAGGCTTTGTAGCTATTTTTTTCACATATACAGTCGTACTCCCCAGGACCTGTAAACACACTTTAATGTGTAAAATTGGCAGAGTTACCCTTTAATATTGAAAACGTAAATATATATTCTGTAAATGTATCTTCCACAGAAATATGTATGAGCAGTATGTAAAAGTATATTTTGGAAACGTGCTTGTTGAGCACCGTTTCAGGAAACCAAAACGTTAAGCTAATGCATTGACTTTGTTCCTTTGTAAAAGAAAAGGATTTAATTTACCTAGATCATCATCCTCTGTAAGGCCGAGTGTCACAGAAATGAACAATATGAAACAAACGTTATTGGATTGACTCAGAGAGAATTCTACCCGCTGGCAGTCCAATTCATAATTAAAGAGTGTGTTCCAGTTTACGGGCCTTTTGGCATCCTCCTCTGGGCATTGCACACATCAGAACAGTTAAAGAAGACAAGCTGATGTGCACACTGGCGTAAAAAATGTCAAACTGCAGGAGAAACAGCATAATTGCCTGTCGAAATTGTTTAGCTACCTGAGCAGTTTCGTGCATAATTCAGGTTCTCCAGCGGGTGTCCGGGAAGGCGGCACTGAAACCGGTACTGCCAGAACTCTGGGAACCATGGGTTGCGGGTGTTGGTGCTGAGTTTGAGCTTCAGGAAGTAGTTGTCAAAGGAGGAGACCTCTTCGGACTGCAGCTTCACGGTGAGGCCGCCCACAGCCTCCTGTTCGTATCCCTCCACCACCTCGACCCGGTCTGCCCAGCCGTCACTGCAGAGAAACACAATGCAAATAGTACCACTAGAACCAGATTGTGTACAGTCAAAGGCCATTGTTTGTTGAAGAAACTGGCACTAAAAATCAAGCATGACAGTGAACAAGGTCAATTGAACTTTTTTTTTTATTATTCTCAATGAAGAGAAAACTGGTCTCGGGGCAGAATTCATGTTTTTCTGTTTTAAGGCAATGTAGTTGGACAAAAGGGAGTCAACTGTCTCCTCTGGTCTCAGGGCAGAAGTTGTCTGAGGGCAGGTGAATCCCTCCTGGTCTCAGGGCAGAAGTTGTCTGAGGGCAGGTGAATCCCTCCTGGTCTCAGGGCAGAAGTCGTATTTTTCTGTTTTAAGGCAACGTAGTTGGACAAAAGGGAGTCAACTGTCTCCTCTGGTCTCAGGGCAGAAGTTGTTTTGTAGGATTTTCCTCATGGCCGTTTAGTATCATCTGGTCTCAGGGCAGAGACCATTGTTTCCCATTGTTTCCCACAATTTTGTCTGAGGGCAGGTGAATCTCTTCTGGTCTCAGGGCAGAAGTCGTATTTTTCTGTTTTAAGGCAACGTAGTTGGACAAAAGGGAGTCAACTGTCTCCTCTGGTCTCAGGGCAGAAGTTGTCTGAGGGCAGGTGAATCCCTCCTGGTCTCAGGGAAGAAGTCTTATTTTTCTGTTTTAAAGGTCCCATATTATGAAAAACACGTTTTCTCTGGTCTCTACATATATAAACGGGTCCTCCCTGAGCCTACCAACTCTCAGAATGAGGAAAGCAAACGAGTCCTGCATCTCTCTGCAGCCACTGGTAAAACGAGGCTCCTACAGGCTGTTCAGATTCAGCTCCTGTCGTTACGTAACGACAGGAGTGATTTTCACAGGCCGAAAACACTCCTCCCTCCCCCCGGAGATATCCGAGAGGGGGGCGTTCACCCCCGAGGTGAAGGTCGGTGTGTCCAGTGGTAAGCTAGCAGTGTTTCGCAATGTCGTCGCTCAGAGCTAGACACGCAAATTGCTCTGTTGTTGGTTGTTAAAATCAACATAAGTGCCTATACTCTGTCCCAGCTACAGAAGGACAGAAGAGACAGTGGTTGCGTTTCATTTTAAAGGACAACGTGCCGGCTACGGTTCCTATATGTCTGTTTGTGTGTGCTAACCGCTTCACATCGGACTGCTTCAGTAACGAGGGTCAGTACAAAGCTGTATTTGCCTCGACACTGACCCTCGTAAAAGGATCAGTCCCAACCATACGGGACCCAGCAACTGCACCCGAGCCACAGGTAAGAGTCGCCACGGTTTGATAGTATTTACAGCTGCCTACGATTTTGGTGAAGTCAGCTTGAAATTGGCTAACTAGTTAGCTCCGCCTCGGTCGCTATGCAACGGCGTTTGAAGCGAGTTTAATGTTAATAATATTACGAGGGAGCTTGGTTGTCACAGTAAGAAGTCTGGAAACATGTGCAGACTGGAGACAGAGACTATGCGAACAGTGTCCAAGAGTTTGGAGACTGTGTTGGAGACAAACACAGCTTTCGCTAGCTGTTTTTAGACGTTACCTGTTGCAGGTCAGTGGGGGATGGGAGCCGGGCGGTTGTGTTGGGGAGTCCTGCTGCAGCCGCAGAGTCTGTGTTTTTCTGAGCCTCTCCTTCTGGGTCAAACTGGTGTGGTTGAATGACAGCATCTCGGCGAGCCATAGTGATACATCCACCGTAAACATTAGCACATGCTACCGCTAGCGTCAGCGGCATCCTCTCCCTGAGAGGGGCGCGTAGCAGGCAAGGCACGCGCTGACAGACGGAGCTCATTAGCATTAAAGGTGCAGGCACAGAAACGGCTGCTCTCAGCAGAGCGACTTTCAGACAGCTGACATTCAGGACCACGGATGGGTTTGATGGGTTTGGAGCAATACATTTCGAATACAGTGTTGTTGGACCTCTGACAGCTGTGTGAAATTGATGAGAAACAGTATAATATGGGACCTTTAGGGCAACGTAGTTGGACAAAATGGAGTCAACTGTCTCCTCTGGTCTCAGGGCAGAAGTTGTTTTGTAGGATTTTCCTCATGGCTGTTTAGTGTCATCTGGTCCCAGGGCAGAGACCATTGTTTCCCACAGTTTTTGTCTGAGGGCAGGTGAATCTCTCCTGGTCTCAGGGCAGAAGTTGTATTTTTCTGTTTTAAGGCAAAGTAGTTGGACAAAATGGAGTCAACTGTCTCCTCTGGTCTCAGGGCAGAAGTTGTCTGAGGGCAGAAGTCGTATTTTTCTGTTTTAAGGCAACATTTACCTGGAGGGACGCTCCGGCATGCACGTGGGAGCGTGCCTCCAGGCAAATATAGTATAATGACTGTTTAGGCTAGAAAAATGTACCAAATGATGTCGTTTCGAGTAAACTCTGGATGTCACCACTTCAGGACACTTGGATTGCAGCGGACGTGCAGTATGGAGGAATATTACAAAGTTTTTGTGTAGTTTTATGGACCTTTTCGTCTCGGACACCATTTACGCCGTTATATGGATTTTTGCTGCAGGAGGGTACCCCCGCGGGTCTCCAGCTGCACTTTGAGGAATAAGAAACTACACCGGACTTCTCATCAGCATGAGGGTGAGTCGATAATGACTTAATTTCGTTCTGGAGTGAACTATTCCTTTAAGCTGGGAGGCTCAAGGCTCACTACTGGGAGGACATTTTCAAGGGTGTTGGTACCGCAGTGCAACCAGAGGATCATTTCTGGCACATCAGAGACTCTGTCTGTTGAGGAAACTACAACGACTTTCTAACAGCAAAGACAATTCTACTGCACCACTGTAAACATGTAAAACAAGTCCATGTAAAGTCAAATGATCTTTTTCTCTGCCAGCTCATGGGAGACGGTCAGGAGTGGCATCCAGTTAGAGTTGTGGGTTTTTTGACCTCGTACACTGTGTTCACTACATGTTCTTGTCAGTTCCCCACAGTGTTCTCCTGTACTGGCTGTAATTTGTGTGGAAAACGGAGGCATGAAGAAGACAGCTGTGCTGCATAACGATGTGGACAACAACAGATGTACGTCAAATGATGGTAGCTGAAAATGAAAATGTCTCCTGACTCCAATTTAAACCCACTTTAATGTCTACCACCAGGAGTCTCTCGATCAAAACAAAAGAGTAAGCAGTGTGGGATCATGGGAGTTGTTTTCATTTTTAACAACCACCACTGCTAATGAAGATCTATCTGAAGTGACTGAGGCAGAATTGTTTACAGATGAAGACATGTTTTAAAGTTTTATTCACGTTATTTTTAGTCCTGTACGCCGGCTTCTTTCCTCACTCTCTGAGTCTCTCAGAAGTTATAGCGACAGGCGACGGTAACATTGGGATAATGTAAGCACACAACTCAACAAAATTTACAACAAAGGTCTAGTCATTTTAACATTTTAACAGAAAATGTTTTCTTCTCACGGTGTTATTATAACTGAGGTTCAGGAACTGGACCACGCCACTCCTCCTCGCTGATCTGCCACCCTGGCCCAGCCCAATCAAACCACCTGCGTCTCGCCAACCTAACCACCTGTGCCGCATTAACCTGATCACCTACGTCACCCTGATTCAATCACCTGCAAAATCTATATATGCAAGCCGAACCATTTCTCTACCGTTCGTCTCAAGTTTTTACAACCCTCCCCCCCAGACCCTCTCCTTCTCCACTATCATCTCTCACAGGATCACCGGCAGCCCAGCCTTCGACATCGCCATCCCATGGCAAGAAGATCCTCCAGAACAGGGACCCAGGCCATTCCAGCACAGGAACCACGGGGGGGGACAATGAAGCCACGGCAACTAAGACGTGCGCCCATTGAGACGTACCCCCATTCTCAACCTCCCCGGTTTCTAGACGGTCCAGCTAATCCGCAACCCTACTCAAACCTCCCTTCCTTCATCCAACAACCCTGACCCCCCTTTTCCTATCCTCCCAAAATCTTCTACCAATTTAAATAAACTACCTTAACGTTAAAATGTGGCGTGGTCTTGTTAGTGAAATGGGTATGGTTAGAAGAATTTTTTCATTTTGACTGAAATGTGATGTTAAATCATGGAAAGCACAAACTGAGGTCTTGCAACTGAAGAAATATGAGCTCATGTATCAGTAGCCCAGTCGGCAGCATAAAACATTGGTACTGTACGTCTCTGCAAACCATGATTATGTTCTAATTTTCACATTTCATACATATAACTTCAACATATCTATCATGTCCAGATTACATGTATATGACTTGACTTTCATGTCAGGAGTAGAAGGGGACGAAGGTGTCCTGATAGCTGGGCGAGATGGCACAGTGTCCGACTCAGGATGTTCAAGGACAACTGGATTTTTTTAAAGAGACGTTGGGACATATACTGGGACAGCCATATCTGTGGCAACAAAACTGGATATATTTTGGTGATATGTCTGGACAATCTGCTGCCAGAAATCTGTTTTTTGGACAAGTTGACAGGTCAATTTCCAGCCACGTGTTCGTGCCGACAGAACCAGATATATAAGCCCACGATCTTTGTCTTTTGTGCCTAAACCTAACCATACTAGTTTCGACATATTTGTGGTTTGCTGAATAATACATTGCCAACATTTCTTCATGCGACTTGGTTGGTATAAGCTGAGAGGTCTGCAAGATTTTGGGGGTATTACAGATTTTCAAACATTTATTTGCTGCAACTCTAAAAATTGTATGACAGGTAACAAACAGTAGTCAGTATCAGGCAGAAGGAAAGTCTGTGACAATGTGGCGTTTGAAGCTCCATGCAGCCTCACTAACGAGCCTCACACTGAGTCCTGCAGAAACCTTCTCCCTTTTTGTTGCCCGAGCTTTATTTCTCCTTCAGCCTCCCTGCTGAGGGGCGTGGAGTGCTCACTGTACTTGCCGAAAAAAGAAAAAAAAAAAAGTCAACACAACACAATCACAAGTCCGGCGAGAATTCACAGATTAGTACTGTATCAGTACAATCTGCCTGGAGAGAAGCGAGCTCCCACCTTCCACACAGACTCAGACTCTTGAGTGTGATTCTGCATCTCTGCTGGTCTTAGTTTGTATTTATAGTTTACATCCTCGGCTGCTTTTTGAAAATCCATTCTGCATTGAATCTCACACAAAAGACGACGATGTGCTTTTGTTTGACACTTCAGATTTGAATCATACGCAATAAAATTTTTTTTAAAAACTCCCTTCATTTGAGTTGCAAATGCAGCTTGAGGATTTTCAGAGCAGCTTTAGGCAGAGTGGGATGAAATCTGTGATGCATGTATGTGACTCTGCATGAAAAATGAAGGAAGAGAATAAGGAGTACGGAAAAAACTCAAAAAGCATCTTTCCAAGGATTACAAGGATATATATATTTTTGGCTCCAAACTCAGATCTTCATGTGCAGAATGGCAATACTCGAATACCTTTATGAGCCAAAAACAAACCTGTAATGACTTGAACAAACAGACACATATATTTATACTGGTTGATTGACAACAGAAAAAAACATGCGGAGAACATGCTCAAACCATCTTTTTATATATTGGTGCTATTGAAAGAAGCTACAGCGGTCAGATATAAGATCAGTCAGGTCTTCAGAAATCAATTTCGGCTTATGGAGACCTGGATTGTGCTGGACGAGCTGTATGGAGCAATTCTGTTTTTTCAAATGCTGCAATGTTGTTTTGCTGTGAAACTCCAGAAATGTTTTGCGGACCACTAAACTTCACCGGACTTTCCATCAGCATGAGGGAACTGAATTTTCTTTGTGTGAGTAACACTACATTAGGAAGCTGCTGAGATTTTTCTAAAACAGTTAGCTGCTTCACAGGCTTTTCACCCTGCAGAGACAAGTGGATCTGGGGCAAAACAATGGATCTCTGTATTCTAAAGAGAGTCATTTTAAGACACTGAATATGGCACAAAATACAGTTTATCCGCAGTACAAAAATATACAAGCCTAGTACAAAAACCCACATTTGTCGTAACTGAAGCCAAAAGCCCGTTTGGCCTGGCTGGCACTTCAAGAATGAGCTGACAATGGCTGTCCAGTGTGACAGGATCAACAGTACCTGGCCATCTGCTTCTCAGCATCACACTCCCTCCAGTCCAACACTGAGAGTGCCAGGAACCTACAGCACTGACGTCAACGCACGGACACACTGGACGGATTCATACCACGGATCTGATATCACACACTCGTGAATCATGTGATTTAAGCAATGGAGGCATTATTGGAAGAGCAAGTGGAGAGTGTTTATGCAAATCTGAATTATGTTTTTGTGAAATTAATCATGGAGGGAGAAGCCAGACACATTATGAGTCAAATGTTTGGGATCGTAAAACTGATATATTCTTTAATCCAAAGTGATGGGAGTTGATCAAGTGAGTTGTCTGTTGTGTGTGTGTGTGTGGGATCTGTGGTGTGAGAACAAGCCATTTCTTTCATCCACCACACAGCAGAAGACGGATGGCTGATGACCAGCACCTCAGGCGTTCTCCATTGGCCCGTTGCACATTGCCTGCATGTGTTCACTTACTGCATTGCTCTAAAAAAACATTTTCCTTTTTCAGTAGTCTCCTTGACCCAGAAAACACACGCACAGACACACACACACACACACACGCACACGCACACACACACACACACACACACACACACACACAAATGCACCGCTCTCCCAAACTCACGCCCTCCTTATCTTTCCGTGGAGACTTTAGCTCAGTGCAAATTCAAGTGGAAGGGGTGAGACTGAGAGCAAGTTTAGTTTTTTTTTCGTCGTCATCTGGGTCGAGCGGGAGGGTTCCGACTCCTTCCCTTCAGCCGCACATTAATGAACCGCTCTCAGTAAATTAACCATAGCGAGCTTTTGTGGCAGCCTCGTTTTCAGGTGCTGCTGAACGGCTCCTAACAGGACTTGAGGTGAGCCGAGACTCCACACAGAGGGAGTGTCTGCTATAAGTGCTGATATGAGCTTTGATGTTCACGACTCCACACTCCCCAGCTTATGCTGGAGGTGCTGTCCCATATTAGCCCATCCTGCCTGTGATCTGACAGGGAGAGGGAGAGCTCGCTGCGTGGATGCATTATTCATTACCGAGCCTGACTCAAAGCATCTTCTGCTTTCAGAGGAACTCAAGTCCCAGTAGGAGAAAAAAAAAAAAAAAGAAGATTTCGATTCCATATGAACTCTTAACATCCATCCTGAGTGTGACTGAATATTATAACGTGGTGTTATAATTCAACTGTGTTTTCGTCACAGAGTTATGGAGACATTTGCATCAAAGATTTACTATTAAGTGATTATCTCATTTTATGTTTTAATGTGTTGTCTTGTGATTTTAGCAGGATTAGTAGGATTAGGATTTTATTTCAAGAGCAGTAGGAACCCAGCTGCAGGGATATCACTGCACTGATGATTTTTTAAAATACATTCTGTCCTAATGATGGCTTGATACTTGCACAAAAACTTGTCTGTGGTAGGTGTATGGTTAAAATTGTAATAGGAGTGTTGATTGTAGTTGATTTCAGCTCCTTATTGTTTTCCTTTACATACAATTTTCGTTTGTGTGATTGTTTTTTTTATGGAAAAAACAAAAATTTGAAGACTGACTTTGGTTTGCATGTTTCACATTTTAGCGCAAGGCCTTGGTCTTCCTCATGACTTGGTCTTGCTTTAGGTGGTCTTGACTGCAATAGTTAGTATAATGATAGCAACGTGAGCATCCACAACTATGAACGTTCTGGCACCAAACACACATTGTGCTCTCCAGATGAGTCAGCTGCTTAGGAAAATGGTTACTGATGATATTTTACTGCTATAAGTAGCAAAAAACACCCAGAAGGATATGGGTTCATCAAAGATGAGAGGAGTTAGAATAATCCCGGAAGCCCAGAGATGCCAAATTGATTTGAAAAGATGTTATTTACACCCTCACTTCAGATGCGGTGTGCGCTGACGCTTTTAGTTAAGCAGCAACAGTAAAGATTTCAGCCCCCAAAAAAGGGGGAGTGTGAACAACATCTTTTCTAATCACCTTAGGATCTCAAGGCTTCCAGATACTTGGATTATGATTTTATGCTTTTACACGGTTGTTTTTTTGACGTTTTTTATGTACTTAAGTTGTTTGTGAGAATTCTGCAACTCTGTTTTGCTGTGAAAAACCAAAAATGGTTTGTGGACTATGAAACATGACTCAGTTTTCACTTTTGGGTGTACTGTTCCTTTAAATTAAAGCTCTTGATCAGCTTCTAGATGGATCTTGTGGAGAGATTAAAACTGACACTTGTCTTCATTATTACCACAAATGTCATGAATCCATGTGGCACAAATAGCTGAAGTTTTATTTATCTCTATCTATAAAGCACTAAGAGAAAGAATTCTTTTCATCCTTCGTCTTTGCACTTCTTTGCTTTTCACTCCCCCCCCTTCCCCTCCAAAAAAACCTGACGGACAAAACAACATCTCCTGTGGGAAAACAAACTCTAACAAACCTGCCAATTAGGAGGAACTCTCCGGCTACTCCGAGCCGTCTCATGGCCATGAGCAGCCCGCGGACTGTCATGCCTTCACAGAAGCAGACGACGACTCTGGCTTTAGGCAGACGCTCGCGCAGCTTCCTCAGCAGCCTGTCAAAGTGCTTCTCCCCGGCGTTGCTGTAGATCTTGTCTGAGTGGGCGATGCAGAGGCCGTCCTGTGAGGCGAGCTCTTTGAACACTTCCATCCCGCTCTCGCCGTAGTTACCTGAGAAAGACAAGAGGAGCTGTTGAGTTTCATTCAAGACAGAATCAGTGGAGTCTGATTCACAGCTACATTTCAGATTGTTTAATCATCTAAACATGGTCTTTCATCAGGGAGAGTTTGCTGCGAAAACACATCGCCTCCTTTAGTATTTAAGTGGCCCGGTACGATTTCTTTTTATGGAATCAAGAGCAGAACAACTAGAGCAAACAGGGTGACCTCGACAGCTGTATCTGTCAAGGAGGACGAGGGGAGCACTATTAGGTTACACCATCACTGATAAACCTGAGAATTTATCTAACAGGCTTCAGCATTTATGCAGAAATACATCTGCTTATTCAAAGACATCTTCATCTCAGTAAACACAGATGTCTTGCCAGGTTCTGATTGGATTTTTTATCAGCTTATCACAAGTACAGATGAGATTCCAGCAGCTGCTTTGTGTGTATTTCACGTATGCGTATCACATTTCTCCTTTGCTCAGCACTGTGGGTGGAATCTTAATTATTATGATCTGTATCCTAATTTATATACTCTAGATAATGTAGTTTTCATATAATCTGTTAATCTTATGAAAGATTTGTGGAAAAGTAATGCCAAAGTATATATTTTTTTATTTTAAAAGAGCAAAAAGCAGCTGGGTTTAGTACAAAACAGCCCAAAGACACGACTTTACATGAGATACATGTGCATTTCTTCAAAATTATATATATACATTCCTCCCCAGCCCTGGATAAAATGTTGGCAGTTAACCTTTCTGCAAACCACGTGCACGCTCACAATTGTACGTGCCATATTGACATATCTGCAAATCGAGTCACATCACGTTCACATTACATGTTTGTGACCTTACTTGTATCTCAGGAGGTGGAGGGGGATGGTGGTGGTGTTACTGGCAAGAAGGCTGTCAAGCCAGTGACCACAGTTCAAGACTGAGTTTCAACATTTGTAAGCAGGACAGCACTGGATATTTTTGAAGACCTTTGGGTTTCCAGCCTTGTTTGTGCCGACAAAAAACAGATACTTCTGACAGGAAGCTGCGTTTGTGGTGAGCAAAACAGTTATTTTAAGCCAAAACATGATCCCTAACCATGTGTTTTTTGTGTCTTAACCTAACCAGATCATCAGCACAGTCAAAAGACAAAATGAAAAAGCTAAAGAAACACAAGTTGCAGCATAAAGACATGTATAGTTTCAACATATCTGTGGTTTGTAGAAACATTAGTAGCATTTGAAGCCAGTGAAATATGGCCAATGAGGAAGGTACCCGGTACATTTTAGCTGTAAATGTATTATGTTATCTTATGTTTGCTTTGTGCTTGTGAGAAATGACAAAACAAGTAAACATAACAAGTAAAAGTGTCATTTTTCATACTTCCATTGTTGTTATTGTCTCAACTGGACAAAGTGTGATTTTGAAACTGTAAAAGCTGAGGAAACTAAAAGACTCCTTTGGATAAGTGAGATTGAAAGTGTTTCTTTTGTTTCTTGTTCTTTGATGTTTCTTTATCTTGCTTGGGTTTTTCTTTCCTTTAAGCTCTTGATTTTGTTGTGACATACAGCATATTAGTCAAAACTGGTTCTTGATTGACTGATTATTCAATCTGGCTATGCAATGTGAGAAAAGAGTGATGGATGTCCATTACAATTACCATCAAAGCTCCAAAGAACATCTTTAAATTGTTTGCTTTGTCATATAAAACAGAGAAAAGTAGCAAATCCTCACTTACAAAAGGCTGAAAACATGTTTGGAATTTGCATTTTGCATCTGCAGTTGTCAATCAACTAGTTGATTAATCAACTAATTGTTTGCGCTCTACTTACAACAGCAGCTGACACCTGCAGAAGCCACTAAAACAAGAAAAGAAAAGAAAAGAAAAGAAATGAAAAGAAAAGAAAAGAAAAAGGAAAAGAAGAAAGTCTCTTGATGATGAGCAACCGGTCTTCATGGGCTTTGATGCATAAAGATGAGCCCTACATTTTTCCACAAAGCTAGACCTCACAAAGCGAGCACCCAGGACACCATTTTCTCTCTTCCTCTGAAATTGCTCTCTATTTATACTGATATCATGTTGATGAGCCCAACAGATGAGATCAAAAATGTCCGCAGCCATCTGCTGTTAGAACAGCAGTCTAAATATGTCATTCACAGGATAAAACACTGCATTATTGCAGCAAAAACACAGCAGTGCTCAGCTGGTGGAGACGGGTCAAATCTCCTGCCTCTGTGCTGAGATGGACCTTTTTCTTTGCCCTCTTGGTGTATCAACAGGGAGAAAAAACACTAAGAAAACAGGACTCATTCATAAAAGTGGTATTCTACTGATTTTACACATAAAGTTGAGTTAACTTGTCACGATGATTTTCAAAGATGATGAAGTACTTTAACGATGTTATCAGGGAATCAGGTGATGTAGTAAAAAGTTGTTTTAGTCCAAACCTTGATTTCTTCCTAATCGTCTCCTAAACCTAACCAAGTAGTTTCGGTGCTCACCTGGACACCAAAGACGCTGCTGTTCATGTGTCATTTGAAACCAAAAGTACTTAACTTACATCACGTACATCAAATAACTTAGCACAGTTATTTCAACCCAAACTGTGATCTTTTTCTAATGCTAACCCAATTATTTTGGTGCCTAAACCTAACCAAACACAACCATATGATGACAAAGTTCCAGTAAGACGCAGGCCTGGTTTGCCAGCCACTGGTATTCTTCAACATTCAGTTATTAGGCCCAGCACACCAAACCGACATCAAAGAACTAGCAGCAAAAAAGCTGCACTTGAACACACCACAGAGACTACAGCTGATGGCCGCCAGAATTAATCGAAAATTTAAGGTTTTTTTTTAAGCTTTAAGTAAAGTAACAAAGTTATTTTTGCCCAAACCGTGGTCTTTTACTAACCTTTTCCTAAATCTAGCCAAACCTGGTGCACACCAAGAGTTTTAACTGAACTGCTGTTCGTGTCCCATTTGAAACCAAAAGTAAGTTACTTATGCAACTTTCATAACATTATTTTACCGTTTAAAGCCAAATCATGGTCTTTTCCTAAACCTAACCAAGTACTTTTGGTGCCCAAACCTAACCAACCACATGGCGACGGAGGTCTGGGACGCTTGTCACTGTACTCTTCAACAGTCATAGGGCCTAGACATGTATAATCTGCACCTGCATGAGAGGAAATAACTCTCCATACCACCAGGTAGCGCTAGTCTGAATTTGTCAATCATTAAAAGGAAACTGAAGGGCTCAGGACTGCTGATGTACAAACTGTTGTTATGATAAAGCAGCAGTTTTCATGCCACTCTTGCACATATAGACATTTCTGATCGAGAACATTTCTTATAATGCAAATGTCAACGAAGAGATGGAGGCGAAAAATAAGGATAAACTGAAACAAACTGGTGAAATCATGGATACTAAAGTGACAGGCTCGAGGGGCTTTCGCTTTTCAGCTTCAACATGCTCAGTCGGCCTTAAAGCTGCCGACAAGGGCAGACTAGTGCCAACGATGCAGGAAACATCACAAAAAGTAGAGCCACAGACACTTAACGATGGCTCGGACATCATCAGCCTTGTGTGTCGGAGCCTATCAATGATAAGCTATGCCATTTGTAAGTCATTGTGACATGTATGCAGTCGTTTAGGTTTATGGCACGTTGATATGAGGGATTAAAAGTCAGGATATGGCTTCTTTCCCTGCTTCACCTGCTGACTCTCTCTTTTAATGTGTCTCTTGTGAGTCTACCAACTTTATATGAGTGCAATAAATCACTGAAGCAAGAGCGATGTGTCTTACCCTCTGTGTGCACTGCAGACACATAGGTCCAGTTGTATCGTTTGACGATGTCCAGGAGGGCCCTGGCCTGAAGGGTGTCTGAGGGCACGACCCTGAGGAAGTACTTAAATAAGGTCTTATCACTGAGGTCAATACTGGTTGCAGAATAGGCGATCTGCGGGATGTTGAACAGCTGCAGGAGGTTTTGAACTTGAATTGCGACTGAGCTCGAGCCGGGCCCGATGACCCCTGCGATGGGCTTCTTGGTAGGCGGCGGCTGACTGGAAGGTACCCCCTCGATGCACCACCTGGAGCCGTCCCTGTCGTCCCTAATGGAGATGAGAGAGTCTCGTATGAACTCGATGCTCTGCTCCAGAGCCACCGAGGAGTGCCAGCAGGAGTCCCTGATCTCACAGCCCAGGGTGATGTTGGGCAACAGGTTCGGGTCCGAGTTAATCCGATCCAGCGTGTGGAACATGGCCTCCACTCTTTGGATGCCGTACTGCTCACGAACCTCCCCACATTTCCTCTCCGCCACCTTCTCAGCTGAGGGTTGGTGGTGCACAGAGAAGAGGGCGCCGATTATAACATCCCCGTCCATCCTGGCCACCAGGCGAGAGGCAGAACTCGGCACCACCGACCTCTCATACTTGCCTTTAGACAACACAAAGGCCTCAAACAGCAAAACGGGCAAGTACAGAATGCTGATGGCAGTCAGGTAAATCATATTCGACATTGTGCCACAGGTGCTGAACGTTGAATCATGTCCACTTGGCCATAATGGAGGTCCATCAATCCACTTTGGGATGAAATGGGGACTAAATCGGCTGCTTCGTCATCAGTGTTGTCGCCCTAAATGTGAGACATGGAGCATTAAATCCTGTTTTTCACACACACTGCACTGGATCTCAAGACTAGGAAAAAGACTTTTTGTTAGAAATCTTACATACTGCGCCTTTAATGCTTTTCTTTGTCTAGAGAATTAATTTGAACTGTCACGTTAGGCTCTGAGAAATAGTGATTTTTGATTTTTAATGTTGCTTCAAGTAATCATATAATAGAGAAAACAATCAGCAGATGAATCAATATTAAATATAATCATTACTGTATTTGCAGCCTTGCATGTGACACTTCTCTAACTGTTGTTTCATTGGGTCGATCGCATCAAAATTTATAAAATGTTGACTGATTTAATCTTCCTTCATTTTCTATCAGAAATCATGCAAAGGAGAGTGAAAACAGACATTAAAGTTCACGCAAATAGGCAAAGTTGTGAGACTCTTGTTGCAGTAAAGTATGAAATGACCTACATGATAAGATTTAAGGACACTAAATGCTCCATTTGAGGGATAAAAAGTCTCTTTAACAGGAATCCTTCCGAGTTTCAGCACCACGGACAGCTGCCTCTGTGGAGGATCTCATTCATTCAAGCTGATCTATTTCAACATGCGACTGTTTCTTCAACTTTTACCCCTGATAGCATCACATACAGACACTGGGATCAGTTGAATCCTCTTTTTTTATTAAAAAAACCAAAAACTGTCTGGCAGCTGACTGGAGCTGCTTGGTCTCAGCTCTGCAGCCGGTGTCATTTACAGGACAACATTTCCAACATCGTCACCTACATCCACATGCATCCCAATTAGAGGGTGAGGCTTAACAGCCTAACAGAGCAGACTGAATATTCAAGCATGTTAAGCAAACGCTCCATATTAAAGAGGCAGTGTGTGTCTGCAAAGCACCGAGTCTAGTAACTGGGAATGACTTCACCTACCTGCAGCAGGCGATTCGAGACATATCTGGTCTGTGTCTCTGGTGAAGCAGCCAGACTGGACTCAGCTCTACTGCTGAGAAAACACTGAGCAACTGACTCACTCTCTCTCTCTCTGTCTCTGTGTGTCTCTCTCTCTCTTTCTGTCTCTGTGTGTGTCTCTCTCTCTGCACTGATCATGAAGTGCCCCCTTCTTCTCCTCTTCCTCACTGCATCTTGTAAGCGGGTCACACTCACTGCAGTGCCCCTGTTTCGAAGCCAAAATCCTTCCTCTCACGTCAGAGGGATGTTTCAGACAATCAGTTCATGGCATTTTTTTTTTTAACAGAATGTATTCAAGTGCACATGAGGGGGGGGAACGCAGGCAATTCAAGAAATATGTCGCTTGAAAAGACAGGATAAAAATATCAAATCCATGTGAAGAAGAAGGTTGTTTGTTCTGCTGATGAAAACTGTGAAGGGACTGGTCAAACTTCACATAATCAGTCCAGCATCGTCGTGTCTGTCAGAGACAGATGTGATGCACCTGCAATTCACCGCTGCAGCCTTGAGAAGATCAAACTCTGCTGCCACCGTGCGGCTCATTCACAGTATTGCATCTGCACCATGATTTTTAAATACAACGAGAAGGTCACAAAAAAATCTTCCCAAGGCTAAAGAAGAATGATTTAAATCAGTAGTAGAGCTATCAAGATGAGGTTGACTTCTGTTGTTTTTATTGAACATCTTTTCTATCTGGAAAAAGCAAAAAACCCTCTGATAACTAAATAACTTGGTTATCTGATGAGTTTAAGGATGATTTTTCTTGTTTATAAATACAAGCTGATACATATCAGCCAATGATCATCTAGCTGTTGATTGGTTCCCCACTATATTAATGATGCCTGACGCGATGATTAATTTTATAATCTAAACTTGATCTATTGACTTTTTAAGTGTGAACTTATTCTATTTAACTATATTCAACAAATTTAAGTTTATTTTTGTGTTCATTCATTTGTTAATGTATTTATTTTGTGGTTGTTGTAGCCTGATGGTTGTTTAATTTGTGCTATTTTCCTCTAGCAATGCACTGTAATTTCCACGATTTTGTATCATAAGATTAAATTAATTTTTTAATTTAACAGTTTAAAGTTGCAATGACAGCAAAGCTTGTAAAGTGCTGATTAAGGCATACTTCACTTTGCATCAAAAATATTGCAAAATGTATTTTTAAAGTAATTAATCTGTCTTAAAGTAATTAAACTCTTTCAATAGCTTATCAGAAAGGGATAACAAAAAACGAGAAATATTATTTAATCAAAACAAACAAAATTGAATCAGAAAAATACGATAATTTAAGAAATACTAATACAAAAATATTGTTATAAAATAATGCTAATTATAACATATTGATATAGTATCAGTCCACAATTAAAATTAGTGAGTAATTTTTATTTTAGTGGCAGTGGTAAAGCGCGAGTAGTGCCGGAGTTACGCCACTTCCGGTGGGATCTTATTTCAGAAAAACTTTGCGACTTTCTCAAGTTGAAAAATTATCTTTTAAATTAACAAATATCATATATGAAATTCATGACACAAATCAAACGGGATCAGAAACTATCTCTCTCTCCATCCACATCTCATCCACTACAGCGCTGAAGTTTATTCTGAAATAAGATCCCGTGCTGGAAACCGGAAAAGGCGTGACGTGCGTTGTCCCCCAGACCTGACGTCACTTCCTGCATTTAAAAATGGCGTACAGCAACATTGGGGCATGAATGTATTATTTGGGGTCGGTAAACGTGTGTTTTGGTGCATGTTAGGCGGATTATGTGGCGCTGCTGGGACGTGAAACGACTTCGGGTGCAGCGATAGAAGCCGGAGCGCTTTGTGGGAGGCTCGGAGAGTAAATGTGCTTGTTTTTATTCGCTTGTTTACAGTCAGACGATAAAATTACGCAGCCGCACAGCCTCAAAGTGTTCTCATTTTGTAACAGGGTTCATGCACTGAACACCCGCTGGCAGTTTTCTCGGATTAAAGCTTAATCTAAACTAATTAGTGTACTTAAAAACGGTGTTATGTTAGCCAAAAATGAACTAACACACTCGTTAGCTAGCTAGCAGTCGCTTTACTGAGAGATTTGGTACCTGATTAATACAGAAGATGAGATGTGAAGTGAAAGAAGTTAGCTGCTCCACCTTCTGTTAACTCATGTACATAAAATACACAACAAGTGAACAAGCATGTGGTGAAATAGTTACTTTGCCTTGTGGGATATCTGTTATTCACACACAAGAACACTTTACTACTTCTTCTTTACTACTTTGACTACATTATTTAATTCTTCCAGTCAGCTTCATTTTGGAGGCGAATATTGTACTTCTTACTCTTCTTTATTTGATTATGATTTGTGATTGTAGTTACTAGTTACTTTCCAGATCGCATGCTGCACTCATTTTAGCACATTTTCATTAGGCGAGGCAAGTTTATTTGTATGTAGCACAATTCAGACACAAGGCAACTCAAATTGCTTTACGGGGGCATAACATTACATTAAAAGACATTTAAAAAATTGCGTTTAAAATACATTAAAAACAAGTAGGAAGACATCAAGAAGCAAAACATTAAAAACAAGTTAAGAAATAGAAAAGTAAGCTAAAGTAGAATAAGTTTAAAAGAGACAAGAAAGAATAAAAGTCACAGTGCAGTTCAAAGCCTTGAAATTGCCTCAATGAAAGGATGTGGCAAACAAAAAGGTCTTCAGCCTTGATTTAAAAAAGGTGAGAGAGGAGAAAACACTGACTTTCAAAATCAGAAAAACACCGAACATCAGATCAGATAATTGGCCAGGCGGGTAATCTGTCGACCCATAGTATCAATCAATCAAAAAAATCAATCTTTATTTGTATAGTGCCAATTCACAACAAAAGTCATCCACAGACACTTTCCAAATTGAGCAGGTGTGGACCATAGTATACAGTGTATACATGTAAACAATGTAGGAAAATAACCATCAAAGCCACAAAAAACCGACAGGTTGAAGGTTAGATATATGTAGAAAGGGCTGGTGTTGGTTTGTTAATATTGGAACATTTTGTGATAATCATTTTCAATTATGAATCATATATTGTCCTCATGACTTAGCCCTTAGACAGAAACTAAAATATTTTAGTAATTAACACTTTATTTGCTTTTTGTGCAGAGTTTAACCATGAGTAGCCGAAGAAAGAGGGCCCCTCCTGTGAGGGTGGACGAGGAAGACAAGAAGAGGTTGAACTGGAACATGCTGGACGACCGCAAGAACGAGACGATCCAGGAAGATGACCAGATACCAACCTCCTCTGTTCTTCCTGTAGACCCGACTCCCAGTAGCACCTTGCTCTCGACCACCGAGGACTTCACAGAGGCGCCCTGTACCAGCACTGTCCGGTTTACAGAGGAACTCCCTGGTACGTCGTCAGATGGCGTCTCTGCTTCAGCCTCCCTGGCCCTCACCGTGGAGCCAGCTTTGAAGCTGGTCCACATCTGGAAGGCGCTCATTGGGGAGTTCAGCATCCGGCCGGCTTGGATCCCATCTGACTGTGAACAGAGAGCTTTCATCCTCCACAGGATGGGTGAGCAGCTCTGCGTCAGTTACAGCAGCTGTGATGAGAGTTCAGGACTGCAGTGGCGGCCTGATGAGGACACTTGTACAGCGGAGTACAGCCTCAGTGTGATCCCACTGGAAGACTTCGACTGGCTGCAGAAGAGGAGGGTGGTGCAGCTCTGCCACCAGGTTAACGGGGAGTCAGTCAAGGTATGAGATATATGAGATAGAAGATATTTAAAAGAAAAGAGAATGAGATTAGAGCCCAACTAATACTTGATATTTGGGGTCAATGCTGATATTGGGAAGTAAAAAATTTAGATATCAATATATCTGCCAATATACACACAATATCTGCATATATGTGGCTATCATACACCCTGTTACAAAGATATGTAACAGTAGCAGGATATTTTAAAGTTTATCAATCAACATAATTATCTTAAATTATATCAGTGCACTGAAGCAGTAAACATCATTGGGAGCCAAAGCCTTAAACAGTCAAATCCACTGTCATAGTCTTTGTTTGGAATGAAGAAAACCTTCATACCTGCTCCTTATGTTGGCGAACAGTCAAAGTTCTTCCCTCCAACAGCTGTTGTCTTTGTGTGTCTGGCAGGTGGGGATTTACTTGCTGGAAACAGGGCTCGGGAAGCCCGAGTTCCTCAGTGAGGGTAATGCTCGGATGAAGAAAGCAAATCAACTCATGCAGAAGTTAATGGAGTATTTCTACGATTTTATTATCCCCGGTAAGTGTCTGCTTTAATGCATGCTTTGATCCAAGTCATCAAATACCACGACTGCCTCACCATTAAATTCATGTAAAGCAGTGTGAGGCTTGAAGCGAGTATAATCCTAAACAGTAATTATAATACGCAACATTCTGTCTGGAAAAATAAGATTTCTCTGCTGTGTTTTTCATGTAGAAGTTGTAGAGAATGATGAGGAGGAATGTGACACCGACCTGGAGAGGCAAAATGTCGAGGAACTCTACGACTACGTCAGACATCAGCACCAGAGAGAGAACCGGGAGGTGACCTACGACGTCCAGCACAAAGCTCTTATTCCTGTTCTCAGACCCTATCAGAGCCAGGCTGTCAACTGGATGCTGAGGAGGGAGAAATTCAGGAACACTTCACCTAAAGGTACTCACTTTTGGTCTGGTACACTGAACATTGCCACCCTGATTCTTTACTGCACTCTTGACTGATGGTTATAATAATTATTGTCTAGTTAAAGAGGACTATTATGTAAAAGCAACCTCTATGTTACAGGTTATTAAGCTTCTGTTGTGGAAAAGGCCCATTAGAGGCTCATTAGAACAATGAGGACTGTTAAGATTGTCAATAATTCCTATGTCTTTGCAGAACAAATGCTGCATTTCCTGTGGAGGGAGATGATCACCTTGTGTGGAAAGAAGTTGTTCTATAACCCTTTTACTGGCTGGTAAGAAATTGAATCCCCTCACAGTAACAGGTCAAGTCACTTAAATCACAAAAACATATTTCTGTTTTACTAACAGTTCTAGCTACCTAGAAAGATCTAAACTCTTTGCTGCCATCACTGAGCAAAAGGGATGGATAGATTTATATAAGGTGCCCAAACATAAAAAAAATAACATTACCACCACTGTGGTGGGTCAACGGCAGAGATGTCATAAACTTGTATCTCAATAACTCAACACATCAAACCGAACCAACATGGAAGTATTTTTATTTTTTTTATTTTCAGCTTAATCCGAGAATTTCCCCTGGCGGGTGTGGAGTGGCCTGGTGGGATCCTGGCTGATGAAATGGGGCTGGGAAAGACGGTGGAAGTTCTGGCTCTTATCCTGTTTCACACTCGACAGGGCCTGGCGCAGGAGACCCTCACCCTGCCTGTGGTGAGGATCAGCAGGCAGCAACAGTTTAAAAGACAGAATATCAACTTTAACTTAACTTGCGGTGCTATTTATTTGTATTATTTTGAGTAACTTGTTTTATGAGTAAAGTCATGATTTCTTCATTCAAATATATCTTTTTGCCACTTTGAGTGCCACCTAGTTCCATTATATTCAAGCTAAGGCAGACATCTCTATATCCTCAAAACTCAGCAGCAGTTATAGAAATATTTGAATAATATTGGACATTTTAAAAAAAAATTATATTTTAACATGCTCCTTATAGAAGGCACCAGCTAACCTGTAAAAATGTAAAATCTCTTTGGTTCTTGCAGGGAAAATCTGTAAATTTCTTCGTACCTCCTCCTCCCCTTGAAAGACAGAAAGTTAACCGCTGCAAGACCGAAGTGCAGCCGAAAATAAAAGCATCATACCCAAGTATGTCACTCACAATCCTTTCACACATCGCAGCTTTTATTGCCACTGCAGTTTGATTGAGATTTTTTCTGTGCAGCTGTGCGAGTCATGCTCCTCACTGCAATCAAGGAGATGAGAACTGGCAAAGGGGCCTCCGTCAACGCCATCTTCACCTACATCCGTGCCACTTATGGTTATGACCTCTTAAAGAACCGTAACCACATCAAGAAGACCCTGGTGAAGCTGATAGATGAGGGGCTGGTTGATCGGGTCAAAGGTCGAGGCTTGGCAGGGTCGTTTAAGCTGGGAAAGAAATACAAAGAGACAAAGAAGATGCTAGCAGGAGCATCCAAGACTGTAAGAATAAAGAGCTTCAAATATGAATGTTTTGTGTGACAAATATTACTTGGTTGTATTATATAATTGTGTCTGATTTTTTATTTTTTTCTAGACTTATAAAAGCACAGAGAGCACGCCCAGGAAGATGTTTCAGAGACGAGCTAAAGAGAAGGCAGAAGCAGCTCTGCAAAACTCTCTGACAGAAGATCAAATGGATCTGTACTCTCCTACATCTGAGTGTCTGGCACAGAAGGAAACGGAAACAAAGAAGCAGTGGGATGAAAGTCTGAACGAGAGAGCAGATCAGTCAGACGACATGCTGGATACGTCCACGACAGCCTCACAGACGTCTCAGGATAAGTCAGACACACAGGACATTTCCAGACGGGTTGATCTACCTGAAGAAGCTCCTCAGCTTGACTCGCACGAGGAGACGGAAACACCCACCAGAGCGTCTGTTTTCCCTTTCAACACCCCGGATTACCGCTTTGAGTGTATCTGTGGTGAACTGGGTATTGTTGACTACAAGGCTCGCGTGCAGTGTATGAACTGCCAGCTGTGGCAGCATGCAGACTGTGTAAACTACAAAGAAGAAAGCCTTGAAACGACACCTTTCTACTGCCCTCACTGCCTGGTCGCCATGAAACCCGTCTCCACCGGCGCCACCCTCATCATCTCCCCGAGCTCCATCTGCCACCAGTGGGTGGAGGAGATCAACCGGCACATCAGGTCCTCCTCACTGCGAGTGCTGGTGAGAAAGTAGATGGATGTAGATGTTCTTTTATCCACAGGGTAGAAATGTTACATGTTACCATCTCACACTTCTACGATAATTCAACAGAAATTAGCTGTGCTGCGTTTACGCTCCATCTGCTGCAGCTGTTGTGTCTTTACACACAGTCAATTCCAAGACAGAATAAGAATTATAAATGTTGAAGAGACCTCTGAGGCACACTTGACTTTTGTTCTTCATTAATGCGCCTACAAACTTCTCTTATCAATTATGGGTCCCTTACATTTTAATTAGCATTCTCAAGCTCTTCCAAAAACCACTCACTGACAAAACTGTAAAGCTCAAAGTACTTCGCTAATTAATTTGACCTCTCCGTCTCAGGTTTATCAGGGTGTGAAGAAACACGGATTCATCCAGCCTCATATGCTCGCTGAGCAGGACGTGGTCATCACCACCTACGACGTGCTGCGGTCAGAGCTCAACTACGTTGACATTCCCCACAGTAACAGCAAGGACGGACGCCGCTTCCGCAACCAGAAGCGTTACATGGCCATACCAAGTCCTCTGGTGGCTGTGGAGTGGTGGCGGATCTGTCTGGACGAGGCTCAGATGGTCGAGTGTCCCACTGCGAAGGTCAGTCCAAAATAAGTACCTGTAGGTTTTGTTGGATGGGTAGTTACTGTCTGTATAACCTTATTTCTATAGTCTGTAATACTTTATTGATCCTGTCCACAGAGTTATTTATGCTCCCTTTTATTTTTCTGTCAGGCTGCAGAGATGGCACTACGTCTTGCATCTGTCAACCGCTGGTGTGTCAGTGGCACTCCTGTCCAGAGAGGCTTGGAAGGTAATAACAAAAAAAAGGATTGCGTAATACCCAAGTATCAAAGCAAGCCTTGAATGAATGTTTGCGAATCGAAGAGATGATGGTATTCAGTGTCCTCTTACATCCGTTCTGAATAGTAAAATATCAATAGTAAATAATGCAAAGGGAGTTATAGCTACTAACACGGTGGATGAGGAGCTTGTGAATTATTTTAATTATTACAGTATTGTGTTGTAATGTTGCAAATGGAGTAATTTTAAATAATTAAAGTGTGACTATGGTCTACAGGCCATTTCAAAATTGAGAAAAAGAAGGCAAGTTAGATTGTGCATTGTAATTGTGATTAAATAGATTGCGATATCATTTTGATGATTCCCCCTCCAATCTGGTTGTCTTTGCAGCAGCAGCGACAACAATAACACCACTTGAAAAACGCAAGTGTTTACGTTCCTCTGAATTGATATTGTTTTGTGTACAGATCTGTATGGCCTTGTACTTTTCCTGGGAGTTGACCCGTACTGGGTAAAACACTGGTGGGAGCAGCTGCTCTATCGTCCGTATCGACGTGGAAACACGGAGCCTCTTTACTACGTTATTGCTCAATTATTGTGGCGATCAGCGAAAAAAGATGTCATTGATCAGGTAAATTTGTGACTATTTGATTCTCAGTTACAAAACTTTGAAAACAATTTTTAAAGAATCTCTAATAGACAATTAAATTGACTTAATGTTGTAGTTGAGGTGTGTTTGATGATCTTGTCTTTGCCTTCCAGATCCAGATTCCCCCACAGACAGAGGAGGTGCACTGGCTGCACTTCTCCCCTGTCGAGGGTCACTTCTACCACCGTCAGCACGAGGTCTGCTCCCAGGACGCTCTGGTCAAACTCAGGAAGATCTCCGACTGGAGCCTCAAACTCGGCAGCCTCGACCGCCGCACCGTCAACACCATCCTGTACCCGCTGCTGAGGCTGCGCCAAGCTTGCTGCCATCCACAGGCTGTGAGGGGGGAGTTCCTGCCTCTGCAGAAAAGGTAGATGACACTTAATGTTCTCAAGCTGCTCGTAGACAAGAGGAGAGGTCTTTATCTGAAGGCAGCTGCAAGCTGCAGCGGTTAATTAGCAATCTTGCTCGACTAAATAGTTGCGGTAATAGACTGCAGCAACCTTTTTGTCAATTATATAGTGTCTATTTGTGTTTATTTAAAGATGACCCATTCTGTGTCATTTGCATTGGAGGGTTTTGTTGAGTGGTTTTATCTGCCGTGCCTCCCCCTCCCCAGCACCATGACGATGGAAGAGCTCCTGAAGTCCCTGCAGAAGAAATGTCGAGTGGAGTGTGAAGAAGCTCACAGACAATTGGTGTGCGCACTCAATGGCCTGGCTGGAATCCACATCATCAGAGGTATAAATCCCCACTTCTGTCCTCGTGCTTCATCTGCTCCCAGTTTCCCATGGGAATCAGTTCACACAAAACTCAAGCCCCGATCTCATCTTTGTGTCCCCCAACACTTTTTTGTACCGAGATGATTTGTTTCAGAAAGGAGATATATGTGTATATGTGTCTTGAGAGTGCTGGGGTCGGTTTGTATAGCACGCCTCATTAGCTCCATATGTGGCGGACATATTGAGTGTCACTAATCATCAACGGTTCTTTCGACACCTGCAGATGAGTTTGCAGACGCAGTAGAGCTGTATAGAGAAGTGCTTCGTTCATCAGAGGAGCACAAAGGCAGACTGAAAACTGATTCATTACAGGTATACAGCCTCATCCCATTCATGTCTTTGTGGTAATTAACATATGAAGGGTCTCATTTCTCAGACAGCCTCCATCTGTCAAGAAACAGCCAACAGCATTAGATTTAAATTGAATTAGGTTCAAATACAGTTGCCTTTTTAACTATACTGACATTGAGTCAAGATGCACGTCAGATTTCCTTTTTTTTCTCTTACCATAGTTAGATACTGTGAGTTAATATAAACATTTCTGATTACTCTGTCTTTTTTACTGTTGCATTAAAACAGAGGCTTCATGCTACCCACAATTTGATGGAACTGCTGAGTGCAAAGCATTCTGGGATACCTCCTACGCTGAGAGACGACCGACTGAGTGATGAGGTAATTGAGCCCGGACAGTCATTGAAAAGTTCTTGAATTTGATGTGTTGAAGAAGAAGATGTGGGAAGAATGGCAGCTGCAGTTTTCTTTCACTCGTCTTTGTGTCTGTGCAGGCGGAGCAGCTTCGACAGCACTACATGACCAAATACGACTCTGAGGTAGCCGACGCTCTCCAGAGTCTGCAGCCGGTGCTACAGAATATCAAGGAGCTGAAACGCAAAGTGAGAACTCCTCTTACATCTACTGTTAGGCAAATTCTGATTCGTATTATAACAGATAATCTGCCAAATTGAAATATAGTAGGATGTTTACTGCTATGCTGTTTAGTATCATTGTTTGTATGCATATATATTGGGAGATGACTTTTAACAAAAACTTAATACCAAGCATAAACCTGAATTTAAACTTGAGTGTGGCTCCCAAGATCAGAATATCCAGTTGTGTCCCCAGACTGCAGTAATTAGCAGTTAAATTGCTCTAATTTTGCTACGTTCGAATGGAATTTCTTTTATGGAAGCACTTGTTGTTAATATTAAAAGTTCAAACCCTTTTTTTAAAGACAGAACCAAAAACATTTTTTCTTCATTTATCAACTCTTAAAGATCAGATTGTATTCAATCAGAAAGGAAACTTAACATGATTAACTTCTTCCTCCAGGTCAAGCTGAACTCTCCCTGGTGGCTGGATGTCATCCAGAAGGCGATCCGGTGCTCCAATGACGACGATCTGGTGTCCCGCGTCAAGAACGAGCTGACATCCAGCTACAAACAACAAGCACACAAGCTCTCCATGGCAGACAAGTAAACAAATTATTAAATAAAAAAAAAATAGGACAATAGTTAATCACAACGCAAATGTGTTAAAAGCAAATGCGACCTCCTGCAGGTTCCGTGATGCCTGTGGTCTGCAATTCATACTCACATCCCAAATGCAAGATCTGATGAAATCCCAAAAGACGGTTCAAGACGCGGTGAAGAGTCTTGAAGGCCCGGCTTCACAGAAAGTGATCGACGAGGCCACCGTCTGTCACCTCAGGCCTATGAGACTGCCGCTCAATAAGTAAGACATCAAGCTTGATTTCAGGCCAAATTTTCTCTTATTGTAACCTCAGAAATGTGAAAATCTGCTTTTAAAATTTGGACAGTTTAACTTAATTTTTGTTGTAGCTAATATTCCTCTCATGTCATATCCTAGTTGCGTTTTTTGCAAAGCGGATGAACTTTTCACAGATTATGAGTCCAAGCTGTTTTCTCACACGTAAGTAGAGCTACGTTTCGCACCCGACTATCACTCAAATTGCATGAAAACTGAGTTGCTGATTAATGAGAACATTTCCCTGACAGGGTGAAAGGTCAGACGGCCATCTTTGAAGAAATGATCGAGGATGAAGACGGGCTGGTGGACGACCGTCTCCCCACCACCAGCCGAGGTCTGTGGGCAGCCAGTGAGACTGAGCGCACGCTGAAAGCCATCCTGTCCTTCGCCAAATGGAAGCGCATGGACCCGGAGCTGGTGGAGGAGGGCAACACTTTCATGGAGCTGTTTGAGAACTGGAAGAAGGAGTACAAGGTCTGTACACACACTTTGAACCCATCTGTGGCTTTTTAGAAAGGTTGTGCTTGAAGATGAAGAGTTCGGGAAACAACAGAATCCTTTCCAGCAATTAAAAAATCTGTACATCCTCCTCTGTATTGTGTAACTGTTTTAAGTGCTGATTTTAAACTAGAGAAACATTGTTCTGTAGTGAAAGCTTCCTCTGTCCCTTCTCAGGTGCTGCATGAGTACTGGATGGTGCTTAGGAATCACGTGTCAGCCATCGATGAACTGGGTATGGCCACTGAGAGACTACGTGTGCGTCTGCCCGATGAACCAAAGCCCAAACTGCTGCACATCATCGAGCCTCATGAGGTGAGTTACAGACAATAAAACAACGCCATCCACGATCGATTAACTTGTGGAAAATCTCCCCTCGCTCTACGGCTCCGATCTACTGAGAATCACAGACATGCTTAGCAGAGAAGCAGAGCGACAGATAAGACTCTCGTAATAAGGAGGATATGAACAAGGTGTTTCGTTTATGCTCTTTAATAACGTAATGCCACAAAACCAAGAGAAAATTTGAGAGAAAGCAGCCTGACTCTCACCGAGTGTTGGGCACAATTGTTTTGTTTTTGTTGGTGAAAGTTTCCCAGGATGTAATATTCTGCCTTAACTATTTTTATTGCATTCCTGACCTCTGCCCCGGTTGCTTTGCCTGCAGGTGGAGCAGAACAGAGTGAAGCTTCTGAACGACCAGGCGGTGGCCAAGTCTCAACTCCAGAAGAAGCTCGGCCAGTTTCTGTACCTCACAAATCTGGAGAAGGTAGTTTATGTTTTATAGTAACTAAACAGCACAAATTGTTTCCTACTTCCTTCAGAGACTTTATCTTAAACTGTGTGGTGTGATCTCAATCTAAATAAAGTAAATTCATTTGTTCCAGTCCCAGGACAAGTCAACTGGAGGGCTGAACCCAGAGCCATGTCCCATCTGTGCCCGGCCCCTGGGACAGGAGGTGAGTGTTGTTAAGATGGTGGTAGATTTTAAATCATCTCAGAGATTGTATTTATATGTGAAACATCTTTACTACTTACAGATGTGACTGTCTTACGCTTTTTAAGCTGACTGTTAACTGATTTGAATGATTTCAATTGATTATTTACAGTTCAATTGTATCATTGTCTCTCTGTCTCTTTAAGCATTTTGTCGCTATGTTAAGAAATGTACTCTGCAAATAAAATGATAATGTTCCCGGCCTGGACTCGGCCTGTTCTGATCGTCTCGTCTAACTCTCTTTTCCAGTGGGCAGTGCTGACCTGTGGCCACTGCTTCTGTAACGAGTGCATCGCCATCATTGTGGAGCAGTACAGCGTGGGCTCGAGGCGGCGAGCCATCAAATGTGCCATCTGTAGGCAGACCACGTCGCACACTGAGATCTCCTACGTGTTCACCACCCAGTCGTCCAGCCAGGACCAGGACATACCTGTCAAGGTCGGTCAGCAGCACTCTGCCTCAGATCTGGATTTATTTTTCTTATGTTAGCTGTGACTAGATCCAGATGCTGTTAGATGTATTTTGTTGCTCACCTGGTGGGGTTATATATTTGATTCATGCCTTATAATGTATGTAATTATAATTTAACACAGCTTAATTTGGCCCATATTCATTAATTTAAACACGTGAGTCTAATTTTCCTCCTCCTGTGGTTGTCAGGGAAGCCACTCTACCAAAGTGGAAGCAGTAGTGAGAACGCTGAAGAAGATTCAAGTGACTGACCCCGGAGCCAAGTGTCTCGTCTTCTCCACGGTAACTGTAAACCATCCCCGCTCTGTGAGATTTATATTGACGATATCGAGTTTGGATCTGACCCAGTTTGTTTTCGTGCACAGTGGCTGAGCGTCCTGGACATCATTGCGAAGGCCTTGTTTGACAACAACATGGAGTTCTCTCAAATCAACGGGATTCACAAATTCCAGGTTTGAATTTTCATTTGAAACATTTCCCCTCTTCTTTGTCCAAACACAACATTACCATGAGCATATTTTTGGTTTAAGAGATTTTTGGCAGAACATTATTGCACTTTTTGATCTCAGATTGGTTTCAGGGGTCCACAAGCCAAAAATGAAGATATCCTTTGACTTGTGTGATTGTAACTAGATCATTGACTTGAATTTTCCAGGAGAATCTGTGTTCCTTCAAATACGAAGAAAAGATCAACATCCTCCTCCTTCCTCTCCACACCGGGTCCAACGGTCTGAACATCATCGAAGCGACTCACGTGCTGCTGGTGGAGCCGATCCTCAACCCTGCTCACGAGCTCCAGGCCATCGGCAGAGTGCACCGGATCGGCCAGACCAAGTAAGAAGCGGGGAGTTAAATCTGTCAATAGACAACAGCATTTTAGATCTGCAAATATACATGTGTAGATATTTTGATCTATATGTAATTACAGTAATAATTGCTGCTATTGTTAATCTGAGCCACCTGCAGGTAACGAGTGTTGCAATGGTTTAAATAATTCTCCTTTATCAGAAAAAGCCTACCCTAGATGAAAATTTTTGTACATTGGGTGTAATATGTGTGTTTTTCTCTGTCCACCAGGCCAACATTTGTTCACAGATTTTTAATCAAATCCACTATTGAAGAGAGGATGCAGGCAATGCTGAAGACAGCAGAGAAAAGGTGAGAGTCACAGAATACTAAGTATTTAAAACCAAGTGATTCAGGTGGCTGAAAGGACTGATAAAATCTGATTTTTTAATTCTAGTCACACCAGCACCACCATGAAGCACTCGGAGGCAGCCGTACTGACAGTAGCCGACCTGGCTGATCTGTTTACTGAAGACACAGAACATCTGGAGTAACACCTGGATACACCTGCTGAAGATACACAGGCAAAGAGAGCTCACTCTTTACACAGTGGTTGTAGAAATACTGATTTTGCACATTTAACTTTTTATACAGACATCTTAAAGTTATCGAATGCATTCCCAAAAAGATATTTTAGCAGATCACTGACGACGGACTGCGACATGTTTCTTAATTGTATTTCATTTTTAATCTCTTTTAAATATTTGTGTAATTGGCTCACTTGTCGTCATGGATGTAACTGATTCAATAACTACCAAGTAAATGTTTGATGATCACATTTGTACAGTAATGTTGCTTGTGTTAATCGAATAATAAGTATTTGCATTTATACACGACTTCACTGTAAGTTAAGACGGATGGAAATGGAGGACTTCAGATTGTGATTGAAGGATTCTCACAGCAGTCAGGAAATAAACGACTGTCGATGGCCAGAGGGTGTCGGCCCGTTATGACCAGCTCTTTTTGTCCGGTGCTTTTCTTGTGGTTTATTTTCTGTGTAGTAAAAATGGAAGCAGGAAGGAGGCTATTGACCTTTACAACAGAAGTGAGGGATTTTGGTCCAGCAGACAATCTTCTTTAAGCTATTTGTCTGCTAAAACAATGCCAGACAATTCAGCCTAACACATTACGCCTGTCTTATTTGCAAGACAAAAACAGCACAAGATTCAGTGTCTTGGAAACTAATCTTGTAAATTAAACTCATAAAAGAGTGAAAACGGTCTAATCTTTCTCTTATATTGCCACTCACAGACTGTCTGGACAATTTTAGCAGATATGTTGCTGCTTTAGTCCAGTTCTTCTTTTTCAAAGCTTTCTTAAACGTGATCAAAATAATCTTTCCTTCCTTGTGTTTGCATGCTGAAGTATTTTATGGTCTGTTCCACCACACACGTACACTCACAGGTCTTTGGCATGGTGTCTGAATTGCCCTTGACTCGTAATGACTTTCTATTCGCCTGACTGACTGGGATTCCCGCACCAGTAAAGATTTTAAAATGTCCAGACAAAAGATGTAGACAACAAAGAGGGCCAGCCCAGCTCTGTTGTTCCTCTTTACATGGTTACCAGCCTTCTTGTTGCTCCCTGTAGTAAGAAACAGTTGTAAGATGTTTACTAAGAGGACATCACCGCAGTAGGCGGTAACATACGTGTTACCTTGGACTCCCCTCAGTTCCCTCTATTCATGTGCGGAATTTCATTGTTGGTGGGGACATCATTCAAGCTGGTGTTTTAAGGCCAGAGGGAGGCTCCCAGTTCATTAGAGCCGTGTTTCGAGGGTTGGAGTAAGAAGAGGGGTACTACGTCTTGTGGTGACAGCGAGTTCCCCGGGAGATTCACAGAGTTTCAGGGGGAAAGGGCCAAGGGGTAGTGGTAGTGGAGTGGCTGAGCTGAGAGAAACCGGAGGGAGAGTCCTTGGAAGATGGCACCTGCCAGTTTGGTTTTTGCCTGGTTACTGTTCACCATGAGGATGGTCACCTCGGCAGTGTATCTGGAGCCTGAGGAGGAGGGTGAGCTCACACCTCACATCACACAAGCAGGAATCAAAGGTCAAGTGTCAAAGTAACTGATTTTTAAAGGAGTCATTAGAGAGAGATTTTTCATATTGACAATTGTTGGTTTAACGTGTTTGCTAGAGCTTTGCAGTGTTCTCTCAATACTTGGAGTCGAGTAAAACATTTCTTGAGGTGTTGCCAGTTTCTCTCACATCAGCTGCAGTCAAATATGGTATTATGCATTTAAAATAGGTTACAAAATACAATACAATTATAAATTATTCAAAGTCTTACTAAACGCAAGGTAAAAAGTATCAAGAGTATAAGTACTCATGCAGCAGAATGAACCTGTCAGACTTCAGTTACACGTTACATTTTTTAAACATAATTTTTATTTTAATGTAGCTGGTCAACGTGGAGCTAATTTAACTACTTGATGTACTATTTGGTATTTTATTTGGTATTTTAAGTGTTTTGTGTGTGCAATCTTATTTTGCAAAGTAACTCTAGCAGTCAGATAAAAGATGTAGAGTAAAAAGTATACGGAAATGTAGTGGAGCCGAAGCATAAAGGAGGATGCATTTTAAATACTTGAAAGTACTTGAATGAATGTTGCTTTCCACCACTGACTTTTATATTTTGTATGTTTTATATATATATTATATATATATATATTATATATGTGTTTGGAGTCTAATAGGACAAATGACAGAGGACCAAAAAAATCATCAAAATCTCCTTTTTGTGCTGGATTTAATCTGTTTTGTCTTCTTTCTGTTAGAGCTCAATGAAACTGTCATCTGTACAAACGACCATATGGAGGTTGTTATTCCCAGCGCTTTTTTCCTCAACAAAGTGCCTCCAGTTCATGTAAGTGAGCACCAGCAAAACTCGAAAGCTTTGACATTCCCACACACTGATATCCTAAATTGTTTGCAGTGCGCTTTTGCCTACAATTGATTTTTCTTGTATTGTGTTTTTCATGTTTAGGTTTGGGATTTGCATTTGAATGACCCGGAGTGCCGCGGCGTCGAGGTCGGAGACGACTACGTTTTCAGCATAAAGACGAACCTCTCCGACTGCGGGACCATAATGGTATCACCTTTGATCTTTTGCTCAACATTTGCATTAAAGTCAGTGAGGACTTGTTAGTCAGGACGTGTCTGCGGGAGACAAACTAATCAAACGTTGCACGTGAACTCAGACATTGAGAAGAACTCTGAACAAAAGATATGAAGACAAACTACCAATATTGACAACATACGATCCCCATCATAATAAATCAGCTATTTTACGATGTCTGCGGTTGTTGTGGGAACTGGCCCCCCAATCAGGATCCTTTCACTGCTTAAAAAAAGAAAGCTGCTTCAGTCAGTTTATGGCACTTTACATAACAGTTGAAGGTAACGCACACACCACTTGGTTTATCGCTTTTTTTGTGGTGCAGAGAACCAAATCCACGATGAAAGAATAATCCTGCACACACTTTTCACCCTGCATTAATTGATTTATTAAAAAAGGTCAACAATACAGTCACAAAGATCTTTTTAAGCACTAAACGTCATCGATGGAATCACTTTAAATAACACTAAAAATAGCTTGAATAAAACCAGACTCTCTTGACACTTTTTTTTCTAGCTATCTGTGACGTAAATGTGGACTGTGAGGCTCTGTGTTCACGTGGAATTAGCTCATAGCAAAGTATAATAAGATGGACAGAGAAAGGCACATACATACAAGGAGTGAAGAGAAAAGAAAGGAGGGGGTGTGGCGTGTATGTCAAGAAAGAAGGGCGGCGTTGTTCCTTTTGCCTACAACAGCGCGGGACCTTATTCAGAGCAGGAAGGGGACCCTGAATGGCCTTGCAGTTCTAAATTATCAGGATTTACATGGAAATGATGATTATTTGTCGATGTTCAATGAATAGGAAGGCCTTAAATCATCGGCCAGCTAGCCCCCTTGTTATCTTAATCCAGCCACTCTCATGGATTTAAACTTTGGCGAGGTTTAAATCCCTACTTCAGCTCCACAAGTGTCCCTGAATTGTTTGCTTGGAATGCATTTATTTTTTTCTTGTAAAGCAAGCAAAGTTTAAAAGAGCTTTCCACTGGGAGGAAATCTCCCAGTTCTCCACCTCAGCAGTTTTTACAAGGTTTTTGCTCATAGCGGCTGAGGAAAGTAAGCCTGCTCCGGATTAGGTGGCTGTTGCTAAAGAAGAAGAATGCCAGAGCTGTCAATCTTGCTTTCACCTTGAACTTTGAGCGTTTTAAACCGGCCGTCAGAGGAGAGGTGAACAAATTGTTGGGTTTAAGGTCAGCCATTTTTATTGAAACATGATGGCGTCCTTGCTCATGTTTCAGTGATGGTTTGTGAGACAGTGATAAGTGCAAGTGCCAGTCATGAAGACCTGCTGCTCGCTGAGACGTGTCAGTGGTGCTCATAGTGTCCGGGGGTGGTGTGTTTACCCAGAGGCTGTAAAAGATGTCTCGAGTGGCAATTCATCCTGCTCAGTGGCTACAGAAGCCACCATCTGTGCTCAGCGGGAGTCCAGACAAACTTTGGCTGCAACCTTTTCACCCGTCCACATTTTATGGTTTCTCCTACGTCAGCTGCCAACGCTTGAATATTGAGCAGCGTCGCTCACATTTACAGTGTGTGAGAGGATGATGGCTGTAGAGGTTACAGCTGGGGGGGAGAGGTTATGTAAAGGAACCTCCTGTTGTGTTTTATTGTGATTCTCACAACTGGAAATTACGTCATGTTACCCTCTGACCACATTCACACATACTGTATACAGGGGACTTACTGTCTCTCCTTTATCCTGGACTTTTGTGCTGTAGGTCAAGTAGAGCTGCAACAATTAGTCAATTAATTGCATAGTCGATATTAAGAAATTAAATCTGCAGGTGTTTTAATAATCAATTATTCATTTAACACATTTTTCAAGCACAAATATCAAACTTTTGATTGTTTCAGGTTTATAAATGTTACAATTTGTTGCTTTTCTCTGTCATACATTGTAGTAAACTAAAAAAACTAAGTAAAGATTCAGTTAATCAGATAATTTGATAATGAAAGTAATTATTTACTTGCAGATTTTTTTAATAATAATGATAATTTATGTAACACATATCAACATTTAGTAACAGAGGGCTTTACAAACCAGAAATACAGGTAACCCATTAATATATAATTATATGTTTATTATGTTGTTTATATGGAAGGCCAAGAAGATTTTTTTTCTGTCAGAGGTGAAAACAAAATTTTCTGTGAAACTGTCAAAATCAAATGTTCACATATTTATTATGTCTTAATTGGGGGACAAAGTTAATTTTCTTTTAAAAACGAAAAAAGAAAAGAAAATTAATAGAAAATAAATAGTTACGGAAATGAATTGCACTTAGAGATTAAAACATCTCTTACTTGATTCCTTTTCCACTGACTTTTATATTTTTCTTTCCCTCCTCAGGCATCAGATGATACGCACATCATGTTCATAAACACTATACACAACAATGATTCAGACATCATAACAAGAAATTACATCAACATAACATTTGTGTGCCGCTACCCCATCAACTACATGGTCCAACAACCCAACGGAGAAAACATGATCAGAGTTGATGTCAAGTAAGTGTTCCTTTATAAAATAATGCAGATTCACTGCTGAGCCGACAGCGAGATCTAATTCCTCCTTTAATCGCGTTCTCTCTACAGAACCATCACTCTGAACACAGAGGACGGGAACTTTTCGGTGTCAATGTTGCTGTACAAGGATGAAGCCTTTGAGGACAGATGGACCACTGTGCCATCGCTGACACTGGATGACGACATCTTTGTGAAAGTTTTCATGGTAAATAATCGTCACAGACAAAGTCAATTACTGTGTTTATTTGAACTTCATGCCTACACCTCACACTGACCTGATCATTGTGTATGCTGTGCTAGGGCTGGGTGGCATGGCCTCAAAATAATATTGCAGTACTTTAAAGCTGCATCGCGATACATAATTTATTCTTGATATATGGAAATCTCCTCAAAAGCACGTCATAAATGCAAGGACTGGATGAAAAAAGCAAATATCACAATATTTTTTGCCAAATGTTTTGATATCAGTTGTAATATAAGATGATGTATTCTGTATACTCACTATTGACAGTTATTTTTGGATGAGGTTAAGCGTGTTACATGATCTTAAGCAATATGTTATGCTGCAGGATGTTCCAAGAGATGCTGGAAATCCAACACTCCACCCGTGACCAGACAGTAATTTGAGTGTTGTCACAACCTCTCTGTACAGCTGTTGTTTACGTACTGTGAATCATCATTTTGTGTCCCAGTGTGGAAGGGCATTAATTGTCTGACTTGACTTACACCCAACCCTGTCCGTCTGTTTGGTAGATACCGGCTCACCTGATGCTGCGGATAGAGAGGTGCTGGGCGACACCAACCAGCGATCCTTACAGCAACATCCAGTACACCTTCATCAGTGACAGGTCAGAACAGTTTAAACAGATGTTTATTTTGTAATAAGAGCAAAAAGGGGGGAAAAAACACATTTCATAATGGAGGTATATGCTGGCAAAACCTAAAAACTAAACAAAGTAAGAATATATATAGGTCAAGACTCCCATTTTGCACAAGATATTTCATAGATGGTATGTTGAAACCTGCTTATGGAAAGCTCTCTGGCCCTGTTGTTTCACCACTCTTGCAAACAGCTCTAAGCCCTCTTAGGGGAGCTCTGTTGAAATCTGAAATAAGAGAATTTGTTGCTTAGAGAGCGGGGCCAGACAACAGCTCTCAGAGGCTGGTCATGTGACTGCTGTCTGAGAGGCCATATGCGTTTCAGTTCAACAGCTGCGCATGTCCTTGACAACCAGGCAGTATTTGGTACTGTTAGCAACAGCGGGGCAATGAAATGCCAGGGGGAAAAGAAAATACTCAAACAAATCTGTCTCTCACTCAGAGAGTATTGACATTATTTCTTAGCTTTGCACTTCATCACATGAGCTGAGATCTGCTCCCTTAGAGTACAGTATTTCATTATAGATTTAAATCTCACTACCACCACCAGGCCGCCCTGACTACTTCTTTGTCTCCCCCCCGTAGCTGCCCGGTGTTGTCAAACAAACAGACCCTGAGCGTGCTGAAGAACGGTGAGGGTCCGGAGGCCACGTTCAGGATACAAATGTTCAAGTTTGTCGGCGGCTCTTACACCAACGTCTTCCTCCACTGCAACGTCCAGATCTGCCACAGCAGCGTGGGGCTGTGCCAGCCTGTGAGTGAGCACATTCCTCCTACAGGCAGTCAGAGGCTAGTCCAGACAAGTGGCCTACTATATGTGCAGCTTATGTCCTTAATATAGACCCCCATGAGTCTGGAAATGTTTTACAGCCACATGAGCGTGTAGGTAAAGGGGTCCTCGTTTTTAATGTGCACTGCCTGACCTCTCTTTCTTTAATGCTTTACTCATCTTTTTGCCAAACAGAACTGTTCCAGTGAAGATGGATTAATGAGGACACGGAGAGACGTCCCTCTGTCCCATACAGTGTCTTATGGACCAATCAGACGACTACTAAACAACAGTGAAAAGCCTAATCTGAGTATGTTTTCACCTTTTGTGTAACCTCTGTAACTCACCTGGATATTCAAGCTTTAGCTTTTAAAACTTCAAAGCTTAAAGATTCTAGATAAGCATACTTGGTTCCTATGTAAATCGTGTAAACCTTTGTCCTCAGATGCAGGCGGAGTCCCTCCCGTGGAGACCTTTGTTCTCGGGGGGCTGCTGGTCGTCCTACTGCTGATCACAGGAGTGTTCGGGAGGCTGTGGCTTCGCTCCAGGCGTTTCTACCCGGCGCGAGAGGCACAGCTCACCCTGTCCAACATTCACCACATCTCAGAGGTGGCCTCATGAATCAGGGAATCTCGGACCTTCTGGGGCAAAGAAATGGACATTCAAATACATAACGTGTACATGATTTAAACATTTATAATAATTATGAAAGTCTTGTTTCTTTTCATAGAATTTCTAAAATTGTAGGTAATCGACTTAAATAATAAAGGTCTCTCTCTCAAGTGTTGTCCCTGATTTTTTTCTGAATGGTGAAAAAGTGCTTTTACACTATACTATAGTTTGATACTCAAACTGGATAGTTTATAGTAAATAAAGAAGTTGCTGGGGACTATTTAACTTGTGGAGTCACACAAAATGAACCACACTGCCCATGTTTGTGGTAATGAAGGAGCATGTCACCGAGTCAACGGTGTGACTCACTGGTGTGTTATTAATACTTTCGGACTGTGGCACAGAAAAATATGCTGTTTCATGCTTTGAGGGATTGGATTAAATTGGATTATATGAAGGAAAATATTATAATCATCAACAGCCTTGCAACTTAATCCACCATTATTTGATCCTGTATGTATTTGTCAGTATTTGGCGTTGCCTGTTGTTAATAAAACTAACAGCAAAGACACTTCAGGAGTGATTACAAGTTAAACTCCAGTGCCCTCAGCTCAGGGTTTTCCCCATCTGTCTATTTCAGTGCTCTCATAGGTCTGCGTCCATAAACCTAAATATGACTTGGACGACGTGATGACGTCTGACGTGACGTGATGACGTTGTACTGCGGCGTCCCACTCCAGGATCAACACAAATGCCGACCGACTCAGACCATCGAAGGACTCGTAGCCGGAGAACCAGCTGCAGCCAGTTCATATCTTAAGAAGATTTTTGACATTTAACACTGTGATTATGTCGCTGTAGTTTCCGTGTTACTTGATGTCGACGGAGACGATTTAAGTTAATAAATAGTGATAAAATACACCGGGAGAGCCCCGAAACTCGGGTAAGCAGTTTCTAGAAGCTACTCAGGCTAGGCTAGGCTAACGAAGTGTAGCTGCTAGTGCTAACAGGCTGGCCATGTTGTTGTTGTTCTTTTGTTTAACTTTAAAGTTTTGTCACTTGTCAGTTCACATTTTTACGTTGAGATGTTTTCGTGGAAATAGCTTATTGCAGTACAATAGACGATGGCGACATTATTGGTGATGAAACTCCAACGTTAAAGCAAATTGTTAATAACTATTTGAACCGGCTGTTTGTTTTTAGCTGTTTGCTATCCTGCCAGCTATGCTTGCGTAATTTAGCTAACTGTTGCTGGCCGTGGCTGTAAAGACTCAAACAATAGCTTTCCTGTGTGGCTTGGCATTGTTGTGCTTCTCTTAAAATGCCGATTGTGTCACTGTAGCCAGCAATCCTATAAGTCCCTTTGCAAAACTAACACTGCCAGATAATCCCCAGGCTAATTATTCAGATGTTTTTACCTTGCGTCACCTTTCCTGCTTGCAGGCAAGCAGTTTGCATAATGTATTGAGATTCTAACTTGTCACCAGGCTCCATTAATGAAGGTCAGTTCGCAGAGCCTAAAGGTGAGAGGTCAGGTTTGCCCAGAAGCCCTGGAGGAATCAGTGTCACCATGAAACCTAAGATGTTGTGAAATGTTACCGAACAGCCTAAAGATTTAGTAAACACTTGTGAGACTAACTTAAGGAATAGTTTGAAGGAATGGGACGCATGTGTTATGTTGGAGGGTTGCATTAATGTCCGTCGGATAATGTTACACTAGCATGTTCTGTTCCAGTCGACTTCTCCATGTGCTTCCTTAGAAACAATGTTGTTACCTTAGACTTGTGAAATACATTTCTTTCTTTCTGACTTTGTTCCAGGGTTGAACTTGTCGCCCCCTTTCCCCTGCCAGACCCACTTGGGCGAGGATCAACACACTAAAAATGGAGACCCTCCACTCCCACTGCCTTAAGTGCATCAACAGAAGATGCATGGTAAGACCAGAGACGGGTGTTTCCTGCGACCTCATCGGCTGTCCTCTTGTATGTGGGGCAGTTTTTCACTCGTGCAAACTAGACGAACACCGTCTGCTGTGTCCATATGAACGGTTGCCATGCCTTAACAGCGGATTTGGCTGCCCGTTCAGTATTCCAAGAATCAAGATGGCGCAACACCTTGAGACGTGCCCGGCAAGTATTGTATGTTGTACTATGGAGTGGAATCGCTGGCCTGTGAGCTACTCTGATCGCAAGTCCTATGAAAACTTGAGCAAAGACTTTGATGAGGTGGAGCAGCTAGACATGGCCTTGGCCCTTCAGGATCAGAGGATGTTGTTAGAGTCTCTGAAGGTTACAACCACCGTGTCAAAGAATGGAGACAAGGAGGTAGACAAGAGTGACAAAATGGCCACAGCCTCAAGTCTACCAGAGACAGTGTTAGGCAATGGGACAGTGGAAATGGAAGATGAGCCCTACAATGAGTTGTATAGAGCCTCAGTGGAGACGAGCAGAAGTTTAGCAGTGGCCTTGGACATCCTCTCTAATTCCAAGGATATTGGCGCAATTGTTGGTAATTTAAATGGGGAAAAGGCTGACAAGAATGGAGCCCTCCACAATGGAGAAAATGGCAATAGTCATAATGTTTATGTTGCTGAGGGCGGGAAGAATGTAGATATGCAAGGTAGTGACTCTGATTCGGAGTGTGAGCTTGGAGCAGTAGGTGGAGTGGATTGTGCAGTGGGGACAGATGGAGAAGAAGATGGTATTGGTTGGGCAGAAGAAAATGATTTTGTAGAGTTGTTTTTCGAGGAGAAAGAAGATGTTATCGAGGAGCCAATAAATGATTCCAACCCTGTGTGGCCAGAGATGCCTCAGGATTACATGCCTGTTATAGCACTGGAACGTCCTTTGCCTCAACAAGCACAACTTTCACCTCCAATGCCATTCCTGCTGTCTGATCACGTGAGAAATAACTTCTTACAACAATTACCTACTGAACTCAGGTATAGGTGTTTGGAGCGTAAACTGCAGAATGTAGAAGTACTGAGAGGAATAAGTATGTTTACATTTAATGGCCGTCGAGCTCTGCTGTCAGACCCCTACTTATTTCGAGCAAAGATGGAGGACAAGGCAGTAGACACGTCTGACCTGGAAGTGACAGATGACCCCATGGGCCTCCATGGCATCGATCTCATCACTGCAGCTTTGCTCTTTTGCCTTGGCGACTCTCCGGGAGGCAGAGGGATCTCAGACAGCCGGTTTGTCGATGGCTACCACATTGACTTTGGTACTCAGACTTTCTCCTTCCCCTCAGCCATTCTTGCAACCAACACCATGGTGGGAGATATTGCTTCAGCCTCAGCCTGCGATCACGCCAGCCCACAGCTCTCCAATCCAAGCCCCTTCCACACACTCCGGCTGGACCTGGTGCTCGAATGTGTAGCTCGATACCAAACAAAGCAGCGCTCCATGTTCACGTTTGTGTGTGGGCAGCTGTTTCGTCGAGACGAGTTCTCTTCTCATTTTAAAAACGTTCACGGGGATATTCATGCCGGACTCAACGGCTGGATGGAGCAACGCTGCCCCTTGGCCTACTACGGCTGCACCTACTCCCAAAGACGATTCTGCCCGTCTGTGCAGGGCTTCAGAATCATCCACGACAGGCACCTCGGCTCGTTTGGGGTTCAGCCTGGTTTGCCCTTAAAAACTGGGGACAACCTTCACAGAAAACCCCGCCACTTTTGCTCTCAGTACGATCTATTCAGCAGTCTTCCATTCGAGGTGTTGCAACATGTAGCAAGCTTCCTGGACAGCTTTAGCCTGTGCCAACTGTCCAGAGTGTCCCGCACAATGAGGGATGTGTGTGCCAGCCTGCTGCAGATGCGTGGCATGGTCGTCTTGCTGTGGGAGAAGACACTGCGTGCTGATGGCACTCCTTCATGGCAGATCACAGACAAGGTAAGTCATTTTTTTCCTATTTAAAACATTCAATAATCAATTTAACTTAAAAAATTTAAGGGTAGGAGAATTTTCTGGACTCAAAGTGTCAAACATTTGCAAGTTGCAGCCACTTAAATGTGAGGATTTGCTGATTTTCTTTGTCATTTCTGGTGGTAAATAAGAGTGTTTTGGTTTTGAACTGTTGATTGGGCTAAAGAGGCAATTTGAAGATGTCACTTTCAAATTCTGATGAACATTTTTCACAATTTTTTTTTTTTTTTTTTCATAGCAGGCCTTCTTATCGGGGTAAATGTCAGATCAATGTTATTAATACTTCAATTCTCTTTCTATTGTCATTCAGGTGTGGAGATTCAGCACAGCTTTCGGTACAGTGAATGAGTGGAAGTTTGCCAACATCGCCAGCATGGCCGACCACCTCAAGAAGTGCAAGTTCAATACGATCACTCGTCGGGAAGAGGCGATCCCTCTGCCATGCATGTGTTTCACCAGAGAGCTCACAAAAGAGGGGAGGTGTTTACGTTCAGTTCTCAAACCAGTAGCATAAGTGTTTTTTTTTCAAAGATGAAATCAACTTTTGGACATTTCTGAGACCATTAGAACTCAAATACTCGTGTGTTTTCCTCCAGTGTTTACAGACACGAGTCTCTTCCAGCCTCGAAAAGATAGGAAACTCCTGATTGAACGTTCTTTGCTTCAAAGTGGAAAAAAAATCCTCACCCATCAGTAAAACAAAGCCGATTTATACTTGAGTGGAGGCTGACGTGCTCTCTAGCCTTGTATCTTCCCCTCTGATGGATTTATTAATACCAGTGTACTGAAGTTGTTCCCTCGTCTACTCTGACATTGTGTAAATAATCAGATGTTTTGATGTAGAATCTTTTTATTTTTATATCAAAAGTCAGTACTGTGCTACATTGGAGGTAAGAGTAGAGCCTTAACTTATGATACACTTGATTTTCTAGTCATGAGGTTGTTCTAAACAGATTGTTCATTGAGATTTCTCTGCTGCTTCTAGCTGGAACAGCGTACTGGTATAGTGGACAGTTGTATATCTTCTCCTGATACCTAGAGTGACCACCACTTAGAGCTCATAGATTTCAAGGCTTTAATTCTACATGTTACGGTCCTGTCCACACGTACACTGGTATTTGTTTAAACATAGCCTTTTCTATGTGTATTGGCCTTTATACACCTGTAAACGGCATTTGAGGTCAATCAAAATGGTTCTTAGGAAAAACTCCTTCCAGGATGAAGATGTTTAAAAACTCGGGGCAGAAGCAGAGAATTTGGGAAACGATGACACAGACACACTTTTGCATCCTAATTGGGCGTTGTTAGTGTGTAGCATCATTGGCAAGTGTGAAATTATGATATTGTGGAGTATTTGAGTTTGTACATTGACAGAATGGATGTCATAGGCCCATTGTCTATGTTCAAAGAGAAGAAGAGACACTAAAATACAGTCAAGGAAGAGGGGGACAAAAATAGCTGCTGACGGTGTCTTTTATTGTTTTATTGTCCCGCCCAAATAAAGGGATAGACGGTATTATCTTCTTACAGCAAAGACGACATGTAGCCTCATTCAAATCCCTTGGCTCGCCATTTTCTCTCGCTTTAAACCCGAAACATTGCTAAAACAGCAGAACTGGCATTCTCTGAAAGCAAGGCATCCGTGTCTGTGTGTTCAAGCACTGTGAGCATGCCTCTACAATAGGCCAAGTAACCTGTAGTAACCTTCGCCAAAATAAAATCCTGCTAGATAACAGCTGCTAGATATTCGATATTGTCAAAAGATTTGCAAATCACTGCAAATATTTCTATATCGGATTTCTCCAAGCCTATTGAAAAACATTTTTTTCTGCCTCATTTTTGTCCTGTTGTCAGGAAAAATTGCCTTGGTATCTCCCCTAATACCTGAAACATATAGGCTTTAATAGGGATAGACAATCTGCTTCCTGCTTACACTAATATGCACATACCAGGTGTACGTGAATGGACAGACAATGCAACAATGCCAAAACACTCCTCTGGACAGAGATTGTTTTTGCTTTAAAGCCCTGTTTCCAAAAATACCTGTGTACGTGTGGACTGGGCCTAAGACCGACCAAACATCTGTGGTAGCTGTGCACAATGTTTGCCATCTTACAGGATGGTCATACTGAATTCACTGTGGGTGTTTTTGTTCACCAGCACAAGACATGTCACCATCATCACGTGTGGTGTTTTTAAATGATAGTGTGTTTTGTGGTTTGGCAGGTTATATCCGTAACAAAGGTGGTCCAACCTTTTTTTCCTTAACCTCACCTCAGACTAATGGGCTGGCGTGTTAGTCAAGTGAGAGATGAAAAACACTATTCATATTTTTAGCTGTGGTTGGCTTGTGGTTTGACTGTTCTACCAGCTATTTTTACAGGTAACCAGCAATTGTTTGTGGGCTGTTTTTATAAAAAAACACGTAGCTATTAAATCGATGAATGTACTCAGTTAATATTAGAATCCATCAGTCAGCAGCGCAGTCAGCGCCAGACCTCATGAAACCCTGCAGGCCAGGTGTTAAGAAATACAGCGAAATACGCGCTTCCCTCCAGTAACGAGCATCACTAATTATGTTAATCTTCATTATTTATCACGGTTGCGTGTCCACTGTGTTCAAATGTTGTTGGCGCCTCAGGGTTGTAGCACGACGCTTTGTTGCTTGTGTGTAGACGACAGAATAGCAGATCACGGTGCAACGACTCGTCAGCTACTTGATTATTGTGGGGTCTTAGAACTGACTGGTGTACCACTCAGTATTATAACATAACGGTGTGTGTTGCAGTGCTGGACTAATGAGATGTTTTCAAGTTTGTCATCTATCAGGGTCGTGTTTATAACTGAAAAATGCTGTTTTAATGGAGTGATCAGACTGTTTTAGTTTGGATTAAGAGGTCTAACAACACATGACTGTATTTTTTGCTCCCTTTTGTGAGAAAATGGCTTCTGATGTTTTATGATGTGGAAAGCAAATTGGTTGAAAATGTCACAGAAAAGTACAAAATGGGTATTCCTTTGAGAAAAATGTGTGTTTTTGTTGATTTTTTTTTTTTATATTTAAGTTTGATGTAAAGCCCTAAGCGATTTCAGAACTAAGCTGTCTTTTTAATCTAATAAGTCCCAATTTATGTTTGGTTTATTTCTTATTTGTTTTGTACTGGTACTTTTATTTGGAAAAGAAGAAGAATCTGCCTCTAATGTCTAGATTTGTATTTGAATTGATTTGCACATGAAGGCATGTACTGTAAAACTGTAATCATAATGCTGAGGGATTGTCTTTGCTCACGTAGCGGGAATTTTTTCTCCCTCATGTTTTTGCATGTGAGTTTGATGTATTTGAAAGAAATGTGTCAGTTTGGTTCCAAACTCATTTACACAGTTTATTTCTCAGGCACGGAGCATTTTCATATCAACTGTTACAATTTTTTTCTAAACTTGCATCATAAAAACTTTATCCAGATCTGATCACGTGCTGTCATTCTTCGGGTTTAAAGGATGACCTGAGCATTAAATCAGGCTTCATATAAGAGTGAGACATGTATTTTATTTTCAGCACACCTTTTTTTAGTTATATGGTCTTTGCAGGCACCTGGTGTGTGAACACTTTCATCAGCATTTAAAGTTTTGTTTTCACTCCTGCTGAAGTGTATTTTTCACCACAATATGCCAGCTTCATTTGTTTGACTTTTGAAGCATTTTAATAAAGAGGCTCTGTTTTTAAATGTGGATCATTTGTCCTTTTATTGCAACAGTTCTCAATCATGTGCCTAAATGTAGAGCCCGACCGACATATCAGAAATCTTGGATATAATCGGTATCGGTGTGTACTGTTTTCTTTTTTGCAATTATGATGTAGATAAAGATGCCTGAGATAACTCAAATTCATTCCCAGTGAATTTTACTTAGTACACTGATGTTTTGGACAATAACGTTCATGGTAAAACAGTAAAATCTCTTGCATATCTTGTTACTAAAGCTAGATTATAACATTTCTGGGATCATTGGGAAAAATTAGTGCATTTTGGCCGATATATCCAGATTTATTGCTTCCTTGTGATGGCATCAACCCTAAAAACTGAGTATCGGTCTGGCTCTAATGTTACACTGATCAACTGCTCTATGGTGCTTTGTTAAATGGCTTACATCTGACAGTGCTAACTGCTTCCTGGTCAAGGGGAAAAAAAAGTAGACTTTCTAGTTGTGTGCACTGTCAAGTCTGTATTTAGGTCAGATACAGGATAAGAAATTCAAGGGAAAAGTGGTATTTTCATACTGGATTAAAGCTCCCAGAACTTAATTGGACTGAAAAAAGGCAACCATTCAATCCTACTGGGTCTTCAACAGGCCAATATAAAGGAGCAAAAAGTATACAAAGTGCTCAAACAAATGTATTTTTCAGGCTAAGTTTTAGGAACCTAAATGTAATGTGGATACTCTTACCAGAGGAAGACAAGAGTGATCCACAGCTTTACTACAATCAGAGAAAAGTTAAATGGTCATTTTTGTGACACGTTCACATATTTTACTGCTAGATGGCGCCAGATCCACACAGTTCACTTCATCAGATGGCAGATTTTTGTCCTCACAGAAGTTTTCCTCTAGTGTGATGAATCCCTATCTGTGTGAAATACTTGAATGATTGTATGGGAGGTGATTTCCTGGTAATGTGGTAAACGGTGTGCGGTCAGGCACAATGAAACACAGGGAAACACACATCCACTTCAACTGAGGACAATGGAAACTGGCACCAGTGGAAGATGGTTTTATTAAATACCAGGCTGCTCTGGTCATTGAACAAACTATTCTGTTTCAGCTTAAATGGTTCAAACACCAAGCTACTGGCAACAGAAATGTACAAGGAACACATAACTCACATTTTCACTCAGACAAACACTTGCTGCGAGCAGGGAGGCCCAGGTTCTGCTGCAGGTGGTGAAAGGTACAGGTTCTGATCAAGTCCTGCTCCTCCCTCAGACCTGCTCATCACAACAATGTGACTTAGTTTTCGTCTCATTTTAATGAATGTGTGCACTGTGAATAGGATAAAGGCCACTTCAGTTTTTCACCCTTATGCAACTTTCATTTTTGCATAATTTTGGCTGTATAAATGCATAATGCATGTTTTTCATCCCACTGCCACCTAGGCCAAAGCATGCTATTTCATTTGTGTCCTATAGGGGGCTTTGCCTCATAATAAAACTTCATAAAGCCCTCGTGCAAATGATAAAAGACCACATTTAGTAAAAAAAAAAAAAAAAAAAATGTTCCATGTCAAAAACTGCCTCAAAAATACTAAATATGAAGAAAATGGTAAAATATTTTTTGTGTGTTTTTTCATTAAAAAACAAGCAGTGGCATCATGTAAATAAACTGGTATTTAAAGGGTTAAAATCCTGAAAATGAATGAATATTTTGTCGTTACTATCAGGACTGACGTTGGTTGAAAAATGTAACCCAGTGAAAGTTGAAAATAAAATGTCAAGTTTTTGACATGGAAAATCGTTTGTACTAAATGTGGAGTAACATATTTACTTTTTATTTTTTATCAGATGCATGAGGGTTAAATATCTGTGGTTGGGCTACCATGTTGTTTACAAATGGACCAGATTGTTTGTTCAAATCTGGATTTTTCGCAGTGCAGTGTGCTGCCTATATTTACCCAAAAATCCCCGTGACAAAGGGAAACATATAGTCACTGCCTGCAGTTCATCAGCTGAGTCACGGTGTTTCCCCATTTCGGTTTATGGTTCCCTGTGGCTTTGAACTGAACATAAAGCAATTACTGCGCAAGTTTAGAGTCAAACAAGCCTGGCTGCAACTTCTTTTGTTACTAAAAAAATCTGTCCACTCCTCTCCAGGGACGTTATGCGCCATACGGTGGCTATATTTTGCCGATTCGACCCAAATTTAGATAGAAATGGGGTTACATGTCGATATAATACGACTATTTTATAATGATGGTTAATAAAACTATTCAAGTGTAACTTCACCTTTTAATTTTAAATAATAAAAAAAAAAGTCGGAATGAAAACAGAAAACACATCTGTCCACTCCAGGACGTTACGCGTAAAACCTCCTTTTACGCGTAACGTCCTGGAGTGGACAGATGTGTTTTCAGTCACAAAAAAGAAATGACAGGCAAAATGTAATAAATATTTGGGTACAAGTGTTTATTCCACCTTGTGATCAGTGTAGTTGACACAATGCAGGCACAGTGGGAATGCTTGTGTAAGCACATGAAGGCCTATATTGAGTACAACAACTCAAAGTGTCCGATTGTTCTCGTCACCGCTGATCTAATGATCTTATTGATTTATTATAACTCGTGTCCAATTAAAATATCCGATGCTACCAGGAGTGGGGTTCGAACCCACGTGGACATATGTCCATTGGATCTTAAGTCCAACGCCTTAACCACTCGGCCATCCTGGTGCGTGTCCGTGTAGGATACGTCATTGTTCCGATCAAACAAAGGCAAGACCAGCCCAACAATGTCAGGACTCCAGGTGGGTCAACCTGCGCGCCCTCATGACGTCACCTCGTAAAGTCACGCTGCCAGTAAGTGCCCACCACAGACCGCACAGCGCTGCTGAGGAAGCGCCATCATCAGAGCCCTGAACCATTTCAACACAGCAGCGTTGCTGTCAACACCCACTGGTGTCTCTCATGGACTGTAAGTGCAGCCATAGTTGTGTCAGCTTCACTTTAACTGGTGACCCTACTGGGAATCCCCCAGTAGGTGATGGACTGCCACACACACAGGAAAATAAAGCTCTGTTTAATTTCACTATCTGTACACTTAAAGGACAAGCAGATAGGCCGGCTGTGCAAACAGAACGCACTCTGACCTGATTAGTTTCTCATTCTCTATTGTTGTCACGCTGCCCGAGCGAGCACCCATGTGTACATTGATTTGTGGGCTGTTTTGTATGGCACAATCTGAGTCAACCTGCCCTATGATTCAAATCTGATTGACTCTGGTTGTGTGCCAGTGAATCAGTGAAACATGGGACTGTACTGACACTGATTCATCTCTGAAAATGTGCATGCAATATAAAAGAGTCTTAATTAATCCCTGGCTAAACACAGGAGGAGGCTGATGTATCCTTGCACAATCTACACTAATCTATCTGTTTCCCCAGCCGACCACAGCCTGACTGTGCCGGGCCCAGTGTGTTTCGTAGCACTTCTTAAGCAGTGGCTGCAAAAAGAAAGACACCTACATTCAGGCTGTGAAAGTTAGTCTGTATATATTAAAAAGCCACTCTCAGGCATTTATTTACATTACTTAAATATCTCAAACAACATTACAACATTTAAAGCTGAAATAGGAAGGACAAAGCTGAGCGTCGGGCATTAAATTACAGCCCAGCTGTCTTCACAGTTATCATGCAAAACGCAGTTCTCACTCGCAATCAGGAAGTGTAACACCCATATCTGAATTTACACATTTGCATATGGATGTGTGGTTTCATATGTTGGCCTTTTCTCAGACCAGCTAAGTGAAGAGTGTGAAATTTGGACACGACTTTATCTTAAAGGTACAGCCCACCCAAAAATAAAAAAATGTCATTATCTACTCACCCCAGTATTGATTTAAAGGGTGAAGGGTGAAGTCCACAAAACATTTCTGGAGCTTCACAGCAAAACAGTGTAGCAGCATTCTCCTAAACAACAACTGAAGTAGATGGGGACTTGTTTTACAACGTGAAAAAACAACTGAAGTAAAACATAAAATGGCTTCATACTACAGAAGCTCTGAGGGGAGTCTGATCTGAATCGTTTTCTGTCCTGTATTGATGACTTGAGAACTGGTGGTGGGGGGGGGGATTTTTGTCAGGATAATTTTTCTTCCTTATTTTGTTTTTCCATCTGTGAAAACGTGGAGGAAAAAAACGTGAAAAAAAAAAAATTCTTGCAAAAACGTGTTTTTCCTGAAAAGTAGAAAGTGGAAAAGATTTTTTTTTTTTTTTTTTTTTCACGTTTTCACAGATGGATTATCCTGGCAAAACTTTCTTCCACCACCAGTTCTCAAGTCATAAGGAGAGGAAACAATTTAGATCAGACTTAGAGGATGGATCACAGGAATAAAAACATTTCTTAACTTGTCCCTGAGGGCTTCCGTACCATGCAGCTCATCCGGTGTAAACACAGTCTCTGACAGAGATTTTAAAAAGATGTTATTTAAATCCTTTCTTAAGCTGAAATCTTCACTGTAGCCGCTAAGCTAAAAGTGTAGCGTGCACCCCGTCTGAACTGGGTGCACAAACTCGACCATGCATTGACTTGTATTTAGCAGGGCAAGCTGTAAGGAGCCATTTTATTAATTTGTGTTTTTAGATTGTTTCTTTACAGTCTCGACATGCGAATTCCTGCACCAACTTCAGACGGGGTTCACAAAAATTGTGTAAATATTGTCTCAAATTAATTTGGGATCTCAGAGAGGGTTACCAGAGACTTGGGTTATGCTGGACAAGCTGTACAAAATTTTGTGTTGTTTTTTTCAGTTGTTTTTTTACATCTACTTCAGGAGTTTAGGAGAATGCTGTAACACTGTTTTGCTGCTTTTCTTTAGAAATGGAGCAAATGCTTCATCCGATCTAAATAAATACTCAAACTAAAGCAGAGATATTACAGGCATCTTTGCACAGGAAGCTGATCTCGATATAATCATGACATGGAGAAAAAATAGCACTGATGCCGTCTCATTTGCAGCAAGGGAAGCAGCAACAGAACAGTTTCTTGCACGGATTGTTCTTCTTGTATTTCACAGCTTTCTTGATCTGAACTGTGGCCTTGACAACAAAGTCCTGAGTCGCACACACGTTTGCCTCTATGTTATCCACCATGCAGCCCTGCTCCTCCACCAGATGAGCCATCTGGAAGAAAAGCTCATGGATGTCCCTGATGCGGCTCTCCAGCTCCAACAGCTCCTTGTGCCGGTTCTCGATCTCATTGAGAGCCATTTTGGCAGTCCTCCCCTCCAGGAGGAGATTATCCGAGAAGACGTTCCACCTGCCCGTCTCGATCATCTCGTCGATCTGCTCCCTGGTCACCTCCTTGCCCATGATCTCGGCTTGTCTCTGGATGCGGGTCTTGCAGTTCTCCCTCTGGACCATCTCGGCCTCGTTGTACTCAGACATGGCATCGTGGAAGGCGCCGGTCAGAGAAACGTACTGTGAACGCACCATGCGAGCCACAGCTGATGTAGGCCCGTTCTCCTCCTCCAGCTCTTTGCTCAGCTTCGCCAGCTTCTCCAACCGTGCATAAATGGCCTCCCCTCTGGCCTTGATGTCTCGCCCGAGTGCGTTGGAGTCCCGCTTGATGCTGCTGATCCTCCTGACGGACGTGAGGAACCTGGTGTTCTGCTTCCCAAGACGCTTCACGTCCATTTTGAGCAGCAGCATCTCCTTCCTCAATGCCTGTGCCTCTCTGTAGAGGCCGTCCATCACGTCCTCGCCCTCAAACACGATGGCTTGTTGCTCCAGTTGCTCCTCACCATCCTCAGTGTCATGGTTGGGGTTCTCCTCAGGCCTGTGCTCTTCCCCTGCAGGTTTGGAGGTCTGCAGCTCAAACAGTCGGTCCCTCATCTCACCTGCAAGAGGAATCAGGAGCCTTTACAAACCTCGCACTTGGTGTATGTCATGTCTCTATTGTAAAGCACTTTGAGCAGCTCATTATGTGTCTATTTCCACCGAATCGGCGGTCTAAATGTTTGCAAAGTACATTTCTGTAAACCATTTTAAAACTTGAAACACTTCTCATCAAAAATATCTGTTTATTGTTGCCACAAACAGGGTTGGAAATTGTCCCGAGGTCTCCTTAAAAATATCCAGTGGTGTCACTTAGCCTACTTAACACTAAACTTCACCACCATCCCCAGAACATGATACAACACGTTTTGTTAAAATATCACTAAGGTACGCACGTGACTTTATCAGTGGATGGCAGAAAAGTTAACTGCCAATATTTTATTAGCAACTGGGCTGCTCAGAGCAATTATTAGACAACTAGTGGAGACACCAGGAAATTGCTGGTCCCAGTTGTCAAAAAAGTTCAGACAAATTTGTGTAGCAGAACTTTTTTTTCTTTCCTACATCATCTCTCAAACCCTAAGATTTATTTTGTGAGCTGTTGGAGGGACAACATTTTCTTCAAAGATGATTTCCTAAGCTATTTTTCAATGAAGGAGAAGAAAAAAGTGCCATTTTAATGTGAAAACTACAGTTTTATTCCCTTCAAGAAAACATGTGACACACATTAGAGAATTTTATGTGTGCCTGAATTCACGTGTGAACTTTACAAGTAAATGTCGTGAATTTAAAACCGAAGTAGAAGTACAGACGTATTATCAGCTAAATGTACTACAGCAAAAGATCTGACTACGTCCTGCACTTTTAATACTTCAGCAAACTCTTTATTCTCATTAAACTCCCCTGTTTTAAGTATTTATTCATTAGTAGTTTATTAACTTTATGAGGACAGATAGATCAGTACATGTGTGAACTCCTCGAGAGGAAACTGCTGGGTTATTTCCTCAGCTGTGACGTTTTCAGTGCAGACGCTCATTAATCACAGGGCGTCGACTTAAGACTCAGTTATTTCCTATCGAGAAAAAACTCTAACACAGCTTTAACCTGATGTAAGTACGTTAAATAAATGATGTTTCACGAAGAAATAAATCACATTAACAAACCTCAAAACATCATTTTGCCCTGGCGGATGAAAATCAGGAGGAAAGAGAAGCTGACAACAATAACAAGATGTGACAGAAGCGAGCCTGTATTTTACCCCATCTATCTGAAACACATGATAAAACACAGAGTACACATACCTCAGTGTGCTCTCCTCCGGAGCTTCTACACTATCAGAGTCGCTGAAGCAGAGGAAGCAACCACGAGCAGACTCATTTCCTCTTTTTCTCTCCCTTATAGCACCAAATTTCAACATGCACAGAAGTATGTCTGAGTGTCATGAAGGAGGTCTCGCTGCAGTCACACACACACACACACACACACACACACACTCTACATCACACTGACACACTGACAGCCTGCAGCTGCAGGTACCAACACGGAAGATCACGCCTTCTTCCCCCCCACACTTCACCGCTTCAGGAAGGAGGGGGCCCGTCACACTCATCTAAGGGTTGTATGGTGAATATCAGAGCGAGCACGTCTTTTGATGGCCTATTTGCACACAAAAGTGTTTAATGAAGAGATCAGATGTTCAGATTTCTGTGGCATCAAGCCTTTTATTGTCAGCATGAACTATGAGAGACACAAAGATATTAATACTTGTTTAGCATCACCAAACAACTTAAAGTCTTCCATTAAATGAATACAAAACAATGAAAACATCAGACATTATTATCCTCACATAAAATTTAAATTGCACGGTTAAGGTTAGGGGTCAGGTCAGTTAAAGTCTCCCTATATTTTACAATGATTGAAAGCTGATACATGAACCTTGTGGTAAGACCGTTTTGTCAAAATCAAAACAGTTGAACAGCAATCTCTTTAAAGGAACAGCTCACCCAAAAATGAAATTTCTGTCCTTATCTTGCTACTCACTCCCCCACGTAGACCACAAAACATTTCTAGATCTTAACAGCAAAACAGTGTTGCCGCATTCTCCTAAACTACATAAGTAGATGGGGACTTTAATGGGGAAACGTTAAAAAAACAACAGAAAATGGCTCCATACAGCTCGTCCGGCATAATCCAAGTCTTCAGAAGCCCAGAGATCCCAAACTGATTAGAAAGAGACTTTGTTTACAGCCTTTTCAAAGCTGAAATCTTCACTGTAGCTGCAAAGCTCAAAGAGTTAGCGCACACCCCGTCTGAACTGGGGGCCATTTTATTGTTACTTTTTGGTTGTTGTTTTAATTTTTTGTTTAGGAGAATGTTTTTATGGACTACAAAACTTCTTCTGACTTTCAATCGACATGAGGGTGAGTACATAATGACTGAATATTCATTTTCATTTTTCAAGTTTCAACTCTTCCTTTAGACTTGTTCATTTACGTTGTAGTGCAGTTTTTATCACATGGACCAGTGGACCAAAACCTCATCAGACTTAATCGTAGAAACATGGGAAGCAGCCACAGAACATTTTCTTGAAGGGGTTGTTTTTATCAGAGTTCTTGGCTCTATCCAGCTGGGCTATTGCCTCCTGAGTGATCACTTCAGTCTTCTGAACATTTTTCTGGATGTTATTGACGACTGCCCCCTGCTCCTCTGTGAGCACAGCCACATCCAGAAACAGCTCCTGGATCCCCTGGATCCTCTTCTCCAGCTCCATCAGCTCTCTCTGTCGGCTCTCGATCTGCATTAACGCTGAGCGAGCTGTTTTCCCCTCCAACTGAGGGGAGAACACGTTGAACTCCCCGCTCTCCATCATCTCCTCCACCTCCTCCGTGCTGACCTCCCTGCCCACCACCTCCATCTGCCTCTGGATCTGCCGTTTACAAGCCTCCCTGTGGCTCAACTCTGCGTCGTTGTAGCTAAACATCACCTCCCGCAGAGCACTGGTGAGACACTGGTACTGTGTTCGAGCAATGCGAGCTGTGGGGTCAGAGCTGCCACGCTCGGCCTCCAGCTCCCCTCTGAGGTTATTCATCATGTGCAGCTGCTGCAGCACAGCTTCACCCCTGCGTTTAATATCCGCCCCGATTGCATTCGAGTCCCGTTTTGTTGCAATGGGGTACGAGGTCTTGTTTAACGTCTGGTAGTTCACATCTTTCAGCTCACTGATGTCGTTCTGGATCTGCTGGATCTCCAGGCGGATCTTTTGGGCCTCCTGAAGGACTCCATCCAGGTCCTGGTCAGGATGTGATGCGGTCGCTGCCTCGCGCTCTGACAAGTTGTCCAGCTCCACCGTGCTGAAATCCTCAGGGTCCGTCTGCACCTGATGGAGGTGTGTCAGTCTGTCTCTCATGTCTGAAAGAGAGAAAGAAAAGAAAACATTCATTCATCCGAGCATGAGAATCAGTCCGTCAAGCCTATAAAATGGAGCAATGTTTCCCAGACCTTGAGGTCATAAGTTCAATTTGATAGCTCACAAGATGATTAAACCTTATTAGCTGATCCACTTAGGGGCCAGTGGAAACAAGCTGTAAGCACAATACTGGCCACACAACATCATCATTGTTATAGTGTGTTTAGGCTGCAGCGGCGCAGACTGCAGGTGAAGAGCAGTTGCCAGGAGATAATGTGAGAAGTTAACTTTTCTGTAAACCACAGATATGTCCAAGTAGCAAACGTGGCATATCACATGCACCTGAGGATATTTCCATCCTGTTTTTGCAGCAATCAAAACCAGGAAACCAAACATTTCCCATAACACACCTCACCTTTGCAAGATGTCGGTGCTCTCTACCAACTCCTGAGGCAAATATCTGCCTCTTTAGTAAACAAACCACTTACTGAGGCCTTAAACAACCCAGATGAATGAAGGTTTTGGACTGTAAAACCACAACAATGAGCTGAAACACTGGAGATGTGATTGGGAAAGAAAGACAAACAAAAAAAAAAAAGATCGGTTGCAACAAACAGGCTTGTACTTGTGTGAAATACTTCCTGAACATGACAAAGGACCTCAGACGTGCCAGAGCTCAGCAAGCACATTACAATCAAACACAATTGTCATTGAGATGTGGAAGAGGTCTGAGGATTTTCTACCTCTTCAGTATCTTATAATCTAAGATGAATGCTCTGGCTCTGCCAGGACATATAATCTCCCTCCAGGACCTGCCAAACAAGTTTTAAAGCCGAAAACTATTGTATAAAAGTATTGTAGCATGTAAGTCATTTGTTTTACTTTAGGTTTTTAAAGTGGAGTTCAACAAAAACAGCAGAGGACAGAATCAATAATCCCAAACAGCCTGACAAAAAACAATTGACTTTTACATAATATACATTTTTCATGATTTTCCATCATGCTTTCCCACAAGAGAGCATGTAAAGAGGCCTCCATTTTAGGTTTCCTTACCTGCTGGATTTTCTGTTCAGAATTTGTAAAATCTCAGGCAAGCACAAAAACATATGTAACATATACACCTATAATGAGGAAATACATTTTTCTTACTTGTTTGTCAGTTTGTAGTCAGTAGAAGGTTTGTAGTCTCTGCAGCACAGGCCAGTCATAGAACAGGTAGTTCAGTCCAACAGACAGTGTGAAACAGTGAAGGATATTTTGGAAAACGTTGCCCATCATCACACCTGTTGAAGAGGAAAAGGTTTTCAGAAACAAAACTTTCTACATTCCTGTTGTGTCACATGGAGGCATGGAGTGACGCGCAGTAAGATGACGCCAAGACTCATCATAAATGACAACTGATACATCTGTCTACATTTTTCTGTACGTACGCTGCTGTTTCTTATATGTTTTTATATATTTAGTTTAGTTACATTAGTTGTTTTTCGTGTTTAGCAACACATAATGTGATAAGAGGTTGTGGGGACAGACTTATGTTGAGCTGGGACCTCAGCATAGAGCATAGAAGAAAACATGTATGATAATATCAAGGACAGAAAGTCAGCACACACTGGCAGCGTGCTCCAAGAGCAGGTCAAAAATAAAGAGGAAGTATTTCAGATATGTTATCTTTCAAAGGGGCGGGACTGAAGTGTTCGGTTGATAACAAATTACTGAAGAAGTCTTGCACAAACTTTATGAAAAATAAGTTTATTCAAGTGTGCTCAAGTGTACTTCTTTTAAGCTGAAAATAACAGCTGTCAGTTTACTTTTTATGTACTTATCAGAGAGAAACCTAACAAACTTACACAATGTGAAATCTACTTAAAGTACAGTTAAAGGTTAATTTCAAGTATAAACCTTCAACTGTACTGTGTATTTCACGGCAGCGTGCAGTGAAACCACCAGCTGTCAGATGATTATCAGTCATGCTGAGAGAAACAGAAGCTCGAGTATATTTGAACAAGGAAAATGGATGTTTCAGTGTGGGAAGATGTGCAACACTCAGTCATTTCCACAGCCAGCAGTGGTTTGTATTTGATAAGTAATTTCCACCAGCCTCCATGAGTTTGAGTCACACTGGCCTTTTTAAAAAAATGCTTTTTCTTATCTGGAAAGCTGATGTGTGACTGAGCTGTAGACGAATCCTCCTCCAGTAACTGACACCAGTTTCTGGAGAAAAAGATACCAGCATGAGTGAGGCTGAAAAATCCCCCCCAAAACCACCATATACAGTAAGAAGCAAGATGATTGTGAAGACACTGTCTGTTTCAACATCCCCAGACTCCCTGCACAAATTATGCAATTTTGTGAGTTGTTGAGTCAGGAGAAACTTTGGTCCTTCTTCTAAATTCTGCAAGTGTTAATCACTCTCTCTTTCTTTGTGTAAAAAAAAAAAGTCTGTTAAATTCTGTGATGATTTTATCAGACGACATGCAGCTTCCTCACAAAAAAGAATTGGCGGAGTTCCCCTTTAAAACGGAGGCCTGTGTGCATCGGTGGAGTATTTACTTTGCCCAGCAGATGTCAGCGGTACAACAGGACCTTCTCTAACATGCAGTTCATGAACTTTTCTAAGGATGATCATCTTCCCGACAGCTTTTTTCTATGCATTAGTTTCCCTTAACAAACCGTGAGTAACAAGGTTATTCAGGAGGAAATGTCTCATCAACACGCAACGAACACACAAGTCTTTGTTTGTGTTTCTTTCACTGGTGTGAATGTAAAGAATCTGATGCACTTACATACATTACTTTACAGTTCTCTTAACGTTTCAGTCAGTTTGACACGTTCTGAATATAAAAGAAGACAAACGTTTCCTGGTTTTGCAAAAAAACACCTCATTCTTTTATTTTAAAAAGCACAACCCCAAAAAACACTCCATGTTAAAGGTTCCACTTGAAATCGAGTTATCTCTGCAGTCAGCTGGCTCTGATTTGAGCTGCATGTTTGTTTTTTATTAAGAAACCGTGTTACATGAGTTTCACATGTGAGATTGCCAGTTCACCGGTCAGAGACTGAGCATGTGATCAGGTGAAATCTGACTTGGCCTTGTTTTTCTCTCCTCAGTGATTATCTGAGGTTCAGAGCGAGACTGAGGTACAGAAACAAATCATTGTGAATGTGCCAGGAATGTTTTCTTGATTAAGGATTATAAAAAAAAATCTGCTAAACTTGAGGACAAAGGTCTATTTAGTGCCCTCGGAAAAATCTAAAGTAGCACATTTGACATCCCTCCACCATGTCGCCATGACAGATTTGTTCACAGCTCCTCGTTTTAGTGGAAATAAGAAGTCTTACATGTTTATTATCATCTAAAGTCACCTGTTTCTCTCTTTCAGACTCCCTGAAAACATTAAGCATTACTTGTTGTTGGAGTTATTTGAAATAAAGTTGATTTTAAGCATACAAAAAACCCTTATCGATCTCACAGTCAGTATTAAAGTGACTTGATGTCTCCAAAGCTTCTATCTCTGATTGAAAGATGAATATCTCAGTAACAAAACACATTTAACCTAATTTTTGATGCTTTCTTACTTCTTTTTTTTAAGATGGAACAAATTTAAACAATCACATTATTATAATATAAAATCTTTGGCAAATTTAGAATCATTATACATTAATATACACTGTAAAAAATATATTTTACAGACATTTGCTGTAAATAAATCTTAAGAAAATATACCTTTTTAAATAAATCTGCTGTGAAAGTAAGCTCAAAGTCACTTTAAATAGGGCTTTATTTATTAGTTATTTTTAACTTTAGATTGTAATTCTTTTCATGGTTTCAAGTGTTTATTTAGCAGTAATCAGTAAAAAAAACACAGCGCCACTGCACAAACCTGGTTATCACTGTGAAAACATGATTACCACTGTACAGACACAGTTATCAGTATAAAAACACTGTCTACTGCACAAACCTGGTTATCTCTATACAAACACAGATCACAGATAATGTAGACAAAGTCGGCCCTCTTTTCCCATCATGCAATGTGCTGAGGGGTTTGTTATATAGTAAAATAAGTAGAATAAAAATGTGAGAAAGAAAATATCTGGTGATCCATTTTCTAAATTGTTGTCTTTCGTGTTTATGTGCTCAGATCATAAAGGATAATTGATGATTAGGAATCCTACATATTTAACCAACATATTTTCCACTAACAGCATAAACAGCAATTCAATTATAATTCTTTTCAATCTTTTTAATTGTGTTTTTTTATGAGAAACATCTGGCAGGCCAAATTTAACCTAATGGCGGGCCAACTTTGGCCCACAGATTGCGGCCCTTTAGTGGACTGATTGAATAATTCTGTAAAACAACATAATTATGCTGCGATCTTAAAGACTGCAACCTTCGAAATGTAGATTTTAAATGTTTGTACGTAGTGAAAATGCGTACAGATAATGCAAACAGGGAAAAACTGTGATTTTACAGTCATTTATTGTTGAATAATGTATTTTACTGTGATTTTATGGGAACTGTTTGGCAACGTTTCAATTTTTTTTTTTAACTGTGGCACAGCTGCAGAAACACACAAAGAGAAACAAAAAGATGGCATCAAAACTCTGCTGACCTTTGTGTTTTCTCTTCCATTTTTAAATGCAAAGCAAGATACTGTGGCTAAGCATAAAAAAAGGACTCATTCGTCAGATTTGAATTTCAGTTGCAGCGCTGATATCCGATACCCTGAAACTACCAGGCACGAAAATAGAGAAACATGCCCACACATGAGACCCCCTGCACCTTTCTAACATTATACTGCATCAGGTCTCGGGAGGTGGGTTTGCTGTAATCAGTGTGGAAAACATCAGCTGTTTCCAGTTACCCCAAAGTTGTGACTCTAATTGATTCAACTTATTGGCTTCAAACTGAGTTTCACATAATAGCACCAGTGTCCGCAGGCATCTGATCAAATTAACATGAATGTCTGTCATGGGTTTGGAGATTTCTCTCTGCTCTAAGATTTCCCAAGGTCTGACTTTGTTCAGCTTTGGTGACACATCAGTCTGGTTTTATGTAAGACTGTACTCGGCTTAGCAGTGAGGTAATAAGGTAGACATGGCATGTAAACTGCAGCACAAGGGCTTCTTATACTGGACTGTTGCTTAACTTAAATATAGCTTTGTTACACAGGATATCCATGTGTATCCAGGTATAAAGTCATACAAAAAAACTCACTAGATTGTCTTGAATATAGATATATAGCAGGTTTTATTTAATTGCCTTTGCTCTGAGGCTGTCTGGGAGCCAAAACTCAACTGAAGGACGTTATAAGAAAAACATCACATGTCCCAATTCTTTACAGAGTTTATCTCAGGCAATGCAGGTTTTTAAAAAATGGAGCTGTGATGAGGTTTTGCACCACTAACAATGTTTGTTTTTTTGCCTTCTTGCCAGTAAAATGGTCAACATTAATGAACTGGAAATCACAGATTACTACAAGAGCAGATTTTAAAGACTTCAGTTAACTCCCGGCACATAGATCATATACCTCATCAGGCTGCATCCAGAAGACGTCAGACTTGTTTTAAAAAGTCTTAATCAATAATATTCCTAAACAAGTTGAGAGCTCATACAGGGAGGAAATCAGAGAACAGTCTGCTGCTCAACATCAGCAAAAACAAGGAGCTGATTGTTGAGTTTAGAAAAAACTGTCTACATCAGTGGAGCTGAGGTGGAGCAGGTGAACAGTTTTAGGTTTCTGGGAATCAACATCAGTGAGAGCCTATGTTGGTCACCACACTGGTTAAATGAGTTTGAAAATGATGATCTCACTTTAACAACATTGCATTTAGGGAAATGCGCTCATTTGCGTTCTTTTTGAGTAGATCTATTGTCATAAACACAAGGCTACCACAAGCAAGTAGCTTAGCTTAGCATAAAACCTGGAACTCAGGGGAGACAGCTGGCTCTGTCTGAGGTAACAAGCTTTTCCTGCTGTCTCAACGTCTACTTCAAGTCTGACGGCTTCAAATGCCGCCACCCACGTGTCTCAATTTAATCTACAAATCACATTAAATCTGTTTTGCTCCAGACTTCCATTAAATCAGCTGATTTCCATTTAAAAGACATTTTATTTATTTCTAATCTTTGAGAATTTCCATAAGCTTTCATACTGTTATGATATAATTTTACTACAGTTACATTACTTAGCAAATATCAAGTTTACAGATGAAAAGCCTGAAATTTCAGTATGATTTACAGCAGGAGTGTCGCTCAAATGTCCTGTCCTGAAGTTTCTGCTTTCTGAGACACCGTTTCCACAATAATTTAATCTAAAGATTATTAAATCATGCAACTATGCCTCTGAATGTCAAAAATGAAAGCTCTTTATAAACCATTCATATGAACATTTTTGGGGTCGGCAGATTATGTAATATCCCACAGGTAGATGTTTTTTGTCATTTTATTTTGTATATTTGCTAATACTGCAATTATGTTGGTCAGTAATCCATTAATAAATGCTCATGGGCTTCAAATGAGGCACCAAGTCTGTTGTTTTAAATATTAATAAGGAGATAATTAAAGGTTTCATCCATCAGGTCTACATTTTTAAGTGTTAAAGGATCATTTAACCCAGATATGGAAATTCGGTCATTATTTACTCAGCCTCATGCCGATGGAAAGTCAGGTGCAGCACAACAGCGTCGCAGCATTTTCCGGCACAACTGAAGTAGATGGGGACTTATTTTAAAATGGAAAAAAAACATAAAATGGCTCCATGTGTCAAGTCTCTGGAAGCCCCAAGATTCATTTAAAAAGATTCACACCCTCGACACATGGAAGCTGTGAACACTCCAGCTTAAAAAGTGTGTAAATAACTTATTTTCAAATCAATTTGGGATCTCTGAGCTTCTGGAAACTTTGATCACGTTGGATGAGCTTGCATGGAGCCATTTTATGTTTCTTTCCATTGTTTTAACACTGCAACAGTGTTTTGCTGTGAAGCTCCAGAAATGTTTTATGGACTATGAAATTTCACCTGACTTTTCATTGGCGTGCACGTGTGGAGATAAATGACTGAATTTTCATTTGTGGGTGAACTGTTCCTTTAAGAAGTACATTTAGTAAATGATGTATTAATGAAGTTATTAATTTCACCGTGTTATCCCTTTATGAAAGGTAACTTACTAGAAAACTGCAGTAAAAGATTATCCATGCTCAGTTGTCTCTGACGTTTCAGACAACTCGCTCACATCCAGGAGCTGTTTTATTTTTACAAAACAAAAATCACATTGTTTCCTCTGTAATGTTTCACATCAGGACCACAGCACAGTCCACAAACTGGACAACATGTGCACCTTGTTCACAGCGAGGACATCGGATGTCCCAGGAGCAGTTACATAACACACTGATTATCCATGAGGGTGGTGACTTCTTCCCATGAGACTGACGGACCAGGATCCAGCAGCATCATCAACATCCAGTTTTCACTGTCATGAGCCGACACGGCAGACCGTATAATGAAATTTACTCGCTCATTAGTCAGACTAAATGTACAGCTCCAGCCTCCCTGTCAAAAGAAAAGTTCAAGCTACACGATATGACCTGAGCATGATTTAGATACCAGTACATTTTGGAGGTACTTAGTGTACTTGAGTATTTCCATTTTCTGTTACTTTATACTTCTACTCCACTACATTTTGGAGGTTACTTTCTTACTTATTAGATACATTTTGACTTTTTATCTCATAATTTGGACATCTAATCACATATTTATGACCTTTTTCTCATAATTTTGACTTCTTATCACATATTTCTGACATTTTATCTCATATTTAAGAGCTTTTATCTCAGAATTTCAACTTTTATCTTATAATTTTGACTTCTTATCTCATAATTTAGACCTTTTATCTCCTAGTCTCGATTTTAAACACATAATTTAGACTTTTTAAAAAAGACCTTTAATCACATTTTTTATATTTCGCATTTATATTTATATATTTATCTTTGCTAAATACTTCCACACCAATGTTACCCGATTATATTGTTTGATTGCTGTTGTGTTACGTGTGTCTTAAAAGGTGTTCTTGAGTGCTTTGAAAGGCGCCTTTAAATAAAATGCATTATTATTATTATTATTATGATTATTATTATATTTATGCTTTACCTTCGTAGTTTTGTTTTCATCAAGCTCAGTTTCCATCCTTTTTTTTCTTTAACTGGTGGAAATGGCCAAAATAGCACATTTTTGTTAAATTCAATTAAATCAGTTTAACAAACAAAAACTCATTCAGAAAATAAAAATGCTGAATATCAGATCAGATAATTGACTTAAATATCAGTTGACCCATTTATATACAGTGTGTACATTCATGTTAATACATGTAGAACATACTTTTACTTGTACTTTTAACACTTGAGTAAACTCAATGCCAGAAAATGACTTTTGATGCTTATTTCACTTTTACTGAAGTGATATTTTTACACAATATCTTGTGTAAGATTTAAAATGAAGATGCTTTCCTTACTGTTTGCTTATTGTGCAGTCTGGACGCATCATCTGCTGCACTGTTTGTGAAAATATCCTTCAAACCTTTAATCTACTTGATATTTACCAGCGCTGACTTGTGTATCTGTGCTTGTTGCTCAGACTTCAGTCATCTGAGGACAGGCTGTGTTTTTCTCTGCAGGTCTTTTTTTTTTTTTTTTTTTTTTTGATGCAGCGAGAGGCGTGCCGAGCCGAGCCGGGCCGGGCCGGACCAGGCTCGACTCATAGGCTTCATGTGATCCTGCAGGGAGGTGTTTGGCTAAAAGGACTTTTTCCCAACACCAGGCTGCAGCATTTCCAGAGCTGAGCGCCTCTCACGAAGCCTCGCTTCTCTCTCTCTCGCTGCACATTTGGGATATTAACATCACTTGTGCGGCTCATTCCGGACAGTGACGCGCTGCAGATCCGACGATGGGAGACGCTCAGTCTGCGCAACGGGAGGGCAAGAAGGATGCAGCAGCTGAGGAGGAGAGCGGAAAAGTGGATGATGCTCTGACCGAGCAGGCTGTTGAAGACAAGGTACCGTCTCATTTCCCCGCACATCCACATTGTTGACATACTGCAGATAACTCCTGTCACGTGTACAGGCAAACTTATCCACAATAGGTCCGCATTAAGGATCTTCACTCACACATTCTTAATAGAAAACCCCTTCAGTGTTTGTTGTGGGTGAGAAAATGCTGAGGCTGGGTTTTCTTGTTGCTTGCCAACACATCCATCCAGATGAAAAACAGTCCCCACATACTGAGCCGCATCATCCAAGTGCTGAAATAAGCTTTTGCCAATTCCTTCCTTGTTGAAAATGTGTTTTATTCTGACTGAATATTAGGAACTGTAAATGCCCTTTTGGTTGTCCAAAAATAGAAGCTGTTTTGCCCTTCTGAGGACCTTGTTTTCACTGTTGCATTGATGTTGCAATGGTCTGCATTTACTGTAGATGAAAAGTAAAACTGCATGGAGGAATAATGACCTTTCATTCTTAGAGGAACCTAAGTAAAGCCCAGGGGAGAGATGGAATTTCCCCTTTGCTGCACTCAGCAGCAGGCAACATCGATTATTTGTGTACAACATCGTCACTGGTTCGCACAGAGCAGGAAGTCCATTAGACTTGAGATATAAAAATGGCGATTAATGTCTTGTAAGTGATAATTATCTTTTTATGTTGGTTTATTGGCACTTTTGAACATCGTGGCTTGGGTCAGTGTTTGATTTGGATGGAACAAGGGCCAAAGTGTTCTTCGTTTTGAGTCTAATGTCTGAAGCTTTCAAGTTAAAAGCCTAAATGTTTGTTTCCTTCACTTTAATTAAGTAGAATAATCTGACTTTTTCTTCTCCAAATGAGTAGCAAAAATAATTGATGAACTATATTTTGCTTCACACTAGTTAACAGTTTTATGCAAACCCAATTCCAAAAAAGTTGGGATGCTGTTTGATTCATAAATCACTACAATGACTCAGAGTAAAGTTCATACCTCAGTCCTCTTTTGTAAACACTCACAGATACCAGCAACCTAAATACACCTGATTTCTTTTTATGAAGATGTTTCACAAAAACATTGAAAAACGCCAAAATCTCACAATGTTAAAGAAAGTGAGAAGGAGTTCTGGGATTCGTCCCTTTATCTGGATCCGCACCAAACCATAACGAGATCTATTCTGGGCTGAGACCCATCCTCCATATTTAAGTCTCATGGAAATCCATCCTGTAGTTTTTGTGTAATCCTGCTGACAAACCACCGGACAAGGGTGAAAATGTAACTTCCTTGACTCAGTTAAAACAGAATGTAACATTTTGTTAATCCTTTCTGACATGTACTCAGTTGAAAACAGTACAAAGACGATATATTTAACAGAGAGAAAGATGTAGCAGGAGCGCTACTGGTGTCACACAAACCACCAGTGCTCATGGAAGAGGAAAAAAAGAGAGAAAGACTTACGACCAAAAGAAAAAAATGGCAGAAATTATCCAGCTCCAGATACTTAAGGTGGTTTGAAAAATGTAAAATACCTTTATTTGTAGAAACATAGAAAAATACACCAACTTGTAAAGGCTTGCCACCCTGAAGAAGGTGCAAGCAGATACTCGTGTATTGTTACGATATATTTAATGTTTTACCTCATCAGCGTTATCGATTTCTATAAATATGTCCTTATTCTTAATGTGACGCCAGCAACAGGGAGAGCTGTTGAATGCTAAAAAAAACCATCTGGCACAGTCTTCAAGTAAACAAGTTAATTTCTAACAGGTGACAGTATCATGATTGGGTATGAAAGGGGCATCCATGAAAGGCTCAGCTGTTCACAAGCAAGGATGGGGCGAGGTTCACTGTGAAACATGTGATTGTATGAAAGATATTACTACATGAGCTCCAGCAGACTTTGTAAAACCGTTGTCAGTGAACACAAATCGTTTGCATACTGTTTTTATTTGCAATTAACACGGCGTCCCAACTGTTCGGTGTCAGGATGAACCATTTTAGTTCAGGATGACTGAAAACAAAGCGATGCCTGTTCATAGGTGCGTGCATGTGAAGTGAATAACTTTTGACTGGGAAAAACAGCTCACACCCACCCATAATCATATTACGCAGTTTGATCTTGTTGGCATACAGTCGTGTTTTAATTCACAGTCTATGTTGCTTTTATCTCAACATTTAGGGGATTAAAAGCTGGTTCTTGGGTCACTCATAATCAATATCAATATTTAATTAGTCATCAAATTAGTCTACTTAATGACACACTAAAAAAAGAAATGTTTACTTCAATTATACATATAGAAAGTGTGCAACACTGCTCTGTGTGTATGAAGAAATGGCAGCACTGAGTGGAAATTAATCTAACAATGTCTTAGTCAGTATTAGCAGATGGAATATGACCCTTTGAGCTATTTGTATAGTTGATTATTAAGTGTGTTACTCCGCTCTAGTTTAAGGACATGAGTTTCTTGTTCTGATTTCATTTTTCAGACCTTTCCCCGGCTAATCTGACTCACGGATTTGAGATTGGGACAATTAGAGTTGTTTAACTGTAAGACTGCCATCGCTCCCACCCAACAGTGGATGGACTGTGTGGTGTGCAGACAAAATAGGACTTTGGATCTCCATTTAATCAAAGATTGAAATTCTTTGCTGGCTTTAATGGAAGTACACATTCTGATGCTATGAGCATATAAGGAAATGGTTGCTGTGCATTTCTTTTAACTGAAAAAAGTGCTTGGAAATGCTTAAAGATGGGAACTAGTTTGATTGACTATGAGTTGACTACCCTACCGTCTCACTTTGTCTAAAGGTACACTGTATATATTATGTTTTTGTACATTCAATGTTTTTTGTTTTGTTTCAGCCTCTCAAAAACACTGAGCAGATCTCTGAGATCATTGGGAAAGCAGACGGCTCTATAGCAGAAGTTAATGGTCACTGTAAGGATGAGATCGCTGCTGAGGGTGGGTACTCATAATTTGTTTTACTGCTTATTGGCAGACAATATCAGCATAATTGAACAGCTGCAGAACCTGTTGGACTTCAGCTGATAGAGTTTCATCTTTCATCAGTCTTGTTCAGTTCTTGCAATCGAAGTGTTTTAATATTTAATTTCTTTCCTGGTTTAGCGATCCTTACGCCTGACGAAGATGTTTCAGAAACAGAGAAGCCTCTTCAAGAAGAAGTAAAACCATTAGAAAATGATGAAATTAATGAAATTAATGAAAAGACATCCCCTGATGAAGCTGATGCTAATGAAGACGTGCCCTTGGAAATGACTGAAATGGATGCCAAGCAGAATGACATCAACGATGGTTTTAGAAGATTTTTCAGTAACATTGGTTTGAAATTAACAGTAAAGAGGGGCTCAGTTGATACAGCAACGGATGTGCCTGATAAGACCAACAAGGAAGAACCAAGCATACCAGAAGGGGTCGAGGAAGCTGCAAAGGTGTCCAAAAGTGAGAATGCTGAACAGAATACTGATGTGAACATAGCGCAGGAGACTTATGACAATGATTCAACAACATGTCCTACTATGACAGAAGCTACGTCGGAAGATGCTGTAGAAAATGCAGAGGAGAAAACAACAGAAACCAAAGAAGAAGTTGAATCTCATGATGCAGACGCAGCAACATCATCTGCAGGCGAAGACGCACACCAGGAAGCCACACCTGAAGAAGAGCCAAATGAAACATCTCTGTCTGGTGCTGATGTAGATGCAGTATCTCCAATTAAAAGATTTTTTACGACTGGAATATTTTCTGGACTAGGTAAAAAGAAGAAGAAAGCGGCAGAAGATGAGACAACTGAGAAAGAACTCGTAGACATGGGAAAAAAGGAAGTCATAGAGACAACAGAGCAAACTGTAGAAGACCAACAACAGGATAAAGAGGAGTTTAGTTCAGGTGTTGAGGCAGCTGCAGTTGAGGCAGAGCATAAAGAAAACAAACTTAAAGAGGAGATTGTGTCTGCAGAATCAGCCCAGATGACAGATGAATCAGAAATGAGTCCTCAAGAGAAGGAAAAAGTTCCATCAAGTCCTCTAAAAAGGCTGCTGTCAGGGTCTAGTTTCAAGAAACTCTCCAAAAAGCAAAGAAGCAGGAGGTCAAGTGATGCAAAGCTGTCCGACTCTGGGGAACATGTTTCAGACCAGCTCCTGTCATCTACTGAGTCAGCTGAGAATCAGAAGCAAGAAGGTCCTGCACAACCCTCTGCAGAGGCAGAAGAGGAGGATGGTGCATGGGCTTCCTTCAAAAAACTTATGACTCCAAAAAAACGCGCGAAGAGACCCTCCTTGACCAATGAAGAGACACAAATCTCAGGTCCAGTGGAACCTAAACCAAGTGAAGGAGAGCAAATATCAGATCACAGCACAGAGGAAGGCAAAAAAAGAAAGGACTCGTCCGTTTCATGGGAAGCTGTTTTGTGTGGATCCGGAAGAAGAAGAAGCCGTAAAACATCTGACTCCGAGGATGAAACACCTCAAATTGATAACACTGATCACAAACAAGGCGGTGGCTCTAAACATGGTGCAGAATCTCCCCTAGAAAGTTCAAATGAGCATGATATTGTCGGCTCTTCACCCAAACAAGCAGGAAGTCCTTCAGAGAGTGATGGAGGGTCAACATGGAACTCTTTGAAAAGACTTGTCACCCCGAAAAGGAAAGCCAAGGATGAGGATGAAAGCAAAGACATCATACAGTCTGATAGCGAAGTTACTCAGGACGAGTCCTCCTTTTCGTTAAAGAAACTCCTACCAGGACGAAAAAAGAGGAAGTCTGCCGAAAAGCAAGACCGAGCATCTTCAGATGAGGCTGATAGGGATGTAGCTTCAGGTGATGAAGACTCTGAGACACCAGCTGTCGTTCCAATGTCTGAGTTTGATACAGTTGAGACAGATGTTCACATACAAACACAGGCAGAGACAGAAAGTCAAATACCTGAGGAAGCAAATCATGAACTCCAAAAAGACCTAATTGATCAGATAGCCGAACCAGGCCTACCTTGTGAAAGTCTGCAAACAGAAGCAAACAAAGTCCAAGACAATTATGCTGCTTTAGAAAAACAGGTACCTACAACCCCTACTGCAAAAGCAGAACCTGATGATGAAACAGAATCAACCAGTAGTCATCAACAACTCAGTGACATTCCAGAGGAGGGCGTAATTACAGACACCATGGTCACTCCAGCTTCAGTCGCTGAGGAGGCAGCTAGAGATGACACTTTAGCAGAGGACCTGATAGAGATCACATCTGAGGCCATTACTGCACCAGAACCTGCCTCGGGCATTACTCTTGCAGATGAAACTGAGATGATCTCTGCCGTTTCCCAGTTATCTTCAGAGTCTTCAAAAACATCTGGCAACACAACACCAGTCCCAGCAGAATATGAGGTTGTGGAAACCGATGAACTCCTGTATCAGGTTGTTGAAACCATCTCAATAAGCCCAAAGTCCATCCCAGTGTGTTCAGATGAGCCAAGCTCTGAACAAATAGTTGGTTCTGCCTCACATCAAATACTGGAAAAATTTGAAATAGAAGAGCCAACAATTCTGGAAATACACAGGAGATTAGATGCAACAGCCATTAACACAGGTCTAAATGTTGAAGAACTGGATGCAATTAATGAACTTGCAGCTACCTCCCAAACAGAGAGCACATCTGAAGTTGTGTCTGAAGTTCCTACTGAGGAGTTTTACACTGCTGAAATTCCTGTAGACAAAAAACAGGAGGTCGGTGTTTCACATCCAGAAGAAAGCGTGGAAGAATTTGAACAGATTGATGAGAGCCATCATCTGGTCAAAGGCCTATCTGAGATAATTGCTGCTGTACCTATAGATACATTGCCTGAAGGTGAAGAAACTGTGCTAGATGTAGGGTCTGTAGTTGAGGCACATCAAGCTGAAACAGAGGATTCAGCTGCTACAGTAGCAGATGAAATGGAGGGGGCTATGGAGCAGGAAGTCCAAATGGTGACAGAAAAGAAAGATCAAATTCAAGTTGAGGACACAGATCAACCACCAGTAGAGGTGGAGGAGCTGTGTGAATTAGCAGCTATACAAGGTGACACATTAGATTCAGAGGAGGGTAGTGTTCGATCACCAGAAGTAATCTCAGAGGACATACTGGCAGCCAAAACTGTTACTGATGAACTCAAAGAGGAAACAGAGCCAGAAAAGGAAGATGAACAAGAACAGGATGCTGCCAAAACTGAACAAGTTCAAGTACCCGAAGAATTAGAAGCTGTGCAAGCCTCCACATTAGATTCAGAGGAGACTAGTGTTCAATCACCAGAGGAGGAAGTAAAATCAGAGGACAGTCCACCTGCAGAAACAGTTACAGACAAACCCGAAGAGACAGCAGAGCATCTCCCTGAAGTCAGTGTTGAGCCAGAAAACAAAGAACTACCAGTGAATGTTCAAGAACCAGAAGTATTAGAAGCTGTTCAAGAACCCATATTCGATTCAGTGGATGGCAATGTTCAGTCACTTGAAAAAGAAGCAATAGTGGACCTTCCCAAAGGAGAAACATATGAACCCAAACACGAAACAATACCTCTCACTGAGCCAGTGGATGCTTCCAAAACTGATCATGTTCAAGAACCGGAAGTATTACAAGCTGTACCAGCCCCAACATCAGAGGCGGCACTTGAAAAGGAAGTAACATCAGAGGAGGTTCCAGGAGTGGAAACAGTTGCAGATGAATCCAAACAGGAAACCGATGTGAAGGTTGAGCCAGAGGAAAAACTACCAGTGGAAGTTGCTAAAACTGAACATATTGAGGAACCACAAGTATTAGAAACTGTTCAAGCCTCCACATTAGAGTCAGAGGATAGCAGTGTTAAATCACTTGAAAAAGAGGTAATATCAGCGGTTCCAGAAGCTGAAACAGTTACAGATGGACCCAAACATGAAGAAATACCTCTCACAGAGCCAGTGGATGTTTCCAAAATTGAAGATGTTCAAGAACCAGAAGTATTACAAGCTGTACGAACGCCAACATCTGAGGCTGGTAGCCTTCTATCACTTGAAAAGGAAGAAACATCGGAGGATATTCCAGCAGAGGAAACGGTTACGGATGAACCCAAACAGGAAACCGAAGTGGAGGTTGAGCCAGAAGAAAAAGTTACATTGGAAGCTGCCAAAACTGAAGAACAAGAAGTATTACCATCTGATGTAAAGGATATTGTAACTGAGACCAAAGAAGTGGTATTAAAGTATGCGCATATAGTCACAGAAAGTTTTAAGGGAGGAATCTCAGAGGACATTCCCAAACCAGACACTGACAATTTAATTGCTTCTGTAGCGGATGAAATCAAGAGCAAAGTTTTGCCACAACTGGGTCAGGCTTTAGAGAAAACAGAGGATCAGAAAACTGAAAGTATCACGCATGATGTTCGGGTTGAGCAGGAGGACAGCATCCCTGAGGTTGTAGATGAATTACAAACACTAACAGCAGTTCATGTATCCTCTGTCAATGAGGAGGCAAGTAATGTTCAAGAAACCGCAGCACTTTGTGTAGAAAATTCTGCAGTTACAGATGAACCCAAACATGAAATGCAGCTTAGTGAAGTGCAAGAAAGTGTTGAACAAGAAAAAGAAAGCAACATTCCAGACAGCGAGATAAAGACTGCAGTGGTTGAACGTACCTTAGTGGCTTCAGTAGTTGTATGTGATGTAAAAGATGTCTCAGTTGCAGTACCTGATGTTTTGATAGAGAAAACATCAGAAATGACTGAACCCTTGATAGAGACAGTTGCAAATGAGGTAGTGCTTAAGGAGGAAGTCGAGGCTGCTGTACCATTTGTGAAAGAAGATACGGCTGAGACAACAGGGGAGATTGAAATGATGCATGTGCCATCAGTAACGCTTGAGGAGCAAGTGCAGGTGGTCGATGTTGATTTAAAATCTGCAGGGACAATGGACTCGGTGCTAGAGGGAGGGCTAACAGACACCAAAGAAGTCATAGCTGTTTGTAATGAAATGGGTAAAAAGGTAGACAATCTCTCCGCAACTCCAGAGATTGAACAGGAATTAATTAATGAGGAACACAAGGTGACAATTCAAGAAGTTATTCAACATGTTGAGGAGGAATTACCAGAGACAGCACCTGAATCAGTGGTTGTAAACCTTAAACAAGAAGTGATTCAACAGCCAGATGCTGTGACGAAAGTAAGTGAGGTGGTTGAAAGTGAATCAAATGATGCGGAGGATCAAACAGCAGTGGAGGAAATTATTGAATCATCCAGGGAAAGACAGGATGGAGCAACTGCTGTCATCAGTGATGACTCTGCAACAGAACAGCAAGTGTCCAAGCAGGAAATTCTTGACAAAGCACAAATTACACAAATTTCTCAAAGTACGATTGCAACGCCTAGCAACACTGGATTAGTCATCCCACAAAACACTGGAATCATCTCGTCAGTAGGTAATGTGGAGTCCCCGTCAAGTCTTTCTTTAGAGTTCAAACTTAACATACAGTTCGGGCAAGCAAAGGCCCCATTTTCCCCACCACCTGTAACAGAGAGAATTGCACCTGTGAAACAGACAGACATGCCTGAGGTTGGAGTTCAGGCAGCAAACGCAGAAGTAAAACCAACACAAAGACCTGAGAGCCAGAAACAGGAGTTAGCAGAGTTAGCTAGCGTCGCAGTTCGGGCAACAGAAATCACAGAAGCAATGGCGAAGTTAGATTCAAGAGAAAATGGCGTGATTATGCCTCAACCTGTACTGCAGGATGTCGGCATCCAAGTGATGGAAACAGTAGAACCAGTGGAACAAATCGAATCAACAGAGACAGTAACCTCCAGTGTTCAGGCAACAGAAACAATACATCCAATAAGACCAACAGAGCAAAGAGAAGTCTTTGTGAGTCACGCAGTACTCTGTAAAGCTCATGACCAAGACACAAAAGTAGAAGAGCCGGTTAAAAAAATAGAGGAGGAAAATGACCAAGATGAGTGGATGGATGCTGAGGAAGTCATCTACACTCAAGAGAAAACAGAGGTGCTCCTTGAGGTGAAGGAACCTCTAGAACCTCAGACAGGAAGTGAACAAGAGGAAGAGGCAGGACTTGGACGTGAGGCTCCTGATTACAAAACTGCGGAAGAAGAGAATCAACAGGAAATACACAAAACAGAAGGACCTTTAGAAATTGAGAGCGACGGTGAAGATTTTGCTGTCGCACTTGAGGACCTGGAATCTGCGTCTGTGAGCATCACTACGATGGACTTTGATTAATTTCAATCTCAACTTCAGTGTCACTAACTGGTAAGCCTTTTTCTTCACTCTTGTCATGATCATTGCATGATCTGATATCGCTGTGTTGGTGTTGTTCCTACAACATAATAAGGACCATCATTGCAATTGAACAATCACGTATATTTTGACCCAAAACCATGATCGTTTCCAACCCAATCACCAGAATATATGTTTCTGCAAACCATAGATATGTTGAACTTTACATTTCATTATGTTTACATTTCTCCATTTTATATGGTGCCAACTCTGGGATTATGGCCTGTTTAGGGTTAGAGTTAGGGTTTGTGTCAAGTTAGGATTAGGGTTGTGCACAAAAACCATTTGGTTAGGGTCAGAAAAAAGATCATGTTTTGGCTTAAAATACCTATTTTGGTCAACACATTATTTTTGTTGTTGACCAAAACAAGACGACAAATTGACCCGAGGTCAGAATATCCAGTGATGTGACGCTTGAAAGCTGCCTATTCATACAAGACGACCTGCTCCCTCGGAGGGTTTGTTTGCTTTTTTGTTACCTGCAATGACAATCCTCTAGCAACATTTACTATGATGTCGCAGGGACGACACCAACATGGAGATATCAGATAAATCCATTTTTTTGCCCATTTGTCAATTTGCTCTTACACTGTTGTGCATCACATTCATTGCAATGTCCACAGTAATTAATATCATGTTACATTTTTTTCCTTTCTTTCTTTCTTTCTTTCATTCAGGGTTTGGACATTCAAAATGAAAGTCACTCAAGTTTGTAAGAAGTTTCTAAAAAGCCATTAGTGTGTGTGTGCTTAATGAGAGATCTGGCAAGAGAAGCATCGACTGGAAAAGTGATCATCTTCTCAGGGGAACGCAGAGTTTGAACTACGAGTGAACTACATCCATTAAGCAATGACGTCTTTCAATACATCTGAGTGGTTTGCTATATTGTGCAATTTTTATTAGTAATCTTGTCAGGTCTTGTCTATCGTAAGTGATGTTTTTGAAAAGGATCTAACCTGATCTGTTTTAATAGATTGCTCATGTTTGAGAGAGTGAGATGGCATTTTTGTTAAGTATTATCCTTAAAACACATTTCTGGATGATTTCTTTTGCTTTTTCAGAAGCAACATTCATTCTTCCTGGCACACGAGGATGTTTCTAGTATATCAGTTTATGTAGATATTTCACAGCCGTTACAATGCATCATCTGTGTTCATAAGCTCTTCTGTCTTTCTGTACTTATTTTATCATTTCATTTAAATACATGTTCCCACGGGATCTATGCAGATAAAAATAATAGGCAGAATTAAGCATGCTATTATTACTGTATATTATCTTGTACATAATGACAGTTTTAATGCTTATACGGGCAAAAAATAGCCCTCATTTTGAATCTACAAGAATTTCTACTCAGACAGGTTTTCAAATAAGTGCATGATGATCGCATGGCACGTCTTTGTTTTGTGTTTTAAAAAGTTAGAATTCACTTATTTTGATTGTATGTTAAATTAATCTTTACATATATAATTATAATCAGCAAAGCCTTAAACTTCAGCAATCATGGCAGCTTTACATGTGCATTTATTTCCAAGCCTTAGGCCTCAATGAGCTAGCACTATCACTGATACAATAGATTCAGTCAGCAAGTGTGTGTGTGAAGGGTGAGAGGAAAAAATAAGGTTATGACAGGCTGTTGTGTCCTCTTTGAAATGTTTTCACATATACTGACTTTTATGAAGAATTCTTCCTGATCTGTGTATATGTCCACTGATGACAACATGCAGAATATAAACCTGAGTTACTTGTGTTTATATATTTACATATATATATTTACCAATGTTTTATTAATAAAATATAATTTTATTTGAATAAATTCATACTTGTATGTACATCTTGTATTGCGGAATCTTTTATATTGACACTTCTGGTGATCATAAGCTATCTTTAGACAGTCTACTGAACCAAAAATCAATCAATAAGTTGATATTTTACATGCAAACACTGAAACATAACTGACAAACATTTAAAACAAATATTTTATTTCATCTTCTATAACTTAGCACTCACAGTCGGAGTAAATTAAATACCATTATTTATATTTCCCCATCTTATTTTACTGCTAGTGTTTCAGTCACAAGAATAATGTCACATGTCGAGGTCACACGGGGTTGAAAACCAGCATTCTTCACACTGAAAAAGATTCAGACTTTTGCACATAATGTAAAAATGAAAAAAATGTACAACTGTATCACATTGTAAAGCATAAACTCAGAAAACAAAACTAAAAGTCCTCCACCACCCTTGAGTTAGGATCTTCAGCAAAACAGTAAATACATGATAAAAAAGACGGATTTATTGTGTGTTGTTGAAATGTTGATACTGTACGACAGGAACAGTAAGACATTCGAAGATATTTAGGTCCACTTTATGATTTCAGTCACTTCCAGAAAAGATCTTCACATATGAAGTACCTTTGTATAGAGCAGCATTCTTCCTTTGGAGCTTCTAGTACCCTTTTTAGATTTGTGCATTGTTGGAGCAGCAGGTTAGAAGATCATTTTTGCAAGTTCAAACAAAACCTACAAGAGAAACAAGCGATAGATGTAATTTAAACTGGCAATAGACACGTTTTTTGCTTTAATCCTATCGTTATGAAGTGAATGTTGATTACACAATGATAATGACCCTATCAGCGTTTACATAAGTTCCCTTTACACTTTGCTTACACTATGCAATTTGGCCTGCCACCGAGCATTGGGTTAGGACGATGTTGATGGCTGACAGTCATCCACTACTGAACCCTGCAACTTGGTAGCATAGTGATTTTAAAGGCATCCCACCAGAGAACACAAAAAAGTAGCATCTGCAGCGAGAGTTGCTGGCGCTTCGGATATGTGGTGGAGAAAATGAAAAGGCGTTTGTCTCCGTTTATTAGGTAATAGTTGGCTCACTTTGTTTTAAGCTTCTGAGGGTGAACACAGCCAAGTTACGGACATGTCGTGCGGAGACAAAGACCCTTTTAAACCCGGCTTGGGGGATGTATGTCAGACGCTTGCCAGGTAGGGATGTGACAAGTCGATCCGACTCCCTTCGCTGGTGACGGGAGGCAGTTTTCCAGACTAAATGAATAAATTAACACATTTTGTTCTGTGTTGTTGGTGGCTGCTACAGAAAACAGGAAAACAGAGAGCGAGTCGGTAGTGGGAGAAAAAGTTGTCCTTTGCCACTTCAACCCGAAAAGGTTGTATGTGTTTAAAATAAAATTAAACAAAAGAGCTAAAAACTGAAATGTACAGCAGAATGTTAATGAATTGCATTCTTTTATAATTAAATAGCTTTTAACTAACTAATAAGTAGTCTAGCCAAAGTTCCAGAGCTGCAGGTTTGATGTGATCAATAAAGATTGGAAACAAAAGGCACAAAACACATTTTTAAACATCTGGCACAAACATCTCTTTTAGACCCTTACCTCAATCGTAATGAGGATGACTATCATCCACTCCAACCTCAAGCTGTGCTTCTCACTCAGGTGGCTTCTCATCAGATCTGTTAACTGTGTGCAATGTTCCAGCTTCTCGTTCACAACCTAAAAACATACAAAATGTTGGTAGCTCAGATCAAAAACAAAGCATTGGCCTCTTACTATAATGTGTGAGAATGAGTCTCTGTATTACAACGAGGATGTCACATATGTTTGGAAAAAAAACTTTATTTACATTGACTCTGCGGTTGATGCTGAGGAACTGGCAGGTCTTATCATAGAGCTTCTCCAGGTTTTCTCGGTCCCAGTAGAAATCTGGTGTGATGAGCAGGTCAGACCTCAGGTTTATACAGTGTCTATTAGATAAAGATATAAAAACAAAAGGTTTTAAACAGATTGTGTCAACCCAGAGTTTAGTAACACAATGGCAGATCTACAATAGATGTTGCAATTGCCCAGCAGAATTACTTTAAGATTGAGCTGTTAGATATAGTAAACTGACCAAAGAAACTGACAATGAAGAGAGCAAAAAAAGGTGGATATCAGTTGATCTGTTACTGATAACTTGGTAAACACAAAATATAAATCTGACATTCCATGCCTTCTGAAACAACAAGAAAGTTTTGTCTTCCTGTGAAACTTGACGACAAAAATAGAAAGGTCACAGTTCCCTCTGAATGAACTTCTATTTAGAGAAAACTGAATTTACCTTAAAGTGAAAAGCTCGCCTATCTTCTTCATAACCTCTGCAGAAGACAACTTAACTCTTTTACCAGACTTCAGCGTCTGAGGAGAAAAAACAGATTACATTAGGATGAAGGGGAGCACTGATGCTTAACCTGCCTTACAGACAAACAACCATTATAGATAATCAATTATTCAGAATTTCTTGCTGCCTGCTGTTAAGTGTCCACTGTACCTCTGGAATTGATTGAATTGACTCTACAAAGTTATCTAACGCCACCTCCCATATCGCCAGCTTCACTGGAAAAGAAAGCAAGAGGTTACACTCTAATGAGAAGCTACACAGTGTTACTACAGAACAAGACCCTTCTTTATGATTTATGGGTTCTCACCTGACAAACACAGTGCGTTTGAAAATGCAAATTTCTCCAGAACAGCTTCATCTTGATTCATCTGATCATTCAGAATAAAGTCGCCGCGCTCGAGCTTTGTGTTTCCCCTGAAGAAGAAAAAAATGTAATTTAAAAAGGGAGTCTGAACATACAAATAAACAAAAACAACACGAGTGTGAAGATCAACATACTCTCCAACCCTGTAGTTAATCTCTTCATTTTCCCAGTGGACTAAAGCGACTTCATAGGGCTGGATCTCATGATGCTCCAGTATTCTCATCACTCTTTTCAACTGTAAAGACAGTGAAAACAATTAAGTTATCAAAGATGGATAAAACATGAGAGAAGTAAACAAGATTTAATTTAATATTATACATTACAAAATACAGTTAAATATAGTTGTGTTTACCGTTTTCTCCTCAACATTCCAGAAAACTACTGAGCCTTCCCTGAAATATCAGATTAGGAAAGTTAGTCCATTGTTTGAGGAGGAGAAGGAGGAGAACAAGCGCAGCACGCTCATGAAGTTAAAACTGCTGCACCAGGATAGAGCCACGCAGACTAGAGTGCCAAACATGTCGTCGAAAACGTGAAATTATCAGATATCTTACTAGTATCAGCGATGAGGAGCAGGAAACAAAAAAATCCATATTGTGCGTCCTTAAATGGAGCATCTGATAATTCATATCCAAGACAAAGCGTAAACAAAGCAGTGTAAAGACGTGTACTCTATTTGTACCTGAAGAAGAACATTACAGCGTCGTCATCTTGTTTCGCAGTCATGTCTGTGCTTATCACCAGCACATTTGATGCATCTGAAATTAAAATATGAATGTCATAAAACATGTTAGTTGTTCCCAACACATGTAACTCCCTGGGAAGTTGTAATATACGAATACTTTTGAATCGTACCTCTTGGTAAATCTATCTCTTGGAATCCGTGGCTCATCAGGTCGTGGCAAAGTGTCGGTAAATGATACTGATCTGCTGTTGCAAAGGCAATACACTGCATCATATCCTACAGAGAAACACAGGGTTTAATTAATCACTAAAACAAAAACATGAAGTGTATAAGATCAGTCATTCATCTGATGAATCACCTTGTCCTCAGTCTGGGAAGGCTGATTGGCTCTTGAAGGCTGTTTTGTTCTTGGTCCTTTGGGAACCCTTTTCCCAGGCACTGCTGCAGGTTTTACACTTGACTTTAAGATCGTCTTCACAATGTCGGCTGAATAAAGACGCTTCTGTTCGCTTCTACATTTAGACAACATCCCCGGGTCAGTTAACAAAGTGCTGCCGAGACCTAAAGCAGGGAGAACATGTCTCACATGCTCCTGCTGTTGGTGAAAAGTGTTTAAATAACAGGTTCTTGAGAAGATCCCTGAGCCAGAGCAGCTGGAGTGAGTCCTGGGTTTGTATTCATACTTGTGTGCTTGGACAGACTGGGAGAAACTGGCTGAGGCACACATGAAGACTGGTTTCCTCTCCACGGGCCGCTGAGCGCCCAATCTGGACCACAAGGTCCGGAGAAGCATCTTTCCTTGGACAGCTGCACAGGTGAGCTACAGGACAGGAAACAACTGGTGGTGTAACTATATGACATGTCATGCCCTGATTTACCAGTTCAATCATCACAGCACTCTGTAAATCCAGCTTAATCTATTATCAGGTGGATATTCCACTTAAAATTTCCATTCAAAACATCTTAAATTCAAATGTAGGTGCAATAAACAAGCAAGTCTGACCTTGACTACATTAGCTTTCGATATCCTCACTAAGAGTGTCGTTAGGATTGACACATAATAAATAAACAGTGTGATTAATACACGAAAAATAAATACAGCTCTATACCTACAGTACAGCACAAGTCAACAGAGGTGGTAACATGCTACTGTGCGTCAGTGCGTCTGTTAGCTAATGTTTGGTGGCTAGCTAGCGGTTAGCTTACCAGTAAATGAAAGAGAAGTCATTCAAAACGAGTCTATTTTAAATCTTCTCCAGCACGACAGGAACAATAAGTTTCAACAAGTGTTGTGTTGAAATATAATTGTGAAGTTAGCACACGTAGCTACATGTCAGCTCGCATGACAGAGCTGGGAGGCGTGTTTGTTTTTGTTAATAAAGTTTTGTCGCCGCTTATTTCCGGGTTGAGGTGACGTAATGACGTCTTACGTTGTTTTTTGCTGGCCCGATCTTTGACTGCCAGGCTTGAAAAACATTGAACAGGGCTGTACACAGGAATTTAGCTCTAAAAACTTAAATAAAATAATTATACCAGGCTTTTTGTGGGGCCAAGTCATCTCCAGTTGTGTGTCCTTAAAATAAAAATGTTATTTAGGTTATGTTACATGAGCTTTTATCTTTAAATAGCAAATGTGTTATCATTGTTAAATGCACGTCATAATAATCCTAAGCAGCAAACAAAAAAACCCTTATTAAATACTTTTAATTAACTTACATTAACGTAAGGGGGTTTAATCAATACTGAAGCCTATATAACACTATTTTTTCAGTTTTTTTAAAAGACTTAAAGAAACGTATTTTTCAATGCCGACAAAAACTTGAAGCAATTTTTAAAAAAAATCAACATTTGTGTGTATAAAATTTACCAAAATGTTTTGACACAGAAATTCAACTTCTTGGTACTTGTTTTTTGCTTTTTCTTCTGATGTGTTTCCTCAGTTATAAAGCAAGATTCATTGTTTCCTGTATGCTTCACTTACATTATTCTGCAACATAGTGCAAAATGTAATGAACTGATCAAGTGATGACAACCATGATCTGATAGAAGACTGACAGTAACATGCCGTAAAGTGTACACGAAATCCCTGAATTTTGAGTGGTATCTACTTTAAATTGTTGCCTTGGGAATGATGGCAACCTGAAAGTCTGAACTCAGGGCAAACATATAAAGGCTTATTTCTGATATGACCTTCACATGCATCTTCATCAGCTTCTTTCTCTTGATTTCTTCTGTAATTTCACACATGTTAAACCCAATTAAATACATTTTAACTATAGATTACACTTGATTTCAATCCAAAGATCTATTTTTTTGTAATTGGTGAAGTCTCTAGATGTCAGATGCCCCTTTAGCATCCCCTCTGGTGAAGCCTGGTATTGCCTGTGTTTGGTGTTGCCAGGAAACTTCTTAAAACAGAAACAAGTCTCTGCTGTATATTCACTCCCCCTGCAACACTTCTAATTATGGAAGTCATGGAAAACTCTGATGAGGTATGTTAACACAACATAAATGAATTTTACCTCTCTGTATGATACATGTTATTATTGGACATACACTAAATTACACTGAATGTTGGCAGCCAGACATAAAAGTAAAAATGTTCCACAATAGAATTTATAATAAGTCTTTACTGCTGTTTTGAATGATCAGGTGGACCAGTCTCATGAGAAGGAGAGGCTGAAGATGAGGATTGTTGTGTTGGAGGAGAGTGTGAAGTCCTGTGAGCTGGAGTGTAAAGCCAGCAGAGAGACGGTGCTCAGGCTGGTGGCAGAGCTGGACCGAGAGAGGAGGAAGGCGGCCAGCAGTGCAGCAGCTCTCGATTCAGTCAAAGTGGTACAAGGCCTCATTGTCTTCAGCTACACCTCTGTGGCCAGAATGGATTAAAAATGCATACATCCAAAACTTAAATTTTAATAATTTATTTAAATTTAAGCCAACGTGTTTGTCTCTTTTTTTTAATCTCTTTTAGGAGCTAGACGGCCTGGTGGTGGGAAGAAGGAGTGTTGAGATTGAGAAAGAAACCCTGACAGAGAGGCTTGAGGCCGGCAAAAGAGTCATCGAGGCAGCTCGGAGGGAGTCGCACTGTTTGGAGAAACAGGCGGAGGAGCTCGAGAGAAACTTGCAGTCGAGCCAAAGGGAGACGGAGGCAGCTGAGGAGAGACTACAGGTGTTCCTGAAAAAGATGGCCGGCCTGCTGCAGGGGAAGTCTGAGAACATCGTCCTGCCCACACAGGAAGATATTTTACACCAAGTGGATGATCTCTGTAATACGGTGAGGAATGAGATCCTTGACCTTTGACCTCTTTTGTTTTTTGCAATAGTTAACATTAAAACTTCTGTGTGCTTGTCTTAAAGAGGCACTTCTACTCCTAAATAAACACTGAACATCCTTACTACAGCTGTGTCACGTCTCCGAGGAGCTGAGCGAGCAGAGGGAGCTGCAGCTCAGTGCTCTGCAGAGGGCTCAGCTCGCAGAGCAGCAGGTCCAGGACCTGAGGGAGAGACTGCAGGGTCTGGAGACTGAGCTGTTAACAGCAGACATGCATCGAGACGGGCTGAGACACAACAAACAGCACGTGAGTACAGGAAAACATGTTAGTAACATGACAGAGTTATCCATAAGATATAATACTTGATTAAAAAATCAAGATCAACATTTATCATTATTTCAACTTCTTTTTTTTATCATTAAAAGTTTTTTATCTCATAATTTAGCTTCCCTTTATCTCAGAATTATGACATTTAGCCCATAAATATGAATTTTATCTAATATATTTTGACTTTCTATCACATTATTCACTTTTATATAAAAAATCCATCTTTTTATCACATAATTTTGACTTTTTATTTCATAATTTTGACTTTTTAAATATGATAATTGACGTTTTATTTCATAATTAACTTTTATTGCATAATTTTGACTTTGTATCACATAATGATAAATAACCATGGGAATATTTTTTCATCTAGTTTAGCTTTCATCTTATCTTTTTTGTCTTTAACTGGTGGAAATGGGCTTCCACAGTTAATCCATGTTACTCTGTATCTGTTTTAAACAGTATGAAGAGTTCCTGGAGCAGCTGTCAGAGACGATGAAGGTCGACAGTATTGCTGTGGATCTCGGCTTCGACATGAGGCTGAAACTCATCCTGTCTCGCGTAGAGCAGCTGGTGAAACGAGAGGCAACTGCTTTGGTGGAGAGCAAAAGTCTGACCTACAGTCTACAGAGAAAAGTAGGCTACGGAAATAAAAAGTGGTCGTATTAGTGGCATTTGGAGTGGAAGTATTCTCAGCGGGCCTTTTCTTTTTGCAACAGTTAAAGTCACAGAAAGACCAACTCGAGAGCAAAGGACTCCACATCCAGCTGATGAGGAAGAAGGTGTCAGAGCTGGAGGAGGAGAGGAGGAGTCGATCAGCGCTGGCTGTTGAACGAGATGATGCCCATCTGGAGGTTAGGAAGCTGCAGAAGAAGCTGGAGCGTCTCCAATGCGAGCTGAAGGCCACCAAGCTGTCCAACACTGAGCTCAAGGCCCAGCTGTCCCACACCAATGAGCTCAAGGTAGAGGGGAGAGGGATTCAGTCCAGAATTCAATCCAGAGGCATTTTCTCTGCTTAATCTATCATGTATTTGTGTTTAAATCTGTGTATGAGTGGATGAACTGTGCGCCAAGTATGTAAAGAGCCTTAGTTCTGAAAATAAATGTATATATATTTTTAAATGTCAGAGTATTTGAGAGCAATAAGCCAACTTGAATAAGCCACTGAATAACTCCGCTGAACACCTCTGTCTGACGTGCCAAGTTGAAAGTGATGGAACAGAGTCAGACCGTGCAGGAGCAGAAAAAAAGGCTGGATCAGCTGCTGGATGGGAAGGCAAAGGTGGAGAAGAAGCTGAACACAGCGAGCTCAGACCTCCAGAGCCAAGAGACGAAGAGCAGAGAGGACCACCAACAACTCAACGCCCTCAGACAGAGCCTGGCTCAGCTGTCTGACAGGGAGAGAGAGGTGAGGGAAGCCTCAGTATGGATCACACTGCTTTTCTTGCTAAGACCCGCCCTACTCTGCCTTTGTCTTTATCTTTTCCTGACTGTTTTCTGTGTTTACCTGCTTTTCGTAATTTAGTCCCTGTGTATTTAATCAGTCTGTGTTTCCCTCTTTCAGTTGCCAGTTTGTCCATTTTACCTCCTAGTTTTTGTATTTATCTTTAGTATTTTTGGATTTACCTCAGCTTGCTTTGAATGTGTTGATGTCTGGACTTCAGCTTTACGTTAATTAAGCTCGCTGGGTGTCTTGCATTTGGGTCTTTTTGCTAGGTGGCCAGAAACACAACTTCAAAATATGTTAACAAGTTTGCCACAAAGTTTTAATTGTTTTGTTTTGCTGCCCCCAAGTGGCCCAAAAGTCAATTATGGCTTTAAAGAGCTTTTGACAGACCTAAAACTGGTAATTTAGCTATTGATGCCACAGTTAGTGATTAAAAAAAGACTGTCAATCAGTTCAGAAGTTGTAGGAGGTTCAACTCATATTTACAGATTATTACAGATTACACTTTAAAATGAAACTCAGGAATATTTCTTTTCTCTCTTGTTCAGTTGCTGGATTTTCGGATGGTCGTCTCCCAGATGTTGGGACTGGATGCCACAGCTGTGGCTCTTCCAAATTATGAAATCATCAAATTACTGGAGACCCTTCTTCACCCTCATCATCACCATCACCACCACCTTCATCATGTTAATGCACCCTGGCACTGCCCTTCTCACCAGAGGCCTCATCTCCACCAAATCCAGGACCTCCCTGACAGCTCCTCGTTCGTCCTCTCTACCTCCAGGTCGGCTTATCCAGATGATGCAGTTTCCCTTAAAGAAGCTTAGATTTAAACATTATACATAAGCCAAACTGCACTTAAAATGTAAAGGTAATATTGTTGTCTTAAAGTATATGAGAACAGATCTTATACAGTATGAAGTGATCTATCAAACACAAATGTAAAATCACGTGAAAAAGGAAATAAAAAGACAAATATAGAAATTAGGATTTGGCATTCATTGTTTTTGATAGTCGCATATACATACATTTTTCATCTTAATTTCTTTACCATTATATACACATGTTACATAATCTCGGACTGTTATACATTTGATACTGAACTGACAGTCATACAAAATATACAATAGTTCTATATGTCATATGTCTCCATCATAAAGTCGCATCTCATGTTTTGTTTAAAAAATAAAACAGCAAAATGTACAAAGACCATGGATGTTTTATGTTAAAGGTTAAACTCTTGAATTGTGTCCGACTCTGATATTAAAACACACGACTTGGCTTAAATGAGTCTTACGTGAATCATGATGTAATTCAAGTTAAAAATGTTTCCCACAGACACAATGAAGGATGTCAGTAAGTAAAAGCAATGATCAGAACGGCATGCCAAAATACGGGTAAAAAAATAAATGCAATGTCAGATATATTAATGTTTTTGTTTGCTTACAAATTTTTTTTTTTTTTGTTACAAGCAATTTCACAGGCTAAATTTCAGCATTTAACTTTGGTGCTATCCACTGACAGATCTCCTCAGAGAAATACAACATGTATATTAAGCCACTGAGTTGATCTTCAGTTCATTCGTCCAGCAAAGTCCACTGTGGGCAGAAACCGTTTCTTCAGTTTTGTTGCACCAAGGACGCTCCGTAATCGACACAGCATTACACAGAGTAACATAGTGAAATGCTTGTTCCTATGTGCTACACACAAAGATATTAACTGTAGATGGCAGCTGTTTTTTTTTGCAGTACAGATGGATGAAGATCAGTTTCTGTGATGCAAGAATACTGAAATGCTCTGACAGTCAGGCCTACACAGGAGGTGGTCCGTTAGTGTAGCTGAGCATCGGGTAGAAGGAATGAGCGAAGTTGTTGGACTGGGAGCAGTAGTCCTCCTCAGACATTGGCAGCAGGAAGGCAAGGACCACTAACAGGAGCAGGAAGAACTGGAGAGGCAGCGCGACCCAGAGGACGCGCCGCAGGAACGAAGACCGTTGACCCGACGCCATTTCTGCATCAGAAGGGGAGGAAGCGGATCCAGCGCCGCGAGACCTGCTCACACACACATTCACAACGCAGCACAGGCTGGCGTTTAGTTACTCACATCGATCACTGAGAACACACACAGTCCTGCTCTCTGTTGTATCATCTGAATCCCTAATTGCATTATAATTGCAACTGTAAACGTGCTACATTTAATTTCTTTGCTGTTCACAAAAATAACCGACAAATTAAATTAGTCTAACTCAATAAACAAACTTCCCTTGAACTGTTATGAAATCTGATATTGTTGTCTTTTGACACTTTGATCTTGACGACCAGTTTTCAATCCAAATAAGATCTCAGTTCAGTGACAGGGGAACTGCATGACCGTGCTTGACCTGAAGCACCATGCTGAAGGACAATCACCAACACAAAGCAATGTTGGGACAGTGTTTCACATCGTGATCTACATGCTGACTGAGACTGGGTGGATCGACACAGTTACAAAGACAGTCACAAAACAGTTTTCAAGGCATACATACTGTACAAACCTGCACCAACAAATACATTTAAGATGTAAGCTTGCATTCTTTGCAGAGGATGTTAGGATAAAAGACAAAAGGCATGCTGCAAGTGTCAGCTGAATAGTCAGATATTATTTAAAAAGGACTCTTTGAAAGTTTGTGTCCTGTTGAAAAATGCAAAGCATGCCGAGGCAAGAAGAGCGTAGCAATTAGGAACGGCCTCTTTGAGTTTAAGTTAAGAGAATAGTCTGTGAAATATGTTAAAGCGACAGTTCACCCCAAAATCAAAAATACATTTCCTCTTGCCTGTAGTGCTATTTATCCATCTAGATTGTTTTGGTGTGAGTTGCTGAGTTTTGGAGACGTCTGTCTTCTCTCAAATATAAAGTAACAAGATGGAGTGTTAAAAAAATACTTACAGACATCTCTACGGACGATATCTCCAAAACTGAGAAACTCACAAGAGAAAAAATTTAGATGTCTAAATAGCACTAAAGGTAGGAGGAAAAATATGTGTTTTTGATGTGGGGATGAACTGTTCCTTTAATTCGCTTTCTTTCTGAGAGTTAGATGAGATTGATACCACCCTGACAGCCTGTGTGTTAAATATGAAGCTAGAGCTAGGTGGCAGTTAACCTAGTTTAACATTAGGGCTTTAAAAAAGAAAGCTCTCAGGAAGAAAACACATTTTTCCTAAATACAATTAATTTAACTGCATCTTTTATTGTCACCATCACCCTCGGTAATTACCGTCTTCTTTTGGCCTCAAACGTTACAAACTATGGTCCGCTAAACGATATTATTATAAAGAAGCTTTCTTAAACCCACCTACTGTGAAGTCTTTGAATTAGGAGGAAAAAGGTCTACAGTACTCTCTTGATGTATTCATTAAAGTGACTCCAGGAATGGACACTGGTGATGTACAGTGTATCTACACTCTGGTTGCCCTGTGCTGTCACCAAATGTGCCCCCTTACCCCTTTTAAAGAAATGGAGACCTGAGAGGCAAGACTCACAGATGACAGACTGAGGGGGGAGGAGATGGTGAATAGTCGGTGAGATAGCAACAGCAGAAGAAGAATAATGTGACACACGATAGAGAAAGAGAGCGAGAGAGAAAGAGAAACTGCAGCCTTTGCATTGTTCATTGCAGACAATTACTGGCTCGGCAATTTGAGAGAAAGGGCGTGTAGTGCTCAGTGTTAGATAAAGAGAAGTACTTGTGTGGAAACGGAAGAAATGCCCTCTGGTTAGCGATATTAAGCAGCCGAGGACACGGGCGGAGAAGAGGCCTTGCACCATTCCTTGTGAAGCTCTTTTATCAAGGATGTGTGGGGCTGCATCTCACCTCATCGCCTAGCCTACACAGAGCGTCTAGACGTACAGAAGATGATGGAATTCACTATCATGAGCTGCTAATCTGGCACTAGTGTTAAAAACTGGAATTGTTTTATTCTTTCAAACACAGCTGTTGTTAAAGGGGGAGGATTAGAAAGCATGAATCGGCCTCCAAGAAGTGCATCATGGGCTGATGAGTTCCATTATCTTCTGGGTGTGCTAGAAACCAACAGAAAGGTACCTGTGGTGTGGACTGCTCACAGAGGGTCCAGGCTGTGACAGACTACATTTGCCCCGTTGCTGTTTGCAATGAACAGGGGGAGGGGGGGGTAAAAGAAAGAAAGTGTGTTTAAGTCCAGGCAAATCAAGACAAAGCTACCGATGAAAAGAAATCCCAAAATGAAAGAAGAGCAGCGACAAAATCATACGTGAAGGCGATAGATTTTGTAACCCCTGATAACAAGGATTTCTGGCTTTTCAAAGTTTCAAACGACTACTTTGAAGTGCTTCGGCTTGTGACTGCAAATAGGAAGCTACAATGTGATGCATGAATACCACATTTAATAACATACACATAATATAAGCAGCGACATGCTTATTTGGACTGATATTTAGATCAATAACGAATCAATAAAATTATTATTTTCTCATTCTAAAAGCCTGCAATATAAAACAAATACGACGTCATGCTTTCCAAGTCATAAAATCACATTTTCTACACTTCTTTAAGCAGGTTATGATCGCCAGTATTGCTAAGAATAACACTATAGGGATCGAACTAGAGAGAGAAGATATTAGAGGAAAGTCTAGAGGGAGAAAAGATTTGTAGGACAGAAGTTTTTAAGAGTGGAAATGCTGGAAGAGAACTGAAAAATTCATCCGAGAAAAAGAAGGGGGAAATATAAAAGTTAAAAAAGAAAGGATTCCCTAGTCTCTGGCAGGGCTCGCTCTGGGAATAACATGCGAGAAGAGAAAAAGGTCGGAAAACAGTTCAGAGTGTTCAGAGTCCAGAGGGAGGGAGTGTAAAGCAGGTTGTGGAGGTAAAGAAAGGTGTGACTGTGAGGAGAGGTCTTGGGATGACAGGGGTGAGTATGGCCTTCAACGGGGGGCATTTGGGGCACAAGTTACTCTATGCGTTCAGAGGGGTCACCGAACACCTGGCTTCTCATAGAGCAGCATGTACAGGGAGGTGTATACGTTACCGATCGTCGCCGGCTCGGTGTGCTCCTTCCTGATACAGGACTGAGGGAACCGGACGTGTCCAGCTCATCGGCAGACGACCAAGATGAAAGATCCTGACAGAGGAAACGTTTACACAAAGAGAGAGATGGTAAGAGACTTTCACAGGTAAATAGCGGCCCCTCCACAAAGGCTTAAGTTTTCTATTTCACAGTTAATATCAAAACTGTTTGAAGCTGTTATTTTAAGGCAAAAAAAAAGTTATTTACTCTGCAGATTGCAAGCTGATCAGTGCCACCGTAGGCGCTAGTAGTTTTACAACACTGAATCTACTTTAGAAAACAAGGTCGAACTCGTGTAACTCCACAAAAACATGACTTTGTAGCTTCTAATACTGCTTCCAAGCACAGTGCAACATGAAGCTGTGACTACTGTGCTGGAGAATAACACAGACAAAGAATCCACTTAACTTAAACAAAACAAGAATCCCTTGAAGGATTAGGGCTTCAGCATTTACTGTTAACAACAGTACTTTCATTCAACCATAAGACGAGGTCGATTCAATTACATCTCTTGTCTCGTTGTGCAACGTGCTATTCATTTTGACTAATCAAAAATATTGTAAAAATAAGTTGCTGTAATTCTGTTAGCCCTCATTTGCTGAGACAAATACATCCGTTCTGAGAACAGTTCTGTTGTTCTGCGCCTGTAAATCTTCAATGCTGGGAAAAAAGCTCACAGTTTGACGTAAATGCTGGACTCTGACGTTCTGAGGGAACCATTTATTGTATTTAAATTAAATAAAATCTCTAGAACTAAAAACCGCATCTACAAGGTAACAAATATCAGCGCTGCACAGATAACAAAGCACAGATCTCTAGTGAGTCAAGATCTACCTGCTGACTGCTTGTGATGTCCAGGATCTTGGCCAGCTCTCTGAGGTCTCGGGTCACTTCCTTTAGCAGCAGCTTGAGGCGGTTCCCAATTACATGAACCTTCTCCTTGGCCTCCAGGCAGTCGCTGCCCTGAGAGTTGACCAGCAACTGCAGGGACATGTCCTGGAGCGAGGCCACTTTGAGCTGGGAGTCTAGCAGCTCCTGCCGGATTTGCTGTGGGGATCGTGAATTTGAGACTTAAAACTAAGAACCAATCATAGGCCTACTTATATTTATATATTAGTTACAGTTCTGTACCGTGAGTGTTTTATGATGCTCGTGGAGAGTGTCACTGTCCTGGATGGGGTCAATGGGAACCACCTCGTTCCTCCGACGGTCAATGTTTTCCAACCAGAGCAGCAGACCATGGCTCATCTCATGGAAGTCCTGTTAATCAGATGTAGAGGAGGAAAGTAGAAATGTAACTGTATGCATAATTACAACTCTATAAAACAATCATACATTGACTGGCACCTACTTGACATTGCATGAGAGCCTCCTGTAGTGAAGACCTCCACTCCTCCAGCGAGCTGCCCAGTTTGTCCCAGTGGTTGTTCATGTCTTTCAGTTTGGCCTGTAGCTCTCGGGACTCCTCTGTGTCCGTCTGCACAAACTCAGCGCTGCACAGGTTGATGGACAGCACGATGGCCTTGCGCTTGTCATACGCCTTCTGCAGCTCCTGTGGAAGGAGATTTACATTTCACAGTAAATGAATGCAGTCATCCAGAACGCGGTACAAAAGTTGTCACAAAGAGAAGAAATTAAAAATAGAAAACAAAAAAAATACCTTGAGCTTTTTGATACGCTGCTCAATCGTCTGGATGTCCGTGCTGAGGTCCAGCCTCCGCTGCTGCTCCAGCTCCTCCTCCGTCTCTCCCAGCCAAGTCCAAACTTTGTTCAGGTCGGAGTTCAGCTGCTGCCACTGCTGCTGGTTCTGCTTTGTGCGCATCTCTTTGCTGAGGTCCTGAGCTTGCAGGAGCTCCCAACGCTCAATCACTCCTAGATTGCAGAGTGTAAGAGAAAAAGCTGAATACACCATTTCATATACAATAAATCAACCTCATGGTATTGTCTGATATATGCATGCAGGACAGGTTGTGGTGTAACATTACCTGACGTCTGGGACTCAGAGCTACTGGGATCTGCCAGTCCAGACACCGTGTCTTCGTCCTCCTTCAGCTCACAGCCCATCCTCTTCACTGTATCAATACTGCCGCGACACTCTCCCAGCAGCCGCATCTACAGAATGAATTTATTCAGATTATATAACACAAGCCAGGTTAGGACAAAACATTTTAACCCAATTACAAAGATTTTTAAAGATATAATCATGTAAGAATCAAGTGTTTTTCTCAGAGTTGTCATAACATACATATCCCATGTATGAGGTGTCCAGTTCTGTGCTTATGGGTGTGCGACTGCGGCTGCTGTCCAGTTGTTGCAGGTGGAAGCGGCTGGCATCCAGAGGGTGAACATGTGAGTCTGACGAGGCAACCTCCCCTGTAGACATGACATCAACTTGTTAACTTTGCAGATTATGATCAAATATTTGATCATAATGATTATTGAAGAGATGAGGCCCCGTTCAGACAGAGACGTGGAGAGCAAAAAGTGATTTGCTTGTCAGGGTTCGACAAAAGATAGCTGATGTATTTCCTAAAAAGTATAATTTTTCCCACCTCACACACTTAATAAAACAGCCTCGTCGCGGAGCTCTCCTGTCATGCTTGCATTAGGAGTCACAGCTATCATTTTAAATCCAGATTTGAAACATGATGTGTCTCTGTCTGAACTGAGCCCATGAAACGTCTGCTTAAAACAAATCTGCAATCCCTTCACCAAGAAGTTCAGACTTGTTCACTGGGACAATAAAACAACATGCTTTTCTGAAACATAAAATGCACATGAAAAAAATCCATAGAGGGTTAGCTACACAGCACACTGCAAACAAAAGTAAGAAAGCCAGTTAGAAAAGAAGGGTTAGGCTGAATTCCATTTCAGTTCTGGTGAATTAGACACCAAAGCAGAACCAGTGTTGAAGAAATCAAAATGGAATTGACCCTATCCCCCAGTGTTAGAAAGTGCTGCCGTCGGTTACAGTGTGCGCCCAAGGTGAGGAAATCAACACAAATCAAAGTCAAAGCTGGTGAATAGGCTACAAGTGTGCTATCACTCAGAGTGCAGCTGTTAATCCGGCCCCCGAACACTTGTGGCATGCTGGGGTCTGCTGTTGCCTACCAGTGGAGGACCTCAGTGTTTGTTCTGTAAGTTTAACAAAGGCCTCAGGGCTCTCTGGAATCACTACATCTGGAAGAAACATTATACAGTAGACACATTCAGCAGAGGGCATTTCACTCGTTGACTCCATGAACTGATTAAGCTGGCATTCATCTGCTGCTTGATGCAGCAACAGATGGAGTTTCCCACACACAGAGAAAATACACTGTATTAACAACAGAGGTCAACTGATTGACTGATTGATTGGCTCCATACACAAAGTCAAGGTAATGTTATTGTGCACATGAGATAATTCTTATTTAAAGTCAAAAGAGACTAATTGTACCACTTTTACTTCCCACTGTCTGTCTTTGCGTTTCTTCCCATCTTTTTTAATTGCCCTACTACTGTTGTTCCACCTGTGTCTTATTAGGCTTCTCTCCCTTGTGTATTTACATCTGTGTCTTTCCCTCAATCTTTGTCATTTTGTTTATTGTCGTCCTCACGTCAGTCCTTGCCAACCTTTTGTTGCATTTTGGATTTTGAATTTATGGACTTTTGATCTCTTTGTTCTTTACCTTCCTGTCTCCTGTGTTTCTTGCTTTTGGGTCCCTTTCTGATATCCATAACAGTAAGTCGTTAAAGTAAGTCCTAAAATATTATCCTGCTACACATTTGCAGTCATTTTTTCTAACAATTATTGTGAAGTTAGAAAAGAAAACCAGTGAAACTGCTTACAACTTGAAGACTTTGCAACCTGTGAAAAGGAGTGGTAACATGATACTGCATCAGGGGTCACGAGTCAAAAAGGATGGAAAGCATTTGATTAAAGGATGCTCTCCCTTCTTGCTTCTATGTTTTCTACATCTCAGAAATAGCCACCATACCTGATACAATGTCATTCTTATCTTATAATTATACTTGAAGCAGAAGGGTGTGTGTGTTTGATAACCTACCTGACAAGGCTGAAGCAGGCCGCTGGAGGAAGTCTCCCTCCTCAGTCTGCTGCTCTCTCAGGGCCCTGCTGGCGCTCTCCAGCCCGCGGCTCAGGTCGTAGTCATGATCCCACTCCAGGGGGATGGAGTCCACGCTGGCTGGGGTGTCTCTGCCCGAGCGCTCGGTCCGGAGCTGGGCCGCCAGGGAGGCTGAGCGTCCGGAGGAGGGCAGAGGTGACAGGAAGCCGTCTCCCAAACGCTCGTTCCATGGTAGGCTGGACAGATCGCCAGGTTCGTCCAGCTCCAGCTCACGGTCAGAGAATGACACCTCGGTATCATCGTCTGCGAGCTGAAGAAAAAGTTTATGACATTGATAGTTTATACTGAGGATGTGAGTGATAAAAGATGACAGTGCCTTCAGATCATAAATAATAGAGGAATAAGATAAAAGGTTCTCAGGTCTTACAGGAAGTCGAATGAGCTTTTTGTAGTAGCGCTCCACTCGACCAAACACTTCCTGACAGTAGCGCTGCAGCTCCTCCAGCTCCTCCTCGATGACAGCAGCATCCATAGGCTCGCTCTTCTCTATCAGCGCCTCTCCCTGGTGGAAGATGTGCTCGATCTTGGCTGTAGTGAGGGAGATTTCCTGCTGGAACGACTGTGGGAACAGATAAACAAGTCCTCATTCATTACATTTTTAATGCTAAACACAAAGCGTCTTTCACAACTTCAAAATGCATGACCTTTTCTAGATGATCATTTCTTGATTTCATTAAACAATTTACATTCAGTTAACTTGTATGAGAATCATCTTGCAATATTACTTCAAAGTCAGTCTGGCTGCTCTTCACGAAATCAAATAAAGAAGGTAACAGGGATGTTAAACCTTCAAAAATGTGTAGATAATTAAAGGACAATATATTTTTCCACATATTGAGTTCAACACATCAATTTATCAATACATATTTCGGCTTTCTACACCATAGTAAGAATACAAGTAAGAATAAGAGATTGTCATTTTTGAAATGAATCAGAAGTAAACCTTTTATTGTTCACTTACTCAGTCTGCTACGGTAATAAAAAAATCTTGTGTGTGTGAAGACAATCTCAAGTGAGAAAATGTTCAAAAAGTCTGAAGCTACAATAAATCTAAAAATATAAACACAAATAGTCGATATCAAGTAAAGAGATCGGTTATGAGGGTCTATGTGGGTCTGAAATATTGTGACAATACTGTGGGGTTGTTGTGTCCACTCTTGGACAAACCTACCCTGAGTTGTTTGATCTTGGCCTGAATGTCACACTCAGAGAAGTGCTCGATGTTGGTCAGCTGCAGGTCCATCTCTGTCAGCCACACCAAGATGCCGTCTCTGGCCGTCTCAAACTCCTCTCTCTGACTAATAAAGTGCTGCGTATTTGAAACAGAGTTGCTGCTGTTAGAATGATGTCTGTGACAACATTGATTTAACATTCAGTCAAACAGGCAGAACACACAGATGCTATCATCTCACATAAGAGTGAGAAGAAAATTCTGAATTGCATGAATAAAATACCATGAATGTAATGGACATACCTTAAGCCTGCGGAGGATTGATGCCACCCTCTTCTGCAGGTTGTCCCATCGCTGATTGGCATCATGAGCCATCTCCCTCAGACGACAGGAAGAGTCAGTGCGGTTTTCTCTGGCCAGGCGGCGGTATTGCTTGTTGATTAGCTCCAGCTGGGTGAGGCTTTCATGGACTTGCCTCTGGAAGGCCTACAGAAACACAGAATTTCATTAAAATGATGATAATCAACAGTGCAGTCCTTTTGAGTCAAGAAAAATGACACAGAGTTCTTTTGCAATACCTCAAATTTCTTAAGTTCCTCCTTGGCTACAGTGTACAGGACACCAGAGGAGTTGGGCAGAGCAGCAGTCTTTTCTGAAGTGGCCAGCCACTCCTCAAATCGTGCAAAATCGTCTAGGAATTTCTGCCATAAACGCCACGTCTCCTCAATCCTAACAGAGGGAATATGAGTGAAAATGTAGTTTTCCATCCATCCGGCTTCCATGCATACAATTCTGTTTTCTTCTGACAACTTACTTGAGTCTCCTCTCCATAGACAAGGCACAGATGCTCCTCCAGCGGCGGTCAAGGCTCCGAGTTGCCTGCTGGATGGAGTCGCACTCTGCATCGGTGGCACAGGCGTCACAGTCGTGCAGAAGCACCTCACACAGGTTCAGTACAGATGCCACTCCTGTGCTGTGCTTCTCTATGTCACGCTGAAGCTCCTGAGTGGTGGGAGAAGACAAACAGAGAGTGGGTGTGTATGAGTTTGTGTGATAATAAAGTGATACACAGGGAGGGACAGAAAGAGAACGTCTTTTTGGCTTTTCCACATATAGAAAGTAAAAAAGGATGCAGATTAAGAGTGAATTGCTCCAATAATAAATAAAATGTATAATGTAGCACTGTAGACTATGCTACCTGCTGCAGATCGAGCTTCCTCTGAATCTCCTGGAAGTCACATGAGTCGTAGGCGATGGGTTTGGACAGCTCGGTCTCGATGTGGGCCAACCAGGAGCGAAGGCTGCTCATGTTCTTATCCAGCTGCTGCACCGCCACCAGAGTCTCTCTCAACTTCTTCACTCTATGAACATAAGTCAAAAAACTCTGTCAGTGCAAAGTGATGCAAGAAACTCAAGCAAAGGATTGAAAAAGTCAAGTGTTGTTGTTTGTGTTATTTTGCATGTGCTGGAACAAAGTACGAGACTTAGTATGTCTCATCACCTGGCTCCGATGAGATCGAGGAGGTGCTGCCAGCGGTCGCTGACTTTGTTGAGTTTTTGTTCGATTTCAGCTGCCTTGCTCTTGTGACTGGCTCTGGCCAGGCGCTCTCCCAGCTGGTGCAGGTGCAGCTTGTTTTCTTCAGCCACGGTGATCTCCTCCTGGTAGTCCTGAGACACAATGCAAAGCAGTCAAAAGTTTGAATACTGTATCTAAAGGAAGAAAATGTTGTTATGTGTGATGTTATTTGATTTTGCCACGGTTAGTTGGTGTATGAAATGAAAATAAAACAAAGTAGGCATGAATTTGTCGGACTGGTTTTGTGACCAATGGAAAGGCAAAAAAAAAAAAAAAGCTAATTGAAACAGCTACAGCACAATCAGGTTATACAAAAATGCATCTACTTCCTCAGCAGCAACATATCCACCTCCCAAATTCTCACCCAATCAATCTCAGCAGCAGAGTGTGACTTTAACTGAGGCGACGTATAAAGAGAATGAATGAACGGTGCATCACTGGCTGCAGTGCACCCAAATGTTTGAAAATGGCATCAAGAAATAATGAAGAAAATCAGACATCAACAAGTCAGATTTCTCTTTTCTGTTTACCTTGCGAAGCTTCTCGATCATCTCCTCGATGCTGATGTCTCCGTTTTGGGACACCTTGCTCTCCATGTTGGTGAGCCACTCGCAGAGCTCCTTGTACTTTTCGTTGAAGACGGTCCACTCGTTCAGCTTCTCACTCACCTGCTGCCTGCGCAGCGACAGCTGCAGAGCAGTGACAATATTTATATTCAGTTAAATGCATCACTGTTCACACTACATGAGTGAATGTTTAACATCAGTAGAGTTATGTCAAAAAGTATGAAAAGGAAGCAGAGATCACAGAGATCACTGCATCATGACTGATTCATTTGCATCAAGCAGCGAGTGCGTGTTTCTGTGTTTCCTGTCTACATGTTTAATCTGCTCTAAACAGGATGCAACCCTGAAAAAAAATGTGACCTTGAGGTTTCACTTGCACGCTAAAGCAACGGCTGTAGAAGTTCCTTTTTAAACTCTACAGTGAAATGCCATTATGAGTTATATTTAAGGAATCTGAGGAAGAAGTTACAGGTATGTTTTTAGAACTGTGAAAGTCAATGTGAGAAAAAAACAAAGAGGAAATGCTTTTGTTTGAACAACTGTTTTGTCTTCTTGTTATATTATGCAATGAAAGTCTCAACACTCTCCTGAATGAATCCAACATTCAGTTGTATTCAACACTCATCATTCATGCAAATATTCTCTAGCATTCTTGTAAGCTGTATTTGACATTGGCTAACTGACACATCCAGACCAAACTGTGACAGTCAGATGATTTTGTTTGACACCAGCACCACCGTTTGGTATCTCAAGGAACTGCAGAGACAAGACCAGTGTATCAGACAGTGACACCTACGAGTGCCACTAGTAACAGCAACTGATCAGATTCACAGTATACAGAACATTCAGTTAATCAGCAGCTATGCACAAGCACTGTATACTAGTGCGCTGTACCTGGTGGCAGATTTCATCCCACTGTCGATGCAGCAGCTCGATTCGCTCCTGCAGGACGGACAGGTCCTCAGCACTGATGTAGCAGGACAGGGACTCTCGCAGCACAGTCAGATGGGCCAGATCCCCGGTCCAGCCATCAAATGTATTCTCCAGGTCCTGAAACAAAAGTAATGTTGTTAAAATATTCATGTATTAATCTTGTGTGCACCTATTGACCAGAACAACAATGTCAACACATTTCTTAAAGTAAACAGATGGGGTAATTTATTAAACTCCACTAATTCTATAGTTTTTAGGTCAAGGTCCCCAAAGCAATGTTGAATTTCAGCTCTAAAGTTTCCTTTGCACTTAATTAATTTCCACTTAATGAAATAATGAAAAAAGTCTGTCACCTTGCAGCGCATCTGCTCAGCTTGCAGGTCCTCGTGATGATCAGGAAGAGGCTGGGAGAGCTGCCGTTTGAAGGCTCGAAGTTTTTCCAGCGATCCACCGATTCCTCTCTCACACCTCTCCCAGTCCTGTACATGACAAAAACAATGGTTGCAGCTGCATCAATGATATAAACAACAAAATAATAGTTATTTTTTTAGTTCTCTATTATGACTTTTCTGGTATTCCACAAATCAAAACTACAAGTACAAACTGGTTGTGCCTCTTGGTCGAAATTTTGAAAAAAAAAAAAAAAAAAGCATTCAACTTGCATCTACAAAGCAAAAACATTTACAGTATCCTTTTAATGTCCCCTGAGGTTCCCTGCACTCCACAAGCTGCTGGCAATTCGCCTGGTTTACCTTTAACAAGGTGGCAAGCTCCTTCTTCTGTTCGTCCAGGCAGATGCTGGCATACTTCCAGCGCTCCTGGATCTCAGTAAGCTCTGCCTGCAGGGCCACCTCGGCCCGGGTATCAGCTGACAGGAGCAGTTGTCTGCCAGCCTCCACCGTCAGGATGTAGCTGCCCTGCTGACGCTGCAGCACCTTTTCCTTCAGCTGAGCCAGAAAGCATAATCACTCAGATAAAATCATTCTTAATTATCAAGCTACAGACCTGTTAGTCTCCTGCCAAAACAACATATGTAAATGTACAGTCACCTATTTTGGAGTATCTGTTTTTAAAGACCCTTTTGCACCTTATCTGCGTCATTCCCTGCTGTAGCTGTTTTACTCTGTTCTCCGAGTCATTTTTTTCTCTCTCTTCATTGATCTAGCTTTTGATTTTTTTGCTAGGATCCACTGCATTTGATTTAATCATTCTGACAAAAATCCATTAGTACGAGAACATTAATCAATTTGGGAGAATATATGCCTGTTCTGGAGAGATCTGTGTGTCCACAAAACACAAAATGTGTGTCTCTCTGTCCAGCACCAGCTAAATAAATCTGAGCTGTGTACTCTGAAAGCTTTTACATTATGTACCTGGACAGCGTCCAGCATGGAGCGGGCTTGTTGCAGAGGCACTGTAGTCCCTGCCTGAAGGGCTTCTGCAGGGTGGGAGACCTCCACCAGCCACCTGCGCAGCTTCTCCACCATTTCTCTGTAGCGCTGCCACTGGCGAATCAGACCGTCGATGATGCCCCGCCTCTGCTGAGCACGCCGCACTACGCCCTGCCACTGGTTACTCAGGAGAGCCAACTTCAGGTTGAACTCGTCTCTGCAGGAGGGAGAAGTGATGTCATTTTCAAGGATGAGTTTTTTGTCAACAAAGACCAATGGACCAACTAGTCTAGTAATGTGTATATACTTTATAAGATATTAAATAGTGTAATGAGGTTAGAAACAGTGTTTACCTGTCATCCACCTGACCTTGCTCTAACATCCTCTGTCCATCACTGATAATAGAGTGCAGGATCTGCTGACGACTAAACATCTCGGCCTGGAATAACTGGAAGACAACAAATTGATGATTAATGATTAAGAAATACAAAAGGAAGCTGTTGTAGGGTCTTTTGTTTTGAAGGGACTCTAACCTCATGAGCCTTTTGCTGCTCCATCAAACTCTGGTAGTTCCCAGAAATTTCCACTGCCAGGTTCTCCTCTGTTTGGACCAAGAACTCCATCCACGTTTCACACTTCTCTAGGAAGGTCTGCTGCTGCAGCAGGAAGGACTGGAGTTTGCTGCAGGGAACCAAAAAGCCAGTGAGCAAATAAAATCTGTGCCAACTGTTCTGATAATAATAATAAACATCTGTGCAGTTTTTGATACTATTTGTGCCTGTTCATCATTAATCTGTTCTCAGATGAAAGACTCTGCAGAATCTCATTTTTTATTTTCAGAAATGGATATTCAGCACTTTTAATCCCGTTTGGGAAAAGCGTGCACATTTTTTGTTTTGCCCTGTACCATATATTTTATGAGTCATACCTGAATCTCTCTGTGGTCTGAGCTGAGGCTATTGACCAGCTCCTGTTGAGGTTCTGCATGCGCTTGATCTCTGAATCGTTGAGAGGGAGCCGGTAACCAAGCTCATTTAGTCGCTCCAGTTCAGGAGCCATACTGCTGAACTTCAGCATGAGCCTCTGTAGGAGTAGAAAAGGAAAATGTTACAAATCTCAATTTCAGGACAACCACTAAAATGGATTATCTTAACTCTCTGATAAAAACCTTGAGCTCCTCCATGCGGTCTTGGATAACTATCAGGTCTGTGGAGCCGTTGGGATCTTGCACCTTCAGAGCCTCCTCAGCTTCAACTATCCAGCAGCCCAGTGAATCCAGCTGATCATTAAAGGTTTCATAGTCTTGAACTCCAGTCTGGTGAGGAAGATAAATGTCAATAAGTGTAAAATTAATTTTAACAGGCTGGACAACTAGGAGTCAAAGGTATTTATCAAGAATCTTTTCTCTACCTGCAGAGTGGTGAGCTGTCTGGTAAGCGCTTGTTCCACAGCAAAAAGCCGTTGGGTGAGAGAGAGGTGATCTGACTGGATGGCAGAAGCTGCTGATGTGTCCACCTGCTGTTTCAGCTGATCTCCCAGTTCATGGAGAACCTGCAGGGAGGCCTGCACTGGAGCTTGAGACCGGAGCACATCCTGAGACAGAGCAACCATTACCATTAAAAAGAATCTGCTTAACTCAACTGAACAGAAATGTTGAGCATTTAGACGTAAAAATTCCAGCTGTGGCTTCACTCACGCTGCATTCTTGGATCCAGTCGGACACCTCTTCGTCAGCGATGTCCTTGCTGCAGGCGAGTTTGAGGAGCTGGTCTGCTTTTTCCTCCTGCAGCTGGATGCTGCGGCAGCTCTGCTCATAAAGCTCTTTGTAGCGCTGCCACAGCTGCAGCAGGGCTTTGCTGCTTCTCAGACGCTCCGCAATCTCCTCAAGTAAACCAGCCCATCTGAGTGCAAATACGACATGGGTTAATATAAATTAAGAGATATTGAAAAGAATAATAGAAGCTGGCTGCACATCAGGCAGGTGTCTTGCCTCGACAGCAATAATACATTATATATCTTTTACAGTTAATAGAGATCACCTTGCGTTGACATCCTTCAGGGCGTTGTTGAGAGAATCTGAGACTGACGGGTGACACTCCCTCAGCAGTTGGTGGGTCACGGCTCCAAACTTCCTCAGACTGCTCTCCTGTTTCTCCAGTTCCTCTTGCAAATCCTTCACAGATGACAAAAAAAGCACAGAGCTTAATTCAGCAGCAAGATAAACAGTGTATAAGACCGCATTAAGAAATATTCCCCCAGTAAAAAATATAAATATCAACTTCATCACAACAAGATTTCAGAAACATACTAATGCGATCGGCTCTTTGTCCTGACATACCTGCAGACTTTGCACCTGCAGCTGAACAGCCTCCAGGGAGCCGGTGAGGAGGCGGAAACGGGATACAGAGTACCTTCCCTCCATCAGGTAGCCATTGATCTCCTCTGAAGCCTTCTTGTATAGACTCCACTGATCCTGCACTGACTTCAGGCTGATCTTTAGTTGCCCGATCTGTTCAACGTGGAGTAAAAACACACAGTTCAGACATTCTGTAAACTGTAAAGACAACGCTAGAACAGAGCAGATTAGATGGATGTAACCGAAGTAGCACATAAAAACCGAGTGGAAAGTAAACAGGGGAGCTTACCAAGTGGTCCAGGTTAGCCCAGGTGTGATTGACACCCTGCAGCGTCTCCATGACGATAGCACAGGCCTCATCGGTCTTGTTCTGGACGAGGGCACAGCCCTGCTCCTCCACCCTCTCTAGTTCTTTCTCTTTTTCCTTCACCAACTCTTCCATTTCCTACAAGTTTTTACATGATATTAAAACATGGACCCAGAAAAGTGTGACAATCTCTTTTTGATAAATCAGTGTTGTCACAGTAAGAGCAGCATACCTGACAGTCTTTGAGAGCATTCTGCACAGATGTCAGATCCTCTATTCGATGTTTTCTCTTTAATCGTTCCTCTTGAGTTGCCATCCAGGACTTCAGGGCCTGAACACTGCTCTCATACTCCAACCACATCTCCAGAAGGCTCTCCAGGAATTGGATCTGCACATGATTTACACAAATTAAACTGTGACATCCTGTTTTTGCCCTTTTAAGTGACTCCAGTAGTCACAGTTTCATTGACAGTATCAGTGGCCTCACCCTCTCATTGATGCGGCCTTGTAGGATCTGCCAGCGTCGATTCATGGCTCCCAGTCTCTCAGCAAAGTCTGTCTTATCGCTGCGCTTGCTCTCCACATCCTGACCGCTGATCTGCAGCACTGACTGGTTGACAAAGTCCACAGTCAGCTGCTTACAGCTTAAATCTACTCTGAAGCCCTGAGAAGGAAAGAGCAGTAGATTAACTATTAAAATGGCAGTCACAGATTCATAATTAGACTCATGGACTACATCAACATGATAATCATTTAATATGAATTATTGTTTGGATATCTATATATCATGATATGACATCAGTGTTGTCTTTTCCTGGTTTTAAAGGCTGCATTACACTAAAGTGATGTAATTTTCTGAACTTATGAAACTCTTCTACTTGTTCTAATACTTTCTAATAGTTTTTTAACACTTAGTCATTACATCCACATTACTGATGATTATTTATCATAACTATAATTTCAATCACCAGTAGTCATCGCTACAATATTGTCGCAATATCGATATCAAGGTATTAGGTCAAAAATGTTGTGATATTTATTTTATAAAAAATGTAACTGTCATATATTGTTCTTCTATCAAAAATTCACTTTGTAAACAAAGTCAAACATGCCATGAAAGTCCACTACCTTGTACTTTTGCAGGTAGTCTTGAATCACATTTGATCCCACTGCACTCTTGAGGTTTTCCTCATCCTCCTCGATGACATTCTCCATCAATGATATCCAGTTAAACAGCTCAGAAATGGCATGACGGGAGGCCAACTTCTCCATTTGGATCTGAATACACATTACACCCATCGGATCAGCTTATTATACATTCAGGAAGCTCCCAGTTTGAGGGCAGCCCTGTGTGAAAACTTGTGTATAGGAGTGAAGCAGCAGAAAGAGGGGTAATCCTATTTGCCCCAGAGCAGCTAAGCCTGTTCAGTCGGGATGCATGTGACGATACCTGATGCAGCTTCTCCTGGACCACTGGGATGCGTGTGAGCAGCTCAGTCCACTGGGAGTCGATGCGTGCCAAGTCGGTCCGCAGCGCCACAGTGTCCACTTTCTTCAGACGCAGCAGCTGGTTGCCCTCGGTTACCACTGAGCTCTTCAGGCTGGACTTGCCTTCGACTTCCTTGGAAAACTCCTGAGATGGACGGTGACAGGAACCATCAGCTGTGTTTCATGATCATACTACACATGAGACCTAACACTGTGCAATTTGAATGAATAATTATACATTTTTCAAAATTGGGATTATTTTACAGAAAAGTGACTTACTATCCTCTACACCAAACATGTTTTAAAAATATGAATACTGTGCATTAGGGCTGCAACTAACAATTATTTTCATTTCATCAATCTGTCGATTATTGTCTCGATTAATCAATTAGTGGTTTGGTCTATAAAAATGTCAGTCAGTGTTCCAAAAGCCCAAGATGATGTCATCAAATGTCTTGTTTTGTCCACAGAAGAACAAGAAAGAAACGACAGATGTAGATTATTTCAACAAAGGAAAACAGTTTTAAGCGACCTTTCTTTTTACCCAAGCCCTACTGGCAAACAGCCCAAATCTCTATGGAGCTGAAAAAAACAAAGAGAAAAGAAAAATAAATAAATTGTGTCCTCACAAGGAAAGCAGAGAGGTGGTCTCTGACAGTCTCCAGCTCCTGTGGGACTAAAACCGCCTGCGTATTCCAAAACTCCAGACGCTCCAGAGCCGACTGCAGCCACTGGCTGAGCTCTACACACTCCCTCTGATACCTGCAGGACAACCGCAATTCACTCATGAGTTCAGAAATCACAGGTACAATCTATTTGCTTATGAATCTTAATCCTTCATTTGGTTAAACTGATGATGATCTGTGCAGTTACTAATTATTGCTAAGCTCTGCACGTTAAAGACCTTTACTAAAGGAAATGGTTTTCAGTCATATGCTGTGTTTTGAATGCCTGTGCATGTGTTTCTGACCTGGTCCAGTGTTTCAGGATGGCCTCCAGGCGCTGCAGTTCCTTGTTGACCTTGCTGGTGTTGTTGAGCCAGTGTTCCCCCAGCAGTGCGAGCTGGTTCTCCAGAGCAGGACAGCACACCGACAGCAAGAGGTGTTTGCCCTCGTCCAGCACTTGGTATAACTTGTGCTGGTGTTCTGTCAGTCTCCCCTTTAGACCCTTTACAGAGAGAGAAAAGTGATATTGTAGCTGGAGTGGAATCCATCAGAAGGTCTGACAGGTAGTGGGCATGTGTGCTGGCCTTTGAATGTCCTTTCCTTATTCCTTTTCCTATTTTGGATTATTATACATCCTAAAATCTGCACTGCTGTCTTTTTGTACCTGATACAATGAGATTCTGTCCATGAGCCTTTCTTCAGTCTCCTCCACCAGGCCAACAGTGGGAATACTTCCTTCAACTGCCTCCAATTGGCGGTTCAGACTCTGGTAATCCTGCACCAAGCGGCACCAAGTCTGATGAAAAAAGAAAAAGGATTTGTAGAACATTTCCTACCTTTCTCTTTAATAGAGGCTTTGCAGTGAATACTAGCGTGCCCACTTTTTTTTGTGCAGAAAGGTAAGCAGGTAAACAGAAAAAAATATTTGTTTTGTTTGTGTTAAGCTTTACAATACACTGAATATAAACTTTAGCTTTAGTTGTCAAGCAAAAGTAACTTCAGGTCTTGTCCAAATCAAAAATATTGACTCCTTTAAAGTTAGAAACATAGTCTATTAACAGTTAATTAATTTCCCCACCATTTAGAATAAAAAAAAATTATTTTGGACGAACATCACATCATATAAGTGATTCAAATAAAGACATTTTCAGATGTCCAGTGACTGTATCAGTATGCTTACATTAGAAAAATAACGGTTAACACAAATAGTATTTCCTCTCTCACCTCCAGGATACACTCCAGCTCCACTCCTTTACTGTGAGCCTGTTTGAGGACGCTCTGAGCCTCAGCCAGCGTCTCCTCCAGGGCCTGACTCTCTTTAGGAAGCATCAGACCACTAATTTTTCTGAAGTACGTTTCTGTTAGGATCATATGGGACTCCAGACCCTGGAAGAACTCCTGGAAAACACAACCAGACACACAATCGAATCACTGAGCCAATTTTTTTCACAATATTGCTTCAGCCTTTCCAGCTTTACAGAGCTCAAAGAGGACCAAACCTTATGTTTGTCCAGGTGATTCTGGACCTCATCCACAGAGCTGGCAATGATCCTCTGATCGGCAGCCATCTTGTCTTTAGCCGTGTCCACCAGGTCAGTCAGGTCCTGCAGAGCTCGCTCGTACTGCTCCTTCAGAGCCATGTTCTGGTTCAGCCCAGTGCGCCGGGAGCCCACCGTCATCACCAGCTCCTCATAGGAATCCTGAAAACACACAGGAAGAACATTGTGTTTTTTACTTTGGTTTGCTGAAATTACTCCAACAATTTCATGTTGTGTATTGTATTGGACAATGGCAGAATTTGACAAAGAGTACTAGAACTACTATGAATAATAAATAATGTGGTATATACAAGGTCCCCGTTAGGTGTCATAATGCCATATAATGACAAGTGTACAACATAAAAATGCAGCAACTCATTTTCCTTGTCACATGACTGCAAACAACGTATTGCTATCATTGTGGTATGGCCTGGCTCAGGTTAAACTCTTCGTAAAACATTCATACAAGATTGAATGCCATAGAGTTTTCTTTTATTTTTGCTTGCTGTTCAAGATTATTGGCTACTTGTGCAGTAAAAAAATCGGTTAAGTTGCATACAGTTGTACATTTCAGGTATAATAAATATCTGATCGGTGGATAGACTTGCATCCTGCTACTCAATTCAGCATTTTAAGGCTGTATTGGATGTACTTCTGATACTGGTATTGTAAGGGAACAACCCTACTTTTATCAACTTTTTCACAAGAACATTTAAGTTGAAAACAAGTAACACCTACACTTAACAGTTTTGCTACATGGTTTTCAGACTAAGCAGATTCTAGTGAGAGCAGTCAGTGATGTTACCTGGAGCTTTAGTATTTTGTTAGTTGATATCTGATCCGCCTGCAGCGTTGCTCCTCTGCTTTTGAGCTCTGTAATCCTCTGTTCAAAGTCTTTCAGGCTCTCTTCTGCACTGGCAATAACCTGAGAGAAAAGACAGTGCTAATGAACAACATTCACAATCATTTTTTGTTCTCTATCAGCATTGTTGGATGTGCGTGCATGCATGCCTATGCCAAAGTGTGCACTACCTCCAGTTGTTTTGAGGCTGGTCTGTCCATGGCTCCAGCTAAGGCCTGCAGGATCTGGCACTTGGTCTCAATGAAAGCAGTTTGGAGAAGTTGCAACTCAGTCTGTATTAGACAAAAGATCATTTGTAGAACATTTATATTAAGATATGTGGGTTTATGGTATATGGATACAGAAATGTTCATGTTGTGTGTTGTGCAACTGTGATTAAGATCAATAAAAAACAAACATTATTTAACATAAAAGGAAGAAAGATTTCCTGAATCTGACAACATAAGTCAGTGTTAACTTAACTTTTTACAGAGGACATTCATCAAGAAAGATAAAATAAAAAAAGGTACTTGAAATGCAAAATATCAGGCGAACCTGGTAGGCCGTGAGCTCATGTGCTCTGGTCCTCATGTTGTCACAGCGTTGCCCCAGAGCACAACCTAGAGCACCTAATCTTTCTTTCAGGCAGTCGAGGTTGTCCTCTAGCAGCGCTCGGTCCTCTTGTCTCAACACTGAAGACCCGGCTAGCAGAGCCTGGCTGAGCTTCACGTCCTCTGTGACACGCCTCACATCGTTCTCTAAGGTCTGGAGGAGAGTGCAGGATAGTTCGTACAGATTTATATAGCTATCAACTGAAAAATGACAAGGTTATATCCTGAGTGTGTTATCTTATTATTAGCTTCAGCTGACAGACCAAGCTCTGTGATTTGCTGTTTAAACCTTCTGCAATGATTAAAGAAACTGCACAAATAGGCCTGATTGTACCTCTTGCTCTTGTAGCTGAGTCTCTGCATTTTCAGCCAGCAACACAGAGCCAGAGAAGACGTTGTTCTCCACACCATCCAGCCAGGAGGAGGTGGATGACACAGCTGCGTAGAGCTGCTGTTCCATCTGCGGCACCTGTGTTTCACCACCGCCGGGCTGTGGACACACAAGAGTGTTGCAAATTTCCTTCGACAAATGTTGTAAAGTAATGAACTCAAATGTGCATGAATGTTACAGAAATAGTAAAACCTGAGTGGTCATGTCCTCTATTGTTTGTCTGAAGCTGTCATACAGAGTCTTCAGGGAGGATTTGTCAGCCTTTGTTTCTCCTTTGAACAGTGATCCAGCTGTTGTGACACGAGAAGCTCTTGAGTATACCTGCAAAAAAACAAAGGCAAAAAACTGAAAGTCAACAACAGTCCCTGGTTTTATCAACACACTTTACTCACAATACAATAAGGTTCGTACCGGCTGTTTGTGGTCCTGCTCCAGGGTTTTCTGCAGGAGCTGCAGTTTAGTTTTGAGCTCCAGTCTCAGGCTCTCCCATCTCTGCCTCATCTGCTCTTGAGCAGCCTGAGATTCCCTCTCAACCAAAGCTGCTGGTGAAAATGGCTCCGTTGTACTACACAGTGACAGAAACACGAATCAGTTAGTGTTTCATTTATAATGAACCTGCTAACATTGACATTTTTCCTGTGTGTCGTCTGTATTTCAATTTCAATCTCCCATTTTTTTTTCTTCTTCTGGGAAATTCCCGTAATTTGCATGGCACTCAAACTGTATTATCATTATGGCACGACCAGATTGTCCCTGAATCACACAATCTACACAATAGAAACAATTTTAACCCATCTGTCACCACAATCTGCCAACCCGCAACCTGTTTCAAGGGTTTTAGCTGTTGACAAAGTGTCAGAGCACGACACACAATGAAAAAACCTCCTGTATTTTGAAACCTAAATGTCTGCAGGTAAGATTTATAATCTGCCACAGGAAACCTTAACTTAACATTTTATTATTTGATTTGAGTTCTATCTCTTTATATGTGGTTTAATACCTGACACTGCTGGGCGAGGCCTGCTGGATGAGGATCTCCTCGCCTCTGCTCGCAACCGACTGTAGCAACTTTTTCTGTTCGGCCAGCTGCTCCTCCAGTTCCTGAAAAGCAAACATGTCAAACAGTTAGATTGAACTTTGTATGATATAATTTTCATTGTAGTGTTATTCTAGTTTATGAAGGTGTATTATTATTACATTTTTCTATTATAGTAAAAATATTACTTCCAAATGAAAATGTGCTGCAGTACGTGAGAGCAAAAAAAATTAACAACAAATCATTTCAGAAAGGATATTTTAGTTTTATTATCAGTAGCCATGGCATTGTAGTAAAGACTGAGTACTAAAACAAGGAACAAAAAAAGTGAAAATATACCCTTTGTCTCTGTAGACTGTCCTGGTGTTGTTGGGATCGAGTGGTCCGGGCCTGAGCCAGCCAGTCCTGCACACTGGGACTCTGAGAGAGGCTTGAGTCTGATTCACTGTCCTCCTGCTCCTGCAGAGAGCCCTAAAAAAAGCAGACACGGTATCAGAAAACATTCAATGAAACACACTTCGGCAAGGGAGTGGGACTGTGCTTAGCAAGAAAATGCGTATGTGATGTTGAAAAATGTTTCTGTCTATATAGTTAGTACCCACAGTGTGGACCCAACATCATGTGGTATTTTAAAAAGCTCATCATTACATATATCAACATTCAAAGCATGTAGCCCCTCACCTGGATGTTAGTCTGCTTGTCTTGTAGCATCCTCTGCAGCTCCAGCAGGCCGCCCTTCAACGTGCGTAACTTTCTTGCCAACTGCTCGGCTTCCTGTCTCGTCTCTGTCCGGCCCTCCAGCAGCAGGTTCTCACTGTGCATGGACAGCTCTGACAGGGCCGTCACCTTCTCTTCGATCTCCAGCAGCATGTTCTGCAGTAGCAGGAGGAGAGAGGCCATCTCAAACATGGTGACAGCGACAGACCCTCCAGACAATCAGGGGGCCAGGCCCGTGCTGAACCCCCTACACCTGCAGCTTTTCCAAGCCACAGGACAGGGAGCGCTCTCCCTCTGCTGTCATCCTTGGCCAACCTTTCCCGCCTCGCCTCCTGTGCAACATATAACCACTAATCCTCCATGCTCCACGCTCTGCAGCATACGTGCTCACGCTTAAATTCAAAAGTAATTCTCCTGTGCAGAACAACATTCTCAGTCCAGACTGGTTACCGCTGCGTATCAGTGAGCGCTGTTCCCATGTTTGAAGCAGCATTTGTCCACCATTGGCATTGCCACGACTCTGCGGTCAGCTTCAGCAGGTTATTCTGAGGCTGAGAGTCACTGTCCGTCCCTCCCTCCTGCCTTACCCTCGCCGTGCTCTAGGATTCCCCTACTTGGATATCCGAGCAGCTTTGTCACCAACACCAATCCCAGCAGCGGGATCTATTAATCGTCTGAAAGCCACAACCCCTGACTACTCCGCCCTATGCTGCTAACAGGCCCCTCTCACACAGAGCCATCTGCATAATCTGCTTAAGACTAGTGCTACAGTCGCTTAGGAGCCCAGCCTCCTGAATGCCCCTCTAACTCCTCTAATGCTCTTGTTTACCAACTGAGAGGTTCCTGCCCCCCTGGGATGATCCACATGTCATAAAGGAAAACAAAATATTGAAGTATAAGACGGATGTAAATAATCCACTGGCGAATTTGCATTAATGTCCTGATCAGGGACAATGGCTGAACAGCTAGAAAACACTACTCCAGGACACATTCCTCACAACTTGCTCTGACATGTTAGTTGTAACCTCACGTACATAACTTCATTCATAGTCTTAAGTAATAACTGTAATTAACACGTTTGCATGCATTGTTCTGAATGGACAGCAGGGGGAGCTCTTACCTGACATTCGGTCAGCTGATCCTCCATATCTGTCTCCTCCAGAGGGTTCGGTTCAAGGATGAAGGTTACAGCACCGCGCATTCTGATCAACCACTGGTCCAGTTCATCTGCCTGGTCGTGATAGAGCTGTATGGCCTGTTCCTGAAGCTGACCCTCCAGACGGTCACTCACACGCTCCTGGGACAGAACACAGCACATTTATCAATTAAGTAATACAGTAATAAAATTGTACTCACTTTTATTTATCTTATTATCTTAACTGTGGTTGCTATTGTCTATTGTTCACCTGAGGGCTACTGAGCAATGAGCGAACTGATGAAGAACATGCAAAACATAAAGTTCGCTCCTTGATTTTTGTTGTTGTTAAAAAAATGTCAATCGCATTCTGGTGTGGACTGGAATATTAATTCCTTTGGTCCACAGTAATAAAAATATTTAACGAGAAAGCACAAAAACTAGCTACTATTAGTAGTAATATATTTTTACAATCTTCACCTCCAATAGTTGCTGTTTGCCTGACGCCTTCATGTGGATGGTGGCCATCCTCTCAGCTAACACAGCGAGGGAGGACTGCATGGCCAGCTGGTCAGCCATGTCTGAGTCCACAGCATTCGAAGCCAGATCCTCCGTGAAGCTCGTCTGCAGCCTGTTTATTTCCTCCTGCACGCTCTGAATCTCTTCTATCAGACCCTGAGGAGGAAAACAGTTGTAGAGAAGTTGAATACTACAGATTGACGGACTTCAGACTTTATAGATAGAGCGATAGACTAGATAGATTCAATCCAAACTTTTCTTGAAGCTATAGAAACAATGATGTTAAAAGTAATGTTTTACTGTACACTACAATAACATAAATACAATACAAGGTGGGGTGAGAGACCTAAAACATATTTTCCACAGACCTCCAAAATATTACTTTCAATATGGTTCAAGAGAAGTACACTTTGCATCACCATAATTATTCTAGAAGTATGACAACTCCCTTTCCTGTCGATGTGAAAGCTCTCTCTCCATCAAACTATGCAAAAACTTTATTTCCGTTATAATGACTCACCTCATGTGCCCTAATGTGGCTATCTGGGCTTTTATCTGCCTCCAGAGGCTCGCTCAGTTTGGCCTCCAGAGCCTCCATTTTAGAAGAGATCGACTGGAGTGAACTCTGGTAATGCTGTTGCTTTTCCAGAGCTTCATACAGAGACCTCTGCTTCTCGCTGATCTGTTGGAAGACAAATTGGACGATGTAAATGTGCTAAGTCTGAAAACATGATAACGGTCACTGAGAATCAATAAACCACCAAGCTGACGTCTTGTATTATTCACATACCACATTCTTTAATGTCTCCCATGAGCGCTGTAAGTCATCTAAGTTGGCCACAGACTCAAATGTCGGGTCGTATAACTCTTGGATTGGAGCTCTTGTGAGTGTTCCTCTTCCCATCTTAAAAAACACATTCGAACAGCGCCGCCATCAGACAAATTAGTTATGGAGCAGATGGTAAACAGAGAAAAAGACTCTGTAAAGCCCCCAAATTCATCAAATACAAGTTAGTCATGATGAATTGCAGGTGCAGGCGGAGCTATGGATTAATACTTCCCTTGATTTGTTTTTACCTTTTTTAATTTATCAATTGAATTTAATGATATGATTTTATTTAATACAAGGAAGATTGCATAAAATTTAGAGGAAGATTATTTTGCTGAAAAACCAGAGTGACTGGGAAAAAAGTTATCAAGAGGAAGAGAGAAGGTAGATACCTTGCTTATAGTGACTTCAGTGTGAGTGATGGGAGAAGGAGAGCGACAGACAGGAGGAGAAGATACCTCGCTGTTAGTGCCCTCCTCCCCCGACTCCTCAGTTACAGGAGACAGGAGGGTGTGACAGCGGCCAGCCGTCATCTGACACGCCATGCAAGACACATTAACAGAAGAGCAGACATGCGAGGTGGATTGGGAGAGATTAATCAGAGACGATGTGTTAGATAAAGCGGCACAGCGCACACTTTAAACTAAAGCCAGATATAGCAAAATGAGTCAAGAGGTTTATCAATTAGGCAAAGCAATTACTGATGATGCAGAGTGCTTTGTTAGCTTTGGTATATGAAGTTCTCTCACCATGACAGCTTGTGCTGAAGATTTCTTGGATTTCTCCTCCTCCATCTCCTGCAGCCCCTCAGGCAGTCCCTCCACATCACTCACTGTCAGCAGCATGGTGGCGTGTTTGGCCTTCACAGCCAGCATCTTGCATTTTGAGTTTAGTGAGGCGATCTGCTCCTGGTAACCTTTGATCTTCTGGGCCAGTTCCTATTAAAAAATACAAAATTTGCAACTTAATAGGCAAAAAAAGTTTTGTGGACTCTCACCTGACTTTTAATTGTAGATAATGACTGAATTTTTATTCTTGGGCGAACTTATCTTTTAAGATCTATGTTATTTATGGTTTCCTGTAGATTTTTAAACAAATGCATTTGCAAACACTGATGGCTTGTCCAGGGCTCCTTCCCCCAAATACCTTCCTTCCCTGTACAGGAAAGGTGGGCCAAGTAAGTAAATTAATGTATTGTACTTCATGGTGAAGGATCTGGGCCTGCAGCTCCTGGATGTTGTTTGTGGGGATCTCTCGGTCCTGAATGACACGGTGTGCTTCCTCTATCAGCCCCTGGAGGTCTCTCACTTCCTGTTCATACTGCTCGTACTGCACCACTGCCTCCTGGATAAAGAAAAGAAATTGCTTTGTTAGTGTTGAATGAATAATTCTCCAAAATGTTGAGTACTCCACTAAAATATGCAGAGAATCAGGTGAATTATTTGGTTTAATTAGAAAAGAAATTGGTGTCATAAAAACGTCACCTGAAAAATGTTATGTGTTGATTTGATTTGCTTGGGGCCTTTAAATCCATCTTAGAGGCTGTTTACTCAGCAGAATTCAGTTAAGTTTGCCTTTCTACAGACACCATGCATTGCATATTGTGTCAGAATGCAGGACTGACAGCAATATGATTTCACTGTGTTGCAGAGATAGTGCCCCCTACTGTACCTGCAGGATGTTGCATTGCTGAATGGCCACGTGCTGCAAGTGACTGGCCTCTTGCTGCAGACGCAGCGCTGTGCGGCAGATGGCGAGATTCGGCATCACCTCCTCTGGGACCTGCAGAGCACTCTGACACAGCTGCACTGCCTGCACCTGCTGCTTGAAGCTCTCCATATCTGCCAACAGTCGCTGTAAAAACAGGGAAAGTTTACACTGTGTGGAACTATTAACAAGCTACAATGTACAAAGTAAGCAGCCAAGGTGCTTTAAGACGAATTAGAAGTCATATTGTGGATTATTTTGAATATGCTGTGGTTACTTGTCTCTGAGCCAGCTGTTCTTTGAGGCTCTGGCGGGCCAACTCTGGTGAGGTCAGTGTGGCTTGGACCTGCTCCAGAGCAACATGCAGGGCCTTAACTTCATACTCCAGGGCTTCCATACTCTGAGGACATATAGCACAAGGTATGAGCTACAAGTACTAACACTCCTTCAGGGAAATTCTAAAAGTCAAAATATAATAAAAACAGGAAGAAAGGGGATTCATAAATGGTCAAAACAAGTCAAATTGTACCTTATTTGCATCCTCCAAGCTCTGCAGCCGAATCTTGATGCTTTGCTGAAGCTCCTCAGTGTGTCGACTGAGTTCACAAACCTGCTGGCTCAAAGTCTCAACCTGCAGCACCTCAGACAGAAGCTCCACTTTCTCTGCCATTGATTCCAGGTCTCCATGGAGCTCTCGAGACTCACGAAGGACAGCCTAAACACAGGACAACGAGGGAGTGAATGAAAGGCATGTGTAGATCGGTCTCCTGATGTGTCTGTGAACTGTGCATGGATAATCATAAATATAGCTGAAATGTGGAGGAGGATAGAGAGCCCAATAACATTTCTTAAAAAGGCAAATGACTGTATTTGAATATCAAAATAGAACCTCTGAGGATACCCTTCTGGACCCCAAACCCACCTGATACATTCGTATCTGCTCCTGCAGATGAACAGAGGAGTTCCAGATGATGTTTGCCCTCAACAGGCTTCTGGCTTTCTCCGACCACCTCACAATGAAGTCCAGCATCTCATTATACTCATCCAAATAGCAGACAGCCTGAGGAGCCAAGATAAGAATGTTATAGCAGAAAAAATAACATTTTAGGAGCACAACAGCTGTACTATGTACAGGAGACCTGAAAAAAGGTAAACCTTTTTGAGCCAGTTGTTCCTGCAGTCTGCCAGCCGTGATGTGTGGTGATGCATCTCTGATAGCTTGCTGATGGCGTCGCCAAGCTGTTTGGCCAGCAGGGGGTTTCTGCGGCCAAAGTCTTGCACAGCAGCATCCAGTTCTGAAAGGGTGCGACCACAACTGTCCAAGTCCTCAGCCAGGCTCTGAGAAAAAGAAATGAAACAGGTCTAATTTTAAATCCTGATAATATGTTAAATTATAGTTTAACGTAGTATGTCAAACCCAACCGTATTGACAACTCTTTCACAGTGAGACCAAGAGAGTGGACCCACCTTGACCTCCTCTTTGGCATGATCAACATCAGGAGACTTTTCCTTGAATTTAGCGGAGATTGCTTTGAGTTTCTCAGAGATGTCATGGAGTCTTGAGCTGAAGTCCTCTTTAATTTCTCTGGTTTTCTGAATTTCTCTCTCTTTCGAAAGAACCTAGAAAACGCCAAATGTAGAAATGTCAACAAATGCCACATGACTACATTCTGTGAAGTGTTCCATTGCGGGATCTTAACATATTTTAGATGATACAGTACCTGATCTTCAATCGCACCCAATGCGAGTGAGACCTCAGCCAGCTGCATGGAGATTTCAGAGGGCAGTATGGTGTAGAGGTCCAGGTACTTGCTCTGTTGTTGCTCTGCCAATTTATCCACATTCTGACGATACGTGATCACTTCTCCATGTACAACCTAAACGCAACAAATGGATGACAAATGTAATGTGTGTGTTCTGTTTTCTCAGAAACAAGAATGCTCTTGGGGGTTGACTGTAAAATCAGAAAGATATTTCTCTTTTTAAAGGTACAGTGTGTAGGATTTAGTGGCATTAAGCAGTCTTCTAAATGCCTCTGTAGATATATAAGACTCATTCTAAGGTAACAAAAGCACAATAATTATGAAATTTCTATTGTCATTTTGCATCTAAATCCCCCTGAATTGTACATACTGGACCTTTAAATGGGAGATATACCTCAAGCTCCTGCAGCAGAGAATCGATGTCTGGTGTGGGATTGAGAAGAAGCTCCCTGGACTCCTGAATCCAGGCTTTTACAACACTAAGTTCCTTCTCCACTTCCTCTCTGTCTCTGAGTTCCTGAGCTGCTTGAGCCCGCTTAGTCCTGGACTGTGTCAGGAGGCTGGAGGCGAAGAGAAAAATGACTCAATTTATTCAAAAACATCTCAATTAAACGAAACAAATGATGGCATCAGCTTTGTAGGTTTGTCTTTTACCTTTCCATGTGGTCTTGCACAGCTCTGATCTCCTTCAGACTGGGCAGTTCATCCTGCTCACTTGTTGGTGAAGGCACTTCCACGTCATGCAGCAGGCTGAGAGCATACTGGCGCAGCAGCATGAGGGAGGAGAGCTCTCTCTCCAAGTCTTGACTCAGCAAGTCGTGTTGGTCCAACAGAGACTGCAGGGTGGCTTTGGAGGCCTTCTCCACGGCACTGTCAGGGAAACGACTCTGGAGCTCATCACAGACTGCTCTCACCTTCACCATCTGTATGAAATGGTTATGAAAGTTCAGATGCAGGTAAAAAGCTATATCTTTATTTATTTATGAAATCAGTCTGTGTACCTTTTCTCTAAAAGTCCTCCATTCCTGCGCCGTGTCCTCTAGTACTCTCTCCTGTCCTCTGGCTACGCTTCGCAGGCGTGTCCAGCGCTGCCACACAGTGGTCATCGAGCGACTGATGGTGGCCTTGCTGGCATCACTCCCCACCAGCTCAAGCTGGGCAGCTTGCTCCTCCAAACCACTCAGCTTCTCTTGGAAGCCACTCACCAGTGATACAAGCGACTGACAAATCAAGAGACAATAAACAAATTAAGTGCATAACATTCCAAGAGGCACCACCCCTTTTATGTATGGAAAATAACTTTGTTTTGGTTTCTCATACCCGATGACTGCAGAGCTTATCTTCAGCCTCTTGGCTTGTGGCTGCCTTTGCAGTTGAGAATTCAGTCAGCTTCTTTTCAGCCTCATTCATGAGCTCAATGACAGTCTGCCTCGCCTCCTGATATGATTTCCACTGAGCCACACAGCTAAGAAAAACAAGAAAAAAAACATTAGAGGATGAAATGCCATTATTGACAAAATGTCCATATTGTCACTGTGCACCATTACTCATTTTGTTTTTTACAACCTGTGAAGGACATCCTGATGACACTGCAGCTGATCTCGAACCTCCGCACCTCTCTGCTTCGCTGACTCAATGCTCACACGGAGCTGCTCTTTAGCTGTGGGGTTGACCAGGTTCTCCAGCTGAGGCAACAGAGCCTGCAGCTCCTCCAAGTGGATGAGGAACTCTTGCTCCGTGGTCATGATGTCCACCTGCTGCCGGAGACACTCCTCGTAGTTCTCCACGTCCACACCCTGGCTTGCCTGCTGCAGGAAGGACACGGCATCCTCCAGCCATTCACAGGCTGACTGCATCCTGAAGTGGTACTTCTGGCACAACACCAGGGCGTCCTCCAGGGTGATCTTTACATAAAAGCAACGAAGACAAAAAACTTTAAGAACTTCTGAATTCTAAAGATTCTGAATTCACTAAAATGAATGAATACAACGTTTTTTAGATTATTGAACGTAGCAGTACCTGTTTGGAGCTGAGTGCTTTCTGAACGTCTGCCTGCAGCTTTGCCATTTCTTCTAAGCTGGTATCTACGTGCTCTGGGACGAGCTCATTTGCGCTGATGTGCTCCTGTTTCTCCCTGCTGCTCAGAGCAGCCACTATCCTCAGTCGCGATTGTACTTCCTCCTGCATGATTTGCTGCTTTCTGATCTCCTCCTGCACCTTCTCCACCCTCACATCAACAATCACAGCACAGCCCAGTTCATCCCTGACCTGCTGCAGCCAGTCCAGCGTCCTTTTCATCTCCGTCTCAAAGTCTTTACTTTGGACAAACCTGACCTCACACTCTTCAATCAGTTCACCAACTGCAGCCTGCAGAGATCGCAGCTCGTCCTGCCACAGAACCACTTGTTCTTTGGAGGCATCATGGGCTGCCTGGTCCACGCGGGGTGCAAGAGTGTCCATCTGCTCCATGAGCCTTGACAAGTGAGAGTTGGCACTCTGCAGACTCCCCGCCAGAGCGTGGTAGTTCTTCAGCCTCTCCTCAGCTGACTGCGTCTCCGCATTCACTTTTACCAGCTGCTCTTTTGTGGCCTTTAACTGAGAGTCAACCTGCAAAGCCATTGCCTTGTGGTCTTCAAATGACTCCAAGGTCTCATCCAGATGTTCTACTTTCTGTTCGGTCAACCTCTTCAGGCCGTTGTACAGGCTCACAAGCTGAGTCATTTCCTCTGGGCGCCATGGTTGACCGGTGCTACGAAATCCCTCTTTCTTCTGGTTCAGCTCACTCACAGCTAGACCCAGGTTGCTCAGGTCTGCTTGGATTGCTTTGTAATCACTCTGCAACCTGAGTACCTCTTCTGTTTGCAGCCCGACGGGCTGTGTGCCCAGATTATTGAACTGTTCTTCGAGCTCTTTTAGTGCTTTATGAGTTACATCTATGAAGGAGGTGTACTCATTCCTCGTGAGAATGGCCTGCTGGATTTTCTCCTGTTTTTCTTTGGCTAGTGCTAATATGCTATTATACTGCTGGGGGAGGGTGTTGAGCTTCTCATCCAAATAGCAGTGGTCTACTTCATTCAAACTAGGCAAGATTTCTTGGCCAGCTCTTTGTACAATCAGGAGGAGATTCTCGTATTCAATTGCCTGCTCGACTATATGTTGATACTTTAGCAGCTGCGCTTCCAATTCAGCATCTCCAACCATCAGATTGATTTCAGGGAAGGTGACGATGTCAGCTTGTTTAATCCACAGGCAGATTTTCTCCAAATCAGTCTTGAAATACTTTCTAGAGACAAATACTTTTTCCAGCTCCTGAAGTTTCTGGCCACATCTATGTAATGTTTTGTCAAAGATGTTTTGTAACTCCTGCAACTTTGTGAGAATCTCATTCCTCTCCTCCTCGCTGGCGTCCCTCATCAGGTCCCTCCCCTGAGACCACAACGAGGTCAGCTCGCTCTGATAGGCTTTCAGACTGCTCTGGATGTTTCGACATGTTCTGACCTGCTTGGCCAGGTCATCAGGTAACAAAGCGATGTATTCCTCTGACTGGGCCTTCTTCTCATTCTGCTGGACCCAGGAGATAGACTGGTTCACAGCCATCAGGAACTGTGTCCTCTCTGTGAAGGCCTTGCTGAGGTGTTTCCTGCGCTGCACAACCTTCTCACTCAGAGATTCCACCTCACATTGAGTGTCTGCAATAAGCTGCTGCAGACGTTGCCGTTCACTGAGGCCCAGCCGGGCCAGCACCCTGTCAGCGTCGGCCATGGCCTGTGATAACAAGAGCTGCTTGGCTTCCAACTCGCTGCAGATGCTAAGGTGGTCAAACAGGAAGCTTTGAGCCAGCTCTGGAGGAGGACTCATCTTCATGGCCTCAGACAGGGCAGGCTGCTGCTCCTCCGCCCAGTCACGAGCCTCTCTCAGACGGGCCTCCACTTGGCCCATGTCTTCAAGGGTCACCACTGAGTCCTGGATTTTCTTCTCAATGAGGTTTTGCATCTGAGACCATCGCTGCTCAAAGTGGCTGATCTGCTCTTTCACCAGTTCCTTGTCATCCAAGTTCAAATGTTGGATGACTTTTTGTTTCTGTTCCTTGAGGTCTTCAAGAGTGCCCTTTTGTTCCTCCAGAGTTACGGCAAGCTTCCGTAAAGCTTCCAAATGCTGAGATGAACTTTCAGCATCCGTTCTGTGACATAAAAAGAAAAGAAAAGAATTACACAAGTGTTGTGTGGGAGATGTGACTTTTTTGGCATCGTTCCTGTCAAGAAATTATTAGAATCACAGCACAGCGGTATGTGATAACTCATTTTAATGTATACTTGATGTACAAACACACCTGGCCAGATTGTCCCACTCTTTGGACACCTGTTCAAACAGCGCCTCCACTGCAGTGATACAGTCGTGGTATTCTTTCGACCTCTGCAGGTCCTCCTCTCTCTGGCTCTGCAGCTTGTTCGCCTGGTGACAGAGCTCCAGCCAGGAATGGCTCAGACGGTCGAGCTCTGCGTGTTCCGGAGAGTCCTGGCCGCCAGTCAATCTGCTCACAGTCTCTGTCATCTTGGTCAGGACACTCTGTTTAGACTGCAGTTGCTGGCTGCATTCCTGTGTGAAAAGCAATATACTGGATGGTAACCCAAAATACATCCAAACAGTAAGCAGATCCCTCTTTAATCCCTCAAACCAAGGCCAAAATGTTGGATTAGATAATAATAACAAAATCACCAATAGAACCATGATGAGACTGCGCTGGATAGTGAAGACTGGATAGACATATAGTGTATATTGATGTGTGCCTTGTCAAGGGATTAATGGTTATGATACTGTTCCCCACCTTGGCTTGTGACAACATATTTTGAGCTATCTTGGTCTCCAGCTCTGCCGGCCGTCTTGAGAAGCTGAGGAGCTGTTGCTCCATGTCCTGGAACAGGCTGCTCAGATCTTGCTTCTGTTCCTTGATCTCCCTCCAACCCTCTGAAAGCTCCTGGGCACTGGACATCCTTTCCTCTATCTGCAAAAACATGTTTGCCTTCCTACAGTCAATATTTGCAGAACTGCATATTTAAAAAAAAGCCAATCAGTAAAGATTGTACAGGTCAATCTTTGCTGGGCTGAATCAGAAACAATAGGTTTGTTAGTATATGGTCAGACTTTGTGAAAAAGTTTTATATCCAGAAAGAGATGAAAAGCATATGACCCAAATTTTAAACCAGCGCCTCAAGGTTTGAGACACAGACAATGATAAGACATGGTATCAGATTATATTCTTTATTACTAGAGGATAAAAATATGGCCGAGAGAGATAAGATTTTCTTCTTGCAAATGCAGCAATATTATGTAAAGATGGTGAAGGGACTGGGCAAGGAAGAACCGTCTGTTGTTACTGATGTTTATTAAAGCATACACTTCATAACCCACCAGACAGATTATTGGGGACTCGTATCTAAGGATGTTTTTGAAGAAGAGGTACTCGACAGACTACATAAAAACTCGCAAAACTGGGAAAGAGAACTTGATAATAAAATCTCTCTGAAGGAATCAGTTCTCATCATCCAAACCCAAATGACAACTATGAATTCACAAAGTTGGTGAAAACTTTTGCTGGAAATAAAACCAAAAGAAACAAAAATGAACCAAAATTCTCACGGTAGCAAGCAAAAGGGCAACTACAAGACATTATCCAGCATTAGTTGGACTGTGTGCTAGCAGGGCGCCGAGAAAATTAGCATTTCCTCATGTAATCAAAATCAGTCAATTCACCAAAGACTCCTTATTATGACACACAAATGTACAGTGGACAAGGAGGTGACAAATTACTGACCGTGAGTTTGATCTGCTGGACCTGGGCAGCTGCCACTCTCACAGCATCATCAGACAGGTCACACACAGAACACACCAGGTCCAGGTAAGTGCTGGCCTGCTCCTGAAGGGCCCTGTAGTGCTTCACCTGCAAAAGTAATGAACCCACGATAAGTGAAAGAAAAATACTTTATCACCATCACTGCTTCCAAGAGTAGTGAGTAGTGTCAGTTACCTGCTTCAGTGCTTCCTGCAGACCAGATGGTCCCTGATCGTTGAGCTGAAGCTCCTCCTGCACTGCGGTGAGCCAGGTTTGGCACTGCTGAAGAGTGTCCTGATGGTTAACGTGTTTCTGCAGCTCCCGGTCCAGACTCTGGTACACCTGTTCGACAAGGTGAGGTAAAACTTTATATGATGTAATACGTAAATGTAGGGGTCTCCTAGTTAAAGAAAAATAAGAAGAGAAGAGATCTGTAGTCTCGTATTACTCACACGCTGGGCAGTGCTGCAAATGGCAGAGTAACTGTCTCTGGTTCCCTGCTGGTGAGCCTGGACTTGTTGACTGATCTTAGCTTGAACTTGGTCCGTACAACTGGCTACGAGATCTTCTCCTTTCTGCTTCAAGCTGGTGAGACGCTCCTCAAAACTGGCTATCTCCTCCATTATTGCCTGAAAAAGAACGGTCAAGTGTTCAAAATACGGACTGGAACCTTCAACGCCAACTCATCCAGAATTCAGAGATTTTCTTAAGTAATAGGTATCAAACAGAGGTAGAAAACCTGTGGTCTACACCTTACAAAAATCTACCTATGGAATAAAACCATTGAACACATACATACATAATATTACATAGAATATAACAATATAACTGCACCACTAATATTACAGGACAAATTGTAAACTCTTATAACACAGTATGGTCCAGGTCACCTTGTGTCGGGCAAGTTGCTGAGTGGCCATCTCCATCCCGCTGGTCTGCATGGAGTCTGAGGTGACCAGTCTGCTGGACATCTGTAAGAGCCACTTCTCAGCTTCCTGCAATTCACTGTTGTAAACCTCGTGCTCCTTCACCCACTCCACAAGGTTCTGGACCTGAATCTGAAGCACAACACACAGCCAAACACAGAGATTCAAGTAGCCGTGTGACATGTTGCTCCAATATGTGTCTGCTAATATTCCAGATGTTTGTACTACATGTTTGGATGAGAAAGGCGCTCTACTCAGTGTGAGTATGGATGCTTCATCGGTGAAGATGATGATAAGGGAGTTTTCTGATTGTATTGGTCTGGAGATTAAGCAATTAAGTACAAAAACTGCTGCCTCACTATATAACACCTCATTAGAAACAGCAGAGTAGTGCTCATACCTTAGCTGCCAAGCAGAGATCTTGATAGTCAGCCTGCATCTTTTTCATGTTGTCACTTATCGTGGCGTCGTGGACGATGTCGAGCAGGGCCTCTCCTTTCTCAAAGACAGATTTCACTGCTGACTCATGCGACTGCACTGTCTGCTGGATGGTCTGCACATATGGGAAGTGAGCAAAACATCACAGATACAATTGTTTAGTTTCCTATCACTATTTTTTAGGAAGAAAAGCTTAACTGGTGTTAAATTACCTTGTACTTGGCTAGCTGAGCCTTCTTCTGATAGAGTTCAGCTTTGGGCTCTACGCTTGATGCTAAAAGGTTCTTGGTCTCCATCAGCCACTGGGCCTGGCCCTTGTATTTGTCCATGAAGTCTTTAGAGAGTGAGATGCATTTCTCGAGGGAGCTGTGCTCTGTGCGCAGAGCTTCCATCAACTCCTTTAATTGGAGGAGACGCGTGTCCACCTCCTCCTCCAGCTGCTTTGCTTCAGGTTCCTCCAAGAATGCCATGGCTCGCTCTGTCTTCTCCCTCATCGTCTTCAGATAAGTGTGACCTTGCTCCATGTCTGCCTGCAGAGCCTGAAAGGTAAAGAACATGTTGGTATTTTTATTATTGCAAAAAGACAAGCAAACAATAATTTACAGAAGGAATGTTGCAGAGTGTACCTCTAGTTTTTTCATTTTTCTCTCCATAGCGAAGCGATCCACTGCATCAACACTGATGGCCACGGTGCTGAAATTATTCTGAGCTGTGCTAAGCCAGTCTGAGAAGGTGCCAAAGACACACTGAGCCTCTTCAATGCAAGACACCTCCTCCTGGAGCTGTTTGATCGTCTCCTGTAACATAAAGGAAGAGGGTGAAGAATGCTACTTGACACCTTTACAATTATCTGTCAAAATACAGATTTACAGAAAAGATTTGTGTTACCAGTAAATGGAGTAGCAGCACGTGGTAGCGGGCCGTAATCTTGGTGGCTCTGGTACTGATCTGGCTGCTAATATGAGTCTCATCCAGAACCTGCTGAGCCAAGAGACTGAGGCCCTCCATCTCCTCTTGATAAACCAGCACTTCCTCCTGCCAACTCTAAATATACAAGGATGATTAGATATCTGAATAAACCCTAATTATATTCCAACATATTCATTAGACTGACATTCTACATTTATTAAAATTACAGATGAAATCAAATGAACTGTTGCAAGATTCTTCTTTTGATTCTGATGAGACTGAAGTGACCCACATTGATTTAAAATACAGTCACAGCAACTGACAGAGCGTTGAAACTACACATAACGATGCATGTTTGGGCACAGCTTCTGTGCATGTAACACTAACCTTTATCAGCTGGAGTTGAGCATCTTTGGTGGCACGGTCAGACCGCCGGTGGCTACGCAGTTGTGCTTTGGTCTCCATGCCCTTTAACCAGCTGTCAAGACGCTGAAACTTCTGCTCCATCTGCCGGAGTTTGGCCAGCGCACTGTTCAGCTGAGCGCGAGTGTCGGCAAGCCGGGCCTGGTACAACCTCCACTCCTGCTGCAGGGTCTCCAGTGCTCGGTCTTCGATCTGAGGCAGGCCCCAGGGAATGACCAGCTCTCGACTGACCAGCAGGGTGTTGAGCAAAGCCTGACCCTCTGTGCAGTGCAGCTGCAGTTCCTGTAGTTACACAGATGTGGTTGTGCACTTTTAAAAAATATACTGAATACAACTTCTGGTTATGTAGCAGTAGTAGTTATAGTAATAGCATTACACATTTCATGTTATATTTATTTATACATTTTCAGACCTGCAACTTCTGCAGAGTTTCCTCCAGCATATCAACATCTCCCTCCAGTTGAGTGTAGCAGCCGAGCTTCTCTTGTTCTTGTTCCAGCCAGTCCTCAAATGCATGAAGCCCCCTCTGATACTCCTGGTGCGATTTCACCAGCTCCTCTGCTTTGCCTACTGCCCTCTATGGAAGCAATGAGGACAAGGACAGTTACAATGGATCATTATCATAAGAATGGGTCTCATTTGTGACACTACAGTTCACTTTGGTAACTCCTTTAACACAGCTACACAAAAATAAACTGTATTCATTCACTCGTTGACACTAGGCACAGTCTGCTTTTATTACCATGCCGTTGTCTTTGATATTGTTATAGCGCTCTTGCAGATCTTGGAGCTCCAGCTGAGTGACAAAGTTCTCGGAGATACTGACGCTCTTTGCAGTGATGGTGTCCAGCAGGGCGTTGTGGCTGAGCACTTCTTCATACAGCAACTGCAACAGAGAAGGGGCGTTTTTCAAGTTAATACCAGTTATAGTTCGCTATTCATTTGATAGTATGCAGTATGACTGAGAGGATTGCAGAACCTTGGCTTTGCTCAGATTAGCAGTTTTGTCTCTCATCTCTGGGCACTGTTTATCAGTAGGGTCAAGACTCTCCTCCACACGCTCCATCCATGCCACAAACTGGCGCACATCCTCCTGGTAACTGGTCCACTGAGACAGGGAGCCTTCCAGCTGACTGATGATTTTAAAGAGTACAGTTTAGTCAGACAGTGTTGCACATGACATGGCAAAAACAGTAGCAGCAGCAGGTACAGTAGGTGCTGCGTACACTTTCCTCTTTTGAGTTTGGAAAAAACCTTTTGTGGAAGCTACGAAAATGCTTCTTGAAAAACATGCTTAGATGTTGTTAATTTTCGCCGAGCACAAACCTTTTGCATTGGATTGAGGCGGAGAGGAGGGCATCCCAGGAATCTTTTAGGTCCTGAATTTGTTTCTGGACTGCAGGCACTCCCTCAGCTGAGGTGTTTCTCTGCACTGACTCTCCTCTCGTGATCAGCATCTTCAGCTGGATCTCCTTCTCCTGACGAGCTGTCAGCAAGGCCTGATGAAGCAATCACACGTGCATTTATTAGACTACAATAATTGGTATTCAAACCAATTAGGGAAAACACCAGTGACTTTTTATACCTCCAGCTTGATCATCCTGCTATCAAGAACGTTTTTGTCAGCAGTGGGAGCGCAGTAAGTCTGCAGCATGTGGCTGGTGTCAACCACCCAGTTCTGCAGCTCCTTCAACCCTTGGGAGAAAAGCTGGTGCTCAGTGACTATCCGGTCAATCCGTGATGCCTTCTCCTGCAGAACCACCAACCGGGACGTTACCATTTAAGTTTTTTGTGAAATGAATCCATAGTAGGCTTAAAATGATAATTTCATGCAGATTCTTAAAAGATTTAGTACAAAAGACATACAATAAACAAGCTAGTAATACAAATGTATAAGACTTACAGTAACAAAAGAAAGAATTTAGTGTTTAATCATGGTGAGTTAGTACCGTCACTGTTTAACATCTGTAAAATAACGTTAAGTCAGAGCTCGATCCAGTCTAGTGCCTCTGCCTCCTCTCCAGCTCTACCCCCAGAAAAAGCCCCAGTGCACAGTAGGCATTACTGTACCTTGGTCAGGTTGGTTAAAGCTAGGTACTGAGCAGAGAGCTGCGAGACACGGTGCACAAAACCCTTGCCGGCCGCGTGTTCATCCCACAACAGCTGGGCCTTCTCTTTCAGCCTGTTCAGCTGAATCTTGTGAGAGGCTAACTCCTCAAGCACAGACTGGAAGAGCACAAGCAGGTTATCAAAGAGGCATGCAAGCTGACACACGGATAAAAGACAGTTAAATTCAGACAGGCTGAGGGGTTAGAGATGGCAACATGGCAAAAAGAAAAGCAGATGAGATATTTGGCCGATGTTACTGTTGGTAAAGCTCTTGGTGGTCATGACGTGCAACCAAGGCGTCTGGCAATAGCTGGTAGACAGTTTTAAACAATTAATAGATTCTCAAAGCAGTTCCTCTGTAAATGAGCCAAGTATTAATCTTTATGATAGACACTGTTAAGAGGACATGTGAGAGTAGCAAAGAGGAGCAGAAATATGGCAGTATTCCAAAAAGTAAGCAACTGGCAGTTAGCACAAGCAGAAAGATTAGCAATGCTAAAACACGGTAACACAGCTAGAATGCTGAGTTTCTGCAAATGACGAGAATAGTCTCGAGCACTGAGTGGTGGTTGCAGTTGAACATGGGTTGTCTTGAACATGATGGATGGATATTAGTACCTGTAGCTTGTGAAGCTCTTGCTTCTTGGCTGTGAGATCGTGGAGCCGCGTGCTGCTCTCCTGAACAGCCAGCTCTGTGACATTCAGGCACTCCTGAAGAGGCTCAGCACTCGCCTCAAAATCTTTCATCTGGGACAAAAGGTTCTAAAACACACAAGATATAATGATGTAACGATGTATGATATAGAGAAACTGTTCCTTAACTTAATGCCCCAAATTTTACACATTAAAGTTTTTTTTAGGTCGCGAAGCCAACACCAACCAACCCACCCTTCCTGTGTTGTCGCGACTTGAATGTGTCAATACACTTTTTTTCAATAACAGACTCTGATCAGTGACAACAGATGTTCAGGTGCTTACTTGTAGACTTGTCTCTCTGTTGTGCAGGCTGGACATTATATTCTTCCAGTCCTCTCTGGCAGTGTTCATTTTCGCCCGAACTGCATCAACTTTGTCTTTAGCTGCGATACTGGAGATGAGCTCACCATTCATAACCACAGCGCTCAGCTTTGACTGACCTTGCTCTCTATCAATAAGAAACTCCTGAGGAGAGAAGAAGAGGTGAGACGATAACTCCCGCCTGTAGCGTACGTGCCTGAATGTTCCACAATAGTTGATTTTTCTGTGCTGTACCTGAATTTTCTGCAAGCTAGACGAGGCCTCATTGAGATTTTGAGGAGCGTCGAAGCACTTGGCCGTGTTGATCTTGGTATTGACCAACCACTGCTGGAACTCTCTGAAGGATGAGCGAAAGCCTTGTTCAAGCAGCTTCTCTTTGCTCTGGCACTCCCTGGATGCTTGTAGACTCAGGCTACAAACAAGTCAAGAAGACAAAATCAACAATTTTTACTCTACATTATGTATCATCAATTTGTAGATCCATAGATTTTTGTAAGTGGTTTTCTCTCAGTTTGTTTGACCATAAGGAGGCATTTAAGCTTGTGTATGTGTACTAAAGTGTATCATCATGTCAAGTGTTTCTACTATGTTTTCTTCAGTTTTCAATTCAATTCAGTTTGTTGTCAAAAAGAACTAAAAAATCCAAAACAAATATTGACATTTAACATGTTGGAATCAGAGAATTTGACTTCCTCACCTGTTGTAATCTTTAATGAGAGCAGACACTCTCTCAGACTGAGTGCCCATGTCTCTGGAGAATCGGCACAGATCATTGAGTTGAGTCTTCAGACTATCAGACATCGGCTCAGCTTTGACAAGCTCCTCCAAAGTGTCCTGTGTGGAAAACAGCCACAAAATTCATTACCATAAGCATCTCATATTGCTTGTTTCCCGTTGACGGTGGCTTATTATTGGAGCTAGCCTAAGCCGAGCCCTACCTTTGCTATCTGCCAGCCTTTGACAGCCTCCTCTCCGTCGTTTTTCCCCGCCGCTTGAGACAACCGCTGACGCCAGTCCTGAAGCTGACGGTTGAAGTCCCGCAGGTCCTGCTCCAGCTGTGTTGACCGGCTGCTGAACTCTTGTTCAGAGCTGGCTATCTGGGATAGTGCGGTCTCCAGACTAGCCCGTGTCTGCAGAGCTCCACGTTCCCACTGTTCCCATGATGACAAGAGGGCTGCCTCCTCTCGCTCCATAGCCTCGTAGCCCCCTGAGCCAGTGTGATCTCTTGCCACCGCCCCACTTCTTTGAACCCGGCTCAGTCTCTCTCTACCTCGCTGCTTAGAGTCAAGCAATTCCTGGAAAGGTAAAAGAAATGGAAAATTTCAAAAATCAGGTAACTCTTCTCCACTCCACTAGAAGTCCTGTATTCAACCCTTGCAACAATAAAACTCATAACTGACAGTCAACATTGCAAAGGAAATGAGCACACAGACAGCTTGACAACAATCTGAGCAATACCCTGTATTCTCCTGCTGAGTCAACACATATCTGACTTTAATATTAAAGCTCATGTGTGGGGTGTCACAAAAACAGCATTTTATCACTTAACAGCTGAAGTTCCTTACCTGGACCTTAGAGAGCTTTCTTTTAATGGAGACTGAGTCTCCTGACAGGTCTGACCAGCGCTGGAGTTCCTCTTTTGCTGAAATCAGCCAGTCATTGAAATCTCTCAGAGCATCGAGGTACTGCTCATGCTCAGACACAATGGTTTGCATGGACTGCACTTTACCCTTTGAGGAAAAAAAGACAATGTTAACACCAACTACCAGATGTGAATGTGTCAAATAGAGTCTGCAAGTATTTTATTTTATGTTAAAGCATAATTCAGTTCAGGGTGACTGGGATGGGAGTTTGCAGCCTTGAATGTTTGCATGGTCAATCACATTTAGAGTCAATTTAATATACTGTATTCACTTTTTGTCTCAACTTGTTTCAACTAATCTCTGTGGCAGACCCCGTTTCTTTGGAATGAATCATCTAGTATACAACAATTATTTGCAAGTACTATTCAAACTAGCATGTATTTAGATCACCTTGACAACAGCTGAGATATCAGCAAAGTGTGCATTTAGCTCCGCCCTCGACTCTGGTCCAAAGGTCTGGTCCCCAGTTTTTTCGTGCATCTCCACTGCTTTGTCCGTCAGGCGTGACAGTGCAGCTGCATGAGCGTCCACGTCAGCCTGGATGGCTCTGAGGCGCTCTAGCAAAACGGACTTCTCTTTGAGGCCTGGCTGCTGAGGCAGAGTCATCCCCAACTCCTGCTCTACCGACTCCATCCACTGCTGCAGTTGGCTTTTATTTTCTTGGAAGCTGGTCCACTGGGCCACTGTCCACTCAAGACGACTGTGGACAATAATAACACGTGATAAGAAATGAAGAAGTGCATTTAGCCTCGATATGACCTATGGTGTCAGAGGGAGTTTACCTGTGGCAGCTCATGGAAGTCATCAACATATTTGCCCAGGCATCCTTCAGGCTCTGTAGCTGTGAACAAATAACCTCCTGCCCCTGCATTCTGTTGTGCTTCAGGACCTGTTCTCCTTTCCCTACAGTCATGTTGAGCTTCACCTCACCTTCTCCCTTCATTAGCAGAATATCCTGCATGAATAAAAACAGCATGAATGAACTATGGGAAAACTATAAAATAATTTCTATGATTCAAAATGCTTCCAAAAAACATTCACTGACCTGTACAAGACCAAGTCTTTTCTCCAGAGTCTCTTTATTGCCGACCGTACTGTTGAGTGACGCCAGGCGCTCCTGGACTCCGTTAAGCCAGGTCCAGGTTGTCTGCAGAGTCTCTTCAAAGGCCTGTTGCTCCTGTAAAGTGAGCTGGCAGCTGCGCAGTCTCTCTCTCACACGTCTCAGCAAGGCCTGGTGCTGCGACTGTAGCTGAGCAGACACTCTCGTCTCACTACCGTCACCTCGCCCACCTTCATTCAGCGCCTGTCCCTCTTGACCTAAGCGCTCAAATGAATCTCTGCATGGAAGGAAGAAAAACGTTTAAAATTGCGAAAACATTATCAGGACATTGAGGACATTTGGAGACAATTAAAAAACATGTATTTTCTTAGTAAATACACAGACCTTTCTTTGAGCACTTCCTGCTGATATTCCTCCACCTGCTCGAGGACAGCCTTCTCAGGACCACGCTGTTTGGCTTCCAGCAGATCTGTGGTCATCCTCTTTTCCATGTGCTCCAACCACCACCTGAGCTTCTTAAGGCGACCCTCAAAGCTACAAGGAATTTACGATGCACTGATTACAAAATGGCTGACTTACAAAGTCCTAGAACTAGTTTGTTTGTGTGAGTCTCTTACCCCTTCATGAGAGATGCGCTGTCTTCCAGGATCTGTTGGTTCTGTCTGCACTGCTCCACAAAGCTGTCCCAGTCCTGCTGGATGGAGGACAGGTGCTGCTGGACTTGCCCAGCGCTGGCTTTGGGAAGATGAAGTAGGAGCTTCTCTCCTTCCTCACAGACCTGAGTGAGACGTACCTCACCCTCCTCCACACGATCCATGGCGCCCTGACAGATAGACAGTTTTGCTTATTCTTTCATCTCACCAGCTGGAGATAAGAGCATGTTCCAAATTCTACCTTCATCCCCATCAAAGACTATGATTTAGTGATTCCAGTTTTACCTTTAGTTTCTGTAGTTTTCGTTCCACAATTTGAGTGTCTCCCGATCTGTCAGAGCATTCTTTCACTATCTCCCTCTGCTCTGAAAGCCAACGATGAAACTCCTGAACCAGATCTGAGGAGGCAGGAGAAAAGAGAGAATTAATTACCACGTTGAGGGACAACTCAAGAGCAAAATTACACATTTCAGTCAGATTTGTTTTTCAAATTTCTCACCATTGAACTGCTGCTGAAGACAGTTCTGCAGTGACACCAGCGTCTTGGCAGAAAGCTGGTTCACAGACTCGTAAGTCTTGATGAGGTCAGTGAGAGCTGAACCCAAACCAGCCAGCTCCTCAGACGGATATTTTCTACACAGGGTGTTGAGGCTCTCCCTGGTGGAGTCAATGCTCCCCTGCTGATTTTGCAGCTCTTTCTGGAGGTCCTTCAAAACATGTTCAACAATGGTGATTAGTTTATTAGCTTGCTAACATTCTCATCTCTGTCTTCTATAAGAAACGAACGGTTGCCTATCTATAACACCAACAACTCAAAAACCAGTGACAGTGGCAAGAGCTGTATATTTCTGAATTATTGTTATTTGTGCTGCACCTTCACTCTGCAGATGTCCTCGGGATCCGATCCAGTAGGAGAAGAAACGAGAGAATCCTCCATACTTTTGAGCCACGCAGACATCTGTGAGATGTAGTCTTCCAGCTGTTTCCTCTGGAAAGTGAAGTCCATGAGGTTTCCCCTGGCCTGCTCATGGAGCTTCTGAACTGTGCTGATCTTTTTACGAAGGTCATTCTCCAGCACCTGATGAGAGTACAATGTATTGTGAAATACAGTATAACCACAGAAAAACACAATACACAGATGATAATCATCTTTTGTACCTGTAGTTTAGCAGGTGTCTCTTGACTTTGACTGCACTTTTTCAGTTCTGATACTTTGCTCTGCAGGGTTTCAAGTTTCTGCTCCTTCTCGACCATTTCTGCCTGTGGATGTATAAAATGAGACAAGCATATAGTATACACATTCTCAGTTGCTTTGTTTTGTTTTGAGATACAATAACCTGTGATTGTGGCTTCACTTACAGTACTATTTATTATGACATCATCATGAAATCTTACCTGTAGCTTAGAGAGCCTTCCCGACACCTTCTGACTGTCATTGAGGTTGTTCAGGCTCTCATTTAGTTCGATCACACAGCTGCTTGTCCAACTCTCAATGTCCTCGTTGATTTTACGCACGTCTTCCCACAGTGTCAAACTCTGGTTCAGGCGTTCAATGTTGTCATCGATCTTCTCAGACACCTGGGAAGTGGATCAAATCAGTCAGAAACGTTGAGTGTCTGTAGTGCATCTGGCACTTTTGTCTGGCAATTGCAAAGCTCTATATTGAAGTTTTGTTAATCAATTTCCTAAACCAACACATACATTTGTATTTGGCAATTACATGTATTCTGATTCTGATTTTGAGGTGTTGAAGAGTAACAACACGTCTAATTTTTCCCAGCTGAGAACTGTGCCACAAACCTTATCACACAAAAAACACATCAGGTGTCTTTTGTGTGTTTTTTTTTTAATATCTAACGCCATATCAAATTTGGTGTGAGGACATGGAGCAGAAACCATCAGTTGGTAAAAATGCTTACTACTCTCTGCCTCCATTGTATTTCAAAACTATTAAAAGCACATTATTGACTCAGCTCAGTCGAACTTACATCCAGCCACTGATCAACAAGTGTCTCCATGTCATTTTTCAGCAGTTGAGCATCACAGTCAGGGATCTTCTTCAGTTCAATCACCAGTTGCTTTCCTTTACTGGAAAACTGGTCCAATTCATGTTGCTTACTGGCCATCTCGATCTTCACTGCCTCGTGCTACAGATGGAGTAAAGACGGCAAAAATTTTAAGCGGTCTGATGAACAGGCATACAAGCAGAACCCAGAACTGAGATACTGGTTTCTGGATTTGTGTAATAAACAGTTTAATAACATGAAAGTGAGATGAGGCACATTCCAAAAAAGATTACACAAAAAATTGACCTGACCTTCGTCAGTGACCTCCTTGTTTCCTCATGGTCCTTCAAAACAGAGCTGATGTCCACCAGAGGTTCGGTGCGCTCAATAATGCTGCTGATGGAGGTTTTCAGGGTTTGGTATTCTCTCATCAGCTCAACAAGAACAGTGCACTGCTCCTGTCTGTCAAAGAAAGAGATTGACATTAAACATACAATAAACTCCATAACAAAGGATATAAAGGTGAAAAAATAAATACGAACTGGCAGAGAAGTCATTTTTTCAGCCATTTGCAGATTAAGTGCTGTGAGATTTCAGATTGACGCCGTTTTTTCCAAGTGCAACAAACTCGTAAGTGGTCAGTGTAAAAATGTTTTTCTGCCAAACATTATGTTTCATAATCCTTTAGTTAGTGTAAGTGAGAGCAAAGGGAGTTAAAATCTTTAAAAGCTGGTTCTTGACTCATTTACATCTGCAACAAAGGCAAAAATTATTTTAAAAAATGCCACCTCCACATCATCTCTTTCTCCTTGTTTTTGTGGAGTGTTATACTGTATCTCATTACTGAATAGCAGCTATTGTTTTCAGTATTATCTTTAGCTTTTACCATGTACCTCTTATAAAATTCAACATTCCCTGACTCAGTGGCATGAAAAACCCTCTTCCGCTCCTTCAGTACCTCTCTGTAATGAGCTTCTTGGTGTCCTCCCATGTAGTCTCCAGCAGACTGATTTCCCTCAGTACCTCTCCAGCCAGCTCAGCATCTCTCTGGGCCAGCTGGTTGCCCTTGTCCCTCAGCCACTGCTCCTCATGCTGGTGTGACTGTAGCTCATCCTCCATCTGATTAAAGAACCTGAGCCTGACAAACAGCGGAGGTCATATGTTACTACTGCACATGTTCTCAAAATATAAATAGCCCCAAGTTTTGAATCATAAAAATCTAAATCTAAAATAGATATTGCTCTGATTACACTCTTTACCTCTGCTGTAGTGCATGCAGGCTGGGCTCTTTGAAGCTCTGGTGGTCGGCTTTCTCTTCAATGTCCTCCACAGCTTTGAGCAGCTGTTCTTTCCGCTGTCTAAATGAGGTCCACAGAGCCCCCAGGGCTTCTGCTTCACTCTGCTTGGTACCAAGCAAGTTCCTCACAGCATCCAGCTCAGCACTCAGTGAATCAGCCAGCATGCGGCATGACTTACGGGAACCCTCATCTGCACCAATGTGTAGATGGCTTTTGCACAGACTGCTGTCTAGATTGACAGCTAGAGTCTCGAGCTGGCTGATGTCTGGGATAATTGTGGCCAGTTCCTGCTGCAGCTCCTCTACTTTTCCACGGTCCCAGCTCCCAGCACTCTCCACAGTCTGCTTCAGACCCCGCAACACCCCTGCAGCCACACCGTGGGTCTGCAGGAAAGCCTCAAGTCTTTCGAGGCACTCTAACTGGAGCTCCGCTATGTGCTGGGCCTCCTGGTGGGGCTGCAAACAGCTGTCTGCTCTGCTGCGGAGGAGCTGTGCATCACTGGGCTCACAGAACTGACAGAGCTTCTCAGTCTGCTGCTCCAAGCTCTGTCTCACACTGGACTGCTTCTGTAAGGCCACCTGGGTCTCCTGTCAAAGGCAGTTGATAGAGGATCAGTTGTTGCTCTGAAGAATGATGCTATTTGTTTGCAAACTGACTAAGTGGCTCTGAAAGGAGAAACATCTTGTGGGTTGTGTGGCTCTTACCTTTACTTGTGTGGTGGCGGACTGCAGGTTGCTAATGTTGACTTGAGAAGCTGAGTGCAGATTTGAGAGCATGGTCTCACTCCACTGGGAGAATTTGAGCAGCGCCTGGTCAAACTGCTCCACCAGAGAGAGGTGGTTCTGAAGCTCTTTGATTCTGGGAGACAAAATGGCAGCATGATGAGTAAAATCAGTAAAGAAGGGACCTAATATTTCTACTGTATAACCACCTTTGGTACACCTGCAAATGCGAAACTGTTGTAATCACGCTGCACTTCCTTCCTCAGACACACCATGGCATGTGTTTTTTTTTAATTTTCTTATATTATCTTACCTGTGAGGAATGACTTCATTTTGAACATGCAGTCTCTTGTTCAGGGTCTCCAGCTCGTCTTTCAGCTGCCTCACTCTCTCTTCTGGTGCAGTAGGGCACAGGGATGTCACCAAAGATGCCAATTCAGCATGAGCAGGCTCAAGGGACTGGACCTCAGAGTGTGAGGCCTGCAAGGAACACGTAATTTTCTTACAAACTTAAAATATGTTCTCTAGTTAGGGTCATGTAAATGTGTATTTGCGTATCTGCCTTTTGTTCATCATGTTGTGGGGGCAAAAGTCTGTTCAAATTTTAGATATGGGGACAAAAAACCTGCTCTCCACCAAGGTCCATGGATTTTTAACCATTTAATTATTCGGTTATTTAAATATCTGCAACTAATTTTTAGGGGTAAAACTTGATTTTAGATGTGTTATGGAGGACTATGTGTGTATGTACTGTACCTGCAAATCTTGTATCTCTGTGCGGAGCTTGGATTTATCAGCCGACAGACACTGACTCTCCGGTTTGGAGGCAGATTCACTCCTCTCCAAGCAGGAAACAAAGTTTGAACGCTGTTTCTCATACCTGAAACACACCGATAGAAACACTCTTGTCTCAAAGAGTAAAAATTGGATATAATAAGAGAAACGTATTAACTAACAACACTCCTGTCCAGGATCAACCAGTGGTCTTATTAACTGGCTTTAATTGTGAAATGAATGGTCTGTTTAATAGCTCTTACTTTTGCCAAAGAGAAAGCAGGTTTTCCAGAGAGCTCTGTTTGTCCTTTGCCTCCTGTGTGTATTGCTCATAGCTGGTGTTTAGTGCTGTCACAGTCCTCTCAGCTTGCTCTTTGTCACTGAGTCTTCGTGCACCAGCTGACAGAGACAGCAAGGTTCCCTTCAGCTTTTCCAGATGCTGACAGACATCCTGGGGGACATCAACACAAGACGGTGACTCACACGGCATTACCTGTCAGCTGGAAGACTTGCACAGTAACAAACGGCTGGCACTGTGCTAAGCTTTGCAGTTCATTTTCAAAAACTGTTGGCATGTATAGTTTTTAAAATTAGCGATGCAAAGTGAATGAAAACAATAGTTTCCTTTCAGGTATTTTTTTTTTTTTCATCAAAAGTGAACACACCATGTAGTTTTGAAGGGCTTTGTAGGTCTCTGATGAGGAGGTGCAGGATTTGATAGGATGCTCCAGTTTTGTGTGCAGCTCACTGAGAGATGCTTGCACCTAGGAGAGAAAACAAATCAAAACTGTATGCTCTACTCTGTACACTGTTGTGATATCTTAAGTAATAAGTCTATTTACCTCCTCGAGGCTACTTTTGAACTTCTGCTGGTGAGAGGAGCTTTCCTCCAGCTGTCCATCAAGCTGCTGTACGCTCTCCTTCAGCTCCTCCCAGTACCTGCCGATTTGGGTCAGACGGGCCTTAATGCGAGCTGCTTCCCCTGAGGATACAAACTGGGCCAGTGCCTGGGAATCTGCCTCCAGCTGAGAAGGAACCTCAGACCGCTCCTGAAGCTCTGCACCAACAACCTGGATGCAAAAAAATATTTAAAAAAACAGCAAGACTGAGATAATCACTTATCAAGACTGACGATCTGATCACAAGTGGAAATGTCTAAGTCCATCACTTTGCACTTGCCATTAACATGTGTCTCAACAAGCAACTCGAGTGACAACTTGAATCTTCAATTGTTGTAGCCTGTATTGGTTACTGTTTACTGTAAATGTTGTTGTCTTTCATACGTTTTGTTTAAATGGTGGTATCAATTGAAAGAGACATCAGCTGGCAGACAGGCTGTCACAGCGATGCCACAACTTGACACTTTTTAACAGGAAAGAAACAACTTAATGTGTTGCATTTAATGTCGAATGGAAACAAAAGCATGAATGATTTACAATCTGCCATCGACATTTTGCATTTTTTAAAAATTTCTCCTCACTCAACAACTCTTAAAATCATGCAGTTTGTAAGGGAGCCTGGGCATATTGTGGTTACTAGTTCAGTGATAAAATCAGTTGAAACAAATAGCGTGTTAGACTTACACGTCATCCTAACAGGAAACATTCATTTAACTAGCATTTCGTGACAGCTTGAGGTTGTCAGCACCGAAACCGCTTAGTCAAACACAAACCACAGACTTCATGAACAGTTACTGCTCTCCATTTGTGACAAAGACAAAGGAGGGAGGCAAAAAAGAGACAGTCTGTCAGCACTTCAGGAAAAGGAGGCCTGTGTTGTTGCATTCTAACACTTTAAGACAGCTTTGCTGATTGGCTAAGATTGCTGCTTTATCATACACCATACTGTACCTTTACTGTGTTGATCTGTTGCTCAAGAGGCGAAGCAGAAGATTTGAGTGCATCTAGCTGCTTTTCTTTGTCAGATATCCACAAGGAAAAGGCTTCAAATCCAGCTCCAAACTTATCCCACTGACTTTTCATGTCTTCCAAAGTCTTGACACTGAAACACAAGAGCATGAATTATAAATTGGATCAGGAATAGTTGCAAATAAAGCTTGATAATCAAGTACCAGATAATTGGGTTTACTACAGGGTCCTTGAGATTGTGTTTAATTATAACATCATCTGGCATCATAATGTATTTTGAGTCCATCCTCTTACTCTTTTTTTAATCCAGCCTCTACTTTGTCCACTTGCTCACTGAGGGAACGAGCTTGTTGTAAAAGCAGAGTCTTGTTCTTTGGACCGAGCTGGATTTCTGTTGCTCTCTTCAGCAAAGTGTTCATGTGTGAGGCCTCTGCTTCACACTGCTTCAGCAACACCTATTTACAACGTAAACAATATTGGTGATATTTTCCATTTGGCTAACATACATCCAGTAGTAAAAATGTCAAGAATAAACCAAAGTAAACTTTACTCACTCTGGCCTGGTCGAGTTCAACAGCGAGGCTCTCTGGGCTGCTGAAGTTCAGGTCTCTCTCCATCGATGAGCGGGCCTTGTTGACAAACTCGTGCACTGCCTCCTGCTGGCTGTCAAACTCCTGCCAGGCTGCCAGTGTGACCTTAGGATGACAATGCCAAGAAATCATTGATATCAAATCAACTTCATATGGCACAGCTTGATAACAACCTCCTACTTGGTCCACTGGCCTCCAAATTAAAGCCCTCAGCCAGAAATCTTAGTGTTATATTCGATTCAGACCTTAAAATAGATTATAAAATGGATCGTTTTAAGTCTGCACAATGCTATGTGCATTAATTTGTACTAATATCAATACTATGTAAAGTGATAAATGTGCAAATGAATGATTTTGCAAAACAAAAATAGTAAAATGTTACACAAAGACTGACTTTCTAATGACAGTAATCCCAGATCAAGTTCACTACTAAAAGCCCACACTGACACACGATACATGTACTGTCAATCCAGCTCCAACCACTTCATTACGTATGCAGACGACACCACCGTGTTTGGCTCTATCAGCAGTGGTGATGAGTCAGCATAATGACAGAGGTAGCACAGCTCATGTTCTGCAGGCACCTCGCCCCACTGGTGCTGCAGCAGAGGTTCTGCCGCAGCGTCAGAAACATCAGATGTATTGATGTGCACCCTTCTGAGAATATTTCACTGCGATCCATAGAGCATCATAACACAGCAACGTTTCCATTTCAAGGCTCCCTCCTTCATCCCTGTATGCGTTCTATAAAAGCACCATCAAGGGTGTGATGACTGACTCACTGCCTCGCTATCTTCGAAAAGGAACAGTAAAGCCTCAGAGGGCAAGTCCTTCCAGCAGAAAACATCAATCAGACCTCTCTACCCTCCATTCAGGACAAGTTTCCACAAATGCTGCAGCTCCAGCACCTCCTGCATTAACAGGAATCCCTCTCCTCCTTCCCATGGTGGAACTCTTTTCCATCCACAGAACATTAGGAACATCTGACAGGGTTTACTTTACTTCACTTACTAGACTTTTCTTTACTTTACGTGGCAATCAGAACTTTTACTTTACTACACGACTACAAATGCATATTATAGCAGAGGTGAAATAGTGTCTACGTCAGAACAAATTCTTACACTTAACTGACATAATATTAACCTTCAGAAGAAATGGCCAGAGGCGCTGATTCTATATTTAGTGGATGAGGAAAGTCTTGATGCTGTCAGGATTCAGCTTAGAGGCTGACAGTGATTGACAGACACAATATCTTCATTTCACACTAATTAAACAGAGACGTTTGTTGCTAAAAAAAAAGATAGTGGTCTGGGTTTTTAGAAGATAGAAAAAGTAAAGACAAATAAGTCAGTCAGTCAGTTCAAAGTACAGAAGCCCTGAGAGGCAAGCAAGAAAAAAATGTTATCTCGCCTGTATTCATGATTGAAGAACAGGTGAAAAAACACCTGTTTTTGCCAAGATAATCTTTCTAAGTTCCATAATTTGTTTTTCATCTCTGAAACAGGTGGAGGAATAAAATGTTTTTCCAAATGAAAAAGAAAGTTTTGCCAAGATCTTTTATCAAAGTAATTTTTTTTCCATCTGCGACGGCAGGTGCAAAAAGAAGTTTTAGAACATGATGTGGTGATCCACTTCAGTCTCTTCAGAAATGATCCTGACAAAAAAAAAACTTAGAAAGAAAAAAGGTTTTAACCCACTGTGATATGTTCAACACTATCTCAAACGTTTCCTGACTCACTGTGCTAGTAACACTGCTCACCTCAAGGCTTTGCTCCTGTGAATCCATATTCTGCTCCATTTTGCTGACTGTGTTCTCTAAACTCTGCAGGTCCTGCTGCAGAGTCTCTCCAAGACCCTCCTCAGCCTGGAGCTGCTGACCTCTGGTGATCAGCTGCTGGACATCCTTTCTCTTCAGCTTCAGGCGTTTTAACAGTTGCTATGGGAAACAGGACACATTCAGAGCGTCAATCTAAAAATTCATTTATTTCTCTATTATATTCATTTTTTGTGAATGTCCAACAGTACCTGGTGAATGAGAAGTAGTTGCTGGCCTTCTCTAACAGTCGGACAGTCCAGTATTTTGGTGACTTCAGCCTGAGCCTCTTTCTGCCCCTGGACGAGGTCCTCCAAAGTGGTCTGTACCTCTTCTCTGAACTGCACACAGTCCCCCACAGCCAGCACCATCTTCTCAGCCTGAAAGATGTAACAGAGAAAAATCCAAATAATAAATCTTATATCTCACCTCGAAATGAAAATGTAGGTTCCTTGGATAACGTCAGCATTTTTAAGCAGTATACTGTAGACTCCCAAAGGAGTGTCTGTTTGTGTCTGGCACCTAAAACATTGAAAGCTTCACCTACCTCTGAGAGAGAAGCAAGAAGACCTTTAAAATCAGTAGAGAGCTTGCTCAGTGCACTTGCTTGCCTCTGGCCATCGCTGTCGGCACAGATCTCGATAAGTACGGCCATTCGGGCTTTCAGCCAGCCGAGATTCCCCTCCTGTAGCTCTGCATCATTCCTCAGCTCCTGCACACAACAAAAGACAGTGATACAGCACATGTGGTGAGAAGAGTCACCTGACACAAAGTATTTTTACAGACTTGTCTTCTCAGCAGTGACACTGACAAGTCATCAGCACATCACAAGTGACACATCCCAGAGAAGGCGAGGAGGGGACCGTCAGAGGATAGCTGGCCTGTGGGGTGTTTGGACTAACTCACCGTGATGGTAGTCTTCACCTGGCCATATTTTCTGGGGTCATTGGCTCGGTTCCTCAGCAGCCTTAGTTGGCTTTCTTTAGATATAAGCCAGCAGGAGAGCTCAGCGTACCTGTTTCACACCATAAAGGGAAATCTAATTTTAACTTTAGGATTTCAGGAATAAGTGCTTGTACAAGAACATTTCTGTTCTGTCTGTGTCTGTTGACAATGAAGTCAGCATGGAGTAAAATAAAGAAACTGCACCTTTTCAGTAATGCTGAATAAACTTTGTATTTTGTAAGGAACAGTAAGCTTTGCAAATCCTCTCCTCATCAGAATTGAACATGATTACTTGAGGTATGTAATGAATGTAGGAAGCTGCCTGGTTAATGAAGAACACATCCTTCAAAAATAAGAAGATATTGCACCTTGAGTTGTAGTCCTTCCATTTATCTGGGTGCTGCATTAGCTTCTGATGGGTGTTCTCGATCTCCTCTTGGACCTCAGCGAAGTCTTTTCTCGCTATTTCAAGGGTCTGGTGGACGGGGTCACCCTCAGGGAGCTTTTGACAAAGTTCCTCCATCAGCTGCAGCCTTTTCTCACAGATGGACTGGGGGCCCTTTTCCCTAAAGAAGGCCTAAAGTAAAGAAAAACACATTATTTACTTGTGTGAAAAGTCAACATCATCAACACAGGATAGCAGGGGTTTTACTTCTGTGCTAGTCCTTTAAGTACAGTTTCTTGACACTGGACCAGCCTCAGTTATTTTGGACCGAGTTAATCTTCCCACGCCTCGACACAGCAGTGAATTTGCATTGAATTATTTCAAACTGTGTGAATCAATACATGAAACTCAGCCAGCCGGCCAGCCACTCTGTCCTCACCCTGTGCTCCTTGATGAGCCTCTCGCTCCCCATGTTAGCCAGGTGGCGGTTCTCCCTGGTCACCTCAGCCTGGCACTCCTGCAGCAACACCGTCAGCTTGCTCCTCTCCACCTCCACTTTAAGATGCAGAAGGTGAAAGGGGGCGTCTGTCTGAATGTCCTGGGAAATGAGAAATATGAAAATTGTGAGTCCAGATTCAGAGCAATTTGTGAGTTTCTTTCAAGCAATGTTGATTATTGATAATTATTACACTTACAAAACAGTGCAAACATTTTGGTTTGGTTAAAATTATAAGTCAAGGACATTTTCCAATTGTAATATATCATAAAATGAAAAATAATTGCAAGTCATAAACTAGTCTAGAATTTGCCACTTCTATGGTATTCACTTCACTGGTGGTATGATAATTAATTATTATTATACCGTTAACATCTGCTTATCTATGATTCTTAATTCTACCATATTAGTGTTTTGATACTTTTGATACTTAAAGACATTTAATATGACTTTTACTGAAGTTCTATTTGTATGGGTGACTTTAACATTTACCAAAGTAATATTTTAGCATGATATTTTACTTAAGTATGACTTGTGGGTACTTTTTACAACAATTTGTCTCAAATATAATATGTCCAATTATAAACATTTCATAATGTCTTCGTAATCTACTTGGAGCTGCATCTTAGCATTTGAAAAACGACAGTGTTCCAGCCACTGACCTTCCAGTGTTTGTGCAGCTTCCTAACAGTTTCCTGGAGCGACTGCTGCTCCTGCTCTGGTAAAATGTCCGTCAGCTCATCACAAGCTTTCAGAAAGGCATTCAAGACCCGCTGGTCCAGCTGACCAAAGAACTCCTGCAAAACAAAAATCAAGACCTCATCACCATGTGTCACACTTTGACGAGTACAAGTCATGTCTTATTTACATGCATTCTATTTTCTCTATGTTAATTACACCCAATACCCCCCTTTTTCTGTAACATCTGTTGTTTTCTTCTGTACCAGGACTGACAGATGTATTTAAATTGACACAAGTTACACTTTATTTACAGCTACGTCTCGTCAACCAAGAACTGACGATGTTTGAGCATACTCGCACAAAAAAAAGACTAAGAGGTTACAATGATGATGTTAAACTGTGCCGTTTTGGGTCTTGCACAAACTTCAGAGGCACTTGTACCGAAGTGATCTTACTGTGTGTTTTTTGAGCAGCTCCTCTGGGTTGCCTCTTTCTGTCAGACAGCTCTGTGCCATTTTAAGAACCTTCTCCAGCTCCACCCGTGACTCATCAAACCTCTTCATGAGGCTGCTGTTTGCCTCCACATGCTTCCGCCACTCTGTAGACTCCTTAATCATGGCCTAAACACACAAATGAAACAAAAATACATTTTATAAAGGCTAACACAAGTCTAAAAGCCAAACAGAATATAAATAGGCCTTGAGGTTTACTTTACCTGAGAGGAAGCCTGCAGGTCTGCTACTCTTTTCTGCAGGAGGCTCATGTCCATGTGCTCCAGGGTTTTACTGCTGTTCATTATTTTCTGGATGGTCTGGTGGTTTCTCTCTATCACTGTCAAACACTTCTTACAGCTATGTGTGAAGGTCGCCAGTTCCTGCAGTATTCAATGACAAGCAGGGTTAGCCATTATTCATTTATTCATATCTTGAGGTTATGTGTTTCAGTCAAAATGATGGTTCTTCAAAAATAACAAATCTAAAAATATTAAAAGTGTATAAGTTACCTGGCATTTCTGTTTAAAGTCTACTGGTCCCTCAGAGTCGGGAGTGCTGGTGATATGACTGGCCTTCTCCAGAGCCTGGTAGAAGCCTGTGATGTTTTTCTCCATTTCCTCCAGTGGAGGTAAAAGAGACTGTGACTCCCTCAGCAGAGGCAAACATCTCTCCCTTACCTTAATGAAAGAAAGCATGTTGATTAAACTGAATCAGCAGTGACTGATATGTCATGTTAATCTTAATAAGATCAAAACAAATGATCAAAATTGATACAACAGAACCAGAAATATCGCCTTTTTCATTCCACATGTTCTTCTTCCTTTTCAAAACCTGGTGCCTACATTACCCACAATGCAACCATGCTAATACATTGGATGACACACGGTATAATGACACGCACACACCTTGCTCAGCTGCTCTTTGATCGAGGCCATCACAGCTGTCATCTGTGAAACCTCCTCCTGTGGAGTGTCTTTGGTCAACAGCTGAGCGGTACGGCTCGCTGCCTTACAGGCGGCTTCCATCGCTGGCACTTTGTGCTTGATTTCCTACGGTAAATAGGGATATATAGTATAATGAGTTTTCATTATGCAGAAGAGGGACAAAGAATCAGGATGAGCATATCAGCTGTTTACCTCAACATCTTGTGCGAAGGCTCTGACGTTCAGGAAAGATACTTGGACAGGAGCATTCATCTTCTCATTGGTTGCATCCATGAACATTTTCAAAGTATTAATCCCATCCTGGTAGTCTTGCCTCAATTTATCCACCTCGTCTGCTCTTGCATACTGCCAATGACACAGAGGAAGACAGCAAATGGATCATTTTTAACTTTTTTACAAACTCAAGCTGATGTGACAGAAGGTGTCATTATATTATTTCGAACACTGCATTGTATTTACATGTTTGACTTTGACAAACAGTTCCCTCCATCTCCCGTTCAGAAGGAGGAGCTGCTGCTTCAGATCTCGTGAAACTGTGTCATCGCAGGTCTCAATGAGGAAGTTCCCGGCGTCGTTCATGTCCATGTGCTGCTGCATCCAGTGAGAGAGGTTTCTGAAAAAATCCTGAAAGAAAAAAGGAAAACAAACAGTTTAGCAGCAGAAATATAATCTGTATGATACAAATAATAAATAAATATTTATCATAACTTGTATCTGTTGTACTTACACGTTTGGCATTCTCTGACTGATTGAGCATCTGCTCGGCGTCCTCTAGCCAGGCCTGCAGACCTGCCACGGTGCTACTGTACTTCTCCCAGTTAGAGATCACTTCCTCCAGCATGCTGCGAACACTCCGCACCTCCAAAGCCAGGTTCTTCCACTGAGCTGTGGCATCGCTCAGGAATTTACTTACCCCCTCTGCTTCATCAACTGGAAGCAAAATATATCATTAGTGCAGAAACCAATATGGATATCAACTGTGCAGCTATGAAAAAAACAGCGTTTGATTATGTCTGCTGATCATTTGGCCCATTGGTGGAAGCTACATGATGTTAGGTCAGAGAAGTCGTGCTAAAACAGCATTCCATGTAATGCGATTATTGTTACGTTTCCATGCATAATGCAATGTCATGATTGTCCTGTGGGTTAACAGAATGTTAGAAAAGAAAAGTGCAGCCCCAAGTTTACAGAAAGAAACAGCTCAGGAGACAGGCAAAATTAAGGTTTTAAAGGTTGTCAGACTGTTTTTAGACTTACCTTTGTTACAGGTCTTAGACCCTGTAACATGAAATCAATAATAAGACTGTTTGAGCCCAGACGAACACAACAGTAAAACAAAATGCTTCACACAATAAACAATACACCCCCCACCCCATCAAACAATACACAAAAAAATAAAACACTGGAAAGTAAATACTTAAATCATTATTAAAATACAAAAACAAAACGCTATCATCAACAAACATCATAAATAAACAGACCAGTAGATAAAGTTAAATTAAAAGCCAGAATAACAGTAAGGTCTTGAGTTTGCTTTTAAAAAATATCAACATTCTCTGCAGCCCTCAGGTCTTCAGGAAGCTTGTTCCAGAGATGTGGTCCATAGTAATAAAACAATGCCTCACCATGAGTTTTTGTTCTGACTTTAGGAATAATTATAAGGCTACGAGAAGATCTGAGGGTTCTGGAGAGTTCATTGTTTAAAAGCAAATCTGATAAGTAAGACCAAGAGCTTTATAAACCAATAAAATGATTTTAAAATCAATTATGTAGCAGGCAGGTTGCCAGTGGAGGGATCTTAAAACTATACATATAGTAAATAACAAACAAATTGGTAATAAAAGAGAAAGGAGTCTTACTTGAACTGTCAGATTTGACATAAACTTCTGCAGCTTGCTTGAGGCCCGTGTAGATGATCTCATACTGTTCAAAGAACCTGTGGCCTTCAACAAAAGTCTGGAATAGAAACATGAAAATAAAATTAAATAGCGTGAAAGACACATTCAAATCCTGCAACTACAACTCCAATGATTTTAACTTACAAGGTAGGTTTGCAGCAGGAGTTCAACTGAGTCACGTCTGCCGTATTTGATGATCCAGGACTTGAGCTTTGACTCAGCCAACATAAGAAATGCCATCAGTCGATACTTCATCTCCCAGAATTCCAGTTTAATCAAGTGAGCGTATGATGACGTCGACACAAAATTGAACCTGCAAGTCAAACAAGTGTCCAGTATTTTTTTAATTAGAGACCACAAACAATGTTTCACTCAATTATTCAGCTATAGAAGACACTATAGTGGTTCAGGTGAAGATCATACCGTTCAGCCATATCTTGTAGCTGCTCAGGTGGGACAGGTACCCCATTCACTGATCTGTCTCTGTGGATCTGGTGGAAGGGTTGTCTGTGCGACTCCAAGTTTTTTAATACCTCCTGCAAAATGCCACATATAATTAAGCATATAAAACAGCTTGGTAGGTATCCAAATACTTTGAAAATCAAAGATTTGCTGTGTTACCTTATGCTGCTCTAATTTTCTGTGAAGTATATTGGCTGTCTCCTCATGTGCATGTTGGATGGGAATGTCCTCTCTCAGAGCCATCTCTGCCCTGTGAAGCCAGGCTCCAATCACACCCAGAGGACCAGGCAGGGACTTGTCCAGATGGATGTGCCAGTCCAGCAGCTGCAATTGACATCCGTTAAAAAACCCACTCGACTAAAGCAAGATGCCACCATAGAGGAGGCGATGCTGATCGAAACATTTTCACATGTTCACAAGCTTTCGGGCTACAAAAGAGTTTTATGCCAGTCTAGACAAGCACTGGATGTCCAGAAGAGCAGACTGGCCAATGAACAAAACCTCCTCTGTTCTCATCTCCTCCCCTCTGAACAAACTCTTGATTCAAATGCTTGCACCCCACTGAACTTTCACTGGCAGCCAGAAAAGAAGAGAGAAGCCCTCAGTTGTGTTTCTCTCTCATTATGACAACTTTCAGTATGTCAATGCAATGTTAAAGCTAAAATGATAGCAAATAGCAAACGGACAATCTATTATTCATTATCAGGTTTTGTTTAACGTAGGTATGATTAATTATCGTAATTAATTCTGGTCGGCTCGGTTATAAATTATTCATGTTGTGCAGAAGTATGCAGTAGACTCACCCTGGCAGACACACGGTCCCACGCCTGTTTGACCAGAGCTTGATCCACCGACAGCTTTCCGTCTCTATTCACCGGCTGAAGCAGCGGATCTGTCTGCTTTTTCTTCATTTCATACTGTACACGGAAGCTCTTGAATGCCTGCAAAACAAAAGGATAAAATGAGAAAGACAAGTGGTGAGAGTTGATAAATGTCTGTTATGTAACAGTGCACTCTGTCTTTCCAGGCCTGACTCACCTGATATTTGTCAGTGAGGTTTCCCTCTGCTCCCTGAGCCCGCAGCACATCTCTCTCCAGCTGATCTAAAAACACCTTCAGCTCTCTCAGCATCTTTCGCTCCTCTCTCTGTCATAATCAGTGGACATTCAGCTCAGACTCACAGGGACAAACCGATTTCAATTTTGCTTTTAGTTCATAATCAGCATGCAAATGTGTTGAGAGACTCTGACAAACTGACATTCCAGAAAAACCTCATTAATTCAGTTTAAAGAGGAAAAAAGGAGTTAATATCTAAGCTACTAAGATTTCACACGAAGTTTTACGAGTCATATTAGAAGGAAAGAGGTATGGACGGTAGTTCAAACCTCTGATTTAGTCTGTTAAGTTAGAGAAACATACCTCGAGCATTTGCTCTATATCTTGGGGACCGAACTATCCAGGAAAGCAGCAAGGCACACAAAGAGATGCAAACACACCACAGAATGCATTAGATGCATTATTAAAAAGAAGCAAAGAAGATGGGAAATGGGACGAGGTTGAGATGGGAGTACACTCCAAACAGAAGGCATGCAGCATTATGACCTGATCTCTCACCTGGAGGACTGGCACTGACAGTGCAAAAGTTGGAATTGAGCCAAGAAGCAGCTTAATGTGCACAAAAAATATGTAGATGGATAAATCAAATGAGTCCGATGATGGAAAACAGAACTGTGATGATTTTATTTTCACTGTGTTCATGCCATGATTATTTTGATTCATGAGAACTTCATGTGATAAAATGACAATTGTGAAAAATTGCATGCAAAGAAATAAACGATTACAAACAATTAAGCTCAGCAGCACGTAATGGTGTAATCTGTCAAATACAGCCAGAATACAAAGGATGCTCCAAAACTACAGGGGCTAGCTAACATTAGCTAATAAGTTCAGTTAGCTGTGGAGCTATGTGGCCGCCTCCCAGTGACCACAGCTGGACACCAGACTGGGTGTGTTTTACAGCGCGTCTTAGTTCAGTAAAAGTGAATTCAGAAGGTGCCTGATTGAATTTTTCTGTTCAGTCAGCAAAAAAGGCAACTGTACGTGTACTTGCCTGTCGCATACAGTTCGTTTTTCCCTTTTATTGTTTTAAACTTAAATCTGGCCATATCTTACAAATTGCACCTTTAAAGCATGTTTTTTCAAGCATATACTGTTGTTTTGATCTCTGCATGGAGTCTTTCTCTATACATGATGATACACTAGGTGATTTGTGTCGATGGTAACAATATATACAACCTAAAAGAAACAAAAACAAACAACACGCAATATTTCTTCTCCAGCCTTATGTATCACTTCATATAAAAAAATCATACATTTTCCAAACAAAAGTACCTCATCCTGCTGTCCATCAGTCTCAGAGTGGTGGGGGTTTGGGTAGTGCTTGAGAAACTGAGCCACATATGTCATGATGGATTTCTCGTCTGGCTTGTCAACATCCACATCTACAGAGCGAAACAAACATTATCTGACAAACTTCTGATGAAACTAAACATCTAAACATAGGCAGCAAAAGTGATTCAGAACTCTAAAAATCACCTCCGTGCTAAACTTAAAATATGATCTCATTCCTGTAGAAATAAAGGGCTGAAGGGGGATGGGGATGAAGTCAATATGACATAAAAAAAAAAGAAAAAAAGAAAAAGCATTTTGCGACCTCAAGGGGATAAATCTCCTCAGGCTTGACAGCTAATTATACATGTCTACTTTCATCTCCAACCTCGGCCTGATGTTTCGAGAAATCAGGGTCAAGCTCCTGTAAAAGCAGAGACGTTTGAGTGCAGCTCTTCTCGCAATAAAGCATCACGACTCTGCCAGTGAAGACAGGACTGCAGAGCTACTGCAGACTGCTTCACTTCTACAGAGCCACGACACAGAATTTTAATCCTCTGCTGGATTTCAATGATCTTTTCAGCACAAATTTGTTCACAAAAACGTCTACAATGACTGGGCGATATGCACAAAGGACGATGTATCCAGATATTTTAAAATCTCATCAAAAGCAATTCATAAATGCTGGGACTGGGTGGCAAGATCAGATGTCATGATATTTTTATATATCCAAAATCTAAGACAACATAAAGTCACTGTGAGGATATAATATCCATATATAACACAATTCCATCAATCAATAACACTGTATATTTGCTGATTAATGTCTAAAACACTGGCAAACACTTCCAAATACTTAACCATGTCACACAATCAATGCTAGCTTGTCTGAATCGTCTACTACACTGGAATATTTAAGGATAGCAGCAGGAAAAGGTCATGGGCACCTTCTGGGTCCAGCAGACGGGGAATACCCAGCTCATTTTCTGCAAGAGAAAAGGCTTCCTCCAAATTCTCCCTGTTGCCCCTCCTCCGCACCACCTCCATGTCCACCAGGTCTGGCCTGATGGCGTGCACCACCGACTGGAAGGCGACACCATCGCGCCAGCTGGGACCAAAGTCCTTCACCTCAATTCCATGATACCTGAAAAACACAAATGTTAACTGCATCTTAAACAGTACATAGAAAATGTATCTATAAACATACCAAAAAAGGGCATTTGAAAGTGACTTACTTGGCAGCTGTGCACTGCACCCATCTGAGCAGGGCCTTCTTGGCATTGCCCTGAAATTTGTTGACCACCTTTCTCTTCATGGGGGGGCTTCCTGTTTCAGAGCTGGCTATACTCTCCACTGAAGAGTTGCTGTTGGACAGGGCCTGGAGGGCTGGCAGGTTGCTTGTTAACTCCTCAATCTACATGAAGAACAAGAACGAGAGGAGAAGGAGAGCTTGCATTGTGTCCAACATTGGGGATAACTCATTTGTAATTAACTTTTTTTGTTGTAATAAGTAACCAATTACTTTTGCAATTCAAGTAATCCATTATTAAGTTACATTTCAAATAGGTAAGCCAATACTGTAAGAATTTCGCCATATTTCCCTGTTCCTGTTTCTGTTCCTGTTCCTGCTTCTTGGCAGGCAGTATGCAGCCACCTTCAGACTCAGCTAGCAAGATGCCAGAGCAGAGAGGGCAGGCTGTGGTCCATCAGTCGCATGTTGAAACATGATGTACTGTCGGCTGTATGAGTCCATGTTGTCTTGTTTTCACTGAAGCAGCTGCTAAAACTGTGCATTAGCAGCCAAATCGCTACGCAGGTGCTACCTGTCAGGTCCCTCTGTTTCTGTTTATTTTCATGTACATCAAATAATTCAACCTTTTTCACTGCAGTTAAATTGCATCTTTTTAATGGCTGAGTTATTTTCAAAAGTAATGCAATCCATCACTGATTGTGACCATAGCAACATGAAAAGCAAATGGCAGTATGTCTTTGCATCTGCATTTACTGTATCCAGTAATGTCTGTTCTATGGTTACATTACACTATTTAAAGTTTAGACAAAACGGAGATCAACAGCGTTTCAAAATGCTAAGCAAAAAAACATTTGTTCCTGTTTGAGAATGGATTTATTCATAAGAGCATTGAGTGAATACAGTTATTAAACTCCCAGGGATCAGATGAAGTATTACCTGGAAGTAGAGGATAACGGTCCATATCAACCCAAGGACAATTGATGGTCGTCCATCTGCGATGTCAGTGGCATGAATGTTAACGAGTTTGATCTGAAACAAAGCAAAGCAGAGGATTATTCAGAGAAACATGTCACACGCAGACAGTCTGGAGATGAGAATTGTTTTGCATTTGCGCCCACAGAACCCCTCAAGTTAATTCTCTCCAAAAGAAGGCAAGCTTTTGTTGCTTAGTCATCAAAGTCAGGGCTTTGATGAAGGTAGGAACTGTAATATAGCCAAACCAGGCAGAGACAGCCACAGTGAACCAGAAGGAATAAAAGAAAAGAAAAGATAATTGTGTTCAACTAGGCTTTAAAGGAAAAGCAGAGATATCACAGCACTGCAGAACTTGCATTAGAGAACTGCCACATTCTGCCATGTTTATATCTCTACATTTGAGCACATCATAACTAGGGAGCCAGACTCATCATTAACTAGTGTTTGAGTCAAAATGCATCAGAATGCATGTCAGTAGAAAAGCGTAATGACTACATTTATAGAAACAGAATGGCTGTATCCAAGCATTGCTTATCGTGCATCAAATGAAAAGAATGCATACAGTATAGGATCACACAGGGCGTTTAATGGCGACTGACCGGAGATCCTCGATACACAGACTGAGGGCAAACATGATGGGAGAGAGATCACAACAATGTAAGTCTCAGTCCTCAGGGAACCCAGATGAAAGTGGGACACAGGCTTCATGAAGCCAAGGATTTAGAGATGGGTTATGTAATCAAGAAGTCCAGTTTTTATATGCTGCTCATCTGAAAATTGTGCATGTTGTACAGCCAGGGACACCTGATGTGCACTAATACATATAAATCAACAGCTTTTTATTATCGAGTTCTTAATCATAGCCTTGACATCCTAAAGGATGACATCACCCAAAAATTAAGTTCAGTTGTTATCTACTCGTCCTCATGCCGATGGAAAGTCAGGTGAAGTTTTGTAGTCCCGACAACATTTCTGGAGCTTCACAGCAAAAGAGTTGCAGCATTCTCTTAAACAACTGAAGCTCTTGCTGCATAATCCAAGTCTTCATCCAACTTTCCGACGGCATAAGGGTGAGCAGATAAGGACTGAATTTTCATTTTTGGGAGAACTTCCCCCTTAAAACATGCCACTTTTGTTTTCTAGTATGGTATTAAGCATGGAAATGCATAGACATGTCAAAGGTGAAACTGCTGTTATGACTGAATGCTTACCTTTCTGCCTTCGAGGAATTTGAGCGCAGTACCAATGTTGGAGACCCAGTGGATCCTCTTCAGCTGGCGGCCTTGCTCACGTGGCTGAAGACAGAGAGGGCAGAAACTGAGAATCAGACAAAGCTGAGGATACTTTCATTAAACCATTAATAATAAATTTGAAACATGCTGAGAAATTAACTGCGGATTGTAATTTTGTACACTGTAATAAGCACTCAACATCATCACGATAGCTGCAGAGTAAGTATTAGCTGGACTTTTCTTACATAGATTAATTAGCGAGTGCCAAAGCTGCTTTAAGAAATACATATAATCCTGTGCTCGTAAACATGAGACAGAACTGACTTCAATGAGATGTGTGTCTGTAAATTCTTTTGGCTCATATTATCCATCAGGGAAGCACTCCTGAAAGCAGTAAGCAGTGCAGACGGTGCTCATCGTGACGTGCAACCGACTCATCTGCCAAGTAGCAGCTTTACAGATGACATGGCAGTTTGTTTCAAGACAGGTCTGTTTACTAAATCCCTATCGCAGTCTGGGCCCGTTCAAGTGCTTGTGTGTGAGCCAACAGCATCACACAGTGGGGAGGATCAGATCTAAATTAGGGCGCTGCAATTTCTGTGCAGTCATCCAACACTTAATGTGAGCAACAACAATTTTATCTTAACTTGGGATTTCTTAAGACAGAACAGATAAATACGGTCTTTATTTAGGTTTGCGTGCATCCTGATTCAATTGTGTTGTCAAAGTTGAGTAAGAAGTTTCAATTTTCAAGATATATGGAGAAGGATATAAAAGATATATACAGACATATATTTTGTCAACTTACACATCAACATTAAAGGTATCAAGGTAAATAAACTTTTAACTCGTTATCAAAAAAACTGATGTTTGACCTACATAAGCAACAAGGAAAGAAGCTGCTCTGTAGTCTGGAAACGGTGTCAGATATTCAGAATTCATGTTCGATTATCAGAATCGATATTCGATATCTTTGACAACACTACACCATCATCATCTTTTTCCACAGGGGCCACCACAATAGTCCAAAAAAGAAAGTTCTATGTTGAAGCTTTACGACTGAATAATTATGTGACATCAACTGGCTGCATTCATCATCATGTCTGCTGATCTCCTTAAACTAAACTAAGCAGATAACTATCAGGCAAAATCTTTACTGCTTAACTGAAGAGAAATGGCTTTGCAAAGTATTTCATTGATTAACAGCACCGCTCAGAAGAAGAAACGTGACTCAGATTGCAGATTTCTAACTTAAATAATGAAATAACTTAAACCACAAGATGTTACATAATGAAGGGAATCCACACGTAAAAGTACATGGTGGAAAGGCATGCCTTGATTTACATACTCATTCTCATCAGTAGCCTACTACTTACCAGTCTTTGTCCAGACAGCACCTCCAACAGAGCCAAGAGCTTCACCCCATCTTTGATGTCCTCAAAAAGGTCGTTAACCTCGAGTGGTGGTTTATACTGAAGGAGAGAGAGCACAGATTTATCAACACAGAAACATAACTAAAACTTGTTGAAATTGGAAATGACTCAGTGTTGTGAACTCACACATTTAAAGAGCCATTAATGTCACATTGTTAATTTGCATACTGTGAAAGGATATTGGTATTCTAAGCCATTAGCAGGGATGAAGAGAAACCAAATGCTGCTTGTGAGAAACAGGCTTGTTAGCAACAACCACAGAGCCTCCCTGCAGCTGAAAAGATGGTGCCTTTTCCTCAGCAGTGGCTTGGTGCCCAGTCCTGAGGCGATGCTACTCATTTAACCCTAATGGGGTTCTGTCTCCTGATATCATATCCACACATTTACAGAGCTGCGCGATCACCAAGATGAATGACAGTGTTGTAACCTTCTGTGTACAGAAGCATCACCGTACAAGTAAACGAAACAGATGTGTATCTATTCGGCCGAGTGATGCTTTAATTAAAAGGAAAGCTCAGCATGGGAATTCTTTATTTGGCACCATATACAGGTCATTTCACAACTCTACATATTCCATGACAGGATGCAGTTGGCTGCCTATTTGGGGCGAAGCAGTGTGAAGAGGCGAGCGTCTGTCCTGTTATTCTGTACATGGACACCTCGCTTCTTCCTGTCACAAAAGTACTAAAGAGAAAAAACATGCTGTTCAATTACCACTGAAGCTAAAGGTCCATTAGTATTGTATGACTGCACACACAGTTATGTGTTGAGAGTTTTCAGTTCAATATACTACTCCACTATCAGAATGTATAACTATTTTTATTCATATTGTCCAGATTAAAACAAAAAATAAATCTCCAATTTTCTATTAAACTACTAATATGTACAATCAAGCAAACATAGCTTCTGTAATTTGGAAATCATTCACACCCTGGAAAATTTGCTGACTGACGGAGTCACATGAGACCTCACAGTGGAAAACTGAGAAAATCACTGGAAAACTGCTTAGTGATACGATATCAGAGGAAACCGACAGGAAAGGCTGAAGGGAAAGCGTGACAACTGGAGGAAGTTCAAACTTAGATAATCTCACTTTCACCCACAAAAAGGAGATCCCATTCAGGCCAATACTCATCATTTATTCACACACACCAAACTGTTGCAAATTACTGAAAGACGCTGCTTGTGCACTGACACATAAAGTCACCGTAAACTCTTCTGAAGCGCGCTCAGACAGCAGCGGTCCACAGTGTAAATATCACAGTTTGAGAGCTCTTTCATGATGGCTTATGCTACATTAGTCCTATTGGTATGCACACTGAGTGAGCTTGGGTGCAGTGCATGAATAATGAAGAATGGAACAACAGAGTGTCTCTGCGTTGGCCCACCACATAACTGAGATTCTTCTAAAGTTTGAGAAGCCAAGATTTGATCGAATGTGGGCATATCAGGCTCAACAAAAGACCCCTCCAAACTAAATGTCTCGGTCCAGACTTAAACCCTCTAGCATATGAATATGCTGTGTCATCAGTAGGACAATACTTCTTCAACCTGATTAAAATCATTCTAATCAGAGATTCCAACTTAACTGTTGGAGACTAAATACAATGATCTGACAAGCTGTGCATTAACAAAGTATTAAATCAGAAAAAAACTTTTTTGACCTATGCAACATTGACTTAAAAGATTTAGGATTGTTTCATGCCTCGATGGTTGAAAGGCTCAAAACAAGGATTTGTTCAAGTGTTGGAAAAGATTAACAAAGCTGGAGTCGAGTGAACCAGAAATGTAAATATTGTCCCCGGGGAGAAAATGTGGGTCCATCTTAAAAACTGTATTAACAGGCGTTGTGAATAAATTAGTTACATTTTCTTAATAAGGCTGGAAACTTCTTATTCTTCTTGTTATATTCTGGCAGATTTGAAGCTTTACGGAAGCTTTACGGTTCTCAAATCTGAATGATTTTAATCAGATTGAAGAAATATCGTCCATGTAACCACAGACCTTTCAGGACTTATTCTGAACTCACAACACTTCTTCAGGGAATGCTAAATTTCTTATATTTCATGGTCTCAGGGCTCACTTTAATGCAGCGTGCATAATCTAATACATTGTGTTATTTAAGGGTCACAGCGTGATGTAATACAGCATGTGTTATTTATTGTGCACTCCTTGTTATTTACATGCAAGAGCCTTAGAAGCAGACGACTGCCTGCAGGGAACTGTCCTCACCCCCTTGCTCTCCATCTGCACACCTCGTCACTGTCCCTGCCAATCCCGTCCACAAATACACACACTCGCATAGAGAACAAAACACCCACGCACACACCTACACACACACACACACACACACACACAAACACCTCATACACGACAAATCCACATAGCACACTTCACTAGTGGTACAGAAGCTCATCCAAATAGTAAGCGTCTTTAAAACGCTCTGGACTGCAAAGATGCCTCCGAGCTCGGTCATGTCTCTCATCTTTCCTGCAAAGCAACAAGCAGCATGACCTTTTCAATAGTTTGCCTCTCAGTAAAACAGAAGACTCATATGTGTACTGTACAGTGAGCATGTTCCTTCCCCACTATTAGGTCCAGCAGACTGTCAATATCAACAAACTCTGTCCTGATAAACATGACTTGTTTTCAAATGTGAGGTAAATGACGTCATTTTTTACAGCGAACCATATGAATTCAATTAAATTATCTTCTCCTATTAGGGGCCATCGTTGGTGCAGCAAGTTCCCTCCACAGGCATGACGGGTCAGTAGCCTGAAACACCACTGACCGAGGAGAAGCTGAACAATCATGACGAGCAATAAAACATCACGAGTCTCTGACGATAAAGGTCGGCGTAGCTTAACAGCCGACTTCCAACAGTTTAATTGCCACGACGATATGTTTCACATGAGCGTGATGAGCTTATATAATCCAACAATATGCCCACTGTCAAGTCATTTACGGGAGCCATGTACGCAGCAGAGAGCATGGATGGAAACTCACACTTACCTTTGCTAAATGAGAATTTATCCATTTTGTGAAGGTTCTCTTCTGCACCGCCTCTTGCTCATCTGAAATTTAAAAGGCACAAACACATGTCACATGTCAATACATGATAGACGCCACATTTTTAACCATACTGGAGACTCGAGGAGCTTGTGATATTCACAGAGGACACACGACCAAATGGGGAGAACATTAAAGATTTGCTCTTTCAAAGAAGCGGCTGTTAAGTCATTCTAGACATGGATATGGTTGGATTTATGTCTACAACAGAAACATAAAATGCATAAAATATTAAAGGATACGTTCACCCATAACTGAAAATTCAGTCATATCTACTCATGGATGGAAAGGCGGTTGAAGTTTCGCAGTTCACAAAATATTTCTGGAGTTTCGCAGCAAAAGTGCTGCAGCATTGTCCTAACCACCTTAAGTAGGGGTTAATCTAAGTCTCCAGAAGCTCCAAGATCCCAAATTGATTTGAAAAGACATTATTTACACCCTTTTAAAGCTGAAATCTTCACTGTAGCTGCTGAGCTAAAAGTGTCTTATCTTGTTTTTAGGTTGTTTTATTATGTTTTTAAAACAAGTCCCCATCTGCTAGGCTTGGGCCGATATTAGATATTATCGAATATCGCAATATTTGCATGTCGATATTTGACAAGGTGGGAATAAGACTGGGCTGGCAGAGGTCACTACAGGTCAACTGGCCTGATTTAGCGGCATGTAGCAGACATGGAGGACTTTGTTTCTAAGAGGAATGCCAGCTCACCAGTTTGGGTATATGTTGTGGGAGAAAATAGCGAGCCAAGGGATTTCGAATGACACTACACGTCGTCTTTGCTGATAGACAATAACACTGTCAATTGCGATATTTGAGCGGAACAATGTCGTGATTTAAAACTTTGGATATAACCCAAGCCTACAACCTACTTCAGTTGTTTAAGAGAAACAACAAACTGTGAAACTTCACCTGACCTTCCATCTGCATGAGGGTGAGTAGATAATGACTGAATTTTCCTTTCTGGGTGAACCTGAACTTTAATCCCCTACTATAACTTCGTCACTACAGCCAGAATCCTACTTTATCCAACCTCATACTACATTTTTTTTCCACTGCCTCTGGGACACTAGTAGCATCACAGCAGCCCTGAAACAAGCATGTTACAAAGTACGACTCCTGCGTAGATGTGTGCAAAGCTAGTGCGAGTATTATAGATACTCCTGAGAAATGCTCTCAAAAAGAGGTCATATGAGGAGATTAGAGAATGAGTGGATAGAAAATCACTGGCAGCACAACTCCCATGCCACCTCTGTGTTCTGTAATGACATGCATGATTGTTTAGGTCACCTCACCCCCAGCCTCTTTTGTGGTCTATTAATATATTCAGCCACGCTGCCTCATGCATTATGCAGCACGGATAACAAAACAACTGATTTCTTTGCCTTAGTGGGTGCTGTCGTTGCGTCGAGAACTGATTTCTAACACCCTGTCACGCATGCCGGTAGGCTAGTGCAGCACACTGCACAGAGTGGCCATTTTTAAACATCCACCCTTAGAGATATAGACAGCGGTCACGTGTTGAAGGAAGCACTGCGAACACTATACAGGGAGCAAAGACGTTGTGTTGACCCACAGGCAAATGCTTCATCACTGATGCACAGGGGATGCCCACTGAAGCATAGCACACATAAACACACACGCAGATGCAGTACACTTACAGCTGTTTGTGTAGCATTACACTGTAACTAGTGCATGTAGCAGGGATTCACCCACAAACCATTAGCATATGTTATATTTCCATTTATATCCCAGATTAGCTGTGTATGTGCACACAGATGAGGGATGAAGGCTGCTGCTGCCCTACTTACCACGGAGATACTGAAAAAATCCCGTCACCAGATTTAAAGAAGTCTTCCTGACAGATACATCCTTATAGTGAGCCATTCTACAACCCACTCTCCTGCTCGCTCCCTTCGCCTGTCATGAGTTCCACCGCACATATATGTATGAGTGAAGATAACATCCACAGTGGAAAAAACAAAATGGCACAAAAAGAAAAAATCACACGGCCGTCCTTTTTTCCTTTTTCTTTCCAGCAGGAAGCAAAAAAAACAGATCTGGCTGCCTGGTTTCCCTGGTGAAAGCAAAAGCTGCTGGAGGCTGTGATGAAAACGTCCCCTCCTCCCTGACACTCTCACACACAGACACACTGACACGCACAAACGCACAGACACACACGCACACAGGCGGCAGAGGAGAGAACTCTAGCAGAAAGGGTCATTTGCAATCCCGTCCTTCCATCTTCCTGTGTTTTTCCCATCCAGAGGAGCCATGCCTGTGTGGATGTGCACAGCCCCCCGCTGCACTGCCTGCTCGCTGTATCATCGTGCCGTCTGAGGCTGGAGAGAGATCAGCTAGAAGCATGGCTCCACCAATCAGCACGAAGGGGGCGGTGATGTCACAGCCCTGGCTGCATTATCCTATGTGTGTGCCTGTGTGTTTGTGGGCCTGTGTTTGTCAATAAGATTTGTCTAATCTTCTATGAAAGTGATTACAGCTCAGTGTCCAAGACAATCATGAAACAAATCCATTTCAATTTTTTTGTTTTTGTTTTTGAAAATGTTGGCTGTGAAATCAAATGGAGTCCCCCACAGGCCCATTCATTAAACAGACAGGATTAAAAGCCTGCCACACAAAGCTCACCATGGTGCAACAAATCTTAATAATTAATGCTGAGGCCGGTGACATCTACCACCTGCTCTCCCTCTCTCTGTGTCGATGCTATTGTGACGACAAAGCAGACACACCCACCCAGGGATTCCCACTGCACACACAGTATCATGTAAAAGCTCTAAAGCATATCCATTTTTGTCCTGTATGGACGACTTCAGCTTCGACCACTCTGTTTTTCTATTGGACCACTACTCCACTCCTCTCAATATAACACACAATAGTGAATGAGTCTGGTACTTGATAGCTTATCATCTCCTGCAGAAAAAATCCTTTTATACTGTCAAGACCACCGGCAAACTAAAAGCTTTTCTGATAGACTAAAAATAGTCCTGAGCTTGTGTTTCTATTATTACTGCTTTATACGCTGCTGGTGGAACTGGCCCAGAAAAGCTATTTGGGTGAAAATGGATCCCCCCCCCCAACCTTTTACGTCAAAACAGTAAAAGGTTACAAGTAGGACCGTTAAAACGATGTTGACAGCTTGCGTGCAAGGAAAACAATGAGCTTTTAGAAATGCTACAATTAATGTTCATAATTATTTATGGCTAGTCCCAAACAAAACAAGGTACTCAAATTTGTATGTCAATGAGGACAAATTAAAACCAAAAACATTATTCTTGTAATTAACCGTATCATTTAAATAGTGTTAAATAATATTTTAAACCCTCCAACAGACACCCACCTGGAGACAATATACTGTATTTTGAAGGTTTCAGTAGTGAACTGTGCCTGCATATTTTTGTGAAAATGAAGACAAGAGTCTAATCTGTCTAATCTTTCTTAATACATGTAACTTTACAGAGTACTCCACAGAGCTTGACTAATATATCAGTTAGCCAATATTAGCATATACTGTATGTTGTGTGATATGCACAGATATGAGAAAGTTTTCATTTTTATACAATAAAAAGGGAGAAAAAAAATGCTTGGAGCAGTTTATCTAACTATAAAGCAAGGACTCTCTAGTTGTTTTTCTATCTGTCTGTCTGTCGGTCTTTATGTCATTCACATATTCAAGAGTTTATCCGATCTGCTTTACACTTTGTTGCTGAGGACCCAAGAAAGCAAATTTGGATGCGATTTGGACACACAACATGTTCAATTTAATACATTTTTATTAAAAACCGTGCTGGGTTCACACGTGATCCCTTTCACATGATCTCATGGGTATGTACAAGTAATCAAAATGGAGATTAGCTCGGTGCAACAACTTGCTGTGGTAACACGTTGCAGTGAGAAAAAAAACGCAGGAGCAGAAGGTTAAACGAGTCTGGATGAGTGGGGAGATGTGGTCAACAACACAGGTTTTCTATTCTACAGCGAGAACTGGAGGTGAGATTTTAAGTTTCTGTAAGCAATAGTAAGTTTACATATATATATATATATATATATATATATATATATACAGTATATATAAGCATATGAGCCAATATATTGATATCAGAATTGTATTTATCTCCCCAATAGTCCTAAAAATAGTGCCGCTGTTCCACAAGCAGAACAGTGGATGGTAAAGGTTACGGTAAAAATGTTTTTGCAGAGTAGTAAATCAGGCTTTTTCCTTAACTAAAGGTTTTGCTTTTTCTATTCTGAAGCCAAACGGGTCCAACCCAGGAAAAGTCCTCTGCTGCAAAGGAAGTCATGTGTTTTTGTTCCCACAAGGGGCATCTAGGACTAGATATTACCTGCAATTTTTCATTACTAGTGACAAAAGCTGCATTTTGGTCCTGATAACAAGACAATATGGTGTAACCAACATAAACCAAAGTTCTCAAATGTTGAATGTTGTCTAAACACAAGCAGCAACAACACCAGGTCCAACTTGTTTGCTTCTAAAGCTGAGCAACTCCACCTGCTGACTGAAAGCCTCAGAAACAAGTAACATATCAACTATCTGATTCAAAAATAAGGAAACAAGACTTCAAATCACGACAAAGCATTACCTGCTAGTGTTTGGGCAGTTTATGAAACTCTGTAATACAGACACGAAAGTTCTGACGTTCAAAACCCGGCCCAAATTTGTAATAGATAACTTCAAGTCTGTTTTGATATTCCAGCTGCTCAATCTCAAATCAACTAGCTATTAAGGAGCTGTCTAGAGTCCTGAACTCAGCTAGACGGCTCACTTTGTGTAATAAGACGTACGTATGTAGGTCAGGTTTGGATATACTAACTCTGACAAGCATGAAATCCTTACGTAAAACAGCTCCCCATTATTGAGTCATTACGTCCAAGTCAACTGATTTAATTAGGCCTGATGTAGTACTAGCGGCTAAGTGCCAATTAAACGTGGATATCCCCAGCAACAAACACCACGCACAGCATCAAACCACTAAAGCATCTGCAATTCTCATGAGTGATGGAGTACTTAAGGTGATCTTAGGACAGATGATACCTTTGGCAATACTGCGCTGTAGGTGCTTGGCTTCATTGGCCTGTGTTGGTCACCTGGGAGCACTGTAAAAGCCCACGCACTCTGCTGTTGTTCCACTTAGTCAAGAGCAGGCCTACTTTAGCTCTGCCAGGCAAACAATAATCAGGCAGGACAAGAAAGGATTCTGTCCATGCAGAGATGCTTGACACTGAGGATGTATTACCAACTGAATGGTTCACAACATGAAGGTACTGTAAAAAAAATAAAAAATAAGACTGTCTTCTGTTATCATAACTATTCAGTCAGTCTGAGGCAGCCTGGCTCAGTGTAGAGTGGGAATTAGGCTCTCTGTTCATGAGATTATATCAGTGTGATCATGGCTGTGTGTCCCTGGCAGCTGCTACTGACACTGTAGAGTAGAAGCATCGCTTACAGCTGACAACATGCACGCTTGTCTTGTACTTAGCTTTTACTCCAACAGTGATGTAACTAGTCCACCCCCTCTTGGAGAGCACTGACTTCTAACGATGAGTGAGCTCTGCCAAAGTGGTTTTCAATGTTTTAGTTTGTGACCTTTTATAACAATGCTGCGATCTAGTTTTTGCTGGCTGCAGTGGGGAGGCGTTTTACCAAAAAGCATGACCTTAAGAGCTGAAACAATCGAGTAAAGGTCCCATATTATGCTTATTTTCAGATTCTTTTTTTTTTTCTTTATTTGCAAGAAAAACATGCTTTAATGTTCAAAAAACACATTATTATTCTCATACTGTCCACCTCCGTTCACCCTTGTCTCTGCCTGCATCTTTAAGGACCCCCCCTCCCAAAACGCCCAGTCTCATCTTATTGGTAAGCTCTCACAGGCCTGAGCAGGCATCGTCCACCTAATTAGCTCTGCCAGTGTTTTTGCAACCAAGACCACTCTGGCGGCATTGCTGAGAAACAGTGACTGTATAGTAGTGACACCACAACCTGACGTAAGTCCTGTTTGTAGGGGCATTTCTGAATATTGATGGCGCTATGCAAATAGTGTCGATTTAGGTGTTTTGATACTTTCACAATAGCTATAGAGCATCCAGCCTTGCTTTATAATAAAAGATAAGACAGGAAATTTACTTTCTATAATATTAACCCCTTAATCAATTGATTTATTGACTGAAAATTAACAGCTAAATTCCTTAATTGAACTTTTATGATGACTGATTGATCGTTTCCTTAATTTTTCTGGCAAAAAATGCCAAACATCACTGGTTCCATTTTCTTGAACATAAGTATTGCCCGTGTCTCAGTTTTATATCGATTTAAAGGAGCTCTATGTTACAATTTGTATCAATCTTCATGTATTAATCACTTTTTTATTGCCCATATGTGAGCGAATTGTAATGTGACATGAAAAAAATGAGACCTTAATATCATATCACTTGATTATTCATCACAAGAAGCAAAGAGGCCCAAAAAAAACATGTAACCTTTTTACATTTAATAGCCAAAAATCAGAAACAAACTTGAAAAAGTGATTATGCATTTTTTTTAAAAGCTATATTAATAGGTTTATATCTGTCAGTATGTACCCAGGAAGAGGATAGATCACACTATTAGACGTCACCACAAACTCTTCAGCAACTGTATTTCATCATATCCTGTTTGACACACAGTCTCCAAAAGAGTGAAACCCACATGAAACCCACAAGAGGAGCCAAGGCATAAAGAGAGCAACACGCTTGTCATGCACACCCCACCAGGAACTTCCAGGCTTACGGTACCCTGAGGGCATTTAAGGCCATGAGATGTTGGTATACTATGATTGTATGGCACTGAAATCAAACAGACAAACAGAGATTTCTTCATTTATCTGCTTTAATACTAAATACCAGCAAGATAATCAGTGTTCATTCACAAGACTACATATTTTCGGGTGTCATTAATTCATCCACCCAGATGGACCACTGCTCAAGTCAAAGAGAGTCTCTGCAGGATGCCTTTAACGACAGGAAGCGGCGTTTGATCACTAGTGAAAAAAAAGCCCAGACTACGTTGCTGCCCGCCATCTACAGAGCACCTATAACCACTGGCACTATTATGTCTTCCAGATGTGACCTGACACCAAATTCCACTTCCTGACATGAAACACGCAACAGGCTGGCACTTTGCATTGCAGATTAAGCCATTTGTGCAACGTTCAGGGGAATTTCCTCAAGATAGTAATAAAGATAATTTAGATTAATTTAGATTTTATCTGCGTTTGTATGACACATCAGAAAGTTACATGAAATTATAACATCACTTTGAATTCTAAGGCTGTGCAATATAAAGATATTATATTGTTTTCGTGACATGAGACTGTATATCATCCTAAATTTGGGATATTGTTAATCATGATAAGGCGTAAGTGATGTCTTTTCCTGACTGATGACTGTTCTACTTGTTTTAATACTTGCCTTTACCCACTTAGTCGTTATATCCACCTTATTGGAGATGAATTATCAAAATACCAATACTCATCCCTACAATATTGTCGCAATTTTGATACTGGGTAATGCTTTATAGGAAGCTCGTATCAATAGGCATCCTTCTAAGTTCCTTATAATAAGGCGTCGTTCTTGGTTTACATTCGCTAGCTGCAAAAAGCACAGTTAAATGTCAATGAGTGCAGTGTTAACTGATAATAAATGCATAATAAAATATGCCATTATCTAGGTAAATCAATAAAAAAGTTTAGTAAAGGTTTAACAACTCAGTAAATGTGTTTATGTTATTATAAAACTCAAAACGATTCTTTTTATGTTCTTAAGCAGTTTATAATGTTATCAAGTTTCTTATGGGTAAGTGCTTAATAAATGTCTTATAATCTCACAATAAACATGGCTATGATGTTTCATCAATGCTCATATGGTTTAAATAATAGCGAAAAATCATGATATACATTGTGTATCACGATATAGCATAAGAATATCGTGATAGGAGTTTAATGCTATATCCCCCAGCCCCATTGAATTTTGAATGAAGTTTAGTTAGTGTTCATGACACTATACATCAATAACAACAGAAAATATCTACTTAGAGAGATTTAAACATGCATTAATTCGCTTTGTGTTAGAGCATGTCTGAGCCGGTAAATGGCTGTTTAAAACAAATAGATAAAACCCTCACGGCAGGTGTTTTTTTCATGACACATTTCAATCTCATTGCGGTGAGAATATGCATTAATAGGAAGTGAATGGAAATAGCTTTGCAGTTCACAGGAAACTTGGTCTTTCTAGAGCAGGAACTGGACAGCACTGGCACAACCACAGAAAATGTTTCATAACAGTCGCTATGGTAACTAGCCGTAAGGTGTTAAGTTTCCTGGTATACTGTACATCCAGAAATACATGTGAAGCGAGCCAAAGCGGCTGCCAGAATCGACCAAACCATCAGTGATGGTAGTGGCCCAATGCCCTTGCAACAAAGGGGGACACCAACAAAAAGAGACTCCTGCTATCGATCTGCTCTTCACCAAGGGCAGACAGGGTGTCAGGTTTTAGTCTTGTTCAGTGCATTGTCTGTGCATTCATGAAGCCGCGGTTGTTTTGACTCAGTATTCCATGACAAGACCAGATTAAATGTTCCTACTGATCCCTGGCCCGCCTCAGAAAAAGTAATGAAATGAAGGAGCTACTTTTTAACCAACGACTCGGATGAAAACATCTCTTTCTCAGAAGTGATTAAACAAAAGGGCAAAGATTAGTCTATTCCTGGAAAAAATTATATGTGTCCCAAAAGTTATTTTTACTGGCTAAAGACAACTACTTGAATAATGTAATGATATGAAAATGCATGCCTCTTTGCAACTAATGAGGCTTACTATTTTTGACAGGAAAATCAGATTTAAAAATATGAAGACAAACCAGAGCCCTGATCCATGTCTTGAGATCAGGAGTTGCACAGTATAACACTGAATAAAATAATTCCTTTTCCTCTAAATACCTTCTTAATTACACCATCCAGGCCACCAAACAATATAGTACCGTTTTGTGGTTTGGTCACAAGATATCATAAGAATTGATTTCATTATTCTGAATGAGATTATGTGCTTCCTTGGAACACCAGAAGAGACCATGTGCATATTTAAATCAAATTAAATTAAATTCAAGTTTGATTATACTATGTTCTCAAAGGCTACACATGCTTGAGAACAAGCCAGTTATAAAAACAAAACCATCTTTTATTTTGCTAATTTTCTGCATTAAGTTTTAACCGCAACACGCTGCAGAGAGATGATAAAAATGAGGCACCCATGATCATAATCACATTGAGGGAAAAACTTAATTAAAATGATACATTTTCCAATTGTGTGCCTTAATTCTGCTATGTGAGTAAGTGTGTGTGTGGGCGTGTGTGTGTAAGCATGTGAGCATCCTCCCTTGCAAAAGCTGGCAAACTTCAGATGGGCATGCAGCCCAGGCATTGAATCAGCACAATGTTACTGTGCAGCAGCGCAGGAGGAGAGAATGTTTTCTCCGTAAGCCAGCTGAGCTGAAGAGTGACACTTACCCTGCAGTTTTTGCATCACATTAGCGATGTCCACAGACGTGCGGCCCAAGTGCCTTGGAGAGGCCATGTTGTCTCGTCGCAGCTGTAATGACAAGGAGTGTCACTGATGTTGGGAGCAGAAGAACCTTCACAACTGTCCTGAGTGGGACATCCCCTCTGCCCCTCCCTCTGTCTGCTCCTCTCTCTCTCTTTCTACTTTCACTGCAGGACCAGGTCCAATTGAATCTCAGGTTTCATGCAGGGACAAGCAGGTTTACTGTCCAATGGAAGCACTTCTCCCATTCATTGCCTGCAGAAGAGAAGTGTATGAGTGTAAGAGGGTTTCAGATGAGGCCACACCTACTGTCAAGAACTTACTTAACTGTTTAACTTGTTCATGCTCGTGTTGCACGCCTACAAGATTACCCAGCTGCACTTTTCCTCCTTTTATCACAAAATGTCATCATCCAAATCTCAAAAGCTATGAGTGCTGCAAAACAGGCAAATCACACAAATTAACACTATAAATGATTTCCGATATAAATCAATTGATTGCTTACATGGCAAATAAGATACTTTTTACATACTCAATCAACTTCATTGGCTTGACCAAGTGCACTGACAGATATAAGGGATTTGACTGAATTTGATTGTCCTTAGGGCTGCACAATTAATGGCAATATTATCAATATTACACAATGGCCAAGTGCAATATCCACTTGTGTGTGACAAAACAGCATGATAACGAAGTACTGTAGTGCTGCAGAGATGCACGGGCCTGAGAAATCTTGTTCTCCAGAGATAAGAGCGCATGTTTGTTTGGTACAGACTCCAACAAATGTCACATCATCAAAAATATCATTCCAGCTAATCATGACTCATATCACCATTTCAACGTCTGTGTCAATAACTGCAATAACCTAGCTGTCATTATCTCTCAATGAGCGCCAAGAAGAAATTAACAGGAAGACACAAATATAGAGACATGCAGCTACACAAAGATGACAGAAGATAAGAGACCATAACCACAAACTTATCATTTGCAGGCAAAACCTGGACAATTGTGAAATGTTTAGAAAACAACTACATACAAATGTGAGTGAAACTGTTTATCGTCGGAGTGCATACTACTTACAAGCACATTTGCATTTAATGACAGTCAAAAAAGGAAGTGTGAAAAAGTCTGAATTAGCCCCAAGAAGTGTAAAAGTTAGCTAGCTTTGCACAACATTTTCCCTCCAACGGTTTCATTTCATGCCATGCATGTAATGCACACATTACATTACCATCAAAACAAGTTATTTAACACTTAACTACTTCTTATCAGAGTTGTGGACTGAATGGTGTGGAGGCAGAGTACCACTATCACTAGCGTCAGTTCAACGCGAGAGGAAGTCACTGAAGCGCCACAAACTCAGACAACAAACTAGCTTAAATGCGTCAGAAACAGTTAACGCTTCAGTAAACACGAGCCTAACAACCAACACACAAACATCAGGCTATCAATGACATTTAAAGCGACATTTTGTCTTACCTTACTTTCGGGACAGCAGAGACTGAGAAGTTGACACAGGAAGTGTCTCTCTCTCTCTGTGTGTGTGTTCCCCTGTTGCCTATGGTAACGGTGAGCGTGAAGCATGGTGGTGCAGAAGAAGAAGAAGAAGAAGAAGAAAGATGAAGAAGAAAAAAAGAAGAAGAAGAAGAAGAAGAAGAAAGAGATGATGATGATGATGAAGAAGAAGAAGATGATGATGATGATGATGAACAACAACAACAACAACAACAACAACAAGGGCCTCTGGCAGCAAACTACACAAACTAGAGGTGGAGGAGGAAATGTGTGGTGTAGTTCCTGTCCTCCTCATTTTTAGGGACAAAGGGGTTCATTCTTTGGCTGAAGAGAGAGGAATTCTGGGTATCCCCCCCCCTCCATCACACTCCCAAAGTTTGTTTGTGGCCCTTCACAGTGACTGACCTTACAGACAGTGTAGCTAGCTAATAGTTAGCTAATATCCTAAATGCTTTATTGATCAAGTATAAGTCATAAATAAGAGCAGGTTTTGGGCTGTCAGGCTGTGTGAAAACTTACTCCAGCATAGCAGTCTTTGTCTTTTTAGCTCGGTCGTTAATTAATCAGGAAGGGCTGCCCACCATCTGGACCACAATCCCCTTTGTTAAAGGGTGACTCCACCAATTTTACAGTCATAAAGGAACAGTTCACCCCAAAATGAAAATAAAGGCACCAGGTTTAAAGAAGCAGTCCACTGGTCCAGCATTTAAACCTCCAGTTTATAACTTCTATGTGAGAAACTCTCAGTTTTAAACCTGCTCCTCTACACTTAAATGGTAAATTAGAAAACTTAAATAACTAAATTCAAATGAAACCCTTATAAGCCTGCAGCTGGATTAATACATTTCTTGTATGATGTTTCTGGGAAACCTCCAGGCTATTTTATTATGCAGATCACAGTGACAGTGCTCAAAGCTGCAGCCTCCCAACAGACTCTTCATTGAAAGTACTGTGGCACCATCTGCTGGACATAGTTGAACAATGAATGTCTTAATTCAATTTCCTGGGACTTTTTCCTTTCATACAACCTTCTTTGGCCTGTACCTTGGGGTTTTTGGAAAGTTCAGTCCTAGAAAAGTGTTTCTGCTTATTAAGATGTATAAATATTTCAGAGGGAATAATTGTACCTGTGTATGTATCAGCTGTTGAGCTGCAGGAGCCTGGCTTGTGGGAAGGTCAGCCTGAAGACTCTAAGGGCAGAAGTGAGTTGGGAATAGTGCAACAATTGAAGGAAATCCCCATAGAGACTGTGATCATGATAGACTGCAGACTCTCTAGTGGGTGGTTGGATTTTCATTTTCAGTTTAGATTATCCAGAACCTTGTCAAGACACTTGGAAACATTGCCAACACCTTTTACGGCATACATATGGTTGTATTTTTGATGGTTCTGATTTCATTTTATTTAAATGTGTATCAAGAAGCTATGCATGGCAAAGTTGCAAGAAAGCACACAAAACATGCCTCTTCCTAAGCCAATAAAGCCATTGTTGGAAAGTATTGATCCTAAGGAAATGATGCAAAAGGAAACAACCCTGTTTCCCAGTGTTATGTCCCACACAGATAAGCAATGCATTTGCTAATTTTAAAGCCAGAGAGGGAAGGAAGCATGACAGCAAAGTTTCCGCCACACCAAACACTGTAGAGAGAAAAAAAAAGCAAAAAGCCTCTCAGAAAAAGCTCAGTGTTCGTCTGTCTGCTCCGAATCTGTGCGGAATCGGTCGGTGGAATAATGGCACATAATGAAACACATCCCATGTCGGAGATACTTCAATCATTTAATTTTGGTGAGTGTATGTCTAGTTGTTTCCTGTGAAAGCTAAGGTGTTAGAGTAGCATTACTGTGGAATCCAGGTACATTTTCACATAACTGTCTGTTTCATCTCTGTAACTGGCTTACACTTAGAAATAACTTGCCTATAACAGTGACTTTAAGTCTTTAAGTTCAGTGTTAAGGGTCACATTTAATGCAAAGTTTTGTCTATCATGTTGAGTCAATGTGTGAATAAATCAAATAACTAGATGTGTCATTTTATAACAGGAGACAGAAGGACCAAGTTGAAATGCTTTCCCCTTCGGTTTATTTCTTATGTAGACTATTATGTATAAGGAGAACAAATCAAGGAACAAAACTCTCAGTTCTTACAAAAAGGGGCTCCACGCAACAGTTTGTAGCAGTTTACATGTATTAATCACTTATTTATTGTTCATATGTGAGCAGATAGTAATGTGACGTGACAAATGAAACCTTCCCATCTCTTTTGGTTGCCTGTACAAGCCTGTGAACAATGTTCGTAGAAGTTATTAAATGCTGCTGGGCTGTGGATTTCTTTATGAAGGACTAATGTTGGTTGTGACGTTATGCACGTTCTCGTGTGCCTCGTCTCAGTGCCTCTCTCCATTCTACTAACAGAGAGTAACAGCAGCTAACGTTAGTTTAGAAATGGAGTCTGCTAACGTAAACTAATGACCGACTTTCACAGCCCCTTTAAGTTCAACAGCCCAAGATTATTTATAGTGTAGAAATCTGCTCGTCTCTGGAACTGCAACTGAAACACACATTTATTTTTAGACTGATGTCTCTGCATTGGGAAAATTGACAAAAGAGCTCTGAATAAACCACTCAATATGTTGAGGGGGCAAAATATATTATTATATTATATATTATTAAATTAAAATGTAAAAATACACCACCAAGACTGCTCTGGTCGACTATTATTGTCTGCAGCGTCAAAACAATTAGTATGAACCACATATTAGAAAAAAACATATCAGAAAACAACTGTCAGTTCTTCTAAAACCTTCCTGTTTGCCACTACCTTTTATTAAGTTAACTTTGGAGCTATTTATATTTGTCTTTCCACTGTACAGACACTGTAACATTGTGTTTTCAGTTTTATTCAATATATCTTATTTTTTAAATTTCTACCTAAAGTTGAAATATGTCAGAATATTGGTTGAAATGTTAAAAACTTATATTATCTACCGAATGTGAATAAATAGCAGTTTATGAAAGTTGAAAGGTGGCCATTTCTTACATATTGCACCTTTAGATTATTCTTTTAAAATCCTCATTTTACTTTTACATCTTATCTTAATCCTTGTGTATTGAACTTTGAATTGCCTTGTTGTGGAAAGGTGCATATGAACTTACCTGACCAAACTTTAAGTCAGAAATCAGTAAACTTTTGCAGTCGACATACAGTCCTGTACGGCCTCATTTCAGGAACAACGTGACAAATCAAGTTATTTTTTGATGCTTCACGCCAATGGTACGGTCAGTCTGTTCCTCAGTGCAATGATACATAGACAGTGAACCCACATGCAGGCGTGATGTAAGATTTTATATAACGTTGAGCCCAGTATAGCAGCAATAAAAAAATCAATACACAGAACAAAACTTTCTGGAACAAATCTGGCACATATGGGATGCATTTTCTTAGGCTGGTGCAACTGCTCCTCGTCTATGCTAATAAGATTTTGTATTTCTAACCTGAAATGCAGCAGAAAACATCCATCTGGGGAAATAATCTTCCCCCATTTTTAGAACAACACGACGCATCCTGCCTCACGTTCTACCAAACATTTCCAGTCATTATTGTGATCCCTGAGTACTTCCCCTTTTCTGACACTCTGCATTGATTTCCTCCTTTCCAGGCGATATGATTCTAGCCTTCTGTTTATCTGTGCTTGTTGGCCTGCTGCTGGGTGCTTTGGTCTATGTGCTGTTGACCTGGGCATCCAGGCGCAGGGCCACCGCCAGGATCACCCAGCGCTCCAAAAAGAGATCTGGCACTTCACAAACAAACAACCCTGCGAGCAGCCAGATGGGGCTCTACAGAAGCACTTTCCTGAGCGTCTACAGGCAGCCCTCTCTGGAGCCAGTGGGCCCTCTGGGGAGCAAGCCAGGCTTAGAGACCTCCACCTTCCGCCCAGTGCCAAAGAGAAGCAAGGCTGGCCTGGACATGGGAGAGGACACTCAGGTCAACATGCCCGAGGACACAGCAGCTTCAACCTCATTGGATTCAGCATCCCTGGTGCCAAACAAGAGGCACTCATTCTGGTTGGGTGGCAATGGACTTAAAGGTTTCCTCCCCTCACAGACTCCCCCTCCTGCATATGACAGTGTCATCCACGCCTTTGAAGAGACTTGCACTTGAATCTTAATAAAACAAGAACTGAAAAAGAAGAACATTGTCGGATTACATTGGACTTTCTGGCTGTTTTCTGCTCTCTAGGGACAGATTTTCAGACCTTCTCTGACACTTTTAAGTCTTAAAGCATTGTGTCCTTTACAGCAAAAAGACGCTTCCACAGCCATCAAGTCTGTGCTCAGTATTATATTGCGAGATATGCGTTAGTGGTGCAACTAATTGATTAATTTGCATGTTAGTTTCTTCATTAAAACAACAGTTGTTTTCTTTACAGAGTGTTACAAAATAAGGGGACTCCTTCACATTGTTTTGAGCAAAACTCAAAGATATTCAGTTTTAAATTATATGAAATGCAGACAAGCAGCAAATCATTCTACTGGACGAGATGTACCAAGTAAGAGTTTGGCATTTTTGCTTGAAAAATGACTGTTTGATGATTAATCAACTGATCACTGCAGTTGCAGAGCATCTCATGAACCATGATGTAGAGACACTGGCAGTAAACAGAGCTTGAGGGTGGATTTGACCAATCACATGAGGATGAGGGGAACACTGTGTGTCACAGAGTTATATTATCTAACACTACAATAAAGATTTAATGATGATCTTATCCAGTGCTTGTAGTTTTTTGTGCAAAAAAAAAGAAACAACAGAAATCAGTTTATTGACCTGAAATGAGTGAATCTGATGTCATGTGAAATGGAGGAAAGTTATAATGAAGCAGTTACCTAATTAATAATAATTACGGGACATTCATCACATCAAGGTCTTGTGTCAGGATGTCACTTCAACTTACAGTACAAAGATGGGGTGCGCCGTGTGAGGTTGCCATTATAAAAGAAACCCCCTTTTCAGGTGCAGAAATGAATCCCTGTTTGATTGTGGTAGCCTGTGGACCAGACTCCATATCAGAATGTATCAATTTAAGGTTAAATTGTACATATTTATCTTCACTGACTCTTGACAGGCTCATTATGCGTATTGGTGCTTTCGTTTTCACTGGCTTTGAAGTTCGGGGTCCATTTTCCGTGCTACCTGCCTCATGGCAACCCGTTTTTAAAGCCACAACCCCAAAGTGCGCCAGCTGAGGAGTGCTCGGCAACACGACCGCACTGTGCGCCGCCTGCCTCTGGATTAACGTTGTTATAGCGGTGTCAGGTACGTGCATCTGCATTATGTTTGTCCGTATATCATATTCAATGATAACACACATGTATTTGTCACAGCAGCTCATTGGTCTGGTGAGCATCGTCTCATCCAGACTGCTGCATGCGGTCCGATGGGCTGCAAGACGCCTCTGAATGAGAAATCTAATTGATGTGATGTAGTGAGAGACCTTCACAGAGGAGATGATAGCAGGTCTTAGAGTTTTAATGGATGCTGTTCATCTGCATTCTTCAATTTTATCCTCAGAGGCTAATTATTGTTTTTTTCAACCTCTGTTTGATTAGAATGCGACAATTATATTCCTATTATCCGCGTTAGAAAACGTCCACAGTCATTTTTTTTTTTTTTTTTTCATGTAGAGATTGCAAAGAGGAGTTCACATCCTCCCCTGGCTGCTCTGCTGTTTGACGTAAAATAGGAAGCACGGACAGTATCAGTACCCATGGAGACAGCAAGTGCACTGATCTCCAATGCAGTGATGCTGTTGCATAGAGACTGAGAAAAACTGAATTTCAAGGTTGATGCACTGAATGACAACACGGCTATTTTAAGCAAGAGCCACCTTTTTTTCCCTCTCTCTCTCTCTGCCTGTCTCTTAGATTACCTTACTTGTTGATTTTATTCGCCTTTTTCCTTCTTTTTTTTCATTGCAACAGGATTACACAACTCTCGAGAGCCACATCAAGAAAAGACATGGGGTGGGCCGCTGAAGCCTCACATCATTTCCAAGGCAAACTCTGAAGTGCAGTGCCGCTTGATTTATTAAGTGGATGTAGAGCTGGACAACATCTAGCTGTATGATGCATTTTACCTCCCCTTAGATTTTATTGTAAGCACCGAGAGCAGAGCAGCCATTACCCTTCAGTGCATCATCTGAATGGAAATATGGACACCTTCAATGGAGGAATTTTAACTCAACATGCCCAGGAACTATGAGGTATGTTGGATTGTTGTCACCATCAGAAATTCTGCATGAACTCATCCTGTGCAGCCACAATGTATCCAGATTCGCAGATTTTAAATTGCAGAGGAGATCCGGAGGTTTTCAAAGATACAGAGTATGTCAGAATATCTATTGTGAAGTGTGTTGTACATGATGCACAAGACATGAAGAATATATTTAATGGCATTGTGCAGCTGAGGACATGGAGTCCTCAGTTTGACTACTTCACTCATAAACATGATGTTGCTGCGAAGAGGAGATGGAAAAAGAAGATGGAGATCAGGGAATACTGTCAGGCAGCAGATAAGATGCTTTCAGCGACGTAAAGCCACTTCAGGGGGAATAGAAATGCAAAGCTGTTTGACAGAAGTAGAGCATGACAGATATATAATGATATTATATATCCGTTGGCCGATATGTAATCCGCTTATATTGGTACGCTCAAATACAGATATATCGTTATTGGTGTAGCTATATGTTGTCCGCCAGTATGAAAACTTTCTTATTATAGATTAGGATGCAGATAAAGATGCTTGGGGTAATTTATAATCAATACGTTTCCTGTTTCAGTGCGAGAATGTCACTGTAGATGATTAAGTTTATTGTATAACTGTAAAAAACTAAATGGCTTCAATCATTACAAAAAATCTGTGTATATCAGCCGATATATCGATGTCCGGATTTTTCACTCGCTATTATTACCATCAGAATCGGCCCAAAATATTGAGTGTCCTTCGAGCTCTTGTTAAAAGTTTTAAAGGTTTGAGTCAGCGATTTGAGGGGAGATAAGAGGGGATTTGATTCCCCGTGTTAGCAAGATCACTAAAATGCATCCCCCTCGTCCTTCCTGTGGCAGAGAGTGTGCAGAGGCAGAAGAGTTGTTGAGTTGAATATGTAAGTCTGACTCATTGATCCTTTATCTGACTGAGGTAAGAACTGTGCTGTGTATTGATAAATCCACAAAGCTGTATTTGTAATTGGGCCTTTTTCTCTCAGTACCGCCCTTCTCTGTCTTTTGTCTCGGATCTATAATATTCTATAAACTATTTATACTATACTATGTTGTAGCCTGTGTTTTATATAGAGTCGTGCCATCGTCATGATCAAAGTCAAACGTGTAGTCGCAGAAGAGCGAGAGGATGATAGAGACACTCTACTGCCTGTAGTACTCCGATAATATTCCTATCAACATCAAAAGTACCAACGCTTAGTCATGGAGGAGTGTGAGGGTCATAGAGACGCACTGCTGCCTGTAGTATTCCTATTATGTTCCTGTAATATTTCTATGATCAGTCAGTAGCATCTGTGCTGCTGAAAAAACACCCAGACCAACCCACCTCTGCAACAAAATATGTAAGGCGCCCTGCAGCAATGTCCTCTGGGAGGCGTACATGGGTGTGTGTGTTGGTTGGTGGTTTGGAGACAGGGTAGGCGCTCCCATTGGGCCATCCCTAGAAAGTCACAGACTGCTTACAGTAGATATTTCTGTTGGTAAATGTAGCTTTTTCTCTACTTCAAAGTATACATGTGAGCCCTGTAGGACATTTTGTTTCCAGGCAGTGTCAGCCCAGTCTCAGCAGATTTAGACAAGGTTGGAAATGGATGCACTCGGTCTGAGATAAAACTAACCTAAGTGAACAAAGGCAGTACTGGGCAGGCCCCTAAAACTGAGCATACATATGTGATATTTCAATAATACTTTCGGTTTTTAGTTTGTGAATCCGTACAAATAATAGACAGACTGAAGTGATGATGTCATCTGGAGCGGCTCCATAGACAGTGAATAATAGAACAACAGCCAGAACACTATGAGCGGCAGCCATGGTGATTTTACTGCTATAAGGGCACATCTAGTGATTCACTGTTGAGCTCTATTCGGGAAGCTCATTTACATGAAAGAGCGCACAAGCCCCTTGTTTCAGTCTCTAATGATGTCTGTGAACTAGCTCGGTAAGGTAAGGTTCATTTGGATCTGTGTGTACTGTAGGTGTTGCCTTTACTCTGGTGGTTGCCTAAGCTTTTAATGTTAAATCCAATCTTATGCTCTTCACTTGGTCACATCGCTGATTCATCTTGATGGGCCCTGTCTTGGTAACCAGCAAAGCTATCTGTTTTATTATTGACAGAATTTTCTCACCACAAGGTCTATTTAGTGGGTGTTTAGATCATATCACAGTTTTACTGTAGAACTGAAGTGTAGATGTGAAATTACATGGGTTTTTTTAGCACTTAAAGGACTATTTGGCAGAAAAATCTCACCACAGGATGTTTTGTTTCGCTGTACTCTTCCACAGCCAACAGTGTACGTCCCAAAATGTCCTGAACATCAACAGTAGCCAGTGTTAGGCTCACAGACAGACACAAACATGCATTGAATCTGGTTTTATGATAAGGTCAAAAAAGCTGTATATTGTAGCTTGAACTCTGCTTCTCCCTCTCGCTTTTACCTCCCAGCCTGGTCACTCAGTAGGGATGTTGGCTGCCGTGGAACATGGTCCCATCCTCTGCAGCGACTCCAACATCCTCTGCCTTTCATGGAAAGGCCGGGTCCCCAAGAGCGAAAAGGACAAGCCGGTGTGCCGGAGACGGTACTATGAGGAGGGCTGGCTCGCCACAGGGAACGGGAGAGGAGTTGTTGGGGTGACGTTTACATCGAGTCACTGCAGGAGGGACAGGACTACACCTCAGAGAATCAATTTTAACCTGCGAGGACACAACAGCGAGGTGTGGTCTTGACTCTAGTAATATCACTCTCATTTCTATTTTCTGTATTTTTTAAATTGAAAACATCTTTCATTTTCCCCCTTTAAAGTAATCTCCTTCCTTCTCTGAACCCTGTCTGACAGAATTCATTGTAAATGAGGGTCATCTTTCAATTGTCTATGGAGTATAGATAAAGGTTAATTAAACTGATATTGAAACGTAGTTTAATATGTGCAGTAATCGCTGTTTATTGAGTTCTGTTGTATGCAGTATGAATAGGATGATAGTAAAAAGAAGATATAAAATCAGAGCACATGTAGATGTGTAACACTTGCATATTGTTTAGCTCATCAAATCCAAATTGCAATTTCAGATAAAAACGACGTCATCTCTCTTTTTTCTCTGCATGTGACTCTCCTTCCAACTGCAGCGGACTTTGAAATCACATTCAGACAAAAAAAAGCTTTTTTTAGCATTGTGCTCCTGCTGCGTATTAATCATGAATGTCCCTCTGTGCAGAGAGGCACCTGTATTTGCAAAAAACAGTAAAAGTGTTTTTGCACTTTTTTGCAGGTTGTCTTGGTGCGTTGGAATGAACCCTTTCAGAAGCTCGCCACCTGCGATATGGAGGGAGGTATATTTGTGTGGATCCAGTATGAAGGAAGATGGTCTGTAGAGCTGGTGAACGACAGAGGGGCCCAGGTAGACACTTTTTTTCTGTGTCTTGAAAAAAGTCTTTACATATACAAACATCTTGATGGGGGAACATTTCTTTGCTGCAGGTGAGTGACTTCACCTGGTCACATGATGGAACTCAGGCTCTCATCGCGTACCGGGACGGCTTTGTGTTAGTTGGCTCGGTCAGTGGGCAAAGACACTGGTCCTCCGAGATCAACCTGGAGAGTCAAATCACATGTGGCATCTGGACGCCCGATGATCAACAGGTACACATTATGTGGATGAACTTTCTTTTATAAAACATAAAGGAAAATACATCGGGGTGAGGATTTCCCCTTGCTTTAAATGCCTCCCTCAGTACAAGCTGAAACGACTTAAGTAATGGGCTTCTTTGCAGCACTGTATGCCAAGTGTTTAATGCTCCAGAGCATTTTCATCATTAAAGTGTAATGTGCAATGCTCCCTCAGGTCTTGTTTGGTACCGCAGATGGTCAGGTGATAGTGATGGACTGTCACGGGCGAATGCTTGCCCATGTTCTGTTACATGAGTCCGATGGGATCGTGAGCATGTCCTGGAACTGCCCTGATTTTCTGGTGGAGGACAGCACAGAGAGCGACACCGACTCGGATGACAATATTCTGCCTTTAGGTACAAACACGGTTCCCCCAGCTGCTCATTAGACAGCCTGCTACCTTCTGTCAGCTGTGGAAAGCTAATGTACTTACTTTTGTTTGTTCCTCCAAGTGCGCAGAGTCAAGCCTTTGCTGACGGTCACCTTCTTATCAGGAGATATCAGTTTGATGAACAACTACGATGACCTCTCTCCTGCCATAATTCGCTCAGGGCTGAAAGGTAGAAAAACCCATGTTTCACAAGTATGATTTGAACTGTGTTGATCATATGAGCCATAACGAACACATTTTTTGTACTCCTTCCTTGCACAGATGTTGAGGCCCAGTGGTGCTCCCAGGGAGACCTCCTGGCTGTGGCCGGCATGGAGAGACACGGGCTTCCTGCAGAGTCGGCCTGCGCGTCCATCATGAGGAACGCCCTCGTTAAGTTCTATAATGTCCAAGGAGAACACATCTACACTTTGGAAACACCGGCACAGGTTAGTACTGCATAGACTGAGGGATGCAGTAGATATAAACTGAACAACAAAAGTAAATAAATATTACAATACCCATAAGACTTCCAGCATTTAAATTATCTATTGATTTGAGCTGGTGAAAACAATCCATGTTGCCCAGAATTGTCCTTGATATTATCTGAATTATGCACACCGTGTATATACTGATTGTTATTTTGAGGGTCTGAAATGCAAAAGAAAAACAGAATTGGAAAAGATTAACAGCAGATGAATCAGTATTATAGTCATGTGAGAGAAAGATGTGCTGAAATGTCCTCGTTATATGAGCGAGTGAAGGCTACACTGCCAGTGACTGCAGGATTTGATTGTGATTGATTGTTTTCCAGAGACCCATCACGACCATCTGTTGGGGTCACAGAGACTCTCGTCTGTTCCTTGCATGTGGACCGGCGCTGTACGTGGTGCGTGTGGAGCACAGGGTCGCCAGCCTCCAGCTTTTATGCCAGCAGGGCATCGCCAGCGCCCTGCGAGAGGAGAAAGATGTGGGCAAACTGAACATGCCCTCGCTGCTCTGCTCTTATGTCACCACCGCTTTCATACCCACCATCAAGGTGCATTGATCCTTCATTAATCTCTGTACAGTAGCAGTCATAGGCAGCTTCTTACCAACTTGTCTTTCACTGTTATAATGTAAAACTGCTGACAGAGACATGTTTTCATTTGAGCATCCAGCAATTCTACGGCTCTTTCCTCTCTTTGTTCTAGCCCCCAATCCCTGACCCCAACAACATCCGTGACTTTGTCAGCTATCCCACAGCTGGGAATGAGAGGCTCCACTGCACCATGAAGCGAGCAGAGGACAGCCCTGAAGCAGGCGGACCCTGCTACACTCTCTACCTAGAGTATTTAGGAGGACTGGTGCCGATTCTTAAAGGAAGGCGCATCAGTAAACTACGGCCCGAGTTTGTCATAATGGATCCAAAAACAGACAGCAAAGCAGGTGGGCCTACACCCTACAGTGTCTTGTACTTTTCATAGGAACTATTTCTTTGGTAGAAAGCAGTTTCAGTGGAAACTGTTAACAGTTGAGGTCTGTGGATTATTCAGATCAACCACACAGACTCACATGGCAGCCATTTTCCTTTGACATCACACTCAGTCGGGAAGCTCAAATGGTTGGAAGCAGTGAAATGATAATAATGTGTCAGATTTCCTATGTTTATATGACTGGTATCCTGGAAAACAGCAGGAAACCATTATCCCAACATTTGAAATGTCAGAGGAAAATGGCCGCCATGTGAATATGGTCAGAAAATGTTTTTTGAGTTAAAAATAACACCTATCAAATTGACTAATTAACATGCTGTACCTTCTGTGTTCTCGTCATTTTGCTTCACTGTGAATTTAATTTCAGACAGAGGCAGGCTCGCTGTTCCCCCTGCTTCCGCTCTTAATGCTAGGCTTTGCTTATCGGCTGGGACAGACATGCGAGTAGTATCGATCTTCTCGTCTAAATATTGGCAAAAAAGCGACAATTTCGCAAAGAGAGGTGAAGTGAAATACTGCTGAATATACAGAAGCAACAATCTTTTTCTTGTCATCTTGAAATTAAAATCTGTGCCTGGTTCATCTTCTTAAACTTGTGCTCCATTTTTAAAATGACCAGATAATCACATTCACCTTGAGTAACCAAAAACAAATACACTCTGGTGATGACTACTTTTGTCTGATGTAACAGTCTGAGGCTTGATACAGAAATAGCCTGTACATGACCTGCTTGCAGTAGGGTTGCCTTTAGCCTGTGGTCAGACCGAACATTACCTTGCTTTTGAATGATGTTCTTAATGCAGGGGTGCTTTAAAGCCATAATGAGGACTGGGCTCAAACTCACCTTTTCTGTTTTGTGTATTTTATTTTCCAGAGGAGGTTTGTGTGAATCCCATGATCTCGTACACTGACAGCTGCAACTGCTCTGACTCCAGTGACATTGAGCTGAGCGATGAGTGGGTTGGGAAGAAGTCACCAAAGTTGTCCCGAGGAAACAGGTCACCCAAACTCTTCATGTCAGGAGTTATATAAATGAACTCTTTTTTTAACACGTCAAACAAGCCTGAACTAGATGATTGAATATTTAAATCTTTGTTTCAAAGGTTGAACATGGAATCGAGAAAATCCCCCAAACTTTCACGTGCCAATCAGGAAGGCCAACGATCGCCACGAATGCCAACAAAGAAGCCTCCAGCTCGGTCTCCAAGTCTGACACGTCGAGAGTTTTCAATGGATGGGATCACAGAGGTAAAAACCTGCTCGTGATATTGTCGTACCTGAATTGGTATTTTGTCCCATATGTCAAAATAATCCAGTTTTTCACAATAAGTTAAATAAATTGTCATGTGGATGTTTTAATAAGCAACGGTTCCTGTAAAGTACATGTTCCTCTATTTGTTATTATGTAACTTCTTAATAACATTTTCTGTTTCTTACTACCTGATATATCACACCTGTAGGCGGATGATTCATTTCCTTGCCACACTGATAACTCTCATTTTCATTTCCATATCTCCTGCCTCACAGCACAACTACCTTGCTCAAGTCACGTCCAACATCTGGGGGACGAAATTCAAAATTGTTGGACTCGCCTCTTTTCTCCCCGCCAATCTCGGTGCAGGTGAATGTTGCAAAAGCCACACAAACGTATCACAAGGACCGTTGTGCTGAATTTGATCGATGAAACAGTCACCATGACTTTCTTCTGTGTTTCAGTCATCTATAAGACAAGTTTGCTTCATCTGCAACCCAGACAGATGACAATCTACCTTCCAGAAGTGCGGAAGATTTCTCATGACTTTATGAGCCTGCCTGTGTTTAACCCCAATGTGTTCAGTGAGGATGAGGATGATTTACCAGGTATGAAAGAACAATATTTCACAATATTTCAGTTCATTAAGTTTAAATGCACTGACTCAGTTTTTGTATGTTATTTTTTCTAAGTGATGGGGCCGTCTGGAGTGGCAGGCGACAACCCTCCATGTACTGTCAACATTCCCATCGCTCCCATCCACAGCCCGGCTCAGGCCATGTCTCCAACTCAGAGCATCGGCTTGGTTCAATCACTTCTGGCCAATCAGAATATTCAGCTTGACGTCCTGACGAACCCTACAGCTACGGCAGCAGCTGCAGCTGCAGCGGCAGCAGCTTCTGTCCCTGTGACCGATCATGGGCAGGATGCAGTTGCATCACCATACCCAGTGCCAACTAGGTACTCAAACCCTGGTCAGGTGATCTTCAATGGGCTGGAGATGGGTCCTCTTCTTCCTGGTACTCTTCCTCCTCCACCGCCACCTCACCATCTGCCACCGCAGCCTCACCCGCAGCGATCTCATTCAACGCAGCCTCGCCAACAGCAGTCCAAACAGTCACAACAAATGCAAACGCAGCAGCTGCAGCAGCAGCAGCAGCAGCAGCACCAACAGCAGCAGCAGCAGCACCAACAGCAGCAGCAGCAGCAGCAGCAGCAGCAGAAAATGCATCATCATCAACAACAGCAGCAGCAGCAGCAGCAGCAACACCATCTGCAGTCCCAAGCGCAGCAGCTGCAACATCAGCAATTACAGCAGCAACAGCAGCAATTACAGCAGCAGCAACAGCAATTACAGCAGCAACAGCTTCAGCAACTGCACCACCAGCAGGCGCTACATCAACAGCAGCAACAACATCAACAACAGGTTCAGCAACACCAACAAATGCATCAAAATCAGCCGGTGACACCCCAACAACTTCAGCAGCAACATCAGCTCCAGCAGCAGCAGCAACAGATGCAGCTGCAGCACGAACAGATGCAGCAGCAGCAGCAGCAGATGCAGCAGCAGCAGCAGCAGATCCGCCAACAGATCCAGGAGATGAGGCAGCAGCAACAGCAGCTCCAGCAGCAGCACCAGCAGATCCAGCAGCAGCATCAACAGATGCAGAGGCAGCACCAACAAATGCAGCAGCAGCTGAAGATGCAGATGTCGCTGCCCCCTCCTCCGACCGGCTATCCTACCATTTCTTTACAACAGATTCATCTGGCTCTGCCTCAGATTCCTCCTCCCAACACTGAGCCTACAATCAACAGAGGGGATCATATACACACTCTGACTCTGAAACCAAGTCTGCCACGGACTTTACCCCCCTTCACTGACATGGATGGAACTATGGAGATGCAGATGAGGAAGGCTAATCCTCCTCCTCCATACCCGGGCACCGTAGCATCTGCAGCGGCTGCTACAGCCGTCACTACGCCTCAAACCCTTGTCACAAACTGTGACAGCCCAAGTGTCCTGGCGCCTGACCCCTGCCTCAAGAAGGATGAATTTTTGCTTCACCCTGTCACTTTGCAGTATCCAACACCTCTGGGATACGAAAGGATCACAACCTTTGACAGCAGTGGCAATGTGGAGGAGGTTTGTCGGCCACGGAGGCGTCTCATTCGCAACCAAAATGCATATGCTGTCCACGGCTCGGCCACGCTCAAAGTCACGTCATCAGAGAATAAAAAGATTCAGCTTCCCTACAGCTCAGCAACACTGAGCCGCCTCTCCGTCCCTCGATACTCAATACCTAGTGGAGACCCTCCTCCTTACCCAGATCCAGCCAATCAAGTAAGTGCTACACTCCCTCCTCCGCAGAGAATTGATAGCAGTCTGATTCATGCCACTCTACGTCGTGACCGCAGAGACGTGGGACTTAAAGTGCCACAGATGATGGAGAGCTCAAGAACCCTTCCTTCCAAGGCTAAAATAAACAGTGCACTAGCCCTTAGCTACCAGCAGAGGGTGCCCACCGCATTGTACACATGCACACAGTGCAGCAGTAACAACAGCAGCACCAGTGTCAGTGTTAGTGGTGGCGGCACTACAAGTAGTGGGATTGCAGGCGGGACGGTGGTGAGGCAGGACTTCCCACCAGGGAAAGGAGCACATCACAGCACCATCATCGTGCACTCTAAAGGTGCGTCACCGCTGGCCTCTCAGTCCTCTTACAGTCTGCTGGGTGCTGTTGATAACAGCAGGGACAGAACAGTGTATGTTAACTCCGCCTTCACTGAAGATGAGACTTTAAATCAGCAGTGTCACCTTGAAAAATCTGTACGTCAGCTGACTCTCGGCGATGTCAGCTTGACAGTAAAACGCCCTCCGCCTTATCAGTGGGACACCTCCACCACAGAGGAGTTCTGGCTCACCCCAGAGCAAACAATGTTAGGTCCTCCACCAGGACCTCATAAACCGCCTCCTATCCTCATCAGTCAAGCTCAGCACTTGGATGTGACCCGGCTACCGTTTGTCCTCACAACTAAACCTCCAACCAGTCCAAGCACAAGCACTCTTACTTTCCCGTCAGGTTACCAGATATCCCTCTCGCCTTTTCCTCCAGGTGTGGGTCACAGTGGTCCTCCACTTCAGACCTTACAGAACCCTTCACCTCAGTGCTCCCCTAATGATGTGGTTACTTCAGTCCCTTTTGCTCAGCAGGACCCCAACTTGGTCTTGCCACCGGGATATCCTCCCAATCTAGCTAACTTGGCATGCTGCCCTCTCCCTCCAATGTACCCAGGAGCCAGCTCATGTGCCGGACTCCAGCTGCACCCCGTCAACCTTCACCCTTGGAACCCTTACCCGTGCCCGCCTCCCATGCAAGACCCTCCAGCACCTCCCCTCCCTACCAAAACTCATCAGATTTTAGAGAAGCCGATTCTGTCCCCACCTCCTCCTACTGGGCCGCCTCCTCCACCCCCTCTCCCTCCCCCTCCTCCCCCTACTGAGCTACCACCATCCAAAAGTGCCACAGAGGATCTAGCAGAGTCTGCCAACAACTTTCCAGAGCCATCTTCCTTGAATGAAAGCCCCGTGCCACAGGAGTCAGAGCGCTTCAACAAGAAGAGCCGCAAAAGACTGGACAGCAGAGCCGAGGAGGCCAACATGCCCAACGTCTCTGAGGGCAAATCCAGAAAGGAAGGCCGCGCACTGTCCGACTTCAACACTCTCATTTCCAGCCCAAGGCTCGGCAGCAGAGAGAAGAAGAAGCCCAAGGGGCAGAGAGAGCAGCTCAATAAAACCAAGAAGATGGGCAGGACCACAAACGAGTTCCAGGATAGTTCAGAGAGCGAGCCAGAGCTGTTCATCAGCGGCGATGAGCTCATGAACCAGAACCAGAGCAGTAAAAAGAGCTGGAAGAACAAGCGCAGCATGCGCATGGCGAGTGAACTGGAAGAGATCAAGTGCCGCAAGGCGAACGAAAGAGAGGACCGTAGTTTGGGAAGCCAAGGATTTGTCTACGTCATGGCCAATAAACAGCCACTGTGGAACGAAGCCACCCAGGTCTACCAGCTTGACTTTGGAGGACGAGTCACGCAGGAGTCAGCAAAGAACTTTCAAATTGAGCTGGATGGTAGACAGGTAACGTGAGAAGAAATCCTAAAGAATGTAGAGCTGATTAGTCAACTGACAAATAATGTACATGCAATGTATTTTATTAGGGCTCGACCTATATATCACAGATATCTGAATTTTCTTACTCCATAATATCGATAACGACATTGGCCCCAGTCAGTCAGGGCTCCAATTTTTACACATCAATATTCATTAGCTTTCCACTATAATGATATTTTTCCATTATATTTTTGTATTTTTACATTTATGTGGGTTTTGGACTGTTTGTATAGCGAAACAAGCAATTTAAATATCTCTCCTTGGGCTCTGGGAAATGTGATCTGCAATTATCATTATTTTCTGACTTTTTATAAAAAACAAGATGGTCAATACACGCTTTCTGAAATGTCTTCCTCATTCCTGTCTTTTTATAGGTGATGCAGTTTGGGCGAATCGATGGGAATGCCTATATCCTGGATTTCCAGTATCCTTTCTCAGCAGTGCAGGCATTTGCTGTTGCCTTGGCCAACGTGACTCAAAGGCTGAAGTGAAGAGCTTACTTTGTGTTGTTGTAGACTAACTCAAAAGGAGCCACACTGGTCTTACCCCCCCAAAGTGTGGGGCTAAAGCTGAGGAAATGTCAGTGTTGTGGTGGCTCTTTTTTTGAAAGATGAGATTCAGTTGGTCTCGGACGTGCAGATCTTTAGCGGTCAGTCTGTGAACGCAGTCGAGGTCAGTGGTCGTGGAGTCTAGACGAGCTACTCCATCATTTCTAGTTCATATGTTGAATGTACTCGAGCTAATTTTATTTATAATTTAAATGTTATTTAGTGAAGTAAAAAAAAAAAATGTCAACCTTCCCTGGATAAACAAAAGGTTTACTAAGTACATGTTTGAACGGATTTTAAAAACAGTTTGAAGGTTTAGTAACACATGTGAAGTCAAATGACGGCTAATTTAATGTATTTAAAATGAATTAATATTTCATATACGTTTGTAATGTCAGGGTTGCCTACTTTGTGAGGTGTGGTGGCATTCAAAATTGCAAATACATTTTGATGAAGCCATACCATACTGACACAAACACTGTTTTAATTAAGTTTTAAGAAGGTTTTATCATGAAAATCAAATTATGTTTTTTTTCAATACCTTTATTTGTATCTTTATTCATCATTCAAACCTCATTTATTCACGGCTATGATTTGATCTTTAGTCTGTTTACTTTGCAATATGTCCTCTATGTTATGTGCAAATTGCTGAACATGCAATAGAAGAATATATTGATTCTGTAACTGCAACGTGAGGAGTTGAGTACAGTTTAACATAGTTTGTATATTTTCTATTCATGATACTTCTATGAAGTGGTGCAATGAACATAAACATGACTTATTTTGGCCACAATACTGCGAATCATTGTTCGGTCAGAGCCGCTATGATCTGACGATGTATTGTTCATTTTTTTTCACATGTAAATTTACATATTCTTTTCCATTTTCCAAAATTCCCCTCTATAACTGTCAGATATGGTCAGCAGTACATTTATGTGTGACAAATTCAGCAAATACTCGGATGCATTTGGCTCAAAGTAAGAGGGGAAGATGGTTCAAAACGGTCCGATCCCCACAAACAAATTTTCCTCTCAGTGAATCTCAAAACTTGGTTGGCTCTGTGTTGTTTTCAGTGGGTATTTATGATGCTACTACATCAGTAGTTTGCCTTGTTGGAAATCAGTGCTGCTTTAGATAGATAGAGCTTGTGTGCAATAATGCTACTACGTAGAACTGATGTTGTACTTGCAAAAAAGAAAATACAAAGCTGCTTGTGTATTAGTAAATGACCGAAACATCATTATATGCTTAGAAAAATTTGCTTATTTGTTGCTAATTTCAGTAATTTTTGTACTTCACCTTTGCTTTAACATGGTACCAAGAGTTTTTTGATGTTACACTTGTAGAAAAAAAAAAAAAGAATGAGAACAATAAAGTTGCAAAGGTATAAAATACAACATATTCAGATTAACTGTTAGTAAGAGTGAGATTCATGTAGATTTGGTGCTAATGTATAAAGAAACAAATGTGGAAAATGTCCGGACATTTTTTCATTTGCTAACAGAAGGTTATTTTAAAGTATATGAAGAAAGTATTTTGAGAGAGGATAAAGGACATTTAGTGCAGAGAGTTTTAATTTAACAGCTTTTTATTTAATGCAGCTTCAGAGACGTCAGTTATCAGCAATACTGCCTAACGAATAGATGGTTGCCTGATTTTTTTTCTCTCTTATTTTGTGAAGGAAACAAATATGATATGACCATAGGTTTACATGGACCTATAGGCTGGCCAAAATCTAATAAAAAATACATTGTTCCAAATGTGTTTGTTGTTTTGTTTCATTTCCAGTCTGGCTCTGACGCAAAAGTTAGTGATCCGTGGAGCCCACACCACAGTTTCCTCTTTAGTCTGTTTGTGTCGGAGTTATGAAGTGATCAACTGAAAAACATTTAAAGGATGAAAGAAAGAAATGTTTATTTGTTTATTTTTCACGTCATGTATGTGTGTCATTGTATGGTGTCACGAATTTGTAAATAACTTTATGTTACAATTTGTGTCTTTAATATTTAATATGGGAAAAAAACATCACGTCACTAAACACAATGTGTCAGAAAACAGAATATGTCACTAAACACAACATTTCAGAAAATACAACCTGTCACTAAACACAACATGTCACTCAATACACAATATGTCATGAAATGCCCCATAACTTCACAAAACACTACAAAACACAACAAAATTACCCCTATAAAATCATTGTATGCTCAGAAAATGGTGCTTATGTGTTGTTAATGTCAGTAAATTTGTTCTACACCTTTGTTTTAACATGGTACCAAGTTGTTACACTTGCAGAAAGTGTCTTATGAAATGTTGTGTTTTGACCCTGAGGGCCACTATATACTCAAAATAACAATATTACAACAAAAACAACACAAACATACATTTATTCGAGCTATAAAATAAACTTCCAGTATTAAAACGCACATTTAACCATTAAAATTAATGTATCTAGCTTCTATATTTTGTGATCGCAGGGGGTGGGTTTCATCGCTGCACCCACCGGAAGCAGCGTGTCGGTGCTTTTATTTTGAAAGACGCACAGGAAGTAGTGTGTGTTTTGAAAGCTGACGCTAAACGTCGTTGAGGAAATACTCGAGGCAGCCAGACTGTGTGGAGATAGAGGTTTGTTGTCGCTGAGGAGCTGGACTACTGTCTCCTGCTGGTGTTTTCGGGACTCGTCCTGTCCTCCGTGTGTGTTACCGTGTGAATGTCCGTCCTGAATTCCGGTGACTGGATACAAAAGCCTGGGAATTAAAAATGGACCCGCACGTTGATCTTCAGCAAGCAGGTTGGTCACTTTCATAACTTGTTTAATAAAAGTCTGATAATCTCAATTAATGGCAGTGAATTAACTTCAACTTTAACTTGAGTCAACGTCAGAAGCCACATTATCATTTAACTTTATGCCAGATGTTTAACAGTCATGTGTCATTATCCTTATTTCTGTTCCTTAACTTTCCCTCATTTCCCTTTTTTCTCAGCAGATAACAGCCCTCCCGCTGAGTCAACGGATCCTCCCCCGAGGATGACAAGACACCAGATCCTCACCTTAATATCATTAGCGTCTGTCAACTTCAGTTCAATGATCTGCTACTCAATATTAGGACCATTTTTCCCCCATGAGGTGAGTTAAAGAAATCACAGGGCACCAATAACATGACAAGGTGCAAGAGTTTGAATGTGAACTATGTACATTTTAGAAGAGAAAGATCTTCATTGACTGATATTTAATGCCTAAACTGAATAAACTGACCTTAAAGGACAGCACAATTTCATACTGTTTCACTTTGTTTACATGTAGCGGACCCCGCCACCTCTCTAGCTTCAAACAGTGTTCTGGGGACCTTATTTTCCTCTGAGAACAGCTTGTATGAATAGCTTTGTATTACTATCTCATTAATGTTGTAATTAATACAGTTCTGGGTTCAAATTTCTTCT